>NC_140581.1:17221317-17894313 GCF_964204655.1 Triturus cristatus
GTATGGCCTCTGCCATCACTGTTTCTATACAGTGTTTCAGATGACTAAACTTGAGGGCTGCACTATGTCCTGGCACGTGGTTGGAGACACACCGGTGGGTGAAAGGTGAGCTGTGAGGATTTTTTCCACAGTGTCAAAACTCCCTCTCCCTCTCCATCTCTTCCTTTCTGCCACACACACTATTTCTCTCTCTCACTCTTTATCTCTGCCTTTCTCTCTCTCACACTCTTTCTCTGCCTCTTCCTCTCTCATTCTTTCTCTTTCTCTCTCTCTTCCTCTCTGTCTCACTTTTTCTTTCTCTCTCACACAGTTTCTCTCTTCCTCTCTTTTCCTTGTATCTCACTTTTTCTCTCTTTCCTCTCTCTCTCACTCTTTCTTTCTTTCTCTCTCTCTTCCTCTCAGCCTGGGTGCACAGGAGCGGGCCGACACCGCTAGGCAGTGGGAGTGGATGGGGTGCAGCAGCCTGTGTGCACAGCGGCGGGCAGACACCTCTGGGCAGTGGGAGTGGATGGGGCACATCAGCCTGGGTGCGCAGACGCGGGCAGTGTCAAGACTTTGGCAACAACATCACCCATAGGTAGGTGCAGCGTAAAACCCTGCAACCCTTGGGCAAGACAAACTAAGTATCCTCGTTGGAGACGAAGGTGTTATGCGCCAAAACTCCTGTTGAAGCAATGCATAAAATTAATAAGAAGCCCAGGTGAGGAAAATGGCCGCGCGGATGAGCACAGATCAAAAGCAGGTCGGCGGTCTAGTGTTTTCCCTCACGCGACAGTTAGGAAGCTCAAGGTGCGCGTTCCACGAAGGAACTGCACACTTCAACTGTAGTCCCCCGAGAGTGTGCAGCGTCTCCTTTAGGCGCAGAACTAGTCTTGTGTTCACTTCAAAACAAACAGTTTTTTTTTTACTTTTCGGCCAGAATTCGCATGCGCAACGTGGGAGTCAAACTTCCTGACAAGAAGAAGACAGAGAGCTGCAACACGACGGAAGAGGACAATTTTGTAGCGCTATCGACGCCGTGTTCCAAGGTATTTGGGTCTCACCTTCTTGAGCATCTGAGGTAACATTTGAGTAACGTTGCCTACTTCATGTTCCAGATAACGGAATTTGGGTTCCACCTTCATTGAGCCCAGAGGTATTGTGACAGAAAATTTGTATATAGTTATATTTAAATAGAACCAGGAGTTTACAGCTTCTTGACTCTAAACAAAACAAAAGTTATTCAAGACATATACGAATGTTGTGGAGAATCCTAGAAGGGTTCCAAATCTTCTACAAGACGGCAGTAAAGACAGTTGAATAATGCTCTACTATATGTAGTGAAGGTAATAAGGGGGGTTCCCAGAAATATATAAAAAACTCATCGTTTAGTTAGAGTAGGATTGTATATTTAAAATGCTGTTGTTTTCCCTAAATACAGATGCTGAAATAAACCAATTCTAACAACAAAAGAGAGAGGCAACAGCCTGAGGTCTACTGGGTAAATTTAGTGTAGTGGTTATATATATATATATATATATTGGGCATGAAAGGTGTAGGTTGCATTTACATTTATGTCTTTAAAATCCAGGTGCAGTAAGAAGACCTACTGAGACCACCGCGTGAAGAACCAACTACTTCCGAGGCTGTCTCTCTTGTTTCTCTTCCACTTCCCCTTTCCCCCCTGCTTTAGTCGCTACCTCGAGTATCCTCGGGTGGTGCCTGAGGTGGCGGGGCGTTGGGACCATCATCGGCTCCTGTGGATACTTGGTACTCTGACAGATTGAAGGGCCGTTAATCCACCTGAGTCGATATGGCTGAGGGTCTCGATTTAAAAAGCCTTGGCAGGAGTGCTTGAAGGGTTACAAAACCAATTGACTCAATCAGTTGATGAAAATCGGAGTCTTAGGGATGAGATAAGTAGGTCCCAGCAGGAGACACATCAAATCAAATTGAGAATGGAAGAGTTCCTTGCTGGAAAGACTCCATTACCAGAGTTAGAAGCAAACCGTAGATCAGAGGCTGAGGTAGCCACACAAGTTATCCATTCGGTTGCTCCCATAGTACCATTAGCTAATCCTGAGAGATTTAATGGGGATCCACACAAGGCTCAGATATTCCTTACACAGTGTTCATTGCATTTTCTATGTAGATCTGTTGTCTTTAAGGAAGAGCAGGCGAAAGTTGCATTTGTGCTGTCCTACTTGAGTGGCGATGCCGCTGCCTGGTCAATGCCGTTGATCTCTCGAAATGACCCAGCCCTGTACAACTACAAACTTTTCAAGAAGGAGTTTTTGAGAATTTTCGACAGGAGAACCGCCAACCAAGCTACAGACAACAAACTGCTGGATCTGAAGCAAGGGAATCGTGACTTGGTAGCGTATATTGCACAATTTAATAAACTAATTGTGGAGACCAACTGGCCAGTGGGTAAACGTTCAGCCTTATTCTATCGAGGTCTAAAAGATGAATTAAAGGATGCCCTTGCTCAAATACCCAAGAGGCCTCAGGAAATATCTGAGTTGATAGATCTAGTCCTACAAATCGATCATCGACTATATGAAAGACGTTCGGAAAAGAAGAAAGAGTTTCAATCTTTTGTTCCTCGTTTGGATCGCATCAAGACAGACAGTAACAAGACTGATGCAGCTAGTGGAGAGGAACCTATGCAGATAGGGTCGATAAGGGGGCCTCTTACTAAGGAAGAAAGAGAAAAAAGGCGAACAAAAAATTTGTGCATGTATTGTGGAGATTCGGGACACTTTGTAAAGGACTGCCTCAAGAAGCCCAAGACCAATTTGGGGTTAAAAGACAGATCCCATCAGTAGAGGGAGTTGCCCTGGTGGGAATCAAAGAACAGTCGACTCCGGAACACCAACAATTAGTTAATACTCTACAATCGGCGGCTCCGCATTTGATAGTCTCGTTTACAATTAAATGTGGATGCAAAGAAGTTCCTGGGATGTCAGTCATGATCGATTCTGGCGCAACGGGCAATTTTTGCGACCTGAGCTATGCTAAAGAAATAGGAGTAAGAGCAATCAAGAAGAAGTATTTTGAAGTGGTCAAGGCAGTGGATGGTTCAAATCTCACTTCAGGTCCCATTACAGATGAAACGGAGACTTTAGAGTTAGTTGGGTTACAGAGCCATCGAGAATATATTAGATTCTATCTCATTGATGCTCCGCAATTTCAGCTGATACTTGGATTACCCTGGTTGACTGAGCACAACCCCACTATAGACTGGGAAAGAAGAACAGTGAAAATGAACTCTGAGCATTGTATTAAGAATTGTTTCTCAGGAACAAACACTAGGTCAGAAGGAACTCCAGCTACGGAATTGGCTCAACTCACCAACTGTGTATGTGCCTTAAAAACACAAGCAATTCCAGTAGAATATCAAGATTTGGCCAGTGTTTTCGATAAAAGAAATGCGGAGAAGCTTCCACCACATCGAGAATACGACTGCAAGATTGAGTTAGAGCCAGGAGCCACTTTGCCGTGCAGTCGTATCTATGCCCTGACTGAAGCGGAAAATGTCTATCTCAAGGAGTACTTAGACGAGTATTTGAAGATCGGGTTCATCAGACCTTCCCAATCACCAGTGTCATCGCCACTATTTTTTCGACCCAAAAAAGATGGAACTCTTTGTACCTGTATAGATTACAGAGCGTTGAATCAGGTAACTGTGAAGAACAGATACCCGTTACCTCTTATATCACCACTTCTGGATCAGGTCAAAAGGGCTAAAGTTTTTTACTAAGCTTGATTTACGTGGGGCATATCACTTGGTAAGGGTGGCTGAAGGTGATGAGTGGAAAACAGCCTTCAGGACTAAATATGGTCTTTTCGAGTATCAGGTGATGCCTTATGGGTTAAGTAATGCTCCTGCGGCTTTTCAACATCTTGTAAATGATGTTCTTCGAGAATTTCTGGATCGAGTAGCAGTTGTTTTTATAGATGACATTCTGATTTTCTCGAACAGCATGGAGGACCATGTATTACATGTGAGAGCAGTTTTACAAAGGTTACTAGAGAATCATCTATTTGTCAAGTTGGAAAAGTGTTCCTTTCATGTTGAGCGTGTGGAGTTCCTTGGGTTTATAATATCAGCTGAAGGTGTAGCTATGGACCCCGCAAAGGTGCAAGTCATTCAAGATTGGTCTTCACCTAAAAATGTGAAGGAAATACAAAGCTTCCTTGGCTTTGCCAATTTCTATCGAAGATTTATTCCTGACTTTTCTGCCAAGGTCTCCCCAATTACTCAACTTTTGAAGAAAGGGAAGAAATTTCTTTGGTCCAACGAGGCAGAAGAAGCGTTTCAATTCCTAAAGAAAACCTTCATTACAGCCCCAATCTTGATGCATCCTGACCCGGAGCAGGCCTTCTTCGTGGAGACTGAAGCGTCAGACTTTGCCACAGGAGGGATACTGTCACAAAGAGACAGACTAACAGGACAACTTCATCCTGTGGCTTATAGATCAAGGAAACTGTCGGAACAGGAAATCAACTATTCAATTGCAGATAAAGAACTGCTGGCTGTAAAAGAAGCCTTTCAGGATTGGAGACACTACTTATTGGGAGCCAAGCATTGCGTGACTGTATTTACAGATCACCGTAACTTACAGTTTTTAAAGTCAGCTAAAACCCTTACACCGCGACAATTAAGATGGTCATTGTACTTTTCAGACTTTAATTTTGTGATCACATACAAACCAGGAGTGAAAAATGGGAAAGCGGATGCCTTATCCAGATTGAATGCGCCAGATGAATTGAGAGTTACTAAGGTGGAACCCATCATCCCTTTGAAAAAAATTGTAGGAGCTGTCCACCTAGAAGAATTTACCCAGGAAATCAGAGAGAATTGTTCAGACAGAACATGGAAAGATTGGGTTGGTGAGGACGACAAGAAAACTACTACAGAGGGTCTTCCGTATTATGATGGGAAATTGTATCTTCCCACTGAAGAGTTGCAGACAAAAGCTCTGAAAGAATGTCATGATGATCGTTTGGCGGGTCACAAGGGCGTTAAGAAAACTTTGGAGTTGATTGGAAGAAATTTTTGGTGGCCTGGCATGGCAGCTCAGGTGGGACAGTACGTTTCAACTTGTGAAACTTGTATAAAAGGGAAGCCTAGCAGACAAGCCCCACAGGGGTTATTGCAACCTCTGCCTAATGCACCCTACCCTTGGCACACAGTATCTTTAGATTTGATTGTAGATCTACCAGCTAGTCAGGGTTATACAGTCATATTGGTGTTAGTGGATTCATTTTCCAAAATGGGCCACTTCATTCCATTAAAGAAAATACCTACAGCACCACAACTAGTTCAGATATTCAATCAACACATAGTTCGGGCACATGGGATTCCACAAATAATCATTTCCGATAGAGGGACCCAATTCATTTCTAAATTCTGGAAAACTTTTATGCACAGCTTGGGTGTTGACACACGGTATTCCACCAGTTATCATCCTGAAACCGATGGTCAGAAGGAGAGAGTCAATCAGGAGTTGGAACAATATCTGAGACTCTATTTGTTGGAACAGGATGGGAACTGGTCGGATCTCTTGTGGACTGCTGAGTTTGCTTACAATAATGCAGTACATGACTCAATAGGGTATTCACTGTTCTATTTGAATTCAGGAAGACATCCTGATTTAATGGTCGGGAAACATGATGAGGCGGTACCAGCAGTTACTGTTATGGTGAAGGAGTTGAAAAACTCTTACAAAAAGGCTCAAACAAATTTACTCAAGGCTAAAGAATCCTACAAAAGACAGGCAGATAAGAAGAGACGGGTGGGCACCAAGTTTGAGGTGGGAAATCAAGTTTGGCTGTCCACTAAACATTTGAGACTAAAAGGGAATAGGAAATTTCAGCCCAGATTCCTCGGCCCATTCAAGGTTCAAAAGATTATCAATCCAGTAGTGGTGAAATTACAACTGCCCAATCAGTTAAAAATTCATCCAGCCTTTCATATATCATTGCTAAAAAAGAATCCTCCCAATGCAAGACTGAAACAAACCCCTACAGCTGTTACAGTTGAGTCAGGAGATGAATTTGAAGTTAGTAGAATTTTAGACTCAAAAATCTCCAGAAACAAATTGTATTATTTGGTCGATTGGAAAGGGTTTGGCCCGGAGGAGAGATCGTGGGAGCCCTCTTCAAATGTGCGTGCACCAAGGCTAATCAGGAATTTCCATAAGATTTATCCAACTAAACCCAAATTGGGGGACCCCTTTTTGGAGGGAGGTACTGTCAAGACTTTGGCAACAACATCACCCATAGGTAGGTGCAGCGTAAAACCCTGCAACCCTTGGGCAAGACAAACTAAGTATCCGCATTGGAGACGAAGGTGTTATGCGCCAAAACTCCTGTTGAAGCAATACATAAAATTAATAAGAAGCTCAGGTGAGGAAAATGGCCGCGCGGATGAGCACAGATCAAAAGCAGGTCGGCGGTCTAGTGTTTTCCCTCACGCGACAGTTAGGAAGCTCAAGGTGCGCGTTCCACGAAGGAACTGCGCACTTCAACTGTAGTCCCCCGAGAGTGTGTAGCGTCTCCTTTAGGCGCAGAACTAGTCTTGTGTTCACTTCAAAACAAACAGTTTTTTTTTTACTTTGTGGCCAGAATTCTCATGCGCAACGTGGGAGTCAAACTTCCTGACAAGAAGAGCTGCAACGCGAAGGAAGAGGACAATTTTGTAGCGCTATCGACGCCTTCTTGAGCATCTGAGGTAACATTTGAGTAACGTTGCCTACTTCATGTTCCAGATAACGGAATTTGGGTTCCACCTTCATTGAGCCCAGAGGTATTGTGACAGAAAATTTGTATATAGTTATATTTAAATAGAACCAGGAGTTTACAGCTTCTTGACTCTAAACAAAACAAAAGTTATTCAAGACATATACGAATGTTGTGGAGAATCCTAGAAGGGTTCTAAATCTTCTACAAGACGGCAGTAAAGACAGTTGAATAATGCACTACTATATGTAGTGAAGATAATAAGGAGGGTTCCCAGAAATATATAAAAAACTCATCGTTTAGTTAGAGTAGGATTGTATATTTAAAATGCTGTTGTTTTCCCTAAATACAGATGCTGAAATAAACCAATTCTAACAACAAAAGAGAGAGGCAACAGCCTGAGGTCTACTGGGTAAATTTAGTGTAGTGGTTATATATATATATATATATATATATTGGGCATGAAAGGTGTAGGTTGCATTTACATTTATGTCTTTAAAATCCAGGTGCAGTAAGAAGACCTACTGAGACCACCGCGTGAAGAACCAACTACTTCCGAGGCTGTCTCTCTTGTTTCTCTTCCACTTCCCCTTTCCCCCCTGCTTTAGTCGCTACCTCGAGTATCCTCGGGTGGTGCCTGAGGTGGCGGGGCGTTGGGACCATCATCGGCTCCTGTGGATACTTGGTACTCTGACAGGCAGACACCTCTGGGCAGAAGGAGTCGAGGATGTGCAACAGCCTGAGTGCGCAGGGGCGAAACAGAGAATTGCGCATGTGCAGTTGTATGGACTCTACATCACTATATCTATACAATGTTTCAGATAACTAAACTTGAGGGCTGCATTATATCTCGGCACGTGGTTGGAGACACACCGGTGGCAGAAAGGTGAGCTGTGAAGATTTTCTCCACAGTGTCAACACTCACTCTCCTTCTTCATCTCTTCCTTTCTGTCACTCACACTCTTTCTCTCTCTTATTCTCTATCTCTTCCTTTCTCTCCCTCACACTTTTTCTCTTTCTCTGTCTCTTCCTCTCTCTCTCTCTCATTATTTCTTTCTCTCCTCTCTTTATCTCTATCACTCTTTCTCTCTCTCTCTTCCTCTCTCTCACACTTTCTCTGTTTCTCTCTTCCTTTTTTCTCAGTCTTTCTCTTTCTCTCTCTCACTCTTTCACTCTTTGTCTGTCTTCCTCTCTCTCACTCTTTCTTTCTGTCTCTCTTCCTCTCTCTCACTCTTTCTCTCTTTCTCTCTCTCTCTCACCCTTGCTGGACGCATGACACACCATCTTATCTTTCTTTTTGTCTTGCAGGCTGTGATTCACAAATTGTCGAGGGATGACACGCCATACCTGTACCTACTTTTATTTTGTTCCTTTCTTTAAATAAAATGTTTTATATGTAATCCATACATGACTAAGATTCTTATCTGTCCAACCTCACAAGCATCTTCGTATTAATAATTGGACGACATTAGTCAATTTTTTACGTTCTAGATTCCCTAACGTGACTGTCACATTTGTTTGTGGGGGTACGGGGATGGCGGCCAAGGAGTTGCTGCTGGGGGGTGTCAGAGCAGTGCTGGGTGTCCGACCTGCATGATCGTTGGCTCCATTGCATCTATTCTCAGAGACTACGAGCCGGCTGGCTGGCACATAGATGAAGAGCTGCAAGCCGACTGGCTGGCTCATAGAGGGAGAGCCGCGGTGCATCAGTTCGCAGAGGGAGAGCTGCGAGCCAGCACGCAGAGGAACAGCTGCGGGCCAACAGGTATAGGGAAAGGTGCGGGCTGTTGGCTTCCAAAGGGATTGCTGAGGAACAGTGATGTGGGGAGAGGGAGCGTGAAGGGGGTATCTTGCAGAGAGAGACCTGCGGTATATTTCCAGTCTTGGCTTCACAGATACAATTGTGGGCCCGAGAAGTCGCACCCGAAGAGCTGCGAGCCGACCGGTGGTTCTCAGAGGGAGACTTGCGGGACCAAGAAGGTTGTTGGGGGTATGCTGGTGATGTGGGAAGAGGGTACGTTACCTGCTGATGTGGGGAGAGGCAGCGTTAAAGGGGTATCTCGCACAGACAGAGCTCCAGTATGTTTTCAGAGTTGACTCGGACAGATGCAAGCTGACGGACTGAATCACAAAATGGGTTTTCAATGCTCATATAGTGTGACTTATAAACAGTTCGCACCCAGGCTCGCAGAGGGACAGCTGCGGCCCGTGGGCTCGACTCGCAGAGAGACAACTATGGGCTATCCACTCCCAAAGGAACAGCAACGTACTAGCTCGCAGAGGTAGAGGCACAGCAGCGTACTAGCTCGCAAAGGTAGAGAGCTGCGAGCCGACGGACTGGCTTCTAAAGGCATAGCTGTGAAGTGGTGATGTGGGGAGAGGGAGCGTGAAAAGGGAATCTCGCACAGACAGAGCTCCGGTATATTTTCAGTATTGCCTCGCAGAGGTAGAACTACGGAGAGATACGTGCTGACGGACTGAATCACAAAATAGCTGTCAACACTTCTTAGTCTCAACAGTTCGCAGCCAATGAGCCACAAGCTCGTGCTCGTAACACCTCAACCAATCAGATGTGAGAATTCTCAAATATCGATATCTGTACAATATGATATTTCTCAAAAACTACTGAACGGATTTACCCCATTTAAACAAAAGCGTGCTTTCTGGGCCACGACATTTCTCCCTGCCAAATGTGGCATGTCCACTCACAAAGAGGCAGAGCAGCATACCAGCTCACAAAGGTAGAGAGCTGCGATCCGACGGACTGCCTTCTAAAGGCATAGCTGCGAGCTGGTGATGTGGGCAGAGGGAGCATGAAAGGGGTATAAACAAAAGCGTGCTTTCTGGATCACGACCTTTCTCCCTGCCAAATGTGGCACGTCCACTCGCAAAGAGGCACAGCAGTGTACTAGCTTGCAAAGGTAGAGAACTGCGAGCCGACGGACTGCCTTTCAAAGGCATAGCTGTGAGCTGGTGATGTGGGCAGAGGGAGAGTGAAAGGGGTATCTCGCACAGACAGAGCTCCGGTATATTAAATTGCCCCTGGCACCTTTGTTTTACATTTTCATTTGATGCGAGGCACAAGATGGCCGCTAACACTTCCTGGTATGAAGTGTTAGCAGCCAATCAGAGGACACTTCCTGCTTTGAAGAGTTAGCAGCCAATCAGAGGGAAGCTAATGCTCTGGAGTTAGACTCCGCCCAGATAGATATATATTTTTTTCCTTTAATATCTCAAAAACTACTGAACGGATTTACAACATTTCAACAAAAGCGTGCTTTCTGGACCAAGACCTTTCTCCAGGCCAAATTTGGCGTAATTCCGTTCAGCAGTTTGACCTGCAGCCTTGTCTAAAGTTTCCTATGGAAAATGCATTGAGAAAACACGTTTTGGGACCCCCCTTTTTTCTCAGCCCCCCTTGACCAATCACCCCAAACTTTCAAGATAGGAGCTGATGCAAAAAGAGAAACTTTTTATAAAATTTCGTAAAGATTCACCAAACGACACCAAAGTTGTAAGCACATGAAAAAATGCTTTTCCTATGGAAACGTGGTCCTAACTACAACTATCTACTGGCGACCCCCAGTAGATTATATATAGCAGCCCATAAAGAAGAGGCCTTGCAGCCTTGAAACTCGTTGGCAAGAACAATGAAAGTTGGAGCAGGGAGACGAACTGCATTTCAATGCCTGATGGTTAAACGCTGTTGAGTGCCCTCTGGAATGCTTTAGGGCACTTTGGTTTGAAATACTTACACACGGCGGCCCGGTCGTGCAGAGGAGCACCATAGCTAGTGGCAGAGGCTGAGGTGTTGTACTTTGACACCATTGCAGCACAGCGTTTAATATGCAAATTAAGTGAGTCTTCTTGCTCCGATGCCTACTAACGTAAAAATAATTGCTTTGTAAATAAGGAACGAACATTGAACTTGCTAAAGTGAAACTTTTATCCCACACCACGGACTCTATGTCCCATCATGCAGTAGGATGATTGCACTAGCAGACGCTCACTGGGGGCCATTAAAGAAACAAATAATGCCCGGAATGAGTTGGTGTGAGGCGTCAATTAATGTTCCAGCAGCCCATGAAGAAGAGGCCTTGCAGCCTTGAAACGCGTTGGCCAGAACAATGAAAGTTGGAGCAGGGAGACGAACTGCATTTCAATGCCTGATGGTTAAACGCTGTTGAGTGCCCTCTGAAATGCTTTAGGGCACTTTGGTTTGAAATATATATATATATATATATATATATATATATATATATATATATATGAGGTAAAGTCGTCCAGCAGGCACAATCTCGCTCTAACGAAAAGACGAAGCGAACCCGTTGAATGGTGCAAAGTGATTTATTTGATGCCCGACACCATCACCACCATGACGCGTTTCAGCCCACGTGGGGCCTTGATCACATGACACGTAAGAGGAGGAACACAATGTATTTAAAGTGCAAAGTGCATGACGTACTGCCTAAGATTCAATAGACATAGAAAACATCTTGGTCCAATGCCAGTGGAGAATCATGTCCTGAATACTCCAGGTGTATGTAAAATACACTAATTGACAGCAGTCACCTAGTAATTGCCTTATGTTGCATAGTCACACTTGACAAACAGTACAGGGATTAATTAGAATACATTTCTAAAAATCTAAAATCACATCAATATTAATATTTTAAATTGTTAAATATATAAATATATAAATAAATAAATACATATATTTATAAATAAATATATAAATACTTAAATACACAAATAACTGCATTGTAATACAGTACTGATGTAGACCCGTTGTATACAAGGTGACTGGTATTAGATCTTTCCATGTTGATATGAGGGGAAGACAGTTAAACCCATGTGGGTCTTATAATGTATGACCCCGGAATGGAACCAAAATTCTATGTGCAAATATAGGCAGAAAGATAAAAACAGTGCAAGCCCAGTGCAAAACTAAATCTGATATAGATATAATTTAAACATCTTAAAAAGGGGGATAAGAGGCAGTTACAATACGTTGATGCTTCTGAATCATCCAGTGGAGATAGGTGAAAAAATCCTCACTAGCATTAAGTCCATTGGGGGCTTTGCAATCCAACAGAATAATGTGCCTAGTCTCAAGTTTACGCAATAATGACTCACGATCCCCACCCCTTCTCTGCGGTGGGACTGAGTCAATTACAAAATACTTAAGGCCTGTGGGATTTTTGGCATGTGTTTCCTCAAAAAGTCTGGCCATGGGATACGTGGTGTCGCCATTGGAAATGGCACGTATGTGCTGGAGTATTCTCTTGTGGACCTGAAGTTTTGTGGTTCCCACATACCGCAAGCCACAAGGATACTCCAGCACATACACCGCGTATTCAGTTTTACAAGTCAATTTGTTGGATATGCGAGTAGGTGTGTTGCTGAGGGGAGTCTTATAGTCAGTTTTACTCACCCCATATCTACAAGCTTTGCATAGTGAACATTTGAGGAAGCCCTTGCTACTGTTCAGTCATGAGCTATTGATTCTAATCTCAGGGCTGCTTGAGACCAAAAGATTGCCCATAGATTTTGCCTTCCTATACGTGATACTAGGGGACTGGGCCAAGTATTTACCTAGCACGGGATCACTAGCAATCAGGGCCCAGTTCTACATTTCAAAATTCAAAAGTTCAAAGTTCAAAATTTACAATTTTACGGATACTCTGATGCTGAGTGTTATATGTTAGAATCAATCGTGTTGCCTGTTGCTCAACTAGCTCTTTCTCTTTTGTATTGTTTTTGTTAGGTGAAACCAACCAACTGCTAGAATTATTAGCTTTACAGATTACCTTGTCAAGCAATTCTGGGAGATAACCTCTTCTCAAAAATCTTTCCCTACAAGTATTCTGAGCCTCAAAGCAGTCCTGATCATTGCTACAGATTCTTCTAATACGGAGCATTTCCCCGTATGGTATGCTTTTGATCAGGTGTGCTGGGTGATGACTCGAGGCATGCAATAAGGCATTCCCGGCTGTTGGTTTTCGATACATTTTAGTTTGTAACTCATTGTGTTGCATGTATATTTCCACATCAAGGAAACAGATGGAGCTATCGCTAATATGGCTTGTAAATTGTAAGTTCAAATCATTTTCGTTGAGATTCGAAATGAACTGCAAGGCATCACTCATGGTCCCATTCCATATAATCAAAATGTCATCTATATACCTGAACCATTTCACCACATTGTTGGACATAATGTCAGAGAAGGTAGGTATGAGGACCTGTTCCTCCCAGTACCCCATAAGGAGGCAGGCGTAACTTGGCGAAAAATAAGCCCCCATAGCCACACCCCTCACCTGTTGGAATACTTGATTAGAGAACAAAAATAAATTATTTTCCAAGCAGGATTTGATCATAGATAATAACATTTTGTTATGTTCAGCAAAGTTAATAGATCGCATGTTAAGATAATATTCTATTGCTCTCAGTCTGTCTATGTGATGAATGTATATATATATATATATATATATATATATATATATATATATATATATATATATAGTAGTTATAGTTAGGACCCTGTTTCCATAGGAAAACCGCAACATTCTATTTTGAATAACTTTGGCGCCGGTCGACGAATCCTCGCGAAATTTTCAAAACTAATGGGGCGCTACGCTCCGCTCCTACCCTGAAAGTCTCGGGGGGATTCGTCAAGCGGGGGCTGAGATAAAAGGGGGGTCCCAAACACGTTTTTCCCATGCATTTTTCCATAGGACCTTTAGACACAGCTACAGCCCGAACGGCTGAACAGAGTTCCTTGAAATTTGGCAGAGAGGTAGTCTACAGGTCAAGGAAGTGCCTTTTGTAGGTTTGGTGTAAATCTGTTCAGTAGATTCTGAGAAAATAGCCTTTAAATCAATATATATATCTGAGCAAGCTTACGGTGCCCTTACGGTGCGCTTACCGTACGCGTACGGTGACGTGCGCGAGCGCGATTCTGATTGGCTGTTAGATCTTAGTAAACATTCGAATCGGTCGAAACCAGGAAGCGGCGGCCGCCATTTTGTGTGTTTCACTCAGAAAAAAAAGGGTGATAACTTGAAAAGGGGGCAAGGAAGAGAGTTACAGACCCCCTAACATTTGAAAGGGGGTCAAAGAAGGACAGAAAAGTACAAAAAAAACATTTATTGATTTTAAAAAAAATCGCGGGGTACGCGTACGGTAAGCTCACCGTACGCGTACGGTAAAAAAAGAATAAAAAAAAAAATGAAATGCAGATTTAAGTGTTTAGATATTAGGGGGCTCTAAAAAGAGCCGTTGTGTTTATTAAGTGATTTTTTAGTGGTACCTACAAGTAAGTACCGATGCAGAGTCTAAGGTTCAAGAGGAAGACTCTGTTCCCTTCATCAGTGAAGTGTACACCATCTCCTCTATAAATGTCTTGCATGTCGTAACGCAAGTTGTTGTGGTAAATGGAACCCATACCATAGTCACGGAGGAAAGCAGAAACAGATTTGTTGACGTACTTTCTTGCTTTGTCAATCTGTGGACAAAAATGATTGGACCAGTTCCATTTTTGCCTTTGGCATATGTTAGAAAACACAAAGGCAGTTTTAGGGAAAAGTGAAAACAGTTGTGCAAAGGTCTCCTTCATAAGCATTTCCAGACCTACCCCAGTCAAAGTGCCTAGGTCATTGCCACCACAGTGCACTATTATGAGGTCAGGGTGTTGGATTTGCATGAAGGATTTCACCAATGGCATCAATTGGTGCCACTTTAACCCTCTCTGACCAATCCATTTAATGTCTACATTTGGCAAAGCAAGGTCTCTCACCATACCTGTTTTCTTTGCATACTTTTCACTCCAGAAGACATAGCTGTGCCCTACAATCCACACTGTGAACATCTTCAAAGGAGAACTGGATGCACTCAGGAGGTGTAATTCAGTCGAATGGTAAAAAGAAATGAAAGACAGTTTGGAAATGGGGGCATACATATTTTTTTTATAAAAATAAGAACTGATTGGCTGTTTCATACCATTCTACAATAAAAACTAGGCTGTATGTGTAAATTTATAGAAGCATGTTTTGTATTGGTACAGAAAAATGTGTTACCAAAGAACAGTACTATGGATTTGCTGTTCGGTTTGAAAAGTCAAGCACTCCTGCTCTTTGGAAATGAAACATTGTGTGGTGAACTTCTGACCTAACTCTGCACAGCAGTGTTTCAAGAGCTGTTGCTATGGTAGCAGGCAGAAGTCAAGTTGGGGGAAGGGTACTAGGCTGAAGTCAAGTTGGGGGAAGGGTACTTTTGGAAAAGGGTTGGTTTTCAACCAATAGAAATGTGTGATTACATTTGAAAAAAAGGGGGAAGCACTGAGATTTGAAATTAACATGTATATGTGTGGAAAAAGAGAGGGAAACTTTGCCATTATCTGGTTCTGCTGAGAGGAGAGAGGTGTACAGAACAGAGATCCTGGCTCTGATAATCTGCTGTTTGAGTGCCACATTTCTTTCACAACTAACTAATTTTAAAGGTGAGTTTAAAGTTTGAGAGGGGATGTATATGGTAAATTAAGAAATGAATAATGGAATTGGAATTCCTTTTATTGAAGTTGTGTTTATCATTTTCTGTTTTGGGAGAAATTTAAATGTGAGGAACATGTAAAATAATATGGACTATGTTTTCACGATAAATTAAGGTGTACTGGTATAAATAAGGAATACTTTTAGGGTTTGAGGTTGCACTCAGTAATGCAAATACATTCAGCATTACTAAGGCTGGTTGCCCTTGCTGGAGTGTAGTCAGTCACCCAGGTTACACATGTTGCTGGTCTCAGAAAGCTGTTTGGTATTGCTCTGGTGATTTTACATTTGCATTAGATGGAAAGGGGGAGGAATTTTTTTATGCAGAAGCAGACTCTTAGCACACAGCCAGCTGCTTATCCTGTGGAATCATGCACAGTATTCACAACCGAGTGGGGTTTGAGGTTTCAGTCAGTAATGCAAATACATTCAGCATCACTAAGGCTGGTTGCCCTTGCTGCAGTGTAGTCAGTCACCCAGGTTACACATGTTGCTGGTCTGAAAATGTTGTTTGGACATGTGCTTTTTTAAGAATCTGAAAAGTGGATTCATAATGTGTCAGTCTGTAAAAGTACTTATCACTTGCCAAAAAAAAGAGTAGTAAGTGTGCTTTCAAATAGGCAAAGAAATTTCGTTTTCTGACTAATATGAAAACATGACTCTGTGTGCAAATAGGAATTACAGGCAGAGATTTATTGCGTATTGCTCTGGTGATTTTACATTTGCATTAGATGGAAAGGGGGAGCTATTTTTTTGTGCAGAAGCAGACTCTTAGCACACAGCCAGTTGCTTATCCTGTGGAATCATGCACAGTATTCACAACCGAGTGGGGTTTGAGGTTGCAGTCAGTAATGCAAATACATTCAGCATCACTAAGGCTGGTTGCCCTTGCTGGAGTGTACTCAGTCACTCAGGTTACACATGTTGCTGGTCTGAAAAAGCTGTTTGGACATGTGCTTTTTTAAGAATCTGAAAAGTGGATTTAAAATGTGTCAGACTGTAAAAGTATTTATCACTTGCCAAAAAAAAGAGTAGTAAGTGTGGTTTCAAATTGGCAAAGAAATTTCGTTTTCAGACTAATATGAAAACATGACTCTGTGCAAAGAGGAATTACAGGCAGAGATTTATTGTGTATTGCTCTGGTGATTTTACATTTGCATTAGATGGAAAGGGGGAGCTATTTTTTTGTGCAGAAGCAGACTCTTAGCACACAGCCAGCTGCTTATCCTGTGGAATCATGCACAGTATTCACAACCGAGTGGGGTTTGAGGTTGCAGTCAGTAATGCAAATACATTCAGCATCACTAAGGCTGGTTGCCCTTGCTGGAGTGTACTCAGTCACCCAGGTTACACATGTTGCTGGTCTGAAAAAGCAGTTTGGACATGTGCTTTTTTAAGAATCTGGAAAGTGGATTCAAAATGTGTCAGACTGTAAAAGTGTTTATCACTTGCCAAAAAAAAGAGTAGTAAGTGTGGTTTCAAATTGGCAAAGAAATTTCGTTTTTAGACTAATATGAAAACATGACTCTGTGTGCAAAGAGGAATTACAGGCAGAGATTTATTGCGTATTGCTGTGGTAATTTTACATTTGCATTAGATGGAAAGGGGGAGCTATTTTTTTCTGCAGAAGCAGACTCTTAGCACACACCCAGCTGCTTATCCTGTGGAATTATGCAGAGTATTCACAACCGAGTGGGGTTTGAGGTTGCACTTAGTAATGCAAATACAAACATGTAAAATAATATGGACTATGTTTTCACCATAAATTAAGGTGTAGTGGTATAAATGAGGAATACTTTTAGGGTTTGAGGTTGCAGTCAGTAATGCAAATACATTGAGCATCACTAAGGCTGGTTGCCCTTGCTGGAGTGTAGTCAGTCACCCAGGTTACACATGTTACTGGTCTCAGAAAGCTGTTTGGTATTGCTCTGGTGATTTTACATTTGCATTAGATGGAAAGGGAGAGCTATTTTTTTATGCAGAAGCAGACTCTTAGCACACACGCAGCTGCTTATCCTGTGGAATCATGCACAGTATTCACAACCGAGTGGGGTTTGAGGTTGCACTTAGTAATGCAAATACATTCAGCATCACTAAGGCTGGTTGCCCTTGCTGGAGTGTAGTCAGTCACCCAGGTTACACATGTTGCTGGTCTCAGAAAGCTGTTTGGTATTGCTCTGGTGATTTTACATTAGCATTAGATGGAAAGGGGGAGGTATTTTTTTATGCAGAAGCAGACTCTTAGCACACACCCAGCTGCTTATCCTGTGGAATCATGCACAGTATTCACAACCGAGTGGGGTTTGAGGTTGCAGTCAGTAATGCAAATACATTCAGCATCACTAAGGCTGGTTGCCCTTGCTGGAGTGTACTCAGTCACCCAGGTTACACATGTTGCTGGTCTGAAAAAGCAGTTTGGACATGTGCTTTTTTAAGAATCTGGAAAGTGGATTCAAAATGTGTCAGACTGTAAAAGTGTTTATCACTTGCCAAAAAAAAGAGTAGTAAGTGTGGTTTCAAATTGGCAAAGAAATTTCGTTTTTAGACTAATATGAAAACATGACTCTGTGTGCAAAGAGGAATTACAGGCAGAGATTTATTGCGTATTGCTGTGGTAATTTTACATTTGCATTAGATGGAAAGGGGGAGCTATTTTTTTCTGCAGAAGCAGACTCTTAGCACACACCCAGCTGCTTATCCTGTGGAATTATGCAGAGTATTCACAACCGAGTGGGGTTTGAGGTTGCACTTAGTAATGCAAATACAAACATGTAAAATAATATGGACTATGTTTTCACCATAAATTAAGGTGTAGTGGTATAAATGAGGAATACTTTTAGGGTTTGAGGTTGCAGTCAGTAATGCAAATACATTGAGCATCACTAAGGCTGGTTGCCCTTGCTGGAGTGTAGTCAGTCACCCAGGTTACACATGTTACTGGTCTCAGAAAGCTGTTTGGTATTGCTCTGGTGATTTTACATTTGCATTAGATGGAAAGGGAGAGCTATTTTTTTATGCAGAAGCAGACTCTTAGCACACACGCAGCTGCTTATCCTGTGGAATCATGCACAGTATTCACAACCGAGTGGGGTTTGAGGTTGCACTTAGTAATGCAAATACATTCAGCATCACTAAGGCTGGTTGCCCTTGCTGGAGTGTAGTCAGTCACCCAGGTTACACATGTTGCTGGTCTCAGAAAGCTGTTTGGTATTGCTCTGGTGATTTTACATTAGCATTAGATGGAAAGGGGGAGGTATTTTTTTATGCAGAAGCAGACTCTTAGCACACACCCAGCTGCTTATCCTGTGGAATCATGCACAGTATTCACAACCGAGTGGGGTTTGAGGTTGCACTTAGTAATGCAAATACATTCAGCATCACTAAGGCTGGTTGCCCTTGCTGGAGTGTAGTCAGTCACCCAGGTTACACATGTTGCTGGTCTCAGAAAGCTGTTTGGTATTGCTCTGGTGATTTTACATTTGCATTAGATGGAAAGGGGGAGGTATTTTTTTATGCAGAAGCAGACTCTTAGAACACAGCCAGCTGCTTATCCTGTGGAATCATGCACAGTATTCACAACCGAGTGGGGTTTGAGGTTTCAGTCAGTAATGCAAATAGATTCAGCATCACTAAGGCTGGTCGCCCTTGCTGGAGTGTAGTCAGTCATCCAGGTTACACATGTTGCTGGTCTGAAAATGTTGTTTGGACATGTGCTTTTTTAAGAATCTGAAAAGTGGATTCATAATGTGTCAGTCTGTAAAAGTACTTATCACTTGCCAAAAAAAAGAGTAGTAAGTGTGCTTTCAAATTGGCAAAGAAATTTCGTTTTCTGACTAATATGAAAACATGACTCTGTGTGCAAATAGGAATTACAGGCAGAGATTTATTGCGTATTGCTCTGGTGATTTTACATTTGCATTGGATGGAAAGGGGGAGCTATTTTTTTGTGCAGAAGCAGACTCTTAGCACACAGCCAGCTGCTTATCCTGTGGAATCATGCACAGTATTCACAACCGAGTGGGGTTTGAGGTTTCAGTCAGTAATGCAAATACATTCAGCATCACTAAGGCTGGTTGCCCTTGCTGGAGTGTACTCAGTCACCCAGGTTACACATGTTGCTGGTCTGAAAAAGCAGTTTGGACATGTGCTTTTTTAAGAATCTGGAAAGTGGATTCAAAATGTGTCAGACTGTAAAAGTGTTTATCACTTGCCAAAAAAAAGAGTAGTAAGTGTGGTTTCAAATTGGCAAAGAAATTTCGTTTTCAGAGTAATATGAAAACATGACTCTGTGTGCAAAGAGGAATTACAGGCAGAGATTTATTGCGTATTGCTGTGGTAATTTTACATTTGCATTAGATGGAAAGGGGGAGCTATTTTTTTCTGCAGAAGCAGACTCTTAGCACACACCCAGCTGCTTATTCTGTGGAATTATGCACAGTATTCACAACCGAGTGGGGTTTGAGGTTGCACTTAGTAATGCAAATACAAACATGTAAAATAATATGGACTATGTTTTCACCATAAATTAAGGTGTAGTGGTATAAATGAGGAATACTTTTAGGGTTTGAGGTTGCAGTCAGTAATGCAAATACATTGAGCATCACTAAGGCTGGTTGCCCTTGCTGGAGTGTAGTCAGTCACCCAGGTTACACATGTTGCTGGTCTCAGAAAGCTGTTTGGTATTGCTCTGGTGATTTTACATTTGCATTAGTAGGAAAGGGGGAGCTATTTTTTTGTGCAGAAGCAGACTCTTAGCACACACCCAGCTGCTTATCCTGTGGAATCATGCACAGTATTCACAACCGAGTGAGTGGGGTTTGAGGTTGCAGTCAGTAATGCAAATACATTCAGCATCACTAAGGCTGGTTGCCCTTGCTGGAGTGTAGTCAGTCACCCAGGTTACACATGGTGCTGGTCTCAAAAAGCAGTTTGGACATGTGCTTTTATCAGAATCTGAAAAGTGGATTCAAAATGTGTCAGACTGTAAAAGTACTTAACACTTGCCAAAAAAGTAGTAGAAAGTGTGCTTTCCAATTGGCAAAGAAATTTCGTTTTCTGCCTAATTTCAAAGCATGACTCTGTGTGCACCCAGGAATTGTTTTTAGATATTTAATTTGTGAAGGTGTTATTGTGATTTTCACTTCTAGGAAAGGGGTACTTAGTATTTTAAGATTTGAAAAGATCATAAAAAATGTAGTAATATATTTAAATAAAAAAAAGGATTTTTTTTTTAGTTTTTTTCAGGTATTGCTGAAGAGCAGTGAACAAAATTTAAGATGCCTACAAAATCCAGACTAAGGAAAAACCACAAAAAAAAACTATATTTGAAGACAACTGGAGGACCTAAGTTAGTTGGAGATGCTCATGTTGGGAAAAAGAGAAAGTCTTATGGTAAGCAGACAAAAGATTTTTTAAAGAACATCTTCAAAAAAAGGAAAAATGTACAAAATGTCTGTACTGGAAAGAATGTTTTCAATAGAAAAGAACAGGAAAAAATTGAGAATTTAGTTAATGCAAATATACCTTCTGCAACAATAAAGATTAACTTAAACAGAAAAACAGCGTTTAAAGAGATACGTAGAAAAATGTTTCAGAGAAGAGTTATGTCCAATTTGATTAAGGATGTGAAGAAATATAAGCAAAAGGCAAAATATTATAAGAGAAAAAAAGAAATTGAAGCCATTGCAGCAAAGGCATTAGAATTAAAAAGGAAACTATTCATTTTAATTTTGAATAGGATGCGTACATTAGATAAAATGGTTAATGTACTGAAATCACAATGCAAAAGGAAAAGAGTAGTGAAAAGAACAAACTTTTGTAAAGTGTTTTTAGGAGAATGGATGCATAGTTCAAGTAGTGAACCTTTTTTTAATGAAGAGAGTTATTTTCAAAGTAATAGTTTGCTGCATGCAGTTGACACCAGAGGTCGTGCTTATGAAGTGAAAAATGGTTGCATAATGGAGAAGGAGATAATGGTTCCAAGAGATGAGGTACAAGTGATGGCGGATGAGGCTATGGGGAGACGTCCTAAAGCCCCAGTGTACACTTGGAATTGTAGTAGTATTTGCACTGTGCGTCAGGAATCTATTGATAAATTTCGTGAGTTTCTAAGAGAATATAGTAAAAAAAGTGTAAAACAGAAGATTAAGGTGCTTCAAAGTCTAGATCCATGCAGAGTGATAGAGAATACTGGTTTGCAGGGTCATTCTCTGGCTTGTCTATCTAGAAAAGTGTGTAAAAGTGTTTTTCATCATTTTAGGATGCTGGCTGTTCATCATACTGAAATGAGAAAGTTTGTGAGACGGTTGTATTTTGCTAAAAGTCCAGCAATAAAGTTAGATGAATTAAATAGGGCTCTGTTCCGTGGAACGGTATCAGATGTAGAGAAGGTTGTTGATGAAATTCAGTTTTGTTACTTTGGTCCTGAACAAGACAGTGCAGAAAAGGACACAGTAAATGAGGAAGAAGTGGAAGAGAATGTAGAACCCTCTGTAAGTAAAACATTTAATGATCACATAACAAAATTTGCAATAATCTCTAATGAAAGACCAAATATAACTTGTATTTGTTGCCGCAGAACTCATTATAGAAAACAAACTAGGAATGTTGATCTCTACAGAAAAAGTGAAAATGAAGATAATTATAAGTGGAAGGATTTTGCCACATATATATTTCTTGAAAATTGTTTTGAATTGGGTGAAGATCAGCGTATTTGTAAATACTGTTACAACAAGTTAGAGGAAAATAGAATGCCGACCAGAGCTGTACATAATAATTTAGAATTGGATGTTATTCCTGCCGAACTTTCTGAATTAAATACATATGAGTCTATACTTATTCAATGTGTTCATCCGTTCCAGACCATAGTACGTATGGAGCCCAAACGGGTAAATTACCTCCTTCAGATTTACTGAGAGGTTTAAAAGGTAGAGTGGTGTATTTGCCCTTGGATTTGAAAAAAAATATGGAAACTATTGATGCAGATACTTTGGAAACTGAACCATTAGTTATTCTGGTTAATGGTGTACCTACAAAGAATAAGAAAATTTGGCAGGAGCTGGTAGATGTACGGAAAGTACAAAGAGCAAATTTGTATTTGAAAAGGAATAACAAATGGTATGAATCAATTTATATGGAAGAAGAAGAAGAAGATTTACAAGAAGACACAGAAACACCAACTGGACAAATTGAAAAAGTGGACAAGTCAAAGGAAGAAGAAATTTATGAACATTTTAGCATACATCCTCTTCATTCAAAAGAAGTTATGGGAGACAATATTGATCTCTTTCAGATGAAGAAAGCAAAAGGAACTCCTGTGAGTGTATGGGAGGAGAGCTTGGAAGCTCGATGTTTTCCCCAGCTGTTTCCTACAGGAAAAGGAGGACGATACGATGAACGTCCAGAACAGATTCCAGCTTCTGAGTATCGGACTACAAGACTATATGCAGAAGATCCAAGATTTCGACAAAGTATTCCTTATTTATTCCATCTTTTATTTGAAAGCGACTTGTCTGCATTATCATATGTAGTAAATCACATTTTAAAAAGTGGAGTACATTTACAAAATGTGTCTGCTAAGGATTTTATGGAGAAAGTGCAGCACCGAGATGATCATTTGGAAACACAACTGATCAATCTGATGGCTTGTCAGCATGGGACAAATGAATATTGGTACCGACGCCATGGTGAATTAAAATGCATGTTACGAAATTTAGGAACACCAACATGGTTCCTTACCCTAAGCTGTGCTGAGTACGCTTGGGATGATTTACTGGATTTTCTACGAGAGGCAAATTCAAACATTAAAAACATCGAATACAAGACAGCAGGAGAACTGTGCTCATTGGATCCGGTTAATGTTTGCAGATATTTCAATCATAGATTTGAGGCTATGATGTCCTTCATCTGCAATAAAAGAAATCCACCTCTTGGAGAAGTAGTGGATTTCTTTTGGAGAAAAGAGTACCAGGCAAGAGGTGCTCCTCATATTCATATGCTGTTGTGGATCAAGGATGCCCCAAAGTTTGGAACAGATACTGATGAAGCAGTGTTATCTTACATTGAAGAATATGCAACATGTGCTATACCAAAAAGCACAGAAGAGAAAAAGTTAAAGGAGCAAGTTTTACGTTTCCAAAGTCATCGGTGTGGAAAATACTGTCGACGGAAATACAAGAGCAAAGATAAATACTACACTAAATGTCGATTTGGATTTCCTAGACCTGTTCTTTCAAATGGAAGAGTAAACAGTTTTATGTCATCTGTGAGACATACTATCACAAGAAAATCACCTAAGAATACCTACAACCTAAAAAGAAAAGAAGAATGAATCAAAAAATATAAATGACTACAACCCAGTCATTTTATCCATGTGGAATGCTAACATGGATATACAGTATGTAGCTGACAATTCCATTGCTGTTGCTCGATACGTAACGTCTTACATTACTAAATCTGAAAAAACTGAATTGAAAGAAATGTGGGAAGAGATTTCTCACGAGAAGACTGTCAGTAAGAAGCTGTACAGTTTCAGTTTAAAGATGTTATCGCATCGAGAAATTGGATCCTACGAATGTTCAGATAGGTTATCTTCTGCAAGTCTCTACTCAAAATCAAGAAGAATAATTTGGGCAAGTTTAGGCCTTGCAGCAATGAGATATCGGGTACTGAAATCTGTTGGAGAAATTGAATATTTGGCCGAGAATGACCCAGAAAGTACAGATATTTTGAAATCAAACATGTTGGAAACATATTATCCCAAAAGAAGTCATCACCTGGAGAACATGTGAGTGTATGAAGTGCTGCAGAACTACATTTATTCACGGAAAGCCGCAGAAGACATCAACAATGGAAAATATAAAGTCATTGGTGAGGAAGGATGTTTGGTGAAGCAAACAAAAGGAAGTTTGATAAATCACAGGAAGCTGAGTTGCGACACTACTGACAAAAAGGAATTTTACTACTTGGCTCTTTTACAGCTGTTTAAACCATGGCGTACAGAGGATGAACTACTGGGAGAATTTCAAAGCTATGAAGATTCTTTTAATGCTTGCAAAGACAGCATACAATGCAGTACATTCTCAACTTATGTGCAAATGTTAAATGAAGAAATTGAACAGGAAACTACAATTGCAGCTGAAGTAGCTAGAGACAGTTCTCAAGACAGCCAAAGTTCAGGAACACTCAGTCAAGATCCCCTAGGACAACCAATCATTGAAAATGAAGCATCAATAGCCATGAATGAAGTGGAAACGGCTATGAATCAAGCTCAAGAAGAATTTATAGACTTACAAAATTTGGAAAGACAACTGAATGAAGAGCAGCAACAAATTTATGAAGAGATCAGAAACAAAATTGATCACGGATTTCTACATGAAAAAAAAGAGTGCTCATGCACATCATTTCATCCAATCAGGATGTATGTAAGCGGACAAGCTGGAACTGGAAAAAGTTTCCTAATAAAAGTCATCAGAAGCTACCTACAGCAAAAAACGGATTCTACTTTGTCTTGTGTGGTTACTGCTCCAACTGGGTTAGCAGCATACAACATAAAAGGAATCACCTTACATCGTTTGCTAATGTTACCAGTGGAGCATGAGAACAAAATACAATACCACAAGCTAACTGGAGAAGCATGCTTGGAAGTTTCAAGAGTATTGAAGAAGATGCAAGTTCTCATTATTGATGAGGTGAGCATGGTATCAAACTTAATGCTTGCCTTTGTGCATTTAAGAATGCAGCAAATTCTAAGGACAGACTATGACGTGTTATTTGGTGGAAAACATGTCATAGTTTTTGGGGATCTTCTACAGCTTACTCCAGTTAAAGGACAACCAGTGTTTAATACTGTGACACATGAAGACACAAAGAAGTCATTGGGAAGCATCGGTAATGCAAATATTTGGTCCTTCTTTGAGTACAAGGAACTTACTACTAATATGAGGCAAGCAAACGATGAAGAATATGGAAGTATTCTGAAAGATATCAGGATTGGACTACTGACTGAAGCTGGCACAAAAGCATTACAGAGTCGGTTGCTACATAATTTATTCCCAAAGGAAGAAATAGTTGCAGAGAAAATATACAAGAACATTGCAGAAAAGAAAAGTGTCATCTGCTTAATGCCAACTCTACGTGAATGCTCAATATTCAATGAGGAGCTTTTGAAATTGGAAAAAGAAGATATCAGGAAATTGGAAGCAGTGGACAAAATTCAGGATGGAAGAATTACTATCACATTAACAGGCACACTGAAAAATAAATTGGATTCACTAGAGAAGAACATTTCCAAAACTGCTGGATTAGAAAAAAATCTATATGTTTGCATGAACTGTAGGAGAAATTTGGATGTTGAAAAAGGTTTAGTTAATGGAGCTATGGGAAGAGTTGTGGGTTTTATTAATTATCAGAAAAAAGATGGAATTGAATGTTTAAAAATAAAATTTGATCAGATAGAAGAAGTTATAGACATTTGTCGTTGTACAGTTCGTTTTATGCTTGTGAAAGACTTATATGTACAAAGGAAACAGTTTCCGTTTTCTCTAGCATATGCTGTAACTATTCACAAGTCTCAAGGATTGACTGTAGATTGTGCATTTGTAAACATTGGTTCAACTGTGTTCAAAGAAGGTATGGCTTATGTAGCTATGTCACGAGTGAAAACATTATCTGGTTTATTCATGATAGATTTTGATGACTCAAAAGTTAGTGCTGATGCAAATTGTGTAAAGGAGTACAATAGATTAAGAAGAACCTATGTGTTGTAATCTCTCTCCTTTTTCCCCTGCTACCTTCCCTGACGTGTTTTCCAGTTCCTTTTCCTAGTGGTAGTTTCCCTTCCTCCCCCGCATTTCCTCCCACTTGGGATGGTCCTTGAGAGTTCACCTTGGAATGTTCAACAGGCTGTCAGTAGCGGAGAGTGGATGACAGAATAAAGACGCTTGAACTTTACCCGCTTCAGAGTGTCTTCATTTCAACACTGGCGACGAATTGGCGAGGGGGGCCATTTCTGTCATCTCCCCTTTCAGTGCTCTCTCCTTTCTGCATTTCGGATTACTATTCCTCGGTTCAGTGCCTGTGAGGACGCAGAGTTGGGGCTTTCCAAAGTTCCTTGACTGCTGGCGAAGGGGGCCATACATGTCTATTCCCCTTTCAGTGCTTCTTTCTGTCTGCAGTTCGGATTGAATATTCTTCTAGTCAGTGCCTGGAGGACGCAGAGTGGGGGCTTTCAGGAGTCTTTGACGAAGGCAACAGTCTCCTGAGGTTATGCCTAGACCACCGTGGATTCTACTCGCTCCGTTGTGAGGTGCTGTCTTTGTGCCGCTCTCTTTCAGAAGTCGGCGGGAGGAAGTGGTGGTCCTGCGCACAATTGTCAGAAGAGGCGTTATCCACAAGATGGTAATTTCTACTAACAAGAAACATACATGTTTGTTGTACACTAAACTACAAAGATGACTACAAGGATGATACAATTACTACAAAGTAAAGAAGACATCAAGAAAGATGAAGCACTTCGCCTTTCAGCCCCACCAATGGCCTCACCATATGGCCAGCCATAAGACAGGCGAGTTGTGCTCATCTATACTTCAGAGTTTGGACTTTGGCTTTACCACCACAGCCTGTTGCACTACTATGCTTTTTCTGCTACTCATACACTGCTCATCTCTTCATCTCATTTTCAACACTAGTAGTTTGTGGCTGCTGAACGTATTGGCTTCCTTTTGCATTTGGCTGTGTGATCTTGAGCACTTCCCGCCTATGCTGTGTGACCCTGTGCACATTCCTTTGAGAGGGTGTTGCCGTGTGTGTTCACGTCGGAGTGCTGTGTGGGCTATTTCTACAATTCATACAGTCTAGAATTCATCCCATACATCGCGTTGGCTTCAACTTTCACCTGCAATGTTCGTGTGCTTGGGAGACGCATCTCTGCTGTACACTCTGAGAGACGGGTGTATTTCACTCTTTAGACATTGTTCATGACTTTTACTACTAAAGTCTGCCTTCAACTGTCTGAGGGTGTTCAAAGGGTGTTCATGAGGATCTCTTATTCTTCACTTTCTCTGAAGAAAATGTATCGTGTGTCCTTGTCATCGTGACCACCTACAATCTGCTGAACAACCTGGAAAAAAGCTACGACACCTGCAAATTGATTTGGGTTATTTCACTTCTTTCCTCATGCTTTTGCTCTACACATCGGCATCACGCTGTCTGATAATCGTGTATGTCACTGTTGGCAATGTGGTGACTGGCAATTTTCCATGAGCTATCAGGTCTGTGGTGTTTATTTTGTGCCTACGTATCTGTCTGCATCGACTGGGGCACGGGTCATTACACATTTATTGCATCGTGATGTTTCCAGTTCACATTACGTTGGATGACGCTTGCTGTTGAAATATTTTGCTGTGGTGAGGTTATTTTCCCTCTTCATTTTGTTATGCTAAGCTGTCATGCGTCTGTTTAACCGTGTAAACATTGGTTGCCGGTTCAGCGGCAGTTTAACTGTCAAACAATGTTCGTTATCTTGTGCGTACAGCGTTTACCTCATCCCCGAAGCAGCTCATTTCTGCTAGAGTTCCCTTTGTGACGTCAGGTTTGGAACTCTGCCTTTGCTGCTTCTTCACGTCTGCCTGCCTCAACGCGCTGTGAGCCTTCCTGCAGTGCGTCCTGTACGTGCTGCCATGTTTTCTTCAAGAATCTTTGGTGCTATTTTACGGAGCTAAAGTCAAATTACGCCTATCCATCGTGCTTCACGGACTATGTCAGCCTGCCATCCAGTAAACGCTCTTCTCAGCGTCCCATCGTGTATACTCATTTTCAACATGTATCCTGTGTCTTATCGTTGCTGCGTCTCCCACTTCTCAACCAGTAATTAAGTGAGTTTTTTGGGGCTTTGAGGCGTTTGACACTTCTCTGTGCTGTCAGTGTACGATGTTCAACTCAACATCTGGTTTTCTCAGTCAGTGTTTTCAAGGATTGCCAGTCTGTTCATCTCTCCAATTCTGGTTGAGTCTTTCAACTAAGGTGGGGGTCACAGTACTACGGTGACACGCACTCCTTGAACTTTATTTCTGATGCAGGTCAACGAGGACGTTTGCACAATTATTTGGGACAATTTGAAAAGTGATTGAATGTTTTTTTCACATATGTTCTTCTACAATTTACGTTCACAAACATGGGACGTTTCTGGTCCATGCAACTTTTGCTCACTGTACATTATTGCTTCAGTTTGCATTCAGGTAATGTGGGTACGTACATGCCATTGGCATTCATGGTCCCAGCTACATGTTTACATATGTCTATAGATTTTTCCCTACATAGGGGAGGGGGTGGGTTTTGCCCCCTTTGCCCACATACATTTGGGATCGTTCAATTTGCATGTTCACATTATTTTTACCCTATACAGGGTTGGGAGTGTTCCGGCCCATTTGGCCGTATACCTTTACCTGGGAATGGGTTCTTCCCCATTTCCCTACATAGGTAATTTACGGTTGTTACCCTTACACAGGGAACCGGGGCATGGGTCACAGTCCCATCTTACATTTACATAGTACCCTTACACAGGGCACAATTTTATGGGTCTTTTACCCATTTACATTTACTCAGTCTCCCTAAATAGGGTGTCTTATGGGTTCCTTTCCCATTCAAAGTGCTCCTCACACTCTCTCATAGGAGTAGAGGATGGACAAGGGATTTAGTTCCAGTACTGAATTTGTCTTTTTACATTCTGTAATTTTGCTGTTTTGTAGAACGCAATGTTACTCTTACATCGTATTGTTATTGTTTATTGAAAATGGGGGGGGGGGAAGT
Organism: Triturus cristatus; assembly: GCF_964204655.1. NCBI lineage: Eukaryota > Metazoa > Chordata > Amphibia > Caudata > Salamandridae > Triturus > Triturus cristatus. The sequence goes on from NC_140581.1 coordinate 17,250,396, forward strand.
AATAGTTATACTGTATGTATCTAATTTGCCTCTTCTCCGTTTTCTTATCTGTCCAGTGTTCCTGGTAGTGTCTGTCTCTTTGCCACCTTGGTAGCACTCTTTCATGGTGGCTCTATTCAGGTCTCTTAAGGGTGCTTATTTACACTTTATATGCTTTCCCCTACACAGGGAGGGCAATGGGTTGGCCACCTCCCTTGCACACTCTGGACATTTTGGGGTTCACCGTACGATTGTGGACTTGTGGTACACACCTCTATGTGTTTTTGCTTGTTTCACGTGTGTACCACAGTACACCTTATTATACCTTACATAGGGAGGGGATGGGTTCATGCCCCTTTTTCCTACACATTATTGCCGTCATAGGTAAAGCACGGTTGGAACCCCCAATATAGGGCATGGGTTTAGGGTACGCTCCCATCCACCATTACCTTGATACCCCATACTGGGCACATATTTATGAGCTTTAACCATGTACATTTACTTTGGCTTCCTCTTACGGCGTCTTATGGGTCAGAGTCCCATCAAAGTGCTCCTCACCTCGTCATAGGAGTTGTAGAGGGTCATGTGTTCGAGTCCACATGACTGATGTTGTTTTCTTACAGGTTGTAAGTTGGATTTTGTAGAACGCATGTCAATCTCACTGCATTGGGACTGTTCATTGAAAATGGGGGAAGCATTAGTTTACTGTTTGTACATCTTTGCCTCTTCTCCGCTTCCTCTTTGTTCAGTTTTCCTTGCGTTGTTATACCTGTTTTCATCCGTTAGGTCGTACGTTACTCTGCTTGTTTTCGTCCTGTGTCTCCAGCCTTACCTCGTTCGCTCTTTCCTTCCTTTCTTTCACTGTCATGAGGTGATATGTTATTCCCTTCTCCTTGTGTTGTCTGCAGGTAGGCTGGTGTACATTTTGCGTATTGACTTGTTCGCCTTCCAGACCCTGGGGGTTTCCATGTTACTTACACATACAAGCCTTGTTACCTCTCAAGTTCACATTACCCGCGCACCTCGTCCTTTTCCCCCGGTTTCCTTTCCCCATGAAGGGAGATGTGTTGTAATCTCTCTCCTTTTTCCCCTGCTACCTTCCCTGACGTGTTTTCCAGTTCCTTTTCCTAGTGGTAGTTTCCCTTCCTCCCCCGCATTTCCTCCCACTTGGGACGGTCCTTGAGAGTTCACCTTGGAATGTTCAACAGGCTGTCAGTAGCGGAGAGTGGATGACAGAATAAAAACGCTTGAACTTTACCCGCTTCAGAGTGTCTTCATTTCAACACTATGCTCCTCATTTAGGTCAGTATCCTGTGTTAGAGAAACGTGTAGTTTCTCGTAAAAGGAGAAATGAGAATATCTGTAATGAGGATGTAGAGAGGAGGGAAAAAAAGAGGAGTGATGTAATTGCAAGCAAAAAGAAAAAGGAAAATGAAGAAGAGGTTGTAGGATGTCATTTTGAAAATAGCTCTGGTGTCAACTGCTACGCTAATGTAGTGCTGAATGTTGCATTTTATCTGGAAAGTTTGCAAGAGCAGATAATAGTAAATCAGAGAAAAAGATTCTGTTCTGAGTTGAGTCTCCTTTTTCAAAAGCTGAGTAATGATAAAACTCAAATAGAAAGTGCTACTGAAATTAGAAAACTTTTAGATGTATGTTCAGGATGTACACAGTTTTCTCAAAATGTACAGCAAGACGCACAAGAATTCTTGATGTATTTTCTTCAGGTACTGGAAGAAGAAGGTGTACACATTGAAAATTTGTTTGGTCTCTCTTATAAATGGGAACATAGTTGTAAAAACTGTTTCAATACATGTGGCTCTAATGTTGATTCTGAAAGGTTTATTTATTTAACATTGCCAGAGAGTAAAACAGTCACTTTTGCTAAATTAGTTAAAGATGCTAATCATAGCATGGAATGCGGTGAGTGTAAATCTGACATGTTTTCAACGTTAATTTTAAAGGAATACGGACAGTATGTAATTTTAATGATGCAACGATGTAGAGCTGATGGTTCAAAATTGGATACTTTAATAAAGAAGTTTACAGGACAGCAATTATCAATTTCAGGAAAAACTTTTGTAACAGTTGCAATAATTTTCCATGAAGGACCTACTGTAACTTCAGGACATTACACAGTTTATCTTAAATGTGAAAAAGGCTGGACACTGTGTAATGATTCCCAATTGGTTTTTAAGCAACGTTTGCCGTTTGATTTAGCAAATTCCTATCTAATCTTCCTGAAACCTAAATTTTAGAGAGAATTGGCAACATCTGTACAAAACAATTTTACCATTTCATTGGATTACCATTGGAATTTTCAAATTTAAAGATTTTTAAAATTATCATTTGGCCTAAAGGAAAGGTAACCAATTTTATTGTGGACTTATATAATTCTTAATTAATGTTTCGGAAAACAACATTTTAGAGAGAATCGGTAACATCTGTACAATTTAAATTTTTGTATTTTATTGGATTACCGTTGGAAATTTAATCAAAAAAGATTTTTAAAATTACCATTTGGCCTAAAGGAAAGGTATCCAATTGTATTGTGGACTTAATTAAATCCTAATTAATCTTTCGGATACCAAAATTTTAGAGAGAATCGGTAACATCTGTACAATTTAAATTTTGGAATTTTATTGGATTATCGTTGGAAATGTAATCAAAAAATAATTTCAAAAATTAACATTTGGCCTAAAAGAAAGGAAACTAGATGTATTGTGGATTTATTTGAGATATATTATTTTTGAGATTATGCTTCTGTAAGAAAATTGTCAGACGTTATTTTTTAGAAATAGTTTTTGTTATTAGATGATATTTTTAATGAATAATATTTTGCATTTCGATAATGTTATGTTTAACTGAGAAGAGATTCTGGGCTTTTTTTAAACAATCTTTGAGATTGTTATTTTTTTTATGCCCGCTGTTAAGTGATGAATGCAATTGCTTTCACGATTTATAGTGAAATGCAATATATTCTGAAAACAGCAAAAAAAAGGCAAAAAATTGTTTTTGGAAAATATGTAAATATGTGTACTGTATTATAAAATGATTTATTAAATAATAATACTTTTATCTTTTTTTTCAGATTGAGAAAGAAAATTTTCGAAAACTTGAACTATTTTTATAGCAAATAAAATTATATTTTAATTAATAAATAATTTTTTGAGTGGGTATGGTAAGTCAGAAATTTCATGGTCCCTTTTTTCCACTTCTCAACAATCACATTTTCAGTTTTTCATTGTAATCTCTCAAGGACCTTGTAATGTGATAATTGATTTTTAGTGTTTTTTAAAAAAAAAAAAAAAAATTACGCGTACGGTAAAAAAAAAATCAAAAAAAAGTTAAAAAAAATATTTTCAAAAAAGTTGAAAGGTAAGATTGGCTCTTAAAAGAGCCGTTGTGTTCGGTCAGGGACAGAGGAAAGAAAGAATGGGAATATTAGTCGGTAGGACAAATGTGCTGGTCAATTTTATTGTTAACTAGGGCAACACTGGTCTCCCTATGAACAATTAGACCATAACAAGTGGCGCACCGCATTGTAACCCTCGCAAACCGATGGTTAATTTCCAGAGGACCAGAAAAAGGAGATGCTCCCCCCACAGATGAAGGGCTCAGCTGACCTGCCGAAGATGGACTCGGCCCTGCAGATGATGGACCAGGCTGAGCTGCTGTGGATGTGCTTGGTTGACTTACTGAAGGGTTTCCTCCAGTATGTCGAGCATATGTCCTACCGTGTACATCATGAAGGTGTCTCAACAAAGTGTGATTCCCGAAGGAATACTTCTTGTTAGGATTCCCTCTTGAAAGTACACGGTCACACAGCTTACAAGTCACTAAAGGTACATTTACCTTTTTCTTGCCCTCTGGAAAAGAAAAATACTCCCATATGAAAGAGCTCTTTTGTTTCCTCCTTCTCTGCCTCAAGGTAGTGCTGCTAGCCTAACTCTCAGAAGAGGTCTGCTGTTCTGCCATCGTATCACAAAGACAACTGAAGCTCCTTCTCCTAAGGGATCACAAGCAGAAATGAGGGGAATGGGTGTGGTGTAGGAGAGTTCTAGAACTGAAAGTACTTTAAACCAATCAAAAGTTTTGTTTCTTGGTCACATGACCCAACGTGCGCGTACGTTACGCTTACGGTGCGCTTACGGAGCGCTTACGGTAAAAGTACGCATGCGCGTAAAAAAGACACGCGCACGCGCGCATGCGCAAAACAGGCACGCCCCTTCACTTCCGCGTAACATGCGCGTGCAGCATACGCGTTACGCGCCGCCTGCGCGTGACGCACGTCTACGCAAATTGCGTAGCTGAACGCAAACGGCGTAGAAATCTAACGTACTAAAAGCAAGACGTGCGCTTATCGTACGCGCACGTTAAAAAAATACTAAAAAAAAAAAAAAAAAGGGAAAAAAAGATTCACTATGTTATACTACTATATCTTACCGGTTTAGTTTAAAAAAAAGTTAAAAATAAAAAATATATTGTAGAATTTTTAAAATTTAACCATAGTCTTTAAAGAGGATAAAAATTTAAAATAAAAATATGTAAAAAACATTGCAAAAAAAAAAAAAAAAAAAAAGGTAAATATAAGAATTAGCATTTAAAAAACCTTGCAAATTCACTGAAAGAACCATGGGTTTCACACGTGTTATAGTTAGGAATTAGCATTAAAAAAACCTTAGAAATTCAATGAAAAAACCAAAGGTTTCACACATGTTATAGTTAGCTGGACATTTCACTCATAAAAAACCAATGAAATTCCCCAGTTATAGTTAGTTCAGCTAACTATAACTCGCGCGCCCGCAATGCACTGCTGATGACGTCACATATTACATCACTCATGACATGGTCAGTGACATCACTCATGACATCACTGATGACATCTCAAATGACATCACTGATGACATCATCCTTGTGATAGAGTGGCAGACCTCCTCTCACCCTAATATAACCTTTGATACACACATTCAAAAATAGAGACTAAAATTTTCAAAACAATGGACATTCCAATACCAGTTACAACAACCTCTTCAGTAATTCTAAGATCCACATACACATCCACTCATTCACCAACAGTCCTATACAGTCACTCATACATGTACTCACTCATCATATGTACACACACACCTATACATCCTGTTACACAATGCCACTCATCCATAGTTACTCACACACAAAGTCACTCATGCTAATAAAAAATCAAACATACATTTATTTGCATATACAGTTATACACACACCACCACACTTACTTCTACGGAAACTAACACATACTTAGTCTTTTAAACAATCACTTATAGAAACACATACTTATTCATACAGGAACTCTTTCAATCTCTCACTCTCACATATACTCACTTATATACACCAATAGTCACATATACTAGTTTAAAAGACATGTAGTTACTCACAAAGACACTATTGAGACAGTCATTCACTCACTAACACACCCATACACACACTCATCCACCCATACAGTCCTGCACACATGCTGTCTTCAACACATACAAAGAGTGAATCACTCATTCATGCACCTATGCACTACGTAATACCCCCCACCGAACCATGCAGACACTCAGACTGGTACTCAAAAAAACAACTAATAACCTATATAGACACCCATGTAGCTACTCACCAACCCATGCAGCCACTTATACACAAAGTGAGAGAATGATACAGATATTTACATATTTAAACATTACTCAGTAAGCCATGTATTCACTATGAAACACTTAATCAGTCAGTTACACAATCAATTTTTCTTAAACATATCATCCATTTAGACACTTATATACCCATTTATTCTTCCATCGACCTTGAGATATACATATATAAAACATATTTAAATTTCAGAAATAAACACATTCACTGGATGATGTCATCAGTGATGTCATTTGAGATGTCATCAGTGATGTCATGAGTGATGTCACTGACCATGTCATGAGTGATGTAATATGTGACGTCATCAGCAGTGCATTGCGGGCGCGCGAGTTATATTTAGCTGAACTAACTATAACGGGGGAATTTCATTATTTCATTGGTTTTTTACGAGTGAAATGTCCAGCTAACTATAACATGTGTGAAACCTTTGGTTTTTTCATTGAATTTCTAAGGTTTTTTTAATGCTAATTCCTAACTATAACGTGTGAAACCCATGGTTTTTTCAGTGAATATATATATATATATATATATATATATATATATATATATATATATATATATATATATATATATATATATATATATATATATATATATATATTCACTGAAAAAAACATAGATTTCAGGGACGTTATAGTTAGTTGGACATTTCACTCGTACAAACCCATAGAAATTCAGCCGTTATAGTTATTAGACCTAACTATAACTCGCGCCCCCGCAATGCACTGCTGATGACGCCATATATTACTTCACTCATGACATGCTCAGTGACATCACTGATAACATCACTGATGACATCTCCAACGACATCACTGATGACATCATCCATGTGATCATCTGATGCACCTCCTCATAGCCTACCTTTCATACACCCACTCTAAAATACAGACCACCAATATCGAAACCATAGACAGACCAATAGCAGTTAGTAAATACCTGCTCAGTGATTCATAGGTCTACACACGCATCCACCCACTAACCCATACAGTCACTCAGACACACAGTCATCCATCTATACAGCCACTGATATATCCACTCATACAACCATGTAGACACTCGCACACTGCCACTCACCCAAAGAGTTACTCATACACCTGGTCAGTCATGCAAAGAAACTATCACACACCCATTTCCTTGTTCATACAGTCATACACACACCACCACACTTATTTATACAGATACGAACAAATACTTACTCTCTTAAACAATCACTCGTAGAAACACACACTCATCGATACAGATACTCTTGCAATCACTCACTCTCACATATAGTCATTTATATACTCCAACCCTCACATATACTGCTTTAAAACATATGTAGTTACTCACACATGCACCATTGAGACATCCATTCACTCACCAACACATCCATACACACACTCACCCACCCATACCGCTGTTTCTATATGAACTCTTGAACCCATACACCCAGTGAAACAACCACTCACATATCTATGCACAGAATCACACCCCCCACAAAGAAACTCATTCACCCATACAGATATTCAGACAAGCAATAAATAACCCATATAGACACTCATGTAGCTACTCACCAAGACATGCAGTCGCTTATACACCAACTAACAGACTAAGACATTCACACAGTTTAGTCATTAACCCATGCATTCGGTAAGACACATTTACTCACTCACTTATACAGTCAGTCACACACCTACTAAATCATCCATTCAGACACTCATACACCCACTCATACTTCAATACACCTTGGTATATATATATATATATATATATATATATATATATATATATATATATATATATGAACCAACAAAATGCCCCAAGCATTGAGAGGGCACACACAGCGCTCGCACCCTCCGGCTTTCTGATGCAGCTCGCCTTCATGTTCCATCATTTCATATTAAATGTGCCGACGCGTTTCAAGGCTCTGGGCCCCTTCTTCCTGGGCTGCTAAAAACAACACATCGCAAGCTCACCATTCATTTTACGGCGTTTTTTATTTCCATTCAATGTCTTAGTAGGAGGTGCTACATTTCATCTGTTAGCTTTATCCTGGGACATGTAGTCTTTAAGGTGAGCGTCGTTATTTCCTTGAGTAAGTTCGATGCGCATTTTGTAATTAAAGCATTTATAATCCTAAGTAGGATGATGAGACATTACAGACGGGCACATTTTGCATATTCGAGCGCTGTGCTGTAAAGGTTACGAAAGTTCAAAAACCCCAGCCTCACTTCTTAAATGACGGTGCTCCTCTCCACGGCTGGGCTGCCGTGAGATAAATGAACCAACAAAATGCCCCAAGCTCTGGAGGGTGAAAACAACAACTGAGCTTGACTTCAAGTACCAGCCTGCCCTGCTTGCAATCACGCACTGAATGCAACGCCCACTGAGGGTTGAAATTAGGAGGCTGGATCAGCGTCATCTGCTTAACGTGCAAACAGATCCATGATTAAGAGGCAGGAGCCTTGAAACGCGTCGGATCAAGAACAAGAACAAACATGAATGTTGCAGTTTGCTTTCCATATGAATAAATCGGAAGATTTCATTTGAAATGAGTGCGTTCTCAATGCTGTGGGCAATTTGAGGTTACATATATATATAGATTCACAGAAAAAACCATAGGTTTTAGGCATGTTATAGTTAGGAATTAGCATTTAAAAAATCTCAGAAATTCACTGAAAAAACCATAGGTTTCAGGGGTGTTATAGTTAGCTGGACTTTTCACTTGTACAAAACCATTGAAATTCCCCCGTTATAGTTAGTTCAGCTAACTATAACTCGCGCGCCCGCAATGCACTGCTGATGACGTCACATATTACATCACTCATGACATGGTCAGTGACATCACTCATGACATCACTGATGACATCTCAAATGACATCACTGATGACATCACTGATGACATCATCCAGTGAATGTGTGTTTTTCTGAAAATAAATATGTTTTATATATGTATATCTCAAGGTCGATGGAAGAATAAATGGGTATATAAGTGTCTAAATGGATGATTTGTTTTTGAAAAATTGATTGTGTAACTGACTGATTAAGTGTATCATAGTGAATACATGGCTTAGTGAGTAATGTTTAAATATGTAAATATCTGTATCAGTCTCTCACTTTGTGTATAAGTGGCTGCATGGGTTGGTGAGTAGCTACATGGGTGTCTATATAGGTTATTAGTTGTTTTTTTGAGTATCAGTCTGAGTGTCTGCATGGTTCGGTGGGGGGTATTACGTAGTGCATAGGTGCATGAATGAGTGACTCACTGTTTGTATGTGTTGAACACAGCATGTGTGCAGGACTGTATGGGTGGATGAGTGTGTGTATGGGTGTGTTAGTGAGTGAATGACTGTCTCAATAGTGTCTTTATGAGTAACTACATATGTTTTAAACTAGTATATGTGACTATTGGTGTATATATGTGAGTATATGTGAGAGTGAGAGATTGAAAGAGTTCCTGTATGAATAAGTATGTGTTTCTATAAGTGATTGTTTAAAAGACTAAGTATGTGTAAGTTTCCGTAGAAGTAAGTATGGTGGTGTGTGTATAAATGTATATGCAAGTAAATGTATGTTTGATTCTTTATTAGCATGAGTGACTATGTGTGTGAGTAACTCTATGGATGAGTGGCATTGGGTAACAGGATGTATAGGTGTATGAGTACATATGATGAGTGAGTACATGTATGAGTGACTGTATAGGACTGTTGGTGAATGAGTGGATGTGTATGTGGATCTTAGAATTACTGAAGAGGTTGTTGTAACTGGTATTGGTATGTCCATTGTTTTGAAAATTTTAGTCTCTATTTTTGAATGTGTGTATCAAAGGTTATATTAGGGTGAGAGGAGGTCTGCCACTCTATCACAAGGATGATGTCATCAGTGATGTCATCAGTGATGTCATTTGAGATGTCATCAGTGATGTCATGAGTGATGTCACTGACCATGTCATGAGTGATGTAATATGTGACGTCATCAGCAGTGCATTGCGGGCGCGCGAGTTATAGTTAGCTGAACTAACTATAACGGGGGAATTTCAATGGTTTTGTACAAGTGAAAAGTCCAGCTAACTATAACACCCCTGAAACCTATGGTTTTTTCAGTGAATTTCTGAGGTTTTTTAAATGCTAATTCCTAACTATAACATGCCTGAAACCTATGGTTTTTTCTGTGAATTTCAAAGGTTTTTTAAATGCTAATTTCTAACTATGCCTACAGAGATAGGACATGTGAAGAAAGAAGAAAAAATGCACAGAAAGAAACAAAAGAAGTGCAGAAAGAAGCAACAGAAGTCCTCAAATACGAAGATAAGTGCAGGAAGAAGGATAACGTGCAGAAAGAACAAAAAGAAGAGCAGAAAGAAGCCTTGTTGCAAAATCATCCTGTACCCTCAACTTTTTCAGACGGATACTGGTGGTAACTGAGTCTGACTAACCAGTCCTAGAGCCAGTGCTATGTTAAAAGACACTTAGAATACAGTGAAAACACCTACATACACTAGGGAACATTATGCGTTGGGGTCCCCCTGTGATTAGCATGACCTCCTCTGTAAGCCCCTAGTGTATAATAGGGCATGGGGATTAAAACTACCTCTTAAAACAGGCCACAGGGCGTTTTTGCACACGTTAACTCAGGCCCCGTCCCCTCCCTTCACCACTGTGTAAACACGCCCTGTGTCCATTTTTAGTTGGGAGATTAAGTTCATTTGAATCCTGAGGGTCCCTAGGGTCCAACTAGCCCACTAGGTACCTCCAGTAAGTGCCACAGAGCTGCGTTGCAGAGAGGTGTAAAAAGTGGCACGGCCTGGACCACCTCTCTGCAATGCAGCTCAGTGGCGCTTACTGGAAGCACTTGGTGGGCTAGTTAGCCCCCAGGGGCCCTCAGTATTGAAGGGAAATTATATCCCCAATTTAAAACGTGCCATAGTGCGTGTTTGCACACGTCACCTCAGGCCCCGTCCCCTCCCTTCACCACTGTGTAAACGCGCCCTGTGGCTGTTCTAAGTTGAGAGATTAAGTCCCCCTGAATCCTAAGGGTCCCTAGGGTCAAACTAGACCACTAGGTACCTCCAGTAAGCGCCACAGAGCTGTGTTGCAGAGAGGTGTAAAAAGGGGCTTGGCCTCAGAACACCTGGCTGCAGTGCAGCTCCCTGACGCATACTGGAGATGCCTGTTGGGGGCGCGTTTGCAGAGTGCTGCACGGAGGGGGCATGGCCTCCGGCACGATGCCAGTCTTTTATTTATTTTAGTTTTTTAAGAAGGGGGGCTGTTTGGTTCCCCTTCTTATTCTAATTTATTGGCCCTGATGACCCCATCCCCCAGGGCCAGTCTCCTAATTATATTTTTTTGACCCCAATCCCCAGGGCCGGCCACTGTTTTTTATTATTTTTAAAAAATATATATTTATAGACACACCTAGGACATGCTGGACAAACCGTACGTACCTATCACCATGACGATTTGCGTGATATTCATTAAAAGGCGACTATGCATGCAATGAATTCACGTGGAATGTATTTACACCACTAGTGAAGCTCTGACATGTCTGATGCCCTACCGTGCCTAATCCTGGTAGACACCCTTGTCGTTTATTTATACAAACATGGGTAGCTATTGACGGGCACATTTAATACACATGCACACCAAGCCATTCAAAGGGGATTCGACAAAAATTCGACCAAAACTATGCAAGAAACCCCCCTCACGGTTAATAAAACACACATCCACTGCCGGATGTGTAATACTTTTTATTTTACTCTCTGGAAAGGGGACGAACATCACTTGAGAGTCACAGCGTGCTCCTGACAGAGCCCAATGCTGTGTTACACCCACCATTGCCTGCCGAGTGCCACACACCTCTGTGTTGTATTCCACTAGCTAGTGCATATGCTATGACACTCTCTAGCCCATGTGCACTGTAACACCACCCCGTGAATATGTCATGCCACACTTGTCTTCGCACGGGTTATATTGCCCCATCTAACGTGCCTTTCTCGATGCCTATGTTATAACGCACAGTGCTATGCCATACATATTACAATCTGGGATCCATATCTTTGTCACAGTGCATATGCAACGTTACACTCCCCAGCACATATTTTATATTACAACTTTAGAGACTAGTTAGGTTACACAACACTGCCCTGTGCATATTACACTCCAAGGCGCATATCGCATAGCACGCGCTAGTGCCTGTGCTATCTCGCGCTCTCCAATGAATCTGTCATTGCGCACAATGTATTGCATATTATATTTCACGCCCGGTTCATCTTATATCACACTTTTTGGTGCATAGTTTATACCATACACTATATCTAGTTTTCATTTTCAATCGTGCTCTCAGGACTATGTTCTATATAACACTGTGTTCACCTACCCTTTTCACGGGCATTACATTTTGCGATAGGGGGTGGAGGGTCAGGGGGTGTTTCTGCCAAGTGAGCCCGGAGTCACAGTCACAAACGTCCTCTTCTTCCTGAATAAAAGTGAGATTATGCTGCATACTTGTTCATATTTTAAGTAGTTCGCACAGACACAATGTTTTAAAAACAATAAAGTTCCTAATACCCGCCTTCTCTGAACAGTTAGCTTGCTGCCCCATCCCCTTCCTCCCTATCCTCTGTTGTGTGAATCCATGGACTAGCCTCCTCCCTCCTGCCATGCATGGTCTGATGTGCTGCCACTGCCCTCAATTTAGTATGATGTACCAGTCCACTCCTCCTGCCCTCCATTGCCCAATTCTATGCCCCATCATTGACCTCCTGCTTAAACTCTGTGCTTAGCTTGCTGCCCCTATTCTCCTTCCCCCTGCCCTCCGATGTCTTTGTGCATGCCCCTGCTCCATCCTTTTTGCCCACCATGTCCCATGGACCTGCCACTCCTATCTACTCTGAGTGTTCTGTTGAGCTGCCACTCCCCTCCCACCTGCCTAGCATTGTCAGATGACTGTAACCTGTCCCTGCCACCTCCACCCTGCCTGTCCACATGCCATGCCCCTATCCTCTTCCTCCTGTCCTACATGGTCCATTGTACTGCCACACCCTTCTGCCCTCCCTGGTCTGTTGTGCTGCAACTGCTCCTCCTGCCTGCCCCGTGTGGTCTGTTGTGAGGTCCCTTCCCCTGAACTTTCTTGTCTGTGCCCAGGTCCTGACCCTCCCTTCTATCCTCCATGGTCCTTTGTGCATGCCCCTCCACCCTCCTTCTTGCCCATCATAGCCATTGTGCTGCCACTAACCCTCCTACTTGCCATGCATGGTCTTCTGTGCTGCCATGGCCCCTCCCACCTTCCCTGTGTGGTCAGTTAGCTGCCCCTGACCCCCTCCCACCTTCCCTCCATGGTCTGTGTGTATGCCATCACAGTCTCACTGTTGCTCTTCATGGTGTGTCTTGCTTCTAGTGCCCATCCTGCCTGACCTCCATGGCTATCTTGCTGCTCCTGCCCTGCCCCCTTGCCCCCAGCCCTACTCCCTCCCTCCTGGCTTGTCTGTTCCATTGTAATGCCCCTGATCCGTCCCTCCTGCCCTTTATGGTCTGTTATGCTGCAGCTTTCTCTCCTGTCTGTCCATTATGGTCAGCTAGCTACCATTGCCTCTTGCCCCTCTGTTCTCTGTTGTCCATGTGCATGGTCCTGTCCCCTCCCTCTTGCTTTCTATGGATTGTTGTGCTGCACTCCCGTCCTGCATGCCCTGTGTGGTGTATTGTGCTGCTGCAAACCCTGATGCCTGCCCTGCAGGGTCAGTTTGGTGCACCTCTCCATGTCCCTCCTGTCCTCTGTTATCCAAGTCCATGTCCCTATCCCATTTCCTTCCATGATCCAATGTACCATACTTGCGAACATTTTGAACTTGGTAAGAGGGAGATTTTGAAAAAAAACTGGGGTATTGATTTTCCCCTTTGAGTTACATTGAAAAAGAGGATATTGTAGACAGGAGACAGATCAAATAAAGCCCATTTGAGCTTAAAAACATTGGACGTTTCCTGGCTGAATCGGGTCTGTTGGCATGTATGGTTGTACTACCATTGCCTCTTCCTTCTGCCCACAATGGTCTATTACATTGCCACAGCCTTGAAGGAGGGTAGATTTTGTATCACAGGGGGCCCCTGGCCCGTTCTGTCCACACCTGAAGTGTGAGACCCTTGTCCTTGCCCTGCCAGCTGCATTTGTAGGCCGTATTAAATTGACCAGCGGGTCCTGTGTTGCTATATAATTATCCTGAGACATCCTTACCACTCAGCCAGCGTAAAACCCCTGTGTAGGCCCTTCTGTTCAATATGTAGGCCTCTTTGTTAAATTGACCATAGCTCTGCAATTTTAGTGTATAGCAGTCTGAAGGCAGGTCTGCGAGGCCTTCTGATCCAAACTAGTAGCCCCCACCCTACCCGAGTGCTCCGTGCTCGGTATCAAAGTTCAACATCCCCCTGAAGCTGTCGACATACAGTAGGCTGCATCCTGGACTGGTACTTGCTTCCTGGGCAGGTTTCCCGCTTTTAAGGAAGTGGCAACCGCAGAGCGTCAAGTTAGGAGAACTGAGGAGATTTTATACATGAATATATTGAATTCCCGTACAATACCCATTATTTTCTGCTTGCTCTATGGAACTTACGATAAGCGATTGGCCTGAGAGACTGACCTTTTCACCCAGTCCATTGTCAGCATTAAGTGGGTAAATGACGAAATGTCTGGTAAAATCTGCAGACGAAGCTTTTGGGTAGCATACGTAGGTAGATGTAGCGTGCAAAGGAGCCCACAAAATGATATAAAAAGGGAGCACCCACAGATATCGACGGACTACCTCGCCGTCTGTATGTAGGTTAACAGGCAGTGCAGGTTTTCCCCAAGAGCTGGGAGCTCTTGTCTTCCTTTGCTTAAAATGTCTTGCTCTGCTTTGCTTGAAGTATCTTATTCTATTTTACCTATATGAAATGTCATGTTATGTTTAACCATTGTTCTCTTTACTTTTGCATTTAAAAGATTTTATATTGTAATTGCAGGAATGCTTGCTCTAAGAGTAAACGTGAGTGTTCCTAGGTAACATTTTCCTTGGTGTAACTTGTTTCTCATGATGCATTTATAGATGTGTTTTCTCTCTCTCTCTGTCAGTACATTAATTGAGATACAGAGAATATTATGACAGCTGTATGATTATCTGGATTCTGTATTTTGTACTTTATGTCTCTATTCTGCGGTTTCTTTGAAGTTGCATCTTCTCATTAAACTGCCATTGTATTCTGCCTCCAATTCCATGTCTCATATGTCTGTTTTCTTCATTTTTGGAGCAAGCGTTCCTAGGCACCCCGGCTCAAATTAAGGTGCCCCTTTTGTCCCTGACTTACTCTCCTGCTCAGTTCTGTGGTGGCTCCCGGGGATCTGGGGACCGCCCCTAGCTTCCTTGACCCGTAATAGATCTTCCCTCCAACAGCCTCTCTTGCAAGTCCTGTATTGTTGGTTTGTTGCCCCTGCCCCCCTTTCCACTGCCCTCCATAGTCTGTTGTGCTTCCACGGCCCTTCCTGTCTGCTCAGTGTGGTTAAATTGTTGCCTTTGCACCCTCCTACCTGCCTTCAATTTTCAGAGTCCGTGCCCCTGGCCTCTGCCTCTCAACAGTATCCTAATGAACAACTAGATTGCTAACATTCTATATTTATTACAAAAGTGTGGAACGCCTGACATCATCTTGATGTAATCAAAACTGTAATACCTAGAGCATTTCCTTTAGAAATTACATATATGAGAGGGTCTTATTGGCATCAAAATTATGGTTAGTGCTCTAAAAGACTAAAATAAGGACATATTTTCTGAGTTTTCAAATAGCGACAAAGCACTTTTAAATTATTTGTTATCTTTATGTTTTTTTATCCAGTTGACCACTTGATTAAATGTTGCACTTAGGGGAGAGGATGTGGTGTTACTTCCAGAACTGCAGACTTTGCAACTGGGGAACCAGGTTGAAGTTTCTGCTTCAGCTCGACATTCTGTGATTCTGGTCAAATCACTTAGTCTCCCCATGTCTACAACCAAAATGAATTTGTTCTTGTGTGATGTAACCAATGCTCATGTAAAGCACTCCAATACCTGACAAGTCTGCACTATATAACACTGCAAAAACACAAAATAATAAGTGTTTTGCAAACTTCTGTCATTGGGCTATATTTGGGCTACATCTGGGTGATTTTGGGCTACATTTGGGCTCTTTTGTCTCCGGTGGCCATCTTGGGAGATTTATTTGTTATGAAGTTTCCTAATTTCCTCATGTACTGCAGTCTCCTCAGTAGGAAATGCTTTCAGTTTTTTACTTTGATTCCATCATGAAGGTATTCAGATATGTCACACATTTGCCATAAATTCTGAATGTTAGCACTCTAGTTGCTCATTAGATCACTGTAGTAAAACTACTGCACCATGGAAGTCTGCTCCTGGTATTAAAAGTGCATGTTTCAGTCTGCATGTCAGAATTTTTTAATGAAATAGAAGAGGATTTGAGAAGTCACTCAAAATGTGCCCTCATTTTCTTTCTTCAGCATTAATCATAATTTCTATGGCAAAATGAACCTCCTCATTGTGTTCCTTTTTAAATTAAATGTTTTAAGTTTTACCAGTTTATTCCAATCAAGATGGCTTCAGGTGTGCCATACTTTTGTCATAATGAAGACAGTAAGCGCTCTAGTTGTTTTTAAGAACATTCTGGGACATTCTGTCATTGGGCTATACTTGGGCTACATCTGGGTGATATTTGGGCTACATTTGGGCTCTTTTGTCTCTGGTGGCCATCTTCGGAGACTTATTTGTTATGAAGTTTCCTAATTTCCTCATTTACTGCAGTCTCCTCAGTAGGAAATACTTTCAGTTTTTTACTTTGATTCCATCAAGAAGGCATTCAGATGTGTCACACATTTGCCATAAATTCAGAATGTTAGCACTCTTTTTGCTCATTAGATCACTGTAGTAAAGCTACTGCTCACCAGGGAAAACTGCTGCTGGTATTGAAAGTGCATGTTTCAGTCTGCATGTCAGAATTTTTTAATGAAATAGAAGAGGATTTGAGAAGTCACTCAAAATGTGCCCTAATTTTTCTTTCTGCAGCACTAATCATACTTTTTATGGAAAAATGAACCCCCTCATTTTGTTCCTTTTTAAATTAAATGTTTTAAGAGTTACCACTTTAATCCAAGCAAGATGGCTTCAGGTGTGCCATACGTTTATCATAAGTAGGACTGTTAGCGCTCTAGTAGTTCTTTGGAACACTCTGGGAAGCTGCAGTAGAACACAAAGGAATCAACTGACAGTCTCTGCCCTTGTTGGATGTACATGTTTTACTGAGAATGTCAGACTTCATTCTCACATGACTGAGAAAGATAATGTGAATTTACAGAAAATAAGCTCTCAGTTTAGCCTATAGATCACCTTCCAAACCTCTGTGGTAAAAGCATGAGAAAATATTTTTCTCTCAATCATGATATCCCAGCAGAAGGCTTTTTCACATGGTGAAATCACCTTAGAACATACCACAATTCCTAAAATGAGTATGGTACCATCAACAAATGATTTATAATGTAACTAAAGTCTTAAAACCTTCTATTAACTGCAATGCTTTTTAATGAGGTGCTATCATGTATATTGGTCCCAAGATGGCTGCCAACACTTCTTGGATGAAGTGCTGACAGCCAATCAGATCTCAGGATGAGATGTGTGGTTAGGCTCCGCCCACATATATATATGCTTTTAAATGCTATTTTCTCAGGAAATACTGAACAGATTTACACCAGACCTGCAAAAGGCACTTCCTTGACCTTATGGCTACCTCTCTGCCAAATTTCAAGTAATTCTGTTCAGCCGTTCGGGCTGTAGCTGTGTCTAAAGGTCCTATGGAAAAATGCATGGGGAAAACGCGTTTTGGGACCCCCCTTTTTTCTCGGCCCCTGCTTAACGAATCCCCCCGAGACTTTCAGGGTAAGAGCGGAGCGTAGCGCCCCACCTATTTAGAAAATTTCGCGAGGATTCGTCGACCGGCGCCAAAGTTATTCCAAATAGAATGTTGCGGATTTCCTATGGAAACAGGGTCCTAACTATAACTACCTACTGGCGACCGCCAGTAGGTAATATATATATTACCTACTGGTGGTCGTCAGTAGGTAGTTATAGTTAGGACCACATTTCCATAGGAAAAGCATTCTTTCATGTGTGTTAGACCTGGCACCTTGGCGTGAGTCTCCCTCCCTCTTTTTGTCGCTGTGCCTCATGTGATTTTATGGTGTTGGCCGCTCAGCGCGCTGTGCCACTGCCAACCAGTGTCGCGGTGCGAGTGCTCCCTTTGTAAATTGTATGTGTTGGTTGGATTCCATGATTGGATTGTTTGATTTACTATCAGACCCCAGTAAAGTGCGCCAGGAGCGCCAGGGCATGTAAATGCAAACACCGCTGGTGGGCTTGCAGCACGGGTTGTGCCACCCACAGAAGCGGCCGGTAAAAGATGTCTAAAGGTCTGCCACTGCAGAACCTGCGTGCAGTCTGGTACTGACGCGCCGACCGACAAGTGCCCACACTTGCCGGTCCCCGAAACCTTCCCTTAGCTGCATGTTAGTCACCCCTCTGGTAGGCCCACGGGCAGGGTGCATTGTGAGCCTGAGGTAGGACAAGCCTAGATGCGTGGCATGTCCTGGTAGTGAATGACCGCCATTTTGTTGTTCACTACTGTAAGGCTACCCTGTTCTCATAGGCCAGTATGGGCGGCCTGGATTATTACACCCTATGATCCTAACCGACCCAGGGAACATGGTAGGAGATCGAGTTTAGTATGCCTGAACTCGGAATGTTAAGGTACATCTTTTCGCGAGGTTTATTTTAATATTCCGGGTTTGCAAATGTCACTTTTAGAAAGTTGGCCTTTGCTTGCCTAACCATTTCAGCCGCCTCTGCGTGATGTGTATCTGATGTCTGGCTGGTGTGAGTGACAGGGCTGGGGGAACCCAGATGGGCAGGGCTAGGTAGCCTGGTATGAATAGGACGATCGACAGGTAGATGGGTGGGAGGAGTGCTCCTAGGCTCTGAATAGGACAGTGCTCCGCTACCTCGATGCCGGCTCCACCCCCTGTGGAGCGTCTGATGACTCTGCCCTGCACTCTGAAAGAAGAAGCCTGCATCACGAAAACAAAGTGCTCAGAAACCGGACTAAACTAGGCAAGGGCCCCCCTGGCCTGGGAGAACAAAAGATTTGTGGTATAAATGGAGGAGCCCTGCTCCTAAGAAACTAGATCCGCTTTTGACCAAGAAGAATCTCTGCCTGAGGAGGAGGCACCGGGAAAGCTGTAGGAGGAAGACTGTCCCTATCCTGGGGGATTGGCCTGCAGTGGTGACCTCGCTGCCAAAGGGGAGAAGAGAAACTGTTGCTGAAGACTTTGCTTTATTTTTACTTTCAAGACTTGTGCTTTTCCAAAACGATCTCCAAGGGCTTGGAACTGAGCTTGCCCCCTGAACGGAGCCCCAGGACCATTGGGCTCTACCTGATCTTCACTCGCCTGCTGCTAGACCGTGGTGTCCTTTCCCTCGCCGGAGCTGTGACCCTCGTGCCGCAGTCCCTCCCTGAGCCGTGACCAGGACTGCTTAGCCGCCCCCGCCTTGGGAAGAGCCTCGCTCGATCGGAGCCGCTCCCCCTACGCTGTGCTGGGCTGCCCCTGTCACCTCGCTCGCTGGAGGCTCGCTGTGCACCTTCACCCTCCCGCCGGAATCGGCGTTTGTGAGCATCTCCAAGCCTCGGACGGCCCGGACGCATCTGCGTGCCCGGCTGCCCCGCTTTGTTCACCCGCCACCTGCAACACCCGCTCTTGTCGTGAGCCTGAAGATCAGACACCCATCGTGAAGTGTGGGAGCCCCGGACGCCGCCTCGCTCTTCTGCCGAAGAGCCGCTGAAATCCCGCACCCACCTTTGCGTCAAGAGACAAGGTACTGTACTTACAACTTCGACCACGAGCTCGCATCGGATCCAGGGTCCGCAACGTTCTGACTTCCCTGTCGTCTGCCGTGTGCTTCCCGGTCGCCGCTTCAGCACGGAGTGTGCTGAGGCCTACAGTCACCTTGTGCCCGCCTAAAGAAATTTCCGTACAAAGAGAACTTTACCGTATTCCTAAGAATTGTGGCCCCATCAGTTCAACGTTACTGGGCCTTGTATTTAACTCTGCTGAAACTACATAAAAGCTTATTTTTATATACTACCGGATTGGTGTCCATTTGTGGTGCATGCAAGGGGTTTACTGTATGTGCAATTGCATCTGCTTAACCGTGTACGCCTGAGACTTAGCCTAGACTGCTCGCGCCACGCACCTAGAGGGTGAGCAGGGGTTATTCTGGGGAGTCATCCTTCGCCCTGACAAGAAGTAAAGGGTCCCTGCTTGTTGTGGGTTCACACCTGCGTCAACCAGAGCCCCCTCATTTCTAACATTGGTGGCAGCGGTGAGGATTTACGGATTTGCATTTGTGGTTTGCGTATAGTGAATCACTGATCGCCACGTAGTGAGAGCAGACCAGTAACACAGCCACAAGGCTAGCATTTGTTTTTGTTTTGCCAAGAATCTCCGTTGTTGGAGCCATGCCTGGTTCACACTCTGCCGGAAGGGCGGCTTCCATAATCTCTGGATTTGAAGACGTAGATTGGGAGGAAGGCGCACTTCATGATCGTACCAATGAAGACTTAAAAGGTCTTTGCTCCAAGTTCAGGATTGCCCAAACTGGATTAAAAAACAAGGCCCAATTCGTGAAGGCGCTGAGGGCCTGGTATGAGTCAAAGGCACCAGAGAATCAGGTGGAAGTGATTCCCCCAGAAAGTGTCCATGAGTTCGGCAGATGCCTGTCGCCAGAAGAGTTGGCGGACAGGGCAGCAACCCGGGCACACGAGGTGGAAATGGCAAAACTTCATGGGCAGATGGATATGGAAAAACAAAGATTAGCCATGGAAGAAAAGAAACTACAGTTAGAGCATGATATGAAGCTGAGGGAGCTGGAGCTGAAAGCAAAAAGTTTGGAGCTTAATCCCTCTGGTGGCAGCACACCGCCAGTACCGGCGGAACCAAGAGTTTATATTCCTAAGGATGTAGTGAAGGAGTTCTTCAGGAATGACGACATCGGGCAGTGGTTCAGAGCCTACGAGGTAGCCATGTCTTCCCACCGGGTCCCTGAGAAAGATTGGGGAGCGGGGTTGTGGGGAAGGTTCCTGAGCGAAGGGCGGGACACACTGCTAGACTTACCCGTTGATGTTCGTAATTCTTATTCCCATATGAAGGAAGCATTGATGGCTAGGTATGGGTTGACCCCTGAGTTATATAGACAGAGGTTCAGGGGTTGCACTAAGATTCCCAATAGTACGTATGTGGAGTATGTGACTTTCTTTTGCAGAGCGCTGGATGGTTGGGTAAAGGGTAGTAAGGTGAATGATTATCAAGGGCTTCTTGATCTAATGGCATGGGAGCACTTGTCCAGTAATTGTTTTCCTGAGCTGCGCCAGCACCTGATCGATAGTAAGCTGACTAACCCGAGGAAGCTTGCTGAGGAGGCGGACCGCTGGGTCAGTACCAGGGTCCACAAGGGTACCGTGGGAGATTCCGCCAAAGGTGGGCAGGGTCCCCAGCAGAAGAGTGGGGGGGACAGGGGTAAACAGAAGCAGTTCCAAAAAGGGCCCCAAAATAATCCCCAAGGGAACCAAGGGAAGGGTTCTCAGCCTCCCCCACCCCAGAAACCGACCGGGGCCCCGACAGGTCCTCCTGTTCAGAAGGGGCCCGTAAGATGTTACAGGTGTAACAATTTGGGGCATTTTGCCTCTGATGTGAAGTGTCCGATGTTTGGTAAACCAGCACCCACTGGTGCTCCACCCCGGCAGGTGACTAGTGTAGCCTTGGGGGAGGAGAGGGATGTCCAAGGTGGGTGGGGTCCCGCAGAGATGTCCCTGGTCTCGCTAGGAGACCGTGAACTGGTCCCTCCAACCCAGCTGCCTGAGAACACTAAGAAGTACAGGCAGTGGGTGACCATAAATGGCCATAGGGTGGATGCTCTTAGAGATACAGGAGCCAGTGTGACAGCTGTCAGGTGTCACCTGGTGTCTCAGGAGCAGGTGGTCCCCAATGCATTCTATCCCGTTGTTGCCGCTGACAACACAGAGAGGCACTGCAAGGTGGCTCAGGTTCCCTTCGAGTGGGGGGGGGGTCTCTGGTGCTCTTCAGGTAGCTGTGAGGCCCGCCATGCCTGTAGACTGTTTGTTAGGGAACGATTTGGAGAGCTCACCTTGGGCTCAGGTGGAGCGGAGTGCTCACCTGGAGATGTTGGGTATGCCGGATTGGGCGTGTGTCACCACACGGTCCATGGCAGCCAGTAAAGGTCCTCGAGAGGTCCTGGAGCCTGAGAGGGAGGCCCAGGAGCCGGCCTCAGAGAGAAGGGGCAAGGGGCGCGGGAAGCCGGCCCCTGAAGTTCCCACGGTCCAGGAGGAAGCAGACCTTGAGGGGGATGCCCTGGAGCCTACAGGGGAACAGATAGCTGAACTGGGGGACCTACCGGAGCTGACCCATTGGCAGCAGGAAGGGGGTCCCACCAGGGAGGACTTTTGTAAGGCACAGAAGGAGTGCCCCTCTCTCGTGGGTATGCGGCAGGAGGCTGCAGCCCAGGCCGCAGGTGATCAGTCAGGATCGCATTTCATTTACTGGGAGAACGACCTCCTGTATACAGAGCCTAAGGTTGCTGAGCCTGGGTCAGCCCGTGCGCTGGTGGTACCCCAGGACTTCAGAGCCTTCCTACTGGGGCTGGCTCACGATGTGCCATTGGCAGGGCATTTGGGGCAGGACAAGACCTTTGAAAGGCTTGTCACCCACTTTTATTGGCCTCAAATGCGCAGGAGTTCGGATACTCACTGCAGGACATGCCAGACTTGCCAGGCAAGTGGAAAGAGTGGGAGGAAGCAGAAGGCTCCACTCCAGCCATTCCCTGTGGTCGGTACTCCATTCCAGCGAGTGGGGATTGACATTGTAGGGCCACTGGACCCCAAGACAGCGATGGGCAATAGGTTCATCCTGGTCCTGGTGGACCATGCCACCCGGTACCCGGAAGCCATTCCTCTGAGGACAGTGACGGCCCCCGTGGTGGGACGTGCACTGATGGGAATTTTCTCCCGAGTGGGATTCCCTCTAGAGGTAGTGTCTGACCGAGGTACCAATTTCATGTCCAAGTACATGAAATCTCTTTGGCAAGAGTGTGGTGTAACCTACAAGTTCACCACACCTTACCACCCCCAAGGAAACGGGTTGGTTGAGAGATTCCACCGAACCCTCAAAGGCATGATAATGGGCCTAGAAGGACCCATGAGGCGCAAGTGGGACGTCCTCTTACCATGCCTTCTCTTCGCTTACCGGGAGGTGCCACAGAAGTCTCTGGGGTTCAGTCCCTTTGAGCTTCTGTATGGTCACCCCGTCAGAGGACCTCTAAGTCTGGTCAAGGAAGGCTGGGAGCAATCTCCCAGGAAACCTCCCCAGAATGTATATAGCTACATGCTGGCCTTCAGGAATCAGACTAGGCGTTTCAGGCAACTTGCTGAGGCAAATCTGGAAGCCAGCCAGGAGGAGATGAAGCGGTGGTACGACCAGAATGCCACTCTGGTAGAGCTTCAGCCTGGGCAGAAAGTATGGGTCTTGGCCCCCGTGGAGCCATGTGCGCTCCAGGATAAGTGGACCGGTCCCTTTGAGGTGGTGGAGCGCAAGAGTCCTGTTACCTACGTGGTGGACCTGAAGACTCCCAGGAACCCCTTACGGGTCCTACATGTCAACCGCCTCAAGCCCCACTTGGAGAGGTCCCAAGTGGGCATGCTCTTGGCAACAGATGCGGGGATGGAAGAGGAGACAGAACCTCTTCCGGACCTCCTGTCAGCCAAGGAGCAAGATGGGTCAGTGGATGGTGTCATCCTCTCTTCCACCCTGACCCCTGAGCAACAGAATGATTGTCGCCAGTTGCTGGGACAATTTTCTGATCTGTTTTCCCTGGTCCCTGGTGTCACTGATTGGTGCGTCCATGATGTGGATACTGGGGATAGCCCTCCTGTACGGCACAAGGCCTACAGGGTGACTGACAGGGTGAGGACATGCATCAAGGAGGAGGTCTCCAAGATGTTTGCACTCGGGGTCATTGAGTCTTCTAGCAGTCCTTGGGCCAGCCCCGTGGTCTTGGTCCCAAAGGCTGCAGCGCCGGGAGCCACACCCGAACTCCGGTTCTGTGTGGACTACAGAGGACTCAATTCAGTCACTAGGACTGACGCACACCCCATCCCCAGAGCTGATGAGCTCATCGATCGGCTAGGGGCTGCCAACTACCTCAGCACGTTTGATCTAACGTCTGGGTATTGGCAGATCGCCTTGACCGAGGGGGCCAAAGAGAGGTCAGCATTTTCCACCCCAGATGGGCACTACCAGTTCCGGGTTATGCCATTTGGGATGAAGAATGCCCCTGCCACCTTCCAGAGATTGGTCAACCAGGTGTTGGCTGGGCTGGATTCGTTCAGTGCAGCCTACCTGGATGACATCGCCGTGTTCAGCTCCACGTGGGAGGAACACTTGCGTCACCTCTGGGAAGTGTTGATGGCGCTGCGGAAGGCAGGCCTCACGATCAAGGCGAGTAAGTGCCAGATCGGGCAGGGTTCCGTGGTGTACTTGGGACACCAAGTTGGGAGTGGCCAGGTGGCACCCCTTCAGCCCAAGATAGAAACCATCCTGAATTGGGAGGCGCCCAAAACCCAGACAGAGGTGAGAGCCTTCCTAGGTCTCACCGGGTACTACAGGAGGTTTGTCAAGGGGTATGGCAACATGGTTGCCCCCTTGACAGCGCTGACTTCGAAGAAGCAGCCCAGGAAGGTGATCTGGACTGACACCTGTCAGAGAGCTTTTGAGGCCTTGAAAACTGCTATGTGCACGGCGCCCGTGCTCTTGGCTCCCAACTTCTCCAAAGAGTTTATCGTTCAGACAGACGCTTCAGAGCATGGTGTGGGGGCTGTTCTTTCACAGATTAATGAGGAGGGCCTAGATCAACCCGTAGCCTTTATTAGCAGGAGGTTACTTCCACGGGAACAGAGATGGAGTGCTATTGAGCGTGAGGCATTTGCTGTGGTCTGGGCGCTGAAGAAGCTAAGACCCTACTTGTTTGGGTCTCACTTCCGGGTTCAGACGGACCACAGGCCCCTCAGATGGTTGATGCATATGAGGGGTGAGAATCCAAAGCTGTTGAGGTGGTCCATTTCCCTACAGGGTATGGATTTCACGGTGGAACATCGCCCTGGTACGGATCACGCCAATGCTGACGGTCTGTCCAGATTTTTCCGCCTTAGTGGTGAGGAACTCCCTGGGGTAGGGTAGTTCTCCCCACTTTTCAGCTGGAGGGGACACGTGTTAGACCTGGCACCTTGGCGTGAGTCTCCCTCCCTCTTTTTGTCGCTGTGCCTCATGTGATTTTATGGTGTTGGCCGCTCAGCGCGCTGTGCCACTGCCAACCAGTGTCGCGGTGCGAGTGCTCCCTTTGTAAATTGTATGTGTTGGTTGGATTCCATGATTGGATTGTTTGATTTACTATCAGACCCCAGTAAAGTGCGCCAGGAGCGCCAGGGCATGTAAATGCAAACACCGCTGGTGGGCTTGCAGCACGGGTTGTGCCACCCACAGAAGCGGCCGGTAAAAGATGTCTAAAGGTCTGCCACTGCAGAACCTGCGTGCAGTCTGGTACTGACGCGCCGACCGACAAGTGCCCACACTTGCCGGTCCCCGAAACCTTCCCTTAGCTGCATGTTAGTCACCCCTCTGGTAGGCCCACGGGCAGGGTGCATTGTGAGCCTGAGGTAGGACAAGCCTAGGTGCGTGGCATGTCCTGGTAGTGAATGACCGCCATTTTGTTGTTCACTACAGTAAGGCTACCCTGTTCTCATAGGCCAGTATGGGCGGCCTGGATTATTACACCCTATGATCCTAACCGACCCAGGGAACATGGTAGGAGATCGAGTTTAGTATGCCTGAACTCGGAATGTTAAGGTACATCTTTTCGCGAGGTTTATTTTAATATTCCGGGTTTGCAAATGTCACTTTTAGAAAGTTGGCCTTTGCTTGCCTAACCATTTCAGCCGCCTCTGCGTGATGTGTATCTGATGTCTGGCTGGTGTGAGTGACAGGGCTGGGGGAACCCAGATGGGCAGGGCTAGGTAGCCTGGTATGAATAGGACGATCGACAGGTAGATGGGTGGGAGGAGTGCTCCTAGGCTCTGAATAGGACAGTGCTCCGCTACCTCGATGCCGGCTCCACCCCCTGTGGAGCGTCTGATGACTCTGCCCTGCACTCTGAAAGAAGAAGCCTGCATCACGAAAACAAAGTGCTCAGAAACCGGACTGAACTAGGCAAGGGCCCCCCTGGCCTGGGAGAACAAAAGATTTGTGGTATAAATGGAGGAGCCCTGCTCCTAAGAAACTAGATCCGCTTTTGACCAAGAAGAATCTCTGCCTGAGGAGGAGGCACCGGGAAAGCTGTAGGAGGAAGACTGTCCCTATCCTGGGGGATTGGCCTGCAGTGGTGACCTCGCTGCCAAAGGGGAGAAGAGAAACTGTTGCTGAAGACTTTGCTTTATTTTTACTTTCAAGACTTGTGCTTTTCCAAAACGATCTCCAAGGGCTTGGAACTGAGCTTGCCCCCTGAACGGAGCCCCAGGACCATTGGGCTCTACCTGATCTTCACTCGCCTGCTGCTAGATCGTGGTGTCCTTTCCCTCGCCGGAGCTGTGACCCTCATGCCGCAGTCCCTCCCTGAGCCGTGACCAGGACTGCTTAGCCGCCCCCGCCTTGGGAAGAGCCTCGCTCGATCGGAGCCGCTCCCCCTACGCTGTGCTGGGCTGCCCCTGTCACCTCGCTCGCTGGAGGCTCGCTGTGCACCTTCACCCTCCCGCCGGAATCGGCGTTTGTGAGCATCTCCAAGCCTCGGACGGCCCGGACGCATCTGCGTGCCCGGCTGCCCCGCTTTGTTCACCCGCCACCTGCAACACCCGCTCTTGTCGTGAGCCTGAAGATCAGACACCCATCGTGAAGTGTGGGAGCCCCGGACGCCGCCTCGCTCTTCTGCCGAAGAGCCGCTGAAATCCCGCACCCACCTTTGCGTCAAGAGACAAGGTACTGTACTTACAACTTCGACCACGAGCTCGCATCGGATCCAGGGTCCGCAACGTTCTGACTTCCCTGTCGTCTGCCGTGTGCTTCCCGGTCGCCGCTTCAGCACGGAGTGTGCTGAGGCCTACAGTCACCTTGTGCCCGCCTAAAGAACTTTCCGTACAAAGAGAACTTTACCGTATTCCTAAGAATTGTGGCCCCATCAGTTCAACGTTACTGGGCCTTGTATTTAACTCTGCTGAAACTACATAAAAGCTTATTTTTATATACTACCGGATTGGTGTCCATTTGTGGTGCATGCAAGGGGTTTACTGTATGTGCAATTGCATCTGCTTAACCGTGTACGCCTGAGACTTAGCCTAGACTGCTCGCGCCACGCACCTAGAGGGTGAGCAGGGGTTATTCTGGGGAGTCATCCTTCGCCCTGACAAGAAGTAAAGGGTCCCTGCTTGTTGTGGGTTCACACCTGCGTCAACCAGAGCCCCCTCATTTCTAACAATGTGCTTATAACTTTGGTGTCGTTTGATGCCTTGAATGCCTTCTTGACGGAACCAACGTAAACAAGCATTGAAAATGCAATAGGTCTCGCCCTCGTTTAAGTTAAAGCAATTCTGTTTGTAATTAGGTGCCTTTTTAGCCTTGCTTTTATTAGTGTTTTTCAAACTTTCATGTACATAACATGCATATGTATGCATATATGTATATGTATGCATGCATTTATTATTTGTATTTATATAGATATGCAGATTATATATATTTTTATATGTGTATGTATATATATATATTTTTTTTTTTTTTTATATATGTATGTATATATATATATATACACATATATAAATTAATCAGTGAGTGGGTATGTAGTAACTGGTATTGGTCTGTCAATGGTTTCAAATATGGTACTCTGTATTTTACAGTGAGTGATGAAAGGTTATACTAGTGTATGATGAGGTGTATCAGATTGTCACGTGGATGATGTCATCAGTGATGTCATCAGTGATGTCATTTGAGATGTCATCAGTGATGTCATCAGTGATGTCACTGACCATGTCATGAGTGATGTAATATGTGACATCATCAGCAGTGCATTGCGGGCAAGCGAGTTATAGTTAGCAGAACTAACTATAACAGAGTAATTTCTATGGTTTTGTACGAGTGACATGGCCAGCTAACTATAACACCCCTGAAACCTATGGCTTTTTCTGTGAATTTCTAAGGTTTTTTAAATGCTAATTTCTAACTATAACGTCTCTGAAACCTATGTTTTTTTCAGTGAATATATATATATATATATATATATACATATTTCAAATCAGTGAAATTCCCCGTTATAGTTAGTTCAGCTAACTATAACTCACCCTCCCGCAATGCTGATGACATCACATATTGCATCACTGATGACATGGTCAGTGACATCACTGATGACATCACTGATGACATCTCAAGTGACATCACTGATGACATCACTGATGACATAATCCTGTGACTGTGTGTTTTTGTAAAGTTTCAATATGTTGAATATATAGAGGGAAAGGCGTATTGAAGAATGAGTGGGTGTATACGTGTCTGAATGGATGATTTAGTAGGTGCCTGACTGACTCTATAACTGAGTGATTAAACGTATCTTACTGAATACATGGGTTAGTGACTAAACTGTGTGAATGTCTGTATCCGTCTGCATGTTGGTGTGTAAGCAGCTGCATGGGTTTGTGAATAGCTACATGAATAGCTGAATGATTAGTTGTCTGAGTATCTGTATTGGTGCCTGAGTGTTTGTGTGAGTGGGGTGTGTGTGACTCTGTGCATAGATGTGTGAGTGGGTGATTCACTGGGTGCATGGTTTCAAGAGTGTATCTGTGATGGACTGTATGGGTAGGTGAGTGTGTGTATGGGTGTGTTAGTGAGTGAATGTATATCTCAGTGGTACATGTGTGAGTAACTACATATATGAAAGGCAGTATGTGTGTTAGAGTATATAAATGGCTATAAGTGAGAGTGTGTGATTGTGAGAGTGGCTGTATGGAGGAGTGTGTGCTTGTATTAGTGATAGTATAAGAGCATGAACATGTGCTAGTATTTGTAAAAGTAAGTGAGCAGGTGTGTGTATAACTGTATAGGTGAGTAAATGGGAGTGTGATTAATTATTTGCATGACTGACTAGGTGTGGGAGTTCCTCTATGGATGAGTGGTGGTGTGTGAGTGTCTATATAGGTGTATGAGTGCATTTGATAGTCCTGTACTAAGTGACCGTATGGGTGAGAGATTTAATGTGTGTGTAGATATAAGAATCAGTGAGTGTGTATATAGTTATTGGTGTTGGAGTTGGAGTGTCTATGGTTTTGAGAATGGCAGTCTGTAATTTAGAGTGGGTGTGTCAAAAGTTATATTAGGGTGTGAGAAGATACATGAAATTATCACATGGATGATGTCATCAGTGATGTCATCAGTGATGTCATTTGAGATGTCATTAGTGATGTAATCAGTGATGTCACTGACCATGTCATGAGTGATGTAATGTGTGACGTCATCAGAAGTGCATTGCGGGGGCGCGAGTTATAGTTAGCTGAACTAACTATAACAGGGAATTTCACTGGTTTTGTACGGGTGAAATGTCCAACTAACTATAACACCCCTGAAGCCTATGGTTTTTCGGTGACTTTCAAAGGTTTTTTAAATGCTAATTTCTAACTATAACATGCCTGAAACCTATGGTTTTTTAAGTGAATTTCAAAGGTTTTTTAAAATGCTAATTTCTAACTATAACATGCCTGAAACCTATGCTTTTTTAAGTGAATTTCTTAGGTTTTTTTAAATGCTAGTTTCTACCTATGCCTACAGAGGTAGGACATGTGAAGAAAGAAGAAAAAACGCACAGAAAGAAGCAAAAGAAATGCAGAAAGAAGCAACAGAAGTCCACAAAGACGAAGAAAAGTGCAGGAAAAAGCAAGACATGTGCAGAAAGAACCAAAAGAGGAGCAGAAAGAGGCCTTGTTGCAAAATCATCCTGTGCCCACAACTTTTTCATATGGGTGCTGGTGGTAACTGACTCTGACTAACCAGGCCTAGAGCCAGTGCTACGCTAAAAAACACTTAGAATACAGTGAAAACACCTACATACACTAGGGAACACTATGCGTTGGGGTACCCCTGTGATAGCATGACCTCCTCTGTAAGGCCCTAGTACATAATAGGGCAGGGGGATTAAAACTACCTCTAAGTCAGAGGTGCAGAAATATGCTACTTTAACTAGTAGTCAGGTTTGCAGAGTAGTGGAGAAAGGGTGCTATGCGTCCAACCAACGCTCAGGAATTCCACTACGTAGGACTTACAGGAGGTACCAGGAAGGATTCTTGGCCCCCAAACTCCCTCAGGACTAAATTGGAATTCATCCCCCATCCTGTAGTCTGCCACGAGGCACGTTTGCAGAGTGGTAGAGAAAGGGGGCCATGGCCTCCAAAGACGTCTTAGCAATCCTGTTGACATCCTTGGGGGCCAAATTCCCAAACTATTACCTCCAGTCAGTACCACACAGCAGCATACGTAAGTACTCATACCAGGCCACGCCCACTTTGCCCACCACTCTACAAACGCGCTCCCTGGCACACTTTTGGATGGGGATTGAAGTCCCCTTCACTGCTGGGGGTCCTTTAGGGGCCAACTAGCCTACCTTTTATCTCCAGTAAGCCCCACGAAGTGGGATTATTGAGAGGTAGACAAAGGCCATGCCCCCTTTCTCCACCACTCTGCAAACATGCCCCCTGGAGCGTTGGAAGTTGGGGGATTAAGTCCCCTTGAATCCTGATGGTTCCTGGGGTCCAACTAGCCTACCAGGTACCTCCAGTAAGCACAACAGAGCTACATTGCAGAAAGGTGTAAAAAGGGGCATGGCCTGAACCACCTTTCTGCAACGCAGGCCTGTGGCACTTATTGGAGGTACCTGGTGGGCTAGTTGGCCCCCAGGGGCCCTCAGGATTGAAGGGGAATTAATTCCCCAAATTAAAACCTGCCACAGGGCGTGCTTACACACATGTCACCTCAGGCCCCACCCCCTCCCTTTACCACTGTGCAAACGCTCCTGGTGGCATGTTTTAAGTTGGAGGATTAAGTCCCCTTGAATCCTGAGGGTCCTTGAGGCCCAACTAGCCCACCAGGTACCTCCAGTAAGCACCACAGAGCTGCATTGCAGCAATTTAAAAAGGGGCGTGGCCTGGACCACCTCTCTGTAACGCAGCGCAGTGGCGCTTACTGGAGGTACCTGGTGGGCTAGTTGGCCCCCAGGGACCCTCAGGATTGAAGAGGAATTAATTCCCCAACTTAAAACGTGCCACAGGGCATGTTTGCACACATGTCGCCTTAGGGCCCGCCCCCTCCCTTCCCCACTGTGCAAACATGCCCCGTGGTGCATTTTAAGTTGGGGGATTAAGTCCCCTTGAATCCTGACGGTCCCTGGGGTCCATCTAGCCCACCAGGTACCTTCAGTAAGCGCCACAGAGCTGCATTGCAGAGAGGTGTAAAAAGGGACATGGCTTGGACCACCTCTCTGCAACGCAGCACAGTGGTGCTTACTGGAGGTACCTGGTGGGCTAGTTGGCCCCAGGGACCCTCAGGATTGAATTGGAATTAATTCCCTAACTTAAAACGCGCCACAGGGCGTGTTTGCACACATGTCACCTCAGGCCCCGCCCCCTTCCTTCACCACTGTGCATACGTGTCCCGTGGCGCATTTTAAGTTTGGGGATTACGTCCACCAGGTACATCAAGTAAGCGCTACAGAGCTGCGTTGCAGAGAGGTGGTCCGAGGCCAGGCTCCTTTTTACATCTCTCTGCAATGCAGCTCTGTGGTGCTTATTGAAGATACCTGGTGGGCTAGTTGTCCCCCAGGGACCCTCAGGATTCAAGTGTAGTTAATCCCCCAACTTAAAACACGCCACAGGACATGGATAACAGCAAACCGGAATCAGTTTTTCTGTTCCACATAACACAAATCGATGGACAGAACCCGCCATTTATTTAGTCGTCCCAGTCATGATGTATACAAGCGAACTACAGTACTGGTCTGCTCAAAAGAAAGCAGACACCCCCACCCTCCCCATGCCACCCAGCAGAGGCTTTTGACTTCACTTCACCCCAAACAAAAAGTCAAGCTGACCTAATTTCCTCACACACTGGTTGACGTTTGTGACCTCTTGAACAGCCCCTCATTGCGAACAGAATCACCTTATTGATGTCTTTGGAGCTTAAATCAAAAGCTGGGCCAGCGATACTGCCTTCATTGACTGCCACATGAAAGGGCCCGTCAATGGCGGCGGGTAGCCCGCGCCTGCAGGGAGTTACTGTGCTGGCTGCAAAAGAAACAGGGCAGCGCTGCAATCCTGCGAGTGGAGGGAGCTCGAGAGGCCTCCCTGAAATGCAACAAAATACAATCCATAAAGATAAGAGTCGCACCTGATACCCTTCCAGTCCAATTTTAATAGTAGCAATCAGTGCTTAACCAGTGCCATCCTGGGCCCTAGTGCAAGAAAAGTGATAACACCCCCACCACTCCTGCTTAATTATAAAAATACAGCAATAATCAGGGTTTATGGGCCCCTCTGGGCACCCTTGCCACTGCACCTGCTACACCAATTGAAACTACGCCCCCGATGGCAACCTCACCAATACCCGGACCACGGCCAAGTGCATTCAGTGGTGGTTATTTTTAGGTCGAGCCTAGTGCAGAGCATGCGCTGCTCTAGGAATCGGATTCTTGGAATGAATCTGGACTTCGAGCAAGCTCGTGCTCGAAGTAGTAACGTTTCATTGGCCTTTGTGTGTGGCTTTCGCACGCAATTGACCAAAGGCAGCTTTTTGTCCCACCTTTTCTTAGAATGTTGATGCCTATGGCCCAGACCTTGCGGTTAGGAGCAGAGGCGCGCAGTGTGCCATCTGTTCAGTGTCACATTTCAAAGGTTTTTTGGTCTGCTTCGCGCGGCCGCGCTTGCAGAAGCCTCCGCCCCAACCCCTTTCTTAACCTCCCCTGGCTCCCTTGTGCTTCTTCCAGGAGCCGGCTGAGACAGAAGGAGACACGCCTGATCCCATTAGTGTTTTACACTTCGCTCATCAGCATGTGTTAATAATGTTAAAACTTTCGAGATTGATAAAATATTTACGCATATGATCAGAATTCTAAAAACGTTCTGCCTAAGCAAGCACTGCTAACGATTGTTAATGTTCCAAGGAACATTACAACATTGATTCAAGCAATGGGGAAGGGCCCAGAAACAGGGGGCGGGGGTCGAGACACAGAGACCTGGGCCTAATCCCCGCTTTGTGCAGCTCTGTCACAATCACTTCATCGTCAGCCTTTCTTCACTTTCTGCCAAAAATGTAAAGTGCTAGAAAAGAAACTAAATACTGCCTCTGCAGCTGGACGTCACCTGTGCTTGTCCGTGCTACGGCATTCACGAGAGGTGCAGCCAGGGGTACTGGAATTATGGTGTTCTTTGGGCGCAAAGTTTTCCGCATAATTATGGATTTTATGTAATTGCCTTACACTCTATCTTCTGCTGCATAATTTGCTTATTTTAGCAAGAACTAAAAATGTGGCTCAAACGGATTAAGAGTTATTAAAACGTTGCGTGGCCCTTGGCAAAGGTTGACTGGCCTTACAGTTGCTTTTTACTGCATGCCGGTGTTAAACTGGTGCTAATGAAGTGAAACCTTGCATAGCTGGTGTTAACATGTGTAGACATGACAAAATCATGAAGTAATATCCAAATGTGCGGCATTACGTCTTTTATGTTGCCTTTTCTTGCTGCATCATTTTTGCCTGGTCATTGTTGCATAATTCCAGCCATCCTCGGTGTAGCTCCTATAAGCACAGAAGGGCACCCAGTAGACTGGACATAGGACATTGAAATCAGTGCGCGGCACCGGCGTCTCCTCGTCAGCCATGATACCACATCCACAGAATCCCACCTGACATTTTGGTGTCATCTGTTTGGAACTGCTCCGAGTCACAAGGAAGGCGCTATATATTACACAGAAAGAGGGCCGACCTGTCTTCACAGTTTTGTAAACAAACTTAAATGATGTGTAAGGTCCGTCCTAAAGAATGGAACTAGTTGTCCCCTTGACTTGTGGCTCAAAAAAAATTAAACATAACGAGCACGTTTGAATCTACCGCTCACTACCTACTCGCTGAGGCCATGGTAACCCACAGAGCACATGCACCATGTGTGTGTGCACATCACTCAATTTTATAGCCCGGGTTGCCAAGCAGGCACTTCAAAGTGCTGTAGTTAAGCTATCACATAGTAACCCAGGTAGGTAGAGCAGCTATGTAATGTCATGCGTGTGTACACCCAGGGGACCTGCCTCTCTTCATAGGCATGCCGTGCACAACATCCCAAGGCAAGGCACCCGGCTGGTACGGACCCCGGCAGCTTCTCGTTGTCGTTAACAAGAAATAAAGCCCCCCCCCCTCCTTCAGCAAGCCACAAACTTTTCCTTCTTTAGCACAAACTTTTCATCTCTCTTCGAACATGCCCGAACTACGAATCATTTGCATAGCGCTAACGCCTCTGAAAGACCACAAAGCGCTGACATTTGGCTCAAGCGGTGGAAATACCTGCAGTCAAGAGGGCCGTCAGTAGGGTCCGGAGTTCAGTGAATATACCTAATGAGAGTAATCAACATTCAAAAAGTGGCCCTCATTTGCACTTTGTAGACTGCGTTTTTAGTATGTATTATCGCAGCTGAAACTCCTGTTTCCTTATGAGTTCCTCAACATTATGAATAGTTTTTTTGGCCATCACACTGTCTAACGTGTGATGGCCCCTCCTTGATCTTCTGTTTCCCTTTATGGGTCTGTGCATCTAGAAACAATCATAACAAGCATTGGCATAGCCAATAGGTCTCGCTTTTGGGACCTTATAAGTATTTAGTTATGCAGCACCATATCCTTGGTGCAACAACATCAACTGTTGCAGGGCTAAACACTTGTAAGGTCCCAAAGGCGAGACCTATTGGCTATGCCAATGCTTGTTTCATCTTTCGCTTAGATTGCTTTTACTTCACGATCCCTCAAACCCCTCAGAAGTTGAAGTCTGTGAGCCTGATACACAGCGATTTTGCTGTGATCTGCTCCTGTCCTATTAATAATTACTTACTGCTGAATTCCAGAAGTAAGCCTTGATTATTCCTTCTGGCTTACTCCTGGAATTCAGGAGTGGAAGTAAGCCAGGAGTGCTATAAGAGAAGCTTACATTTACCAACATGCCAGCATTTCGGAGACAAGAGGGAGAAAGTGGGGAAAAAGTCGTCTAAATGTATTTTCCCCATTGATTAACATTTAAATCGAGTCAATGTTAGGCGTAAGTAAGACAGCTAAATTCAAGCTATTGTTCGCTTTAAAAACGGGATCTCCCACCTGAATCGAGTCTGCTGGCATAGGCACCTCCTCGTAGCGGCATCTTCGTGAATTGTGCTCTCTGGGCGTGAAAGGGTGGCCCTGATTCCTACCTATTTGCCGTTGTATGTGGTGTTGTATGCAACATACAAAGGGAAATATGTTTTCCGGACTATAAGTAGATAGTAGACCCTGTTTGTCGGGATCATGCATTTTCAAATAAGATGCCACTAGGTGGCATGGGTGCAGTGAGTGAGCCAGCAGCCACGTGGTCTTTACGGACAGCTGCGCAGCCTGCGCCTGAGGAGCATCTCAGGACGGATCACATTTTCCTTGTAACTCACCCATGATTCAGTTTGCTTTTTAATGTACCAGTCATACGATTGCTGTTTAATGCAGCGTCTGAAATGGAGCCGCTGTTCGATGCTCATGGGTGGTTTGTTGTGCCATGTAGTATGATGTTCTTGGCGTCACACATTACACGCTTGTCAGATTCCGTGCACTTGCCGGAGCACGTCTGCGGTTCATAACTATGATTACTTTGGGGACACTGGGCAATCCGGTTTGGATGCAGAACTATAATGTGTCTTCTTTGGGCCAGCAGGCATCTGATTAGTGCAAGCCTGCCATTCAGGACATCTGTTCTGGCGTGATTGGAGATGCCAACGGTAACCTTGGAATGCCACAGGCCAGAGATGTGCTGTGCTGCAGCAAAATGGCACCTCGTGCAATCAGCGAGGGCACATTTATTGACGCAAAAATCCCATTGTTCATACACATCCCATGTACAATTTCGTACGTGTTTACTTACAAATTTGTTTTTTAGTGTATATTGAAGCCAACTGCTCTTTTGCAGGTCACTGTTGGTGCAACTTACTACATGTAAAAATACATATTTATTGCAGCATAGAGCCACTGCTCTCTGATAAATAGTTCATGCTAGGCCTGGAGTCTGAACATGTCCTGTCATGAATTTCGAATTTGATGGTCCATATCCGTAAGGTTTCCCAGATTCAAACGTGACTGGTTAGCCACCCCGATTTTCTCTTAGTATTATTCTGAGACGTATTGTCTTATATAACCTAGTATAAAACCAGGACTGCAAGTTCAAGAAGTCTAAGACAAGCACAAGCGCACGCGCCTCGCGTGGCAGTAGGGGGAGGGGAGAGAGGAGGGGGCCTGCGCAATTCACTTGCGGGAGCGAGCGGCTGGCGCCGCGATAATTGCTAACATATGGCGCCAGCCACTCGCTCCCGCAAGTGAATCTCCACACGTGCACGTGTTACCATTGAAGGCAATGGAACGCGTGCACGTTTT
Organism: Triturus cristatus; assembly: GCF_964204655.1. Classification (NCBI taxonomy): domain Eukaryota; kingdom Metazoa; phylum Chordata; class Amphibia; order Caudata; family Salamandridae; genus Triturus; species Triturus cristatus. The sequence continues at coordinate 17,286,870 of NC_140581.1, forward strand.
TGGCCGCAAAGCTGTGCCGAAGGCTAAAGGTCTCTCCTAAGCAGCGCATGCGCTCTGCGTAGGCAAGACTTAAAAATATTGCTCTGGCGAGTGTTAACACTCCCAAGGAAACGTGATCCCCGCTGTCCAAACCTTCCTGGCCGTGGTTACTTCTTCTTAGTGTGCCGTCTAGGCTGAAGGCCCCGTCGCCCTTTGCAGAGTATTTTTTGTTCACTTTCCATGCTTGTTTAAGAAAGCTGCTGAGCTGGTTGCCCCCTCCTGCCCCCCACGCTAGAACCATGGCATCCCTGGATTGCCAGCCCCTGTTTTGTGTGAGCAGCGGCGATGCGAGGGGCCGCTTGCCACTGCACTTGGCAATAAGAACAAAGGCGGCAGATGTCCCACCAGAATCGGGCTGTAAATCGGTCTTTTCCAGTTGTGGGAGAAAAGACTCTCCTAAAACTGCAGAGCTCGCACACTCAGTCCGTTTATTTATCCTGTTTTTTTAACCCACAAGTGTGTAGTGAGCAGCATGGGGGAAGGAGGTCAGGGAATGGTAATTTTCTGGCATTTTTACACTTCTGCCGAGTATTAATTCAGTTTGCATAAATCTGTGTGGCCGATTCACAGAACTAATCTGGGACAAAATCCTAAACGTACTACTTTTGGTATTCACAGAAGGCATTTAGTGGTAGTAAAGTTAGGATTCTGTCTTAAGTTTGACTTAAGACAGACTTAAGACAGACTTAAGACAAAATCCTAACTTTACTACTACTAAATGCCTTCTGTGAATACCAAAATTAGTAAATTTAGGATTTTGTCTCAGATTATTTCTGTGAATCGGGCCCCTTGTTTCTAACACAACAATGAGAAAAGGCGAAGTCGAGGAGCTTTGTAACAGACAGGAAGGACCTGTTCACACTATATTTTTCTGTTTATCTCCCAAATTATGCCCCCCTACTACCCATATTAGGGAATTTGTGGGGGGATGCAGGGAAATGTAAATCTTCCCCTGTCTGACGTAAAGCTGCCCTTGTAGCTTGCCACTCCTAGAATCGTGCAACAAAAGTAGGGTGCATTGTGTAATTTATTCACACGCGTGTAGACTAGCTTTAGCTGAACAGCACCTAACGTAGTGACTCAACCATACGAAGTGCTAAAGCGGGAGGTCTGAGTGAAAACAAGATGCAAGCAGGGCAAAAAGTATGTATTCTGACAGTTGTCACACGAGATGCGATTCACAAGACTGTGGTAGCGTCTTTTTTTGCTGCAGTTTTACATAGTGCGAACCCGACCTGAGGGTATCGGAGCAATTTACATGAGCACAAGTTACATTGCACAAGGACAGTAGTGGGTGCCTGTCTCTGTCAACAGTTCCCCGTCCCTGGGCACGCAGGGGTCCTCATAAATCAATAGTAGTGCTGTGGTTCTCTCTTAACCAAGCCTGGATCGGTTCACGTGGCCATGCCCGGCACTGGACTGCTGAGAGAATGCGGCTGCTCGAGGCCACCACAGGGGGCCACTCAAGAGGGCGGCCCTGTAGTGGCATCGGGCATCCACCCCCTCCTTCCGTTCACCTCCCCCCTTTTCCTTGGGGGGGGGGAGATTGGCCTGGGAAGGAGTCCCTCCTTTGGTCGCGGGTGTCCCGCGTCTTGTCCGGTGCATGAGGCAGGGTGAGGGGTACATAGGTATCCCCCACCCCCTCCTCTGCCGCTTTCCCGCACCGGATGCGCCGTGGACACCTCGCCTCCAAACACGCTCACCCACCCTGCCACTTTCCCGGCGTGTTGGCAGTGGGAGCACAGTTGAACTTTGTAATGTTGTACTTTTTCGTTGCAGGCGGAGTTACAGGGCGATCTAGATGCATATGGGTACAGAACGGTACCGCTGCACGGCACACGATGGTGCCAGAGCCGAACCCCAGGATCCTCATGGGAGGTTCACGGATTCTATGTCGGCGCCCCGTAGTCCTTCGGGCGGCTGTGGGCATGAGCAACCGGGGGCTTGCCTAGCTACGCTCCGCCTAGAAGGGCGAGAGTATAATGGACCTAAGGTGGTCAGGTGATCCGGGAAGGGGATCACCAATAGGTGCAGTATTAAGTGGTTCGCCTCGGTGCTGCTAGGCTCATCAGGCGGGCAGGTGGCGAGAAGGCTGACTGTCCTTGGATCGCCCGTAAGCTAACCCACCAGATTACATAACGTTGCATGTAATAAACCTGCAGCAGTTTTTTCCCAAATATATATTGTGTGGTGTGTTTCATTGGCGGGCATTCTTGCTGTGGGGGGGGATTCTGTTGCCATGATGGTGCTATTAGCATTACACCGTTTCTACCAAGCCTCCACGTGAAAATCCACACAAAAACAGTCAATCCTGGGCCCGGCCTCCCCCACTAACGGGCTGCGGCTGTTTGCGCCGGCTCTCTGTGTACAACAGCTCAATAGCTCTCTGCAAATATTGCATTTTGTATCACCAAAGGAGATTAATGTTGCATGTACTGTATTTAACATTTTCTTCAGCACCAGTGATCACAAACGGAGAGGCTTGCTGGGCACCGGGGCTTGAGCTGAACGTATGCATGTTTGAAAGAAAAGAGAAAAGGATCATTTTTTTTTGTTTGTTGTAATGTGGCGGCGTGTGCAGAGGTCTTTGAAGGGGAGCCTGCCCTAATGTGGTGGCGTGGGCAGAGGTCTTTGAAGGGGAGCCTGCCCTAATGTGGCGGCGTGGGCAGAGGTCTTTGAAGGGAAGCCTGCCCTAATGTGGCGGCGTGGGCAGAGGTCTTTGAAGGGAAGCCTGCCCTAATGTGGCGGCTTGGGCTGAGGTCTTTGAAGGGAGCCTGCCCTAATGTGGCGGCGTGGTCATAGGTCTTTGAAGGGGAGCCTGCCCTAATGTGGCAGCGTGGGCTGAGGTCTTTGAAGGGGAGCCTGCCCTAATGTGACAGCGTGGGCAGAGGTCTTTGAAGGGGAGCTGGCCTAATGTGGCGGCGTGGGAAGAGGTCATTGAAGAGAAGCCTGCCCTAATGTGGCGGCGTGGGCAGAGGTCTTTGAAGGGAGCCTGCCCTAATGTGCTGGCGTGGGTAGAGGTCTTTGAAGGGGAGCCTGCGCTAATGTGGTGGCGTGTGCAGAGGTCTTTGAAGGGGAGCCTGCCCTAATGTTCTGGCGTGGGCAGAGGTCTTTGAAGGGAGCCTGCCCTAATGTGGTGGCGTGTGCAGAGGTCTTTGAGGGGGAGCCTGCCCTATTGTGTTGGCGTGGGCAGAGGTCTTTGAAGGGGAGCCTGCGCTAATGTGGCGGCGTGTGCAGAGGTCTTTGAAGGGGAGCCTGCCCTACTGTGGCGGCGTGAGCAGAGGTCTTTGAAGGGCAGCCTGCCCTAATATGGCGGCGTGGGCTGAGGTCTTTGAAGGGGAGCCTGCCCTAATGTGGCGGCATGGGCAGAGGTCTTTGAAGGGGAGCCTGCCCTAATGTGGCGGCGTGGGCAGAGTTTTCTGAAGGGGAGCCTGCCCTAATGTGGCGGCATGGGCAGAGGTGTTTGAAGGGGAGCCTGCCCTAATGTGGCGGCGTGGGCAGAGTTTTCTGAAGGGGAGCCTGCCCTAATGTGGCGGCGTGGGCAGAGGTCTTTGAAGGGAGCCTGCCCTAATGTGGCGGCGTGGGCAGAGGTCTTTGAAGGGAGCCTGCCCTACTGTGGCGGCGTGGGCAGAGGTCTTTGAAGGGAGCCTGCCCTAATGTTGCAGCGTGGGCAGAGGTGTTTGAAGGGGAGCCTGCCCTAATGTGGCGGCGTGGACAGAGGTCTTTGAAGGGAGCCTGCCCTAATGTGGCGGCATGTGCAGAGGTCTTGGAAGGGGAGCCTGCCCTAATGTGGCGGCGTGGGCAGATGTCTTTGAAGGGAGCCTGCCCTAATGTGGTGGCGTGGGCAGAGGTCTTTGAAGGGAGCCTGCCCTAATGTGGCGGCGTGGGCAGAGGTCTTTGAAGGGAGCCTGCTCTAATGTGGCAGCGTGGGTAGAGGTCTTAGAAGGGGTGCCTGCCCTAATGTGGCAGCATGGGCAGAGGTCTTTGAAGGGAGCCTGCCCTAATGTGGCGGGGTGGGCAGAGGTCTTTGAAGGGGAGCCTGCCCTAATGTGGCGGCGTGGGCAGAGGTCTTTAAAGGGGGTCTTTGAAGGGGAGCCTGCCCTAATGTGGTGGCGTGGGCAGAGGTCTTTGAAGGGGAGCCTGCCTTAATGTGGCGGCGTGGGTAGAGGTCTCTGAAGGGGAGCCTGCCCTAATGTGGCAGTGTGGGCAGAGGTCTTTAAAGGGTAGCCTGCCCTAATGTGGCGGTGTGGGCAGAGGTATTTGAAGGGAGCCTGCCCTACTGTGGCGGCGTGGGCAGAGGTATTTGAAGGAAGCCTACCCTAATGTTGCAGAATGGGCAGAGGTCTTTGAAGGGGAGCCTGCCCTACTGTGGCAGTGTGGGCAGAGGTCTTTGAAGGGAGCCTGCCCTAATGTTGCAGCATGGGCTGAGGTCTCTGGAGGGGAGCCTTCCCTAATGTGGCGGCGTGGGGCTGAGGTCTCTGAATGGGAGCCTGCACTAATGTGGCGGCGTGGACAGAGGTCTCTGAAGGAGAGCTGCCCTAATGTGGCGGCGTGGGCAGAGGTCTTTGAAGGGAGCCTGCCCTAATGTGGCGGCGTGGGCAGAGGTCTTTGAAGGGAGCCTGCCCTAATGTGGCGGCGTGGGAAGAGGTCTCTGAAGGGGAGCCTGCCCTAATGTGGCGGTGTGGGCAGAGGTCTTTGAAGGGAGCCTGCCCTAATGTGGCGGCGTGGGCAGAGGTCTTTGAAGGGGAGCCTGCCCTAATGTGGCGGCGTGGGCAGAGGTCTCTGAAGGGGAGCCTGCCCTAATGTGCCGGCGTGGGCAGAGGTCTCTGAAGGGGAGCCTGCCCTAATGTGCCGGCGTGGGCAGAGGTCTTTGAAGGGGAGCCTGCCCTAATGTGGCGACGTGGGCAGAGGTCTTTGAAGGGGAGCCTGCACTAATGTGGCAATAATAAATTATTATTTCATTTTGAACAGGCTGCCGCGGCACCACCCGGCCCTGCTCATTAATGTATATTACACACACACTATGTTACCACTGACCTCACCTCCTGTCACCTGAGCATGATGATGTTTTGTTGTTGTTGACGAAGCGCGCAGCGCACATACGTCACCACCTCCGCGGCGCCGCTGTTTTTTAGGTCTCGCGTTAGCAGTGCATGCACTGCATGCACTGTCTCAGCGAGACTTAAAGTAATCTCTATATTGGCTTCAACTCCGTGTAATTTCTCCTGCCCCTTGTGATTGGTTCAAGTCTGGCATTGCTGTTGTTTTCTTGATTTCTGTTGGCTGTTGATCCTATGGTAACTTCCGTGAAGTCCCGAAGCAGCGGCGCCTAACTACAGTTTTCCTCCGCTTCACTCGCACTTAATTGCTGCAGTGTGACATCTGTTTTTAACCCCTCCCCGACAGACGTGCCAGACCCCGCCGACAAATGTAAGCGCCGGTCGTTGTTGGGGGCGTGGCCTCCCTCCTCTCCGTCCTCGCTTTGTTATTGAAGCAAACGCATTGAAGCAAACGCTAATAAAACCATGTCAAATTAGGTCGAAAAAACAACAAGAATGTCCGAAGAAGGTTCCAAAGATGGGCAATCAGAGGTACAGTGTTAGCCTTTTATTTATTTACGATTTTTTGCCTTTTTTTTTATATCCAAATTTCTGTATCTAGGTTAACAGCTGACAGGTTCAGTCAGGAGAGAGCCTGACAGGGAGGTGACTGATCCCAGCGCTGCCGAACATGAACACTGCCTAAAACAAAGAAGCCATCAAACATCTCTCAACTGGAAGAGATTTATGCGGCTTTGGTGTTTAATTCCTTCCTCTGGTGCTTCAAACCGGAGCCCTTCTGAAGGCAGAAGGCCGTCTCTTAGGGTAACCCCCTTCGTGCATAAGGCAGACGGGAACAAGCAGGATTGACGCTATGATCTCCAATGCTTCAGCCCTGTGTTTGGCTGTGGGGCGGATTGCTTTGGGGGAGGCTGCCTGTATCGGCTGCGATGAACCGCCCTAACCTTTAGCCTGAGCCACAGTATAAATCCATCAAAGCGCCTACTCGCAACTCAAATTCTAATATGCGCAATGAAAAACTCGTTTCGCCTAGCAGGCATTAGCTCACGCTTACAAATTAGAGCCTTCTGCCTGGCTTCTTTTTGGTGATGGCAGACTGTAAGGTGGAAACACGGGAAGGTGCATAAGGAGGCTGTACCCCCGCCGCGGTGATCTGTGTTTCACGTGTCTGAGGCCAACTCCGCCTTTCATCTGTGCGGCGGCCATAGGACCCTTGCCTTGGATTATAAACTCCGATGTTTATATTTAGTGTTAATAATATTAATTTTGATTAAAAATTGCTCTAGTGGATAAGAGAGATTTAAGTACAGCTTGGGCGTGGATAAGTAGTCAGTGATAAAAGCCTCAGGTGGGCCCGCAGAACCCACAGGTCTTTATCCCGTCCAGGTTTGCAGTGATCACTCCATTTGCGCACAGGCCATTGAGTAAAATACTGTACATGTTTCTTATGTTGCAGCGATTTATATAGCGCTTATTCTGTCCATGGTAAGGCCTTGTAGCGCTTGTATTCTGCGCACAGCAACAATGCCGTAATTGGAGGTGCTTGTCTGTTACAGATGTCAAGGTAGGCGAGGGCGTCAACTGTTCGGTAGGGCCCTGTGTGTACTGCATGAGTGCAGGGCCCATAGTATTTCGGTACAGTAACAGGCCTTCTTCTTGGAGCCCCCCCCAGCTTCCCTTTGTGTTTGAGTTCTGCTGCAGACTCCGTACAGCTTGTTAGCTAGGGCCGCGCATTAATGTTTGCATAGGGGCGGGTTTGAGGCTCCGTTGTAGGTACTCTGGCGTCTTTCAAGCCCTCAAAAATCCACTCAAAGCCCCCTTTACTCTCCCCCAGTAAAGATCACTTGCACCAACTCACAAAGCGCCTGTCACTCACCCCAAACATACAGAAACGCAATCATGGCGTGGTTTTGGCTGGTTTATTCTCTCATTTGTGTTTGAAGATTTCCTACTTGAAACTATATGCGTCTCCATGGCTTCCATTCTATTTTACTTTTTAATTTGATAAAATGTTGTTTATTTTGTTTGGTACCATTGGCCTGTAATGCGCTCTACTCTGGCCTTATCAACCTCCCCACGCACCGTGACTGCTCTGCCCCGACCCTATCGACCTTTGAAATTTAAATGGAAGAGGTTGTCTATGCAGAGCAAAGCACTTAAAACACAGCAATGACGTGCTCATTGCAGTGGCCTCTGTGCCTGTTTGCCACCGCTGTGCTTCGGAATTATATACTGTTCTTATCAAACACGTCTGCTTGACCTTGGAAGGATGGAAGGCTTGCCAGCCCTGCAGACTCTGCACCTGCGTCCTTAAGACCGTTTTTAACCCACTGAGTTGCCTTGCTGTCTAACACACAATGGTCCGACCGGCTGCATGCAGACTGGCCGCTTTATCCTCGTTAAAACTAATGAGTTGGTATGTAGGGTTATGGACGCACATGTGGGATTTATGGGCCGGACCTGCACGGTATCAACCAGGGAGGAAGGCTGGGCTCCAAAACGTAGACGGGAAATTATTGTAGCTCTCCAGCCTGGGGCGACACGTGTGAATCGGTGGTCCCCATAAAAACTGGGTAACAGGGCTCTGAAGACGAGGAGGGGCAAGCGTAGCGTGAGAGTTTGTAGTGATGGGAAAGGGGGGCAGTGTGCTTCTGGGGAGGGGAAACAATTTTGTTGTAGTCCATGTTACATAACACAATTTGAATTTGAACCAGCGAATAGAGGAAACCAATTGAGACACTATTGCAAACATGTAAAAAAAAATTCTCGTTCTAGAATAGCTTTTCCCCTAAAGAAAACGCTGTTTCCTTGCTTACGATTTCAACCTCAGAGACCCCAAAGCGATTATGCCCCAAACCCGGCCGCATGTTCCCTGGTCATTCACCTCAGAAATGGGGTAAATGAACTTTCTGAAGCAGGAATAGTGCACTAGGGGTGCTTACATGAAGTGGGTTTTTCCACTTCCTGCATGGTTCAAAGTCGTATAGAACGTCACGTTTACCTACTGACCGGACCACTGGAATTATGCGGCACAGGAGGAACATATTGTGCAGCAGAGTTGACTAAACGATTTGGTCAACAGGCGGATTGTGGTAGCATCGCTTCGCTGTGTTGCTGATTTCTTGCATGTTAACCCTGTCTGAGCACGTACTGCATCTTTAGCGCCAGTTTAACACCCAAATGCAGCGATACGCAACGCAAAGGGTTCCGTCAACTTTTGGTAAGAGCGTGCCTTGTGCGGCAACGTGAGTCATTTTGGTTATAGAACAACCTAAGTTTTCAATGCTGCAATCCCGCTGCGGCCAAAAAAGACATTCTGTGTTTGTTTATTGTAATCCGAGTATTGCTTGCGTTTATCACGTTCACTGGCATTCCACTTCTAGCATGTAACTTGCAGGTTACACATAGATCTCTGCAATACATGCAGTAACCAAGTGAGCTATGTTTTTAGCACAGTCAGCTGTGTTACCAGCTACAAGTATACAACCTCTAAAGCTATTTGTGGGAAGTGTCTTGACACCCACACATTCACGTAGCTTATCTCTTTTGTGTGTGCCCATTCAGGGAGTTGTTGTTTACTCCTTTTAGATTGCAAACATTTTGAAGTACTGCCATTCCATGGACTAAAAACTCACACAATTTTTTTAATTTTGCAAAATACAACCCGATCATCCGTTTTAGACAAAATAAGCTCAAAAAGTTTTTATAATTTCCTACCAGAGAAGGCTGTCTTCTGATTAGCAGCATCAACGTTCAAGGAAAAGATTGATCACCTTTCTCGGAGACAAAGCAAAAAAAAAACAAGCATTTGCAATGCAATAGGTCTCGTATTTATGCGAGTTTGAGCTATTGACATTGCAAATGACAATGCCTTTTATTTTGGTTTTCGTGTTTAAAACATAAATAAAAGGCATTGTAATTTACAATATCAATAGCTTAAACTCGCGTAAATGGGAGACCTATTGCACTGCAAATCGGCAATGAACCTGCACAGAGCAAAATCCTCCCAAATTTGAGACGAGAATGAATAAGTTAGGGGCATATTATCAAGACAGGCGATAAAATTATCGCCGCTTTAGTGGCAGAAGACTGCCGCTAAAACGGCGGTCTGCTGGTGCAGGCGACAGTGCAGAGTGGCCATCGCCGGTGCAGCCCTCGTGAAGGGCCCCGATGCCGCCAGCTGAGCCCGAGGACTTCAACAATCAAACGCCTTTCACGAGGGTCTCAAAATGGGGTTCAGGAGAATTCACTCAGCTCCCGGTGCTTTATGGAAGTGGCTGCTTTGCAGACCAGGGATTCCAATAAATCTTTCTCCCTGCAGGATTCGTGTTTGGTTGCAGAGATGCCGCAGATCCCCTGGGAAATCTGACCTGCTCCGAGGCTGCACTGCAGGGACCTGATCATCAGTTACAAATAAAATAAACATCCATCGCAGGAGCTTTCTTGTTGTTAAATTAGACTTTTAATCACTGCTGCCCAACTTGCTCAATCCATAAAACGTGGCCTGCTAGTTCATTCAAGCATTCCTTCCACTCTTAATTTTACCTGGGGTTGCGCGGGGGCCATTAAATACCCTTCTGTGTAAATACAGTGCACATATAGCGGCCTGAGTTGAAGTGCAGTGGCTCAACATTAGCTAGTGTCACATGAGATGGCAACCAGGGGCACGGCTGAGCTCCTTTTTAGCTTGCACCTGAAAACGGGGATGTGCTGTCAGCAAAATCTAATGTACCCCCCCCCAAAAACAAGCATTTGCAATGCAATAGGTCTTTCATTACTAACATTTTGAGCTATTGGCGTTGCAAATAATTATGCAACGCCAGTAGCTCAAACTTTCAGTAATGCGAGACCTATTGCATTGCAAATGCTTGTTTTAGGGTGGGGTCTGTGCAGTGATGCTCATGCGCATTAGGAAGTGCGCGTGACTGAGGCGAGGTCAAGGCAGGCATTTCAGAGCAGGACAGGTCAGCCAGGAAAGAGAAAGAGATCCGCACCCCTGCGCACCCCGTAATTTCATCTCCCCTGTCTGCCGCCCGCAGCGCAGGTGAGTGCCATTCGTTGTTTGTTTGCAATCCTGTGTACTTATCATTTTTTTCTGAGGATGTGTAAATAAAAAGGAATCTTATCAGCATGTCTATGCGGGAGCAGTCCTAATCTGACATTTACACATTTTACACAACGTGTTCAGCTTCCCATAACTGCAAGGGTCTGATGAACAGAGAGCTCCGTTCATAAACGTTTTAATAAATCTTGCATGGGTACAAATTTAGGAACTTCAGGGAATGGCAAACTCTTCTAAGAGCACCGTCGCGGGTGGTTGTTTCTGTGCAGGAAATAAATAAAAATGTGTAATTATGATGATGAATCAATCATCATCATGATTATAATTTCTGGTTTGGTGCGCATGGGGCGGGGCTGGATCAGCACCCGGTGCCGGCCTCGGTGCACTGCCCAGGACCCTCAGGGCTGGCTCTGTCCTCGCCCCCCCCCCGCAGTGCAAACTAGCGGGAGTCGGAGCGCAGCGCTGGAGAGTTGGCCAGCATGTGATGTGTCCCGCAGGTGCGTGTAGGTCCACTGGGGAGAGTTGCCGGTCGGTGGTGCTTGTGCCCGAGTAGCGCTGCATGAACTCCTCGAAGGCTAGCGCTTGTTCTTGAATTTCTCCTGTTCTGAGGGCAGCATGTGCAGGGACCAGCAGGAGACACGCGCCGGCCTACGGGGTTTCCCTTCGGCCCCTTGGAATGATGGACAACCAACAATAGGAGATGTAGAGGCCGCGAGGTAGTTGAGGTTTGGGTGGCATCTGCCCTTTCTCTAATTCAGAATTTTGACCCCGTTTTGCTGGATGAAACTTGCTATACATTCAGCTGTTTATTTGAAGTCCCTGTGAATAAGAAGCAGCGGGGGACTGTGTGGGCTCAGACATAACACCTGCAAGTATTCAGCCATATACCTGCATGAAATTGAACCAACCCACATGAAAATGAGAGAAGTGCACTGGCATAGCAGGTTTGTAGGCCCCCTCATCAGTCAGCTCCTTACTGGCTAGCACTGCACTTCAAGCCAACATCAGAGGCCAACTGGGTGAGAAGGGCACTGGCATAGCAGGTTTGTAGGCCCCCTCAACAGTCAGCTCCTTACTGGCGAGCACTGCACTTCAAGCCAACATCAGAGGCCAACTGGGTGAGAAGGGCACTGGCATAGCAGGTTTGTAGGCCCCCTCAACAGTCAGCTCCTTACTGGCGAGCACTGCACTTCAAGCCAACATCAGAGGCCAACTGGGTGAGAAGGGCACTGGCATAGCAGGTTTGTAGGCCCCCTCATCAGTCAGCTTCTTACTGGCTAGCACTGCACTTCAAGCCAACACCAGAGGCCAACTGGGTGAGATGTGCAGTTATTCTAAGTATCCTTAAGGCCCTGCTGGCCTCTCAGTTATTTGACTGATCCAGTTTGTTTATCTTAGAAGTGGCTTCCTGAGATGGGAAATGTCATGCAAGGGCTCAGATGCTTACATGCGAGTTCGCCTCAGTAATTGGTCACTGATATCTGGAATTCTTGCTGGTCCGTCTCGATTTCGTCATCTTTGAGGGATTTGAAATCCTGGCCAAACATATCACAACATCTATGCACTATAATCTATCCATTTTAATGACCTTTGCAATGCATTACATAGCAATACAGTAAATGGTGAGCTTTCACATCAGCATATTTGTTTCCCAATTGCCTAAGACTGCTTTAATAAGCACAACTGGTCCTGGCCGTGCTCAAGGCAAGTGGTAAAGAGGGGATCTGGTCGTAGAGCGCTATTGTTCCATTGGACTAGAAATAGCACAATAATTCACGGTTCATCTCTTTCCCTTCATGCAAGTCCTTCTCTCCTTTCTTTAAGTTGCTGCCTCAGGGGGGGATAAGGTACCATCTGCTTTCATCCCTGCTGATCTCTCACATATTCAGGTCACTGGAGACCAAAGGCCCACACCCCACGGGGAGCATTAAGGCATAGTGAGGTTTGCCCCGCGATGGATGGGTCTTGGGTGGGCTTAGGTGAACCCACCAGAGCGCTGCTGTCTGTGTATGACAATGGCAAAATACCTCGTGTCACACGCAATTCAGTTCAAAATATGTATACAAACAAAAAAAAGCATATATTCCACCAATCTCAATATGGAGGGCTTTCGACTCTTCTGAGCACAATGCACTTTGTTAACTAGTCTGTCCAGGAATCTTAAAGTTGTGTTTTTATAGGCATTTTGAAGTGAGATAATTGTGGAGACTAAAAGTTATATTTTCTTCACGATACCAACTGATTAACAATTAATACTTCCTTTTAGGGTTTTCAGGACACCTAGCCTTAACATTACAATTTATATTAGACGGGCCTGAGTTTAGAATAGTATACCCTTCAAATGTATGTGTTTTGTATTTGCCTGTTTTAATTTGTTTAAGGTATACTATGATCACGTGTCACTATTTAGCACATGGCACTTTTTGATTTTTTTTAATTTCTCCCCTTTAAGAAAGTGAAAGCACGTTATTCACCTGTTTCACTGCAAGATGTGTTTAGCTGTGACTGAGCGCTATAATGTTCACTTATTAAATTGCTCTTATGGTTAATATGTCATCTGAATTGTAGGTGCTGTTTAGTGATGATGCATTAAAATGAATTCTACTGATCTATGGACCAGAAGATGTCATTAGGGATGAAATGTGTGTATTGAAGAGATTCTATTTGTATACCACACACTGCTCAGTAAAATAAATCAATCAATATTGAGAAACTACAATAGTCCCCTCAAGCTGTTGCCAAGTGCACTGCTGGATAAGAAACATGTTTGAGCTACAGAAGGGCAGAGCACTATTAGTCAAAATACCAAAGATCACACAGTGAACAAAGGGAAGAGGGTCATATTCTCTCTCTCATTCTCTCTCTCATTCTCTCTCTCATTCTCTCTCTCTCTCTCTCTCTCTCTCCCTTTCTCTCTCCCTTTCTCTCTCGCTCTGTATCCCTTTCATCTCTCTCCCTTCTCGCTCTGTATCCATCTCTCTCTCCCTTTCTCTCTCTCTCCCTTTCTCTCTCTCTCCTTCCATCTCTCCCCCTTTCACTCTGTATCTTTCTCTCTTGCGCCCCCTCTCTTTCGCCCTCCTTCTCCCTCTCCCCCTCTCCCTTTCTTTCTCTCGCCCCCTGTCTCTCCCTCTCCCTTTCTGTCTCTCTCTGAGAGGGATAGAGAGAGAGTCTCTCTCTCGCTCCCTCATGCGCTCTCTATTTATCCCTCTCTCCCTCTCAATCTTTCTCTCTATACCTATCCCTCTCTCACTCTCTCCCCCTCTCTCTCCCTCCCTCTATCCCCCTTCTCTCCTTCTCTATCCCCATATCTCTTTCGCTCTCTATCCCTTGCTCTCTAGCCTTTTCTCTCTCTCGCTCTATCCCTCCCTCTCTCTCTTTTCTATTCCTGTATTTCTCTCACTCCCTCTCTCTCTCTCTCTCTCTCTCGTCCCTCTCTCTATCGCTCCCTCTCTCTAGTCTTTTCATCTCTCTCCCTGTCTTTCTCTCATTCCTCTCCTTCCTCTATCTCTCATTCTCTTCCTCTTTTTGTCCCTCTTCTTCTCCCTTTCTCTTCTTCTGTCTTCCTCTCTCTCTCCGCCTTCCTTCCCCCCCTCTCTCCTCCCCACGTAAAAACATAGCCAGACCTATTGCCGCAGTCAGTGCTTGTTCTTGCTCCTCCCAGCGTTTCTATACAATATTTTTTGTCAATGAATGTATTTTGCAGACGTCTTCATTTGTTTTTCATGAGAGTTCAGACCTCTTGGCGGATCCGCCTGGGGGTTGGGGTAGAGGGGGCAGGGAGCATCATCACTATTCAGAACACGTGTACCCGGAACAACGGATCTTGCACAAACTGCTTAAATTCAGAGGAATAATTGTAATCATTATTAAGAGTTACACTGCATGGGTGTGATGTTTCCACAGTTTCTGCCCTCAGTGCCTAGGTGCTTATGAGTGACATTTCCCCAGTTTCTGGCCTCGGTGGCCTGTGTGACATCACATCTCAGTGCTTAATGTGTGACAATGTGAGAGATAATTTTTTGAAAATAAAAAAAAGAATATTAGAATGTATTTTTTATGCTGTAAAGTTATGACGTTGAAACAGTCTTAAAAATAAAAGCCTTAAATGCACAGCACTTTTTGTTGAAAAGACAAGAGTGGCCCGAAGGGAGCTGGGATCATCACTGTGCGGCCCCTTAAAGAGTCCTGGGCAGCATTGTATGCAATTTCATTTACTCTGCTTTCAAAGTTAATACAATCTAATATGTAATGAAAAATGTGTTGAAAAATGCTTTGTTTTAGCCTTTCTGTCTCCCAAATTTTCTTGGGGGGGAGAAGTTCAACCCCCCAAACTCCCCCTAGTAGTGGTTGCTCACTGCGCTTGCTCGCTACACACCATGTGGGGGCTGGTCTCACTTTTACTTTGTTCTCTCTGATTCACTACTGGTGTCTATTTTTGGTGCTCTCTGAAAGAATGTCTATGGGTACATATGACTGGGTGGGTAACCTGGTGCTCTTGAAGGTCATCATATACTATTTACTGTGCTTTGAAAGTTGATACAATTTGAATATGTAATGAAAAATGTGCTGTCAAATTCACCATTTTGGTCTGTCGTTTAAACTTTTCCCCCAAAACCCCCTAGTAGCGGTCGGGCTCACTCGCTGCGCTCGCTCGCTCGCTACGCGACGGACGGGGGCTGGTCTGGCAAATTTTGCCAGGGCTGCTTTCAGTGCCCAGTCCAGCCCTGGAGCCTCCCTAATGTGGCGGCGTGGGCAGAGGTCTTTGAAGGGAGCCTGCCCTAATGTGGCGGCGTGGGCAGAGGTCTTTGAAGGGAGCCTGCCCTAATGTGGCGGCGTGGGCTGAGGTCTCTGAAGGGGAGCCTGCCCTAATGTGGCGGCGTGGGCAGAGGTCTTTGAAGGGAGCCTGCCCTAATGTGGCGGCATGGGCAGAGGTCTCTGAAGGGGAGCCTGCCCTAATGTGGCGGCGTGGGCAGAGGTCTCTGAAGGGGAGCCTGCCCTAATGTGGCGGCGTGGGCAGAGGTCTCTGAAGGGGAGTCTGCCCTAATGTGGCGGTGTGGGGCTGAGGTTGTTGAAGGGGAGCCTGCCCTAATGTGGCGGCGTGGGCAGAGGTCTCTGAAGGGGAGCCTGCCCTAATGTGGCGGCGTGGGCAGAGGTCTCTGAAGGGGAGCCTGCCCTAATGTGGCGGCGTGGGCAGAGGTCTTTGAAGGGGAGCCTGCCCTAATGTGGCGGCGTGGGCAGAGGTCTTTGAAGGGGAGCCTGCCCTAATGTGGCGGCGTGGGGCTGAGGTCGTTGAAGGGGAGCCTGCCCTAATGTGCCGGCGTGGGCAGAGGTCTTTGAAGGGGAGCCTGCCCTAATGTGGCGGCGTGGGGCTGAGGTCGTTGAAGGGGAGCCTGCCCTAATGTGGCGGCGTGGGGCTGAGGTCTTTGAAGGGGAGCCTGCCCTCAGTGTCTGCTTCAGGCTTCCCTGCTCGGTCTGGACATGCCCAAGGAGCTGCCTCTATTAATGCTTATTGTCAACGCTTCATTGAAGGGGGAAGATGTCTCTTGTGAGTGAATTTCCTGGGATGAGTGCTGTCAACTCTGTTCAGTCTGATCAACACATGTGAAAGTTTGTAAACATTCTGTGACCTGTGGAAGTGACTCTGCTGCTCCCGCAATGGTTAGGGCCTGGGCCCTCTTTTGTGCACAGTGTTTCTGCACAGTGATCGCCTTTGCAGTGAGGTAGAGACCTGTTAGCCTTGTGCTATCTGTGGGTAACTATTGCATGCAGGACAGTCCCCTTTTAAAGATTGCTGGGTGACTCAGTGAGCTAATTGTTGC
The DNA here is from genome assembly GCF_964204655.1 of Triturus cristatus. NCBI lineage: Eukaryota > Metazoa > Chordata > Amphibia > Caudata > Salamandridae > Triturus > Triturus cristatus. The sequence continues at coordinate 17,302,850 of NC_140581.1, forward strand.
TGCTAATTATTGGCACAGGCTCAGGGCGCTTCAATACTAAGCGCTACACAACCTAAGACCAAACCCGTCGTACTTTCATGCACACCTACACGGCGGCCGCGCTTGTTTTTCTCTGCTCACTCCCGCTAAGTACCCCCTACCCCTCCATTCTGTGGCCTCTTTATCCGGTCTCAGGGTACCACTCTCTCACTAGCCTTTTCCCCAGTCTCTCTCTTCGCACTGCTCTGGCTCTCCCACATTCTGCCCTCCCTCCCTGATCTTACTCCCCCCCTCACCCCTGACGCCTCCACACCCTGTGTCTGTGAAGTCAGCTGGCATACCATCTTGACGCAGGCAGATTCTGGCCGTCTCTCACTGAGGGTGTCTATTTTAAGTGAAAGTCGATGACATTATGTAAGGCACTGGAAATTACACTGCACGAGTAAATCACTCATTCACCAAGGGAGGGGCGCGGCCCCGCCCCACAGCGCCGCCTGACGCCCAGCACATGCTCGTGGCGCTTCAATACTGAGCCTGTTGACTAACCACAGACCGCACATGATGAGCAAGAAACACCCACAACTAATGACCTTAAGAGTGCCTTACTAAAGCGTCCCCAGAATAAGAGCGTTATGGGTGATAGTCCAATGTTTCTTAGCGCTATTCAAATTCCAGTACCTAATCAAGACTACAACTCCCAGAATGCATGAAGGTAGTTCAGGAACACGCCTATTTTCTGTCCTACAATTATCCTATGAAAACACGCTGGTTCTGGCACTCTTTGCTGCCGCTGCATAACACTCTGTCTGCAAAGGAGTGTCTGTCACTAAGATCTACGAAGCTTGTCTTACGTGAGCTTACGTGTAACACTGCTCCACAAGTACCCAGCTTCCCGTGCCTAATGCTTCACGTGCGCTTTTGCCTCAAGTGCAACCATCCTCCACATGTGCCAATACCTATGGCTAAACACTTATAAGGTCCCAAAGGAGACACCTATTGGCTATGCCAATGCTTGTTTCCCCTGGGATCGCATGCCCAACTATGGTAGATTAGACACTGACCCGTAATTTATGCCCCGACTGCCTGCCGATGGTCTGGACTAGCAAACAGGCCTGCAGCTTTCATCCCTGGAATCAATGAGTGTACCACCCCAGCTCTTACTACCCTCATACCACCCCAGCTCTTACTACCCTCATACCACCCCAGCTCTTACTACCCTCACACCACCCCAGCTCTTACTACCCTCACACCACTCCAGCTCTTACTACCCTCATACCACCCCAACTCTTACTACCCTCACCGGGATTAAAGGATGCACTGACCACCGTGAATAGCTGTTGCACAAAGGCCTCGGCGGTAGGTGCTCAACCCACTGAGCTAACCAGGCCTTTTAAAAACTAAAAACACGGGCATCTGCCACTGTTCTTGCACTATAGGGAGAGCTGGATTTTAAGGAGCCCAGATCCTCTGTAATATTGTTTTGTGACAATGCCGCTGACCGCGGCCCCCGCAGGGGGCCAATCGGCGGTCGGCGCCTTAGTGCCCCCGGGGCACCGGTCACACCTCCACACCCCCTCACACTGGGGGGGGCGGGGACGCAGACCGGAGCCCCCCTCCTCGGACTGGCTGGAAGTGACGCGCAATGCGTGTCACTTCCTGGCCCTGGTGTGAGGGGGAGGCTATTTAGCCTTCCCCCACCCACCTGGCGACCTCTTTGTCGCCCACCTCGCCATTGATCGTCGCGCGTAGGGAAAGCAGTGGACATCGGAGGGCAGAGGCCGGCGGGCCGCGTGTTGTGAGGTGAGCGTAGGGCAAGAGTGTTTGGGGCGCTAAAGCCCCTGCACGGCGCACCATGATGTCCACATAGAAATAAGAATTTCTCCCCGGTGGGAGGCCTCGGGCACCGGGCGGGTCACTCGGGTCTGGAGCCTGTTGTACCGCGGTATTTGCAGTAGTTCATCCGCTTCCCCGAGGGCCGGCTTCTCTGCAGGGGAGCACTTGAGCGCGTTGTAGTCTAGCTCAGCGGATTAACGCATTACGGGCCTCATGTAGGAAGCCTAATACCGGTCGGTAACGGCTGATTTTCGGTAAATATACCGTTACCGACCGGTATTTAGGCTTTTGAGATGTAGGGGGATCATTTCATGATTCGGTATTTACCGAATCGGTAAAATTACCGAATCGGTAATTTTACCGATTCGGTAAATACCGAATCATGAAATGAGATGTAGGGGGAGTGTGTGGTGGGTGTGGGGATTCGTTATTTACCACCAACTAAAGGTTGGTGGTAAATGACGAATATGTGTAAAAAAGCATTTTTGTGCACGTTTAAGTGTGCAATGTGGCAGACATACATGCCCTTAGGGCATGTATGTGCGCCACATGTGCACATATGGCCGAATCAGGGGTGCAACAGGGTGTCTCTGCTTTAGGTCCGTTTCCGGACCCCTTTGTCATCTTGTATGGGGAGATGTATTACATTAACCGCAATTCGCTTTCTTTGCCCATTTCAAAATGGCGCCCATTATCAAGAGCGGTATCAATTTCTATATCGCTTATTCTCGAACACTTTTAAATAGCGTCCTAATTATATTGCTATACTGCCTGGATCTTTTGATTCTTCGATTTCTAATTAGGGAGATAGTTTCATGTTCTTTGGGCTGGGTGTGTACCTTCTATAATGTTCTGGCATGATTTTTGTGTAATTCCGCTTCTTTCAGTCCTCCCTTCTAAGATGGCGGCCGTTTATACATGCGTGTAACAAGAGGGAGAGAGAGGACTAGAAAGCTAGTCCATGTCCCCGAGGGATTTATATGTGATTAAACAAAGAAGACTAGCTTAAGTTGACCAAAGTGATGCAGTACTCAAAGTAGTTCTGTCACAGACACCTTGTAGGTGTATTCATGAAGCCCTCACCCACCAACCTAGTTGGTGGCATGCTTCATCATCGGGCCCACCCAGTGACACCTAGTATGTCCCGGGTGTGCTACGACGCCTGATTACAGCGGAGCTGGTATATTGCTGAGAGTGCAGTGAGGTTGGGTGAATTGTGATTTAAAACGGCTTGGTGGTGGTCCCAGTACCCAAGGGTAAATTAAATTTTAATAACTGGGCCGACACCAGCGGTTAAAAGTAAGGCTACAGGACGTGTAAGGGTGGAGAGTTACTGCCCCCTGCGTCCTTCAGATGGTCGACATGTTTCAGCCAGTGCCTTAGAGTATTCTGGCTTTCCTCAGGACCGTTTTTAAAGGGGTGTGGTGAAAATAAAACAGACTTAGTGTTGTGGTACAGACTATGTGATACACTCACTAAGGCGTTTTTCTATGTGTGAGAGGGGGATTCCCTTCTCATGCATACCTGTACAAACAAACATTAAAAACAAGGACAAAACATTTGTAGAGAGAGTCAGTAGTCAATTTAGACATCCGGTCAACAATGCTTAGGTGGCCGGCACTATAGTGCATGGTGAGAAGACTATAGTCGGCTAGGTGTGATGGTACTGGTGGTGCCATCAGAGTGAAAGTACGCAACTAATTAAGAGCGTGGTGTGGCTAAAACACGGAAATCACACTGAAGGCAGGTGACTTAGTGTAGCAGGGCGCAAGGAAAATGTTCTTACGCTTTGGGTTATTAGCCAAGGCTTCCTGGAGGGAAGCGGTAAGGGGATGACCCTATGAGAGAAAAAGAGATAGGCTGTGGGAGTTAGGGACCTGTGAGGGAAAAAGCGCTTACCCAGTTTGTTGTTTGGAGGCTTGTCAGGATTGTCATACTCACAGTCTTTCTGGTCAGTGCCTGCCTTGTACCTGTTGTCCCGCCGTCGTCCTCCGGTAGAAAGAGCCTCTCGGCGTGTGTGCTTTTTATACTGAGGTTAACGAGGTAGCACCGCCCCTAGATGTAGTTGCTGCTCATGCTCGTAGTTTGTACACTAGTCTCTCGTGCATGCTCAGTGTATCAGCGGGTTGTTGCTCATGCTCATGAATTGCACACTAGTTCCTCGCACATGCTCAGTGTGAGTGCTTGATTTACAATGTAGGAGAATTGCACACTAGTCTCTCATGCATGCTCAGTGTATCAGCGGGTTGTTGCTCATGCTCATGAATTGCACACTAGTTTCTCGCACATGCTCAGTGTGAGTGCATGATTTACAATGTAGGAGATTTGTACTCCTGCCTTTGGCATACGCTCAGTTTGATAGCGCGATTGTGTGAAGGTATATGTAAAAACTAGATTATGAAAAAACTACAATATGCCGCCAATGATACGGGGTAGGGGGCAACACCAGTGTTAGGTGTGGCGTGGTCTTATATGCGCAGGCGCTAAGGGTTCAGTGTTGGTTATGTGTGCGTTAATGCTGGGAAAACATGCCTGTGGGACGCGCCGCCTCCCAGAGTGGTTCGGCCCATGAATTACTGTTAAGTGCGCGCAGCGCGCTAAGGTTGACATGGCAGAGTGGGTGGGGTTGAAGCATGTGCCCAAGATGTTGGCAGTTTGGTGGTACACACAAGGGGGAGCATGATCAATAATTGTGTCCAGGGGGACTATGGCACGGGGGGCAACTGCGCACAGGCCAGGTGATGTGTGGGTCTAGGGTGTGACTGAGTTCCACGGTATGGCATCGTTGAGGCCATTGGTTTGGGTGGAAAGACGATATATCCAACGTTGTTCCTTGCTGAGTAATTTCTTCTCATTATCCACTGCCAGTTCCGGTAGTTGTTCAATGATGGTCCAGGTCAGGTCATTGGGAGTGTGTCCCTGGGTGATGAAATGACTGGTCAGTTTGCTAATGTTCTTCTTGCACCTGATTGTGCTCCTGTGTTCTGTTATTCTAGTTCTTATTTTTCGGGCGGTCATCCCAATGTATCGGAGGCCGCAGCTGCATGTAAGTAGGTAGATCACGTTACGTGAATTGCAGTTTGTGTGGCTGCGTTGAGTCCACATTTTGTCTGGTTCTAATATCAGTGTTTTCGTATGGCTGGTGAGATGGCACACGCTACAATCAGACCCCTGACCAACAGAGAACCCAATACTATCCTGAATGCGTGGGGCCTACCTAAGATCTCTGGACACTACCCATGCAATGATTGTAGCGTGTGCCATCTCACCAGCCATACGAAAACACTGATATTAGAACCAGACAAAATGTGGACTCAACGCAGCCACACAAACTGCAATTCACGTAACGTGATCTACCTACTTACATGCAGCTGCGGCCTCCGATACATTGGGATGACCGCCCGAAAAATAAGAACTAGAATAACAGAACACAGGAGCACAATCAGGTGCAAGAAGAACATTAGCAAACTGACCAGTCATTTCATCACCCAGGGACACACTCCCAATGACCTGACCTGGACCATCATTGAACAACTACCGGAACTGGCAGTGGATAATGAGAAGAAATTACTCAGCAAGGAACAACGTTGGATATATCGTCTTTCCACCCAAACCAATGGCCTCAACGATGCCATACCGTGGAACTCAGTCACACCCTAGACCCACACATCACCTGGCCTGTGCGCAGTTGCCCCCCGTGCCATAGTCCCCCTGGACACAATTATTGATCATGCTCCCCCTTGTGTGTACCACCAAACTGCCAACATCTTGGGCACATGCTTCAACCCCACCCACTCTGCCATGTCAACCTTAGCGCGCTGCGCGCACTTAACAGTAATTCATGGGCCGAACCACTCTGGGAGGCGGCGCGTCCCACAGGCATGTTTTCCCAGCATTAACGCACACATAACCAACACTGAACCCTTAGCGCCTGCGCATATAAGACCACGCCACACCTAACACTGGTGTTGCCCCCTACCCCGTATCATTGGCGGCATATTGTAGTTTTTTCATAATCTAGTTTTTACATATACCTTCACACAATCGCGCTATCAAACTGAGCGTATGCCAAAGGCAGGAGTACAAATCTCCTACATTGTAAATCATGCACTCACACTGAGCATGTGCGAGAAACTAGTGTGCAATTCATGAGCATGAGCAACAACCCGCTGATACACTGAGCATGCATGAGAGACTAGTGTGCAATTCTCCTACATTGTAAATCAAGCACTCACACTGAGCATGTGCGAGGAACTAGTGTGCAATTCATGAGCATGAGCAACAACCCGCTGATACACTGAGCATGCACGAGAGACTAGTGTACAAACTACGAGCATGAGCAGCAACTACATCTAGGGGCGGTGCTACCTCGTTAACCTCAGTATAAAAAGCACACACGCCGAGAGGCTCTTTCTACCGGAGGATGACGGCGGGACAACAGGTACAAGGCAGGCACTGACCAGAAAGACTGTGAGTATGACAATCCTGACAAGCCTCCAAACAACAAACTGGGTAAGCGCTTTTTCCCTCACAGGTCCCTAACTCCCACAGCCTATCTCTTTTTCTCTCATAGGGTCATCCCCTTACCGCTTCCCTCCAGGAAGCCTTGGCTAATAACCCAAAGCGTAAGAACATTTTCCTTGCGCCCTGCTACACTAAGTCACCTGCCTTCAGTGTGATTTCCGTGTTTTAGCCACACCACGCTCTTAATTAGTTGCGTACTTTCACTCTGATGGCACCACCAGTACCATCACACCTAGCCGACTATAGTCTTCTCACCATGCACTATAGTGCCGGCCACCTAAGCATTGTTGACCGGATGTCTAAATTGACTACTGACTCTCTCTACAAATGTTTTGTCCTTGTTTTTAATGTTTGTTTGTACAGGTATGCATGAGAAGGGAATCCCCCTCTCACACATAGAAAAACGCCTTAGTGAGTGTATCACATAGTCTGTACCACAACACTAAGTCTGTTTTATTTTCACCACACCCCTTTAAAAACGGTCCTGAGGAAAGCCAGAATACTCTAAGGCACTGGCTGAAACATGTCGACCATCTGAAGGACGCAGGGGGCAGTAACTCTCCACCCTTACACGTCCTGTAGCCTTACTTTTAACCGCTGGTGTCGGCCCAGTTATTAAAATTTAATTTACCCTTGGGTACTGGGACCACCACCAAGCCGTTTTAAATCACAATTCACCCAACCTCACTGCACTCTCAGCAATATACCAGCTCCGCTGTAATCAGGCGTCGTAGCACACCCGGGACATACTAGGTGTCACTGGGTGGGCCCGATGATGAAGCATGCCACCAACTAGGTTGGTGGGTGAGGGCTTCATGAATACACCTACAAGGTGTCTGTGACAGAACTACTTTGAGTACTGCATCACTTTGGTCAACTTAAGCTGGCCGTTTATACATGACATATTCTGGATTTCTGGATTCGCCCTATTGCTCGCAGGTGTCACTGGTTAAGTCCGCTTCCCGCCTTCACTTTGCTCTCTGGTTTGGCATTATTTAAAGGGAGTTCCTATCGCTTACATGTACCCAGTGGTGGGACCACGAGGAATCAAACTCTGGCGACTTATTTTCCCCTTCATTGAAGTAAGTTTTTACTGCACGGCTAGCTTAGCTATCGAGAGCCTGTATTATTGTTTATTCTGATTTGAAAGGGATTCGGTACTTATGTGCATTATCATCCTTTATTTGAGTTCTAGTGGACCTTCTTCGATGACGTGTGGTTCGCTTGCTCTCCACGGCAGAATATATTAAACTAGAGCGGTCCGTGTGCTGGAGTCGTAACTATTTGGCGATTACTTATACAATGCGAATACGAATGTGAATCCGGACTCACTGTGTCCAACCCGAATTTATATAAAGGGGAGCCCATTCTGATGATTCTGATTAGTTGGAAGCGGCCCTAGGACTCCATTCGTGAGGAATTAGATTTTTTCTGAATACGTAAGTTTTTGTTATCTTAATCACCTAGCAAATTCACTTCGAGAGTTTGTCAGAATTGTGCACTTGTAGCTAAACGATATATATGACCATCATGATCCCTGTCAGATAGCAGTAGTCTTTATTTGTAAGACTTCTGCGTATACCCTGCAAATCTGTTGCTTAGACATTATCTGCGATTATCTTATAGGACTAGGTAGATATTTAGAATCTCATAATCATGTAGCCTGTATGTTTTTGTAGCTTAAAATATATCTGCGATCACTCTTTAGGACTGGTTAGATACTTAGAATCTCATCCTGTTACAGATAAGGCAGCATACTGACTGGAGTAATATACGGGTACTTTGATCCTGGAACTCTATGCCTCTAGCATGATTAAATTCGATCCAAGTACGGCGTATGTCGAGCTATACTTTAGGAATTATATGGGCATCTAGAGATCCCCTGGCCCCTAAGTTGTGTTTATGACCTTTTGCTTAGATATCTTGAGGCTCATTGTGTCTTTTTCTCCTTAGCCCTCTTAGAACTATTATTGTGCAAAGAAAGAGTCCGAGTCCTATGTCCCTGGCGACATTATAGGTTACGGGAAGATTTCCTCACTGTACCCATTCCTGACTTCATTGGATTGAGCTTTCCACTCTGGATCGCAAGTGTGTATTCAGTTCTGTGCGTTCTTGTTCCTTTTGGGATTGCACCTTTAGGTGATTATTTTTGAAGCACCTTTTGGACTTTGGGTTTCCTAGCACTTTATTTCCATTAACGGTACTGCACTAGTATTATCTTCTTTTTTCTTCATAACTGTATCTATTGAGTTCTACTCTTTAGCTTTCCATTAATTCTAGCAAACTGGAAGCAATAGTGCTCATGTGTAATAAAATATATATATATTTTTTATATTGTGATCTCGGATAACCCCGTTATTTGTTCCTCCACAGATCCTGTCTTTGACGAGGCATATAGTCAATCTATGTTGTCTTACTATTGTTATTTTTTGCATTTAATTTTTGTCCTTCGCCCATGTAATACCAATATCGCCCTGAGGAAGGAAGATTCCGAAACGCGCGTCGGCGCATTTGTGTATTGACTGGTGCAACTGTCTGTGTATGGTTTTGTATTATTGATATCTGTATGTAATGTTTCTCCTGTATTGTTATTTATATTTTTTGTATGTTCTTTGTTCATTACACTGCTTCATCTACCTTAGTTTGAATTATAGCCAATGCTGTATAAATCTGTATTTATGAAAAAATGATTTATTTAAACATAAACTTGTACTTATGAAAAAATGATTTACTCAAACAAAAATAATTGATTTATTAATCTATATTTTTATAAATAAAACAAAACTAGAAAACATTTTTTATTTCTTGTTGTTTATGAGGGGTTATCTGGTCACAAGGGGTTTCTCTTTCTGTATTTTGGATTGTATTTTCCCTGCTACTACACCCCATAAATCATTAGTACAGGGACCCTCTGATGTTCTTATTGTTTATCGCCCCCCCTTCCCATCGGCTACGAGGCCGGTGGGGTCAGGAGGGGGGCGCATGCAGTGGGCAGCGCGCTCATGGGCAGCGCGTGCGTTGTCGTGGGGTGGGGGGCTGAGGCAAGCGTGCCAAGGGGTAGCCGTGGTAACCTGCGAGTTTAGGGTAATCAGTTCCGGCCCGCGGGATCGCGTCCGCATTGCGGCCAGGTCTAAACCCCCCGCACCTCAATGGATAATCGGGGGCGGTGCTCGGGTTATCTGGTTCACTCGCTCACGTACTATCGTAATTTGAATTACGCGCCCAGTACGGGGGGGGGGCCCTGGCTGCGACGGTGAGCCGCCTCGAGGGCTACAGGGTGATCTGGAAGCAGGCCGGTACAAAGGGTACCTCTGCCCGGCACCATAGGGGGTGCCTGAGCCAAAACCGAGGAGCCTCAAGGGAGGTCCCGCAAGCCGTGTCAGCGCCCCGCTAGTCCTGCGGGCGGTTGTGGGCCTGAACAACCGGGGGCTTGCTATGCGACGCTCCGCCCCGAGAGGGGGGCGTGAGTAGAATTACCAACGGCACGTGATCATAGAAAGAATCACCTGGAGGACAGCAACGGTGGGCATCGCTCCCGTGCTGCCCGGCTCATCAGGCGGGCGGGCAACCCAGTTGGTTGCCTGCCCTTGGATCACCCGTAAGATAACCCACCCATTACATATTCTGGAATTATGTAATAAACCTGCAGCATTGTTACCCAACACCAACTGTCTTGTGTGTGTTATTTGGGCACCTATTATGGGGGAGGGGGGACAGCGGGGTGCCCCTGGGGGTACTATGCCACTGACAGCGGCCCCCGCAGGGGGCCAATCGGCGGTCGGCGCCTTAGTGCCCCCGCGGCACCGGTCACCCCTCCACACCCCCTCCCACTGGGGGGGCGGGGACACAGACCGGAGCCCCCCTCCTCGGGCTGGCCGGAAGTGACGCGCAATGCGTGTCACTTCCTGGCCCTGGTGTGAGGGGGAGGCTATTTAGCCTTCCCCCACACACCTGGCAACCTCTTTGTCGCCCAACTCGCCATTTCCCTCCCTACCGCTTACCCGGCGTAGGCGTTGGGTGGGGGGGGTTTCTGAGCGTTGTAATGTTTTCTTTTTCGTTGCAGGCGGAGTTACAGGGCGATCTGGAAGCAGGCCGGTACAAAGGGTACCTCTGCGCGGCACAATAGGGGGTGCCTGAGCCAAAACCGAGGAGCCTCAAGGGAGGTCCCGGAAGCCATGTCGGCGCCCCGCTAGTCCTGCGGGCGGTTGTGGGCCTGAACAACCGGGGGCTTGCTATGCGACGCTCCGCCCCGAGAGGGGGGGCGTGAGTAGAATTACCAACGGCACGTGATCATAGAAAGAATCACCTGGAGGGCAGCAACGGCGGGCATCGCTCCCGCGCTGCCCGGCTCATCAGGCGGGCGGGTGACCCAGTTGGTTGCCTGCTCTTGGATCACCCGTAAGATAACCCACCCATTACATATTCTGGAATTATGTAATAAACCTGCAGCATTGTTACCCAACACCAACTGTCTTGTGTGTGTCATTTGGGTACCTATTATGGGGGAGGGGGGACAGCGGGGTGCCCCTGGGGGTACTATAACCAGTGGTAGGACCCACAACTGTCCATGCACAGGAGCATACAGGGCACTGCAACATGTCAGGCCACTGACTGGCACAGGACAGCCGACACTACTGCCACCCGGTTCTAACTCCAGCACCGCATTCCCTACACCAGTACTCACCGGATTAAAATGATGTGAAAACAGTGAAGAGATGTTTACACAGTGGTAAGAGCATGCAGCGGCGTGCCATCCTCGGTTCAACAGGCAAAGAAAAGAACCCACGTGACCTGCAGCCCAGGGATTCGAACAGGGGGCTGTGAAGGGGCATTCACTCCACAGGGGAATGGGCAGGTTGTGTCTGTGGGAAAAAGCAGCCATGAAGCTGCCTTCATGGACCATATGCTGATGGCTACTGCCTACAAAGACATGGCTCCGGCACTGTTTATAGGGCTCCAAGTGCGGTGTTAAATTCATGTCCAGACTAGCAGGCCTGGCAAAGTACGCATCACGGATGGCTTACTGCGACGGGGGCGCAAACACGGCCCATGTGCGCCAACCTCTCCTCTCTTCCATTCGGCATTTTAAAAGGTGGCACGACGGACGCTGTGCATCCAAGGGGAGATCATTCTACAAAGATGGGGGAATGTATATCATTCCATCACTCTGAGTTCACGCCCCCTTGTTCTGTTCATTACACCCACCCCCTTCATTACAGGAAATGACTGTGGAGGGAGGCGGACAAATGCGGCTGCGAGAGGTTGGTATTGCAGGTGGAAGCGGGCCTTGATAACGCGTTAGATGCCCCTCTAAGGCAGGGTTCATGGTTTGAGACTGGTGGGCTTTCAACATGTCGGGGGGGGGTCATAACTCATATGTAGTGAGAAAAACAAGGACAGAGACATGGGTGTCTGCAGAAATTTTTCCAAGGGGGGGCAAAATGTTAACGTCATCACCATCCTCCTACGTGTGCCAGGTGGGGCACAAGAAACACTGGGGCGCAGGAGGAGCGATGGGGGACAGGAAGCAGGCTGCATATGATCGCATTCACCATAGGGTTGTGGTGCCACAGCCGTCTCTTTCTTTAATAAAGTAAGATTTCTCTGGTGGTTAATGCAAAGATCTGTGTTTTGTCTACACCCACTTAAGAATCACGAAGTTTAACCTGCAAATTTAAAATTTGTATTTTATGTATCAAGGTAAGCGGGTTACTGCTTTTGACATCCTCTTAATACTTGCTGTTCATAACTTGCAATAATTCTAATATATCACAGAGAGCTATGAATTGGCATCAAGGAGCTACATGCAAGTGTCAAGGCATGGGTTTAGAACCTTATTGTTATTTTCAAAATCTGTCTGTTAGCAAGATTGCCAAAAGAGGTCATTCAGAAGTAAGAAAGTCTAACGGGGTTTAAATCATGACTTTGTGTTTCTCCCGACCAGGCACTCTTGACAATTTGTAATCCTCATTGTCTTATGTAACATACTGTAGATTGATTTGAACACTTATGATTGATTATCTTTTGTTAACGTGTGCGTGTGATGTAACATACTCTGACACCCTACACTGGGATGAGAAATGCTATGAAACAATTAAATTAAAAAATGAGAACATTTTTAAAATCATAATTTGTGTAATTACCCAGATCTGACATACTTACAGTGTGTGCTCATCTCTTATACACAGAGGTTGAACAACGTCAAAAACCTGCCTCCAAATCAAATTTTTCTTGTACAGATCACAAGCTGTGTGTCTTAGTTTCCCTCGATTTTATTAGCATTTAGGTGTTAGGCTCCAGGTAGTTCCCACCATGGTGATACTCAAACAAAAGGAATGCTGATGGCCCTTTAAACTAGGCCCTTGTTTTGGGGTTCCTCCAGGTGATACTCGAACAAAAGGAGGGCTGGTGACCATTTAAAGTAGTCCATTGTTTTAGGTCCACCTGGAAGTGAAAATAAAAAAAAAAAACCTTCACCGCATGCAGGTTGATGCTGTAGGAGAGTAGGATCTGCTTCTTATGGTTACCCCGACTTTTTGCTGATGTTTCACTGTTTTTCGACTTTAGTCTGGCTGGGGCCCTGCTACTCAGCACCCCAGCCTAGCTGCTTCCTCTCTAAAATGGATTCCAGGTACCTTACAGATTGGATTCTGGAGTGCCCTTTTAAGTCCCTAGTATATGGTATAATATGTACCCAGGGCATAGGTACCCTAGAGGCCTACCAGGGGCTAAAGCATGTATTATGCCACCCCTGGGAAGCCCTCCAAAGTGACACCACTGGACTGCTACTGCAGCCTGAGCAAGGTGGTGCATGCACCCCTTACTGTGATATAGGTTACCTGTATCACTACCCATACACACATATATTAACCTATAAGTCACTCCTATGGCAGGCCTTATCTACCCTGAAGGCAGAGTGCTTGGTTTTCATGTGAGAGGGTGCCCCTGCATGAGCCGAGCCCCTCTGCAGCGTTCGGAGTCTATTCTCTGATACTGTTTGTGGTGCAGCCTGACCATATACTCTTAAGTGCATTATAACCTCGCGGTAATTGCTAACTTTGGGATGGCCGCACAGAAACATGTTGTGTTTGGTGTCAAACACCTTGGAATCCTACCCCCATACCAGTAACTGGTGTGGGAGTAGGATCCCACCCTTCTAGAGGGAGAGACATGACAGCACCGGTACCAACTTAACAGAGCCCTGGCATCACAAAATGGATGCTGCAGCCACAGACACAAGTCTGGCCTCCTGCTGCTGACCGAAACTCCGGCAGGGGAGGCCTGGACAATAGGTTTCCTGTCACAGGGAGGTGTAACTACCTCCCAGACAGGCTGATGTGTATTGGGGCTGGGCGAGAGCACTCCCAGAGTGCTTTGAAGTCCTGCACTTGGGGCACATTTGGTGTCCCTGTGCATAGTCCAGCTCAAACCGGTTGAAGGGGCTACCAGCCCCTGCTCTGGCACGAAACTGGACAAAGGAAATGGGTGTAGCCACCGCTCTTTCCAAACCCTCCCATAGGTGGGTCCCCTGAGTTAGTCCAGGTATAAGTAAGGAACCTCTGTAACCAGAACTTTAGATATCCCTGGACGAAACTCTGAAAGTGAATCCTGGAACTTCGACTTTCTACTCAAGAATAGAAGACTGAAGAATCTCCCTTGGAGTCAAGGAGTGACTCCCCTGCTTGGCAGGCACCTATGATGCATCTGTCCGGTCTGCATCTCCGAAGCTCCCGCCGGACGGCGAAGACTTTGCATCACCAGAGGTGGATTTTCAGACTTCCCCAAGGCTGACCTGAGCCCCAGCAAAGCTGAGGCCCGTTGCTGTCGTGGGTAACGTGGAACCGGAACCCCTGGACTCCGTGCACATTTGCAAGTGCATCACCTTCCTGATGACTCTCAAAGCTGTGCTTTTGGGTTACTTGTAGCCCAGAACCCAAGCAAAAAATCCACCGAATATTGCTGGCCTACCCACTTCGAGTGACCCGTGGGCTGCCATTTGTGATTCAGCTCGAGGTACCTTCGCGATCCCTTGTCCATTGACTTGTGGGTCCCCGAGAAGGCAACTCTGATTTTCCTTGGGCTTTCCTGGTTGCTCCAGATGTGCCCTCGCTGGGTGAGTTCCTCGGACCTTGCTGGTCCTCACCGAAGCCATTGTTCTCTTTCTGCGTGGGTTGCTGTTACCAAGGGTTGGTGTGTCCAATCCGGACACCGACGCTGCAGCACTCGACATGCTTCGTGGGACAGCTCGAATCCAGCTCCTGGTTGTCCTCGACGCCTCCTGGTCCTTGTGGCTGAAGAGTCAATCTTCCCGTCAACTCACTTGAAGCACCCGACATCGGTGGACATTCGACTATCGTGCCCCTGGTCACTGGAAAGTGACCCAGACTCTGTCCCCTCTGCTTTCAGTTTCTTCTCATCTTCAATCCAGGCTTGGATCTCTTCGGACACTTTGCATCTTCCAGGCAGCAGCACTTCTTCGCCAGCTTCCATTGAAAACGACAACGCGACCCGACACCATTTGACACCTATGCACCCGGCTCCCCAGGGTTAGGTAACTCGAGTACTCCGGTGCTCCTGTGGGTGTTGGCCCTAGTCACCTCTAGGTCCAAAAGGGTTTGCTCCTAGTCATCTCCTAAGTGTCCTTAAACTTTAAAAATCCAACCGCGACTTTCCCCATAGAAGCTAATGGCGCTCGCGGCTGTGTTCCCACACTGCACGCGTCCCCCGTGGGTCCCCTGTGTCACTACCTTGGGTGGTTTTGAAGGGGCCCAGCGATTCTACAGACTCTAGATCTTGTATCTAGTCAAGTCGTGGTTCTTATGCCACTATTTTAGTATATGGTTTGGTACGCCCCTAGGGCTAACTGTATATTGTGCTATTTACTGTTGATATTTGCCTTGTAACTTGTGTACTTCGACTTCTAGCCTCATTAAGAGACTAGAGGGGTGTGTTTTAGAATAAATACATATATTTTATATATACCTGGTGTGGTTATCCTTTCATTTGGTCATTCAAGAGAATATAGACTGGAAAAACAAGCTGCTTTACATTCCTACAAGACTTGGCCTGAAGGCTGCTCTCCACAGCTACCACTAGGATAGCTTTCAATAAAGGTTGTCTTTAACCTATCATCTATAAGGGGTTATTTGGACTGGTACAGGGTGCCCACTATAACTAGTGGACAGCATATACCAGGCCAACTTCTCACAGATGCTCATAAGAAGAGCTGTCAGTGGCGGGTGCTGCTGAATGTGTCATGGTGTTGGCAAATTACGCCAGGCCAAAATCAGCATTACCTCATGGAGGGCACCCTGGATCCTGGACCATGCTTAATAACGGCCCCGGGATCTGGCAGGAGCACCCTCATGTTCTGCACTGTACTGAGCACATGTATTACCCCTCATGAGGTCATTCTTAATATACTGTAAAGGTGTGTGTAAAATCACCCGTTTTAAAGTGCACCAATCTCTGAAGGGCGTGGGTTTACCCCAAATAAATAATAACGCTCATAAGCAAGTGGTAAATGCTTTCTACCCTCTATTAACAATGTGTGCAAGGGCAGGTTGCCCAACAAATACACAATTACACAAACAGTTACATTAGTTTGGTCTGGTTCCTACGCCGAGGGTTTAAGAGGAAACAGCACCTTACAGACCTAATTCTGAGGTGGGTGGAGAGAACAAAGGCAAATGGTAATATTATTTGTTCTTACTCCTGTTATGAGCAGATCATACATGCCGTTTGCTCTTGTGTTTCTTTAAGCAATTGTCAAAGGGTCCTACCTGGAAGATATTTGATGTACAAATCTGTACGCTAGGAGTAATAACATTCAAAACTTGCCACAGGAAACATTTACTCATGTTATTCCTTATTTCAGGGCACATGTAATGGGTGCAAATACATACCTCATTGCCAGCACCCAAATAATAATGCTGAATCAGGTGCCTGAATTGTTATCACCAGCAAAGCTGCCATCGGAGACTAAACTAGCAACAAACAAATTCACAGATCTTAGCATCAAGAGTGTTTAACCCCTTCTATGCCCATGACGAGCTGGACTCGTCATGGAGCACAGTTGCGCTGTGCCCATGACGAGTCCAGCTCGACATGAGGGATTCCCTTTCATTCAAAATAGCCTCGGGAGCTGGGGAAGAGCTTCCCCAGCTCCCGAGGCCCCCCCCCTTTCACTGTAATGACGATCGGCGCGCATGTCGCGCCAACGTCCTTACAGTGAAAGTGAAACTGAAATGAGCCAAGAGGCTCATTTCAGTTTCACTTTCCACGTGCTCAGGGGGCTATCTCAGCCCCCTGAGTACGTAGAAAGACGGGAGAGGTATCGTTGGAAAGGGGAGAAAGGGTGGTGGCTGCCCGAAACAGGCTCACCAATGCCCCCACCCACCCACCACCATTACAGCCTTTCTGCCCCCCCGGGGGGAAGATGGGGGGCATTGGCCCCCAATCTGCCCCCCCGGGGGGGCAAATAGACCACTAGACACCAGGGAATTTTTTACAAAAAATTAAAATAGGGGTGGGGGCTGCCAAAAACGGGCAGGCCCATGCCCCCACCCCACCCCCCCAATTATTACAGTCTTTCTGCCCCCCCGGGGGGCAGATGGGGCATTGGCCCCTAATCTGCCCCTTCGGTGGGGCAGAAAACCCACTAAACACCAGGGATTTTTTTTGCGCAATTGTTTTTAGGGTGTGGGCTGCCCGAAACGGGCACACCAATGCCCCCACCCTCCCCCCCCACAAAAATGACAGTCTTTTTGGCCCCCAGGAGGCAGATGGGAGCTGTAGCCTCCAATCTGGCCCCCCCTGGCGGCGCAGAATACCCACTAGAAACCATGGATTTTTTTGTTTTATTAGGGTAGTTTTAGGGGCTCCCCAAAATGGACATGACAATACCCCACCCCACCCCACCCCCAGAGAAATTCCAGTCTTTCTGACCCCCCCCCCCCCGGGAGGGCAGATGGTGGCAGTGGTCCCTGATCTGCCCCCTGGGGGGCAGAAAGCCCACTAGACGCCAGCGAGTACGCAGGCTTGTTATATACGTGGGGGTGGGGGCTGCCCAAAATGGTCATACCAATGCCCCCACCCCCACAAAAAATATCCACAGTCTTTCTGCCCCTTTTGGGGCATATCGGGATGAAACCCCCTTCCCCGATTACCCCCCAGGGCTGCAGAAAGCCCACTGGGCTCCGAATTATTTTTAGCAATGTGCATACCTGTGGATTTTCGGCCTTAGCGCAGTTGGCACGTAGGCAAACCTAGCAAACTTGTACATTTTTGAAAACTAGACACCGAGGGGAATCCAGTATGGGGTGACTTCACTGGCTCTCACTAGGTTCTGTTACCCAGAATCCATTGCAAACCTAATATTGTGTCCAAAATAACACATTTTCCTCACATTTCTGTGGTGGAAAGTTATGGAATCTGCGTGGGTCCACAAAATTCCACCCACCCTGCGTTCCCCAAAGTCTTCAGAGAAAAATGGTACCTCACTTGCGTGGGTAGGACTAGTGGTTGCGTCAGACAAGGGCCCAAAACCTATTGAGGAGACATAAAAAGTACAAAACAACCTGGTTTTGCAAAGGAGGTCCCATGAGTTTTTGGCCCCGGGCTTGGCGGCCATCTAGGGAAACCTACCAAACCCACACATTTCTGAAAACTAGACACCCAGGAGATTCCAGGGAGGTATGGCTTGCTTGGATCCCCCCAACGTTTCCTTACCCAGAATGCCCTGCAAACCTCAAATTTAGCTGAAAAATCACCTTTTTCACACTTTTTGTGGGGCAAAGTTGTGGCATCACCGGGCTGACACAAATTTCCTACCACCCAGCGTTCCCCTGGATCTCCCGATAAAAACAGTGCCTCACTCGTGTGGGAGGCCCAAGTACCCGCGACAGGCAAGGGCCCACAACGTGGTGAGGCGACATGAAATTTGCCTATCTCAAAACGACCTGGTTTTGCAAGGGGGTCACTTGGGTTTTTGGCCCGGTGCTCGGTGGCCACCTAGGGGAACCTACCAAAATGACACATTTCTGAAAACTAGACACCTGGGGGATTCCAGGGAGGTATGGCTTGCCTGGATCCCCCAACGTTTCCTTACCCAGAATGCCCTGCAAACCTCAAATTTAGCTGAAAAAATCACCTTTTTCACACATTTTCGTGTGGGAAAGTTGTGGCATCACCGGGCTGGCACAAATTTCCTTCCACCCAGTGTTCCCCCGGGTCTCCTGATGAAAACGGTGCCTCACTCGTGTGGGAGGCTCAAGTACCCGCGACAGGCAAGGGCCCACAACGTAGTGAGGCAACATGAAAATTGCCTACCTCATAACGACCTGGTTTTGCAAGGGGGGTCACCTGAGTTTTTGGCCCGGTGCTCGGCGGCCACCTAGGGGAACCTACCAAAATGACACATTTCTGAAAACTAGACACCTGGGGGATTCCAGGGAGGTATGGCTTGCCTGGATCCCCCAACGTTTCCTTACCCAGAATGCCCTGCAAACCTCAAATTTAGCTGAAAAAAATCACCTTTTTCACACATTTTTGTGTGGGAAAGTTGTGGCATCACCGGGCTGACACAAATTTCATACCACCCAGCATTTCCCCGGGTATCCTGATAAAAACGGTGCCTCACTCGTGTGGGAGGCCCAAGTACCCGCGACAGGCAAGGGTCCAAAACGTAGTGCGCCTCAACAGGCAAGGGTCCTAAACGTAGTGCGCCTCACTACGTTTTGGGACCTTGCCCGTGGCGGGTCCCTAGGCCTCCCACACGAGTGAGGCACCGTTTTTATCAGGAGACCTGGGGGAACGCTGGGTGGTAGGAAATGTGTGTCAGCCCCTTGACGCCACAACTTTCCCACACAAAAATGTGTGAAAAAGGTGATTTTTTCAGCAAAATTTGAGGTTTGCAGGGCATTCTGGGTAAGGAAACGTTGGGGGATCCACACAAGCCAAACCTCCCTGGAATCCCCCGGGTGTCTAGTTTTCAGAAAGGTGTGGGTTTGGTAGATTCACCTAGGTGGCCGCCGAGCACCGGGCCAAAAACCCAAGTGACCCCCCTTGCAAAAACCATGTCGTTTTGAGATCGGCAATTTTCATGTCGCCTCACTACGTTGTGGGCCCTTGCCTGTCGCGGGTACTTGGGCCTCCCACACAAGTGAGGCACCGTTTTTATCGGGAGACCCGGGGGAACGCTGGGTGGTAGGAAATTTGTGTCAGCCCGGTGATGCCACAACTTTCTCACACAAAAATGTGTGAAAAGGTGATGTTTTCAGCTAAATTTTAGGTTTGCAGGGCATTCTGGGTAAGGAAACTTTGGGGCATCCACTCAAGCCATACCTCCCTGGAATCCCCCAGGTGTCTAGTTTTCAGAAATGTGTGGGTTTGGTAGGTTTCCCTAGGTGCCGGCAGAGCTAGGGTTCAAAAACTACAGCTAGGCACTTTGCCAAAAAAGGGTCATTTTTCGCTGTGAAATTGAGGTGTGTCCACGTTACGTTTTGCGCCGTTTCCTGTCGCGGGCACTAGGCCGACCCACACAAGTGAGTTACCATTTTTCTTGGAAGACTTTGGGGAACACGGGGTGGGTGGAAATTTGTGGATCCACGTAGATTCCAGAACTTTCCACCACAGAAATGTGGGAAAATTTGTTTTTTTGGGCAATTTTTTAGGTTTGCAAGGAATTCTGGGTAGCAGAACCTGGTGGGAGGCAGTCAAGTCACCCCATCCTGGATTCCCCTGGGTGTCTAGTTTTCAAAAATGTATAGGTTTGCTAGGTTTCCCTAGGTGCCGGCAGAGCTATGGTTCAAAAACTACAGCTAGGCACTTTGGCAAAAAAGGGTCATTGTTCACAGCGAAATTGAGGTGTGTCCACGTTGCGTTTTGTGCCTTTTCCTGTCGCAGGCACTAGGCCGACCCACACAAGTGAGTTACCATTTTTCTCGGAAGACTTTGGGGAACGCGGGGTGTGTGGAAATTTGTGGATCCACGCAGATTCCAGAACTTTTCACCAGAGAAATGTGGGGGAAATGCGTTTTTTGGGCAATTTTTTAGGTTTGCAAGGGATTCTGGGTAACAGAACCTGGTGGGAGGCAGTCAAGTCACCCCACCCTGGATTCCCCTGGGTGTCTAGTTTTCAAAAATGTATAGGTTTGCTAGGTTTCCCTAGTTGCCAGCAGAGCTACGGTTAAAAAACGACAGCTAGGCGCTTTGGTAAAAAAGGTAATTTCGCATTGTGAAAATGTGGTGTGTTCACGTTGGGTTTTGAGTCATTTCCTGTCGTGGGCACTATGCCTACCCCTACAAGTGAGGTACCATTTTTATAGGGAGACTTAGGGTAATTCAGATTTGAAAAGGAACTGTTATTACCTATTGACTTTTGATGCATTTCTGCCTTCCAAATGAAAGACATTGTGTAAAAAAAAAGTCATTCTAAAAAATGACTGATAATTCTCATGCTAGTATGAGTATTCCCAATTTCGGAAATGTGCAAATATCTACTGTTTCTAAACTCTATATTTTGTTCCCATTTCAGAAATGTATAGGTGTCTTTCATACCGATTTTTCCATGTACACATTTTTACAGAATAATTACTATATACCCGGTACATAATAAAAAACCATTGCAAGTTGCTGCTCAGTTTTTGGCTCTGGGTTCGTCGGGTTCTTGGTGAACCTACAAGTCCTATATATCCCCACAACCAGTAATGTCCAGTGGATGTAACGGTATATTGCTTTCAAAGAGCTGTCAAAATTACAAGAAGTTACAGGTGAAAACATTGACACAAAAGGCGCTTTTTTTCAACAAATTTTCAATTTATCCTATATTTAACTGTTAGTTTCTATAAAGAAACCTTGATGGATCTACACAAATGACCTCTTGCTGAATTTTGTCTACTTCTCTAAAATGTATAGCTTTCCAGGATCCATTATTTCTTTTGTTCCCATTTCTACCATTAACTGGAAGGAGGTTGAAAGCACAAAAAATAGCAAAAATAGGCTATGTCCCAGAAAAATGCCAAAACTGTGTAAAACATTTTGGGTTTCTGACAAAAGTCTGGTATCCCCTAAAAGTTGGGAAAATGTTGATTTCAGCCCCACAAACCCTTTTTTTATAACATTTGCAGGGAAAAACCCAGATGCTTTCATTTGCAGCCGGTTTTTCCCATTTTCCCCCCAAAAAAACAAATTTTGCTGTATTTTGGCTCATTTCTGTGACCCCTCCAGGGGAATCCACAAACCCTGAGTACCTTCAGAATCCCCATGATGTTGGAAGAAAAGGACGCAAATTTGGCGTGGATACCTTATGTGGTCAAAAAGGTACAGGGGCCTCAGCGCGCACTAACCCAAATAGCCAAAAAAGGGCATTGCACAGGAGGGGAAAAGGCCTGGCAGCGAAGGGGTTAAAGTCAGGCTCGCAACGCCCATTAAGCTCAAAGGGCTTCAGCAGCACACACCACCACACCCCCTTCTGTGTGTCTGCCTGGCTGAGACAGCTTCCCGGGCACACACACAGCTGCACCCGAGTACTTCACACAGATCTTTAAAAGACCATTTACATGTTAACCCCTTCGACGCGCATGACGGAACGGTTCCGTCATGCACGTCGGTTGCGCTGTGCGCATGACGGAACCGTTCCGTCATGGCCCCGCCCGCGCACGGAACCTTCATCGTGGCGCGGAAATCCGCGCCGCGCTGAAGGGGTTAATGAGGCTTTGTTGTGTTTTCACCCTTTCTTAGAGCCCCTGCATCTTCATTCTGCATATGGCTGGATGAATTAGCACCCCCCCACCTCCCCGAAATTTGACTCTAGTTGCGCCTCTGTTTAAAGTCGAGGTAGGAGAGGGATGAGTTGGCGTGAGGTGTGAAAGAGGGGTGAACGAGGGATTGAAGACGCCGCGTGGTGATGGTCATGTGCGTCTGGAGGGAGGGCAAGGAGGGGCGCTCCAGGGGGGGCAAGTGCCCCTCCTTGCCCCCCCCCCCCTGCAGATGCCCAAGGACAGAGACTTACAGAATGGAATGCTCTGCATTCGCGCTCTCCTGGAGGTGTGTACATGTTCCTCAACCAAAAGGCACCTATTCTGTCATCCTAATAAGGATGAAAGTTAGAACCAGCTCACTGGGATTCGACCCGGACAACAAACTCTGCCAACTATTCCAGCACCAACAGTTCCGGATGATTAAAGCCGCACAATCTCCAAATAAAGGCGGAAAAAAAATCTCGAGTTTATGCAATCTCTGCTCTGATTCTTTTTTTAAGACAGAAATTGGTGTGAAAACCCCAGCTATGGTGCGAGCCATTTGCATTCGAAACAGTAGAAAGTATCGGGGTTAAATGCAGCCCAGAGCTACATGTCACCTAATAGGGCCCTGAAGTTGCCCCCCTCTCCACTGTATACAATTGATTACATACATAAATACAATGGTGTGGATTGTTCACATACTGGCCTTTACAAGGATTCAAAGATGTACCCGTGCTGCTCTTTGCATGACACACGGAGCAGACGTCACAGAGCATTATAGCGCCCCGCAGCACACCTCCGGGGGTTTGCCTGGCAGCGCGCGCATGGGACACCGCACTGATGCTGGTGGAGCGGGTTTACATGACTGCACTTTAGAGCTGCCTGGCTGCTTTTTCTGTAGAAGCGGGTCTACGTGGATGCTCCCTCGCTGGGGTGTCTGTAAGTGTCCCCTTATAGGATCGGGTGACCTGCTGCGCGTGAGCCTCCGAGCCAGTACGACTCTTCCCTCCCCCATTACAGTCTGGACGGCAACCTCCAGCTCCTCTGCCTTAACACACACACATGTGCTGCAGACAAGGGACCCCCTCCCCATGAGACGGGTCCCGGACTGGAGGGAGAGACGGTTATTAAACAGTTAAACTGACACTTCTCCTACCACCGGGACACCATCAAGCACTACAGTTTGCCCAACTTCAGATGGGAAAATTACCTAAAAAAATGATAAGACCGCTTAAAAAATATTAATACGTAGGCTATCCATAAAACCCTCAAGGCGGAGTTTCCACAAACATTGAAAAGTTGAAAAAATATGATGAAATCAATTAGTAGCATCAGAAAACATGGGATGAAATGACCCAGAAATGAAACTAGCTTTCTCTGGTGCTCACCACTTTGTTGTACGTTACCAACTCCCCGTGCGTGCTGGAAACCACCCGCTGCAGAGGCGTAATGAAAACTGAGGGGGCCCCCCTGCGCGAACAGCCCAAGCAGCATGACGCGCTGAGCTTCTCTCCCAAGACTTTCCAAATATGAACTGGGAGTGACTTTAACTAAACTTATTGGCAGCAAATCGTTAAGCACAACTTGTACAGCTGACCCTGCCCTTCAAGTTTACACACACGTGATATTCTCACGTTCGTACCTTCAGCGAATTAATCTGGGTGAACTCGTCTACCCTCAGCTGTTTTCTGAAGCCCTCCATTGCTCTTCCTTGTGCTATGAATAATTGCATCAATTCAGCTTGCTCACCCGTTATATGTCCTGATGATGATTTCGAACAGTTGAGATCGAAATGATGTTGACCTTTTACAACAAAACTCTTCCTATACTATAAAGTTGCTTGAGGAGTTTTACACTATTCTTGTCAATGCGATGCCGTTATTTTAAACTTCGCCATCACTCTGCACGTCACGCCTCTTTCACTTATTGTGTGAGCACCTGAATTCTATTATTGTGGAAATAAATGTTTCACATGAACTGACTTATGTCCCTATGTACATTATTCATTGTTTTGCTCGTTTAAAATTATTAATCTTCAACTCTCTAACCATAAGTGCTCTCCTTAGGTTCACTTTATTATTGGACCTTTTGGCCACACTAGAACCATTGTTTTTTTACCGCATATTTCACCCCAGGTTCACGTATTGGGGTACCCTTGTCTTTCTTAAAACTATCCAAAAGGGGCAGCCACAGCCGAGAGAACGCTTACCTTCTGCGCTCACAACACATCCGCTGCCTGGGCTTCATCAGCGGAAGAAGCAGCCCGTGTCCGTCCAGAGCGCAAGCAGGAGCATGTGCGAAGCACCCCTCCCAGCCTCCGTGGCGCTCTGTGAGAGAATGCATGGGCAGCCCCTTAAAATCACCTCTCACTCGCCCATAACAATGATAAGTTAATGAAGCATTGCCCCCGGGACCTGGCCCACCAGGGGGCTTAATTACAAGGAAGTGCTGGAGCCCGCGCTTTGATCCCGGCCGTTTTCGGGCACCGGAGCAAATTCGGGACCCCCTGAGCAGGACTAGGGGGTCAGGGTGTTTTTACCCTGCCCCCTTTCCTTGTTTTAATATCCTTTTCCTCACCTTTTCTTTCTCCCTCAGTCGGAGCACAAGATGGCTGCCAACACTTCCTGGTTTGAGTGTTGGCAGCCAATTAGAGCCAAGCTCATGCTCGGAGGGTTAGGCTCCGCCCAGATATCGAGCCGTTTTATTTTTTGAATATCTCAGGAACTACGGAACGGATTTACACCATTTAATAAAAAGGGCTCTTTCTGAACCAAGGTCTACCTTTTTGCCAAATTTGGTGTAATTTCGTTCAGCAGTTTGGGCTGTAGCTGTGTCTAAAGTTTTCTATGGAAAATAACATGGAGAAAACATGTTTTGGGACCCCCTTTTTTCTCGGCCCCCGCTTGGCGAATCAGCCCGAAACTTTCAGTATAGGAGCTGACCCGAGCGAGCCACAAGTTTTGAAATTGTTGCGAAGATTCGTCAACAGGTGCCAAAGATATTGGGAAAAGAAAAAAAGGTTTTCCTATGGAAACTAGGTCCCAACTATAACTATCTACTGGCAACCGCGGACGTGGTCGAAACGCGTCGTCTTTCTCTGCCTGACTGAAATAAACTGCTACACTGATCGAGCGGGCTCGTGTGGATTCTTCTTTCCCTTTGGATCTACATCTGGTGAAATATATATATATATATATATATATATATATATATATATATATATATTACCTACTGGCGGTCGCCAGTAGGTAGTTATAGTTAGGACCTATTTTCCATATAAAATCCGCAACATTCTATGCCCAATAAGTCTGGCGCCGGTTGACGAATCCTCGCAAAATTTTCCAAACTTTTGGCCAGCTCCGCTCCTACCCTGAAAGTTTTGCGGTGATCCGTCAAGCGGGGGCCGAGAAAAAAGGGGGGTCCCAAAACGCGTTTTCCCCATGCAATTTCCCATAGGATCTGTTGTCGCAGCTACAGCCCGAACCGCTGAACGGAATGACACCAAATTTGGCAAAGAGGTAGTCCCCAGTTCGGACTTGTACCTTTTGCATATATGGTGTGAATCTGTTCAGTAGTTCCTGAGAAAATTAGGGTAAAAAAGTTAGTGATATCTATGGCCGGGGAGGATCCACGGACCGTACCCGCACCGTAAGCGCACCCTCCCCGAACCGAGCGCGCACCCTCCCTATCGCGCGCTGAATGCTAATTGGCTGTCGAGTGTCTCCCTACATTCGAAACCAGGAACTGTGGCGGCCATTTTCTGCCTCGGTAGAAGCGAGGCTGAAGAAGCAAGGGGAATACGTGTGTAAAACATATAAAGGGGGCAGAGTGGAAATACTCTGACCCTCTAGAGGTGCTTAGGGGGTCCCAGAAGGACCCTCTGGGGCCCCCTTTTTAAAAAATAAAATACGGCGAAATGCGCGCACGATGCGCGCATCCTATCACTTTGGATGCACAGATTCTCTCGCGGTGGGTTTGTGGATCCACACAACGTTTTTTGAAAAACGACAAGAAATGATTGGTTGTATGACAACTTTGTACACTGAAAGGTAGGGTGTATATTTCTGTTTTTTAAAGGTATGATTGTTATTGGTTAACAAAAACAGATTGTAAGGAACATTATATATGATAAGCTGATATGTTGAAAAGTCAAGCACACTTCCTTTCTTGTGTAGGAACATTGTGTGCTGAACTTGTGACCTGTGAGCTCAGTGCAGTGTTCCATGACCTGTTTCTATGGTAACAGGCAGAAGGCAGATTGGGGGAAGGGTTGAAATGTATTTCAGTTGGAAAGGGTTGAAATGTTTAACCAATAGAAATGTGTGATTGCTTTTGAGTTTATGTGTGCAGGATTGTGATTTGATGTTTACATGTATATGTGTGGAAAATGAAAGGGAAGCTTTTCCATTCTTTGCTTTTGCTGAGAGGTGGGTGCACAGTGCAGAGATTCTGTAAAAGAAAATATGATGAGTGATTGATATACTTCTTAATCTACAAAAGAACTTGAAAGATGAGTTATTTAATTGTGAGGGGATGTATGTAGACTATTTTGATTTTAATCAGACTAATGTATTTTTCCTGCTAAAGTGTAGGGAGTACTTTTTTTCTACAATGTATGTGCATGTAGAAACCATTCTGTGATAAGCATTTGTGTTTTTCATGTGTTTGTAAACAGATAACTTTTTTAAAACCTGTCATGTTTTGAAGTTTTAGTAGCATTAGAATCCAGTCTTTGTTTATATGTTGATTAAATGAGTCATGCTTTGACACTGATGTGCTGTACTTAAATATGTAGATTATGTGCAGTCCCCTTACCCCTTTCCACAGTAGTGTTAAAGTCCTAGGATAGTGTTGATTGTCTAAAATCACACTGTGAGTCTGTGTGCATTTGGGTAAGGATTGTGAGAGAAGCATTTGGTAACATCGTGTATTTACTGACAGATAACTGTTTTAAAACCTGTCATGTTGTCAAGTTTTAGTAGCATTAGAAGCCAGTCTTTGCTTATGCGTTGATTAAATTAGTCAGGAATTGACATTAAAGTGTAGTCGTGAAATATGTAGATTGTGTGCAGTTCCTTTACCACTTCCACTGTAGTGAATTAATTTTGGTAAACTCCTAGGGATAGTGTTGTTTGTCTAGAATCACACTGTGAGTCTGTGTGCATTTGGGAACCACTGTGAGAGAAGTGTTTGGTAACATCGTGTATTTGCTGACAGATAAGTGTTGAAAAACATGTCATGTTGTCAAGTTTTAGTAGCATTAGAAGACAGTTATGGCTTATGCTTTCATTATATGAGTTAGGCATTGACAGTAAATTGCAGTTGTGAAATATGTAGATTGTGTGCAGTTCCCTTACCACTTGCATTGTAGTGAATGAGTTTTGGTAAACTCATAGGATAGTGTTGCTTGTCTAGAATCACACTGTGAGTCTGTGTGCATTTGGGTAAGGATTGTGAGAGAAGCATTTGGTAACATCGTGTATTTGCTGACATATACCTGCTTTAAAACCGGTCATGTTGTGAAGTTTTAGTAGCATTAGAAGCAAGTCTTTGCTTATGCTTTGATTATATGAGTCAGGCTTTGACATAAAAGTGCAGTCCTGAAATATGAAGATTGTGTGCAGTTCGCTTACCACTTCCACAGTAGTGAATGATTTTTGGTAAACTCCTAGGTATAGTAGTTGTTGTCTAGAATCACACTGTGAGTCTGTGTGCATTTGAGAACCACTGTGAGAGAAGCATTTGGTAACATCGTGTATTTACTGACAGATAACTATTTTAAAACCTCTCATGTTGTCAAGTTTTAGTAGCATTAGAAGCTAGTCTTTGCTTATGCATTGATAAAATGAGTCAGGGTTTGACACTAAGGTGCAGTACCATGTACTATTCTGTTCACTGTGGCAGAACTGAAAATTTAAAAGTTTTACCTAAACACTGTCCTAGAAGTAGTCTGATTAATTAGTCAGTTTCTGAGTACCAAATAGACTGCTTCAAATGTCTATGCAGTATGCATGTAGTGTTCTAACATACATTACACTTGTCTTTTACACCTTAAATTCCCTAGTCAGTATCCATACACTTCCACGAAACATCCTGTCACTTCCTTTGCAGTCCTCTAGAGACCCATTCAACAGCATGTACTAATCCATTCACTGTGCCAAAACCCAAATACTTATAAATTCACCAAGACACTCTCTTTCCAGTACTCTAATGATTCAGTCATTGCCTAAGTATTCATGCACTGAGCCAGGTCTTAGCACATGGACTTCTTCAAACCCCTATCCACTATGCATACAGTCCTCTAAGCACCTACACACTTGTCTTTCACACCTTCAATTCCCCAGTCAGTATCCGTTCACTTCCAGCAAACACCCTGTCACTCCGTTTGCACTCCTCTAGTGACCCATTCAGCATCATGTACTAATCCATTCACTGTGCCAAACCCTAATAAATTCACCCAGGCACACTCCTTGCAGTACTCTAATCATTCAGTCAGTACCCAAGTACTCATCCAGTGACCCAGGCCTTAGTATATGGACTGCTTCAAACCCTTATCCACTATGCATGCAGTCCTCTAACCACCTACACAATTGTCTTTCTCACCTTCAATTCCCTAGTCAGTATCAATACACTTCCAGGAAATACCCTGTAACTCCCCTTGCACTCCTCTAGTGACCCATTCAGCACCATGTACTAATCCATTCACTGTGCTAAAACCCAAACACTTATACATTCACCAAGATACTATCTTTGCAGTACTCTAATCATTCAGTCAGTGCCTAAGTATTCATACACTGAGCCAGGCCTTAGAACATGGACTGCTTCAAACCCCTATGCACTATGCATTCAGTCTTCTAATCACCTAGACACTTGTCTTTCACACTTTCAATTTCGTAGTCAGTATCCATACAGTCCAGCACTTGTCACTACCTTTGCAGTCCTCTAGTGACCCATTCAACACCATGTACTAATCCATTCACTGTGCCAAAATCCAAACACTTATAAATTCACCAAGGCACTCTCCATGCAGTACTCTAATCATTCAGTCAGTGCCTAAGTATTCATGCACTGAGCCAGGCCTTAGCACATGGACTACTTCAAATGCCTTTAGAAGCCAGTCTTTGCTTATGCTTTGATTAAATTAGTCAGGCATTGACATTAAAGTGTAGTCGTGAAATATGTAGATTGTGTGCAGTTCCTTTATCACTTCCACTGTAGTGAATGAGTTTTGGTAAACTCCTAGGGATAGTGTTTGTCTAGAATCACACTGTAAGTCTGTGTGCATTTGGGAACCACTGTGGGAGAAGTGTTTGGTAACATCGTGTTTTTGCTGACAGATAAGTGTTGTATGTAAAACATGTCATGTTGTCAAGTTTTAGTAGCATTAGAAGACAGTTATGGCTTATGCTTTCATTATATGAGTCAGGCATTGACAGTAAATTGCAGTTGTGAAATATGTAGATTGTGTGCAGTTCCTTTACCACTTGCACTGTAGTGAATGAGTTTTGGTAAACTCATAGGGATAGTGGTGCTTGTCTAGAATCACACTGTGAGTTAGTGTGTATTTGGGATCACTGTGAGAGAAACATTTGGTAACATCACGTATTTGCTGACAGATAACTGTTTTAAAACCTGTCATGTTGTGAAGTTTTAGTAGGATTAGAATCCAGTCTTTGCTTATGCGTTGATTAAATGAGTCATGCTTTGACACTGATGTGGTGTACTTAAATATGTAGATTGTGTGCAGTACCATTAACTCTTCCAGAGTAGTGAATGAGTTTTGGTAAACTCCTAGGATAGTGTTGCTTGTCTAAAATCACACTATGAGTCTGTGTGCATTTGGGTAAGGATTGTGAGAGAAGCATTTGGTAACATCGTGTATTTGCTGACATATACCTGTTTTAAAACCGGTCATGTTGTGAAGTTTTAGTAGCATTAGAAGCTAGTTTTTCCTTATGCATTGATAAAATGAGTCAGGGTTTGACACTAAGGTGTAATACCATGTACTATTCTGTTCACTGTGGCAGAACTGAAAATTTAAAAGTTTTACCTAAGCACTGTCCTAGAAGTAGTCTGATGATTTATTCAGCTTCTAAGTACCAAATAGACTGCTTCAAATGTCTATGCAGTATGCATGTAGTGTTCAACATACTTGTCTTTTACACCTTCAATTCCCTAGTCAGTATCCATACACTTCCAGGAAACATCCTGTCACTTCCTTTGCAGTCCTCTAGAGACCCATTCAACAGCATGTACTAATTCATTCACTGTGCCAAAACCCAAACACTTATAAATTCAGCAAGACACTCTCTTTCCAGTACTCTAATGATTCAGTCACTGCCTAAGTATTCATGCACTGAGCCAGGCCTTAGCACATGGACACCTTCAAATGCTTATCCAGTATGCATGCAGTCCTCTAACCACCTACACAGTTGTCTTTCACACCTTCAATTCTCTAGTATTCATACACTTCTAGCAAACACCCTGTCACTCACCCAGTGTGTCTCCTTATAGTACTGTAATCATTTAGTCAGTTAGCATGTAGTCTTTTAGTGAGATAGGCTTTAGGGCATGAACTGCTTCAAAGTAGTATGCACTATGCATGTAGTGTTTTAAACATCGTCACACTTGTGGTTCAGGGCTATAGTTTCTTAGTCAGTTTTTATATAAAATGTGTTTTACAGTAATGGAATAGTATAAATTTGAAAGTTATTAATATACATTTATTTGTGATTCTTTTTTACAGATACAGAACAGGAGTGTTTCTCATCTGTTAGCACTCTTCTCGTGCAAGATTGTTTGGATGAAGGATCCTTAGGTGTTTCATCATACTTGCTGTGCCGCACAAGTATTTTTTGTTAGGATCCCCCCGTAACAGAACTCTTGGGCATATCTTGCGAATGAAGAAGGTGGCATTGGTCTTTGTTTGCCCCTTGGAAAAAGTTAAACATTTCTTCACCACTGAAGAAAAACGTTATGGGCGTGGTGCCTTCTGCAACAAAATTTCCTTAGATTCAGTAGATATTTTAAAGCGGCAACATTTACAGTTTTTGTAAGTTAAACTTATAAAATTTTGTTAGATGTATGCATTTTATATATCTGTGATTTGTTTCTTGTGGTATTTTGTTGAGAATACCATATTGTTTTTTTTTTAACAACCTTTCTGATTTTCCAGGTCTGTCGTCGACATCCGTGGTTCCCACAGGAGTGTTCCGCCTTGTTGTTTTGTATTTTTGTTGTTACATTTTGTTTATTAGTTTATTGTTTATATTTATGTTAATAAAAAAATAAAGTTTGAAAATAGTTTATCGTTTATATATTTATTATTATAAAAAATAAAGTTTGAAAAAAAATGTAATGTTTTTGGTTGTTCTCTTAACTGCTGTGTGACTCTTTCTTGTTCTTATTACTGTTATTTGATGGAGTCCACCATGGTGTTAAATTTTGGGACACTTATCACTGGAATACTGGTGATATCGGCAGTTTGCACCAACTTCTGAATAGTGTGTTAGATTTATCTCAACTTTACTTCCGTTAAAGTGCTGATAATGAAATGGAGAGTAGCCATTCCCATGCAAAAAGACACGAGGTGCACCTTTGCGATTTATTCTAAATACTAAAATCCTGTATTGTATTGCACTGAGGTATTGGCTGCACTTACAGTGTACACACAAAATCTATTAAGAAATCTCATTGTATTTATATTGATTGGGAATAATGCATCACGTGCTGGATCTTGATGAGATACACTGCTCAGTTCGTATATTGTTGTGCACACGAAAAAATCACATCACAACTTTCACACCAATTGCAATGCGAAACAAATTCCGGCGATAAGACACGTTAGCACCGGGGATTTTACACCTGCTTTCTGCTGGTGTTAAGCAGGACAACTACCTACACCATGAAAGGGAACACAGCCAAGAGCCACACCAGAACACCCACAGGTGCCATAGAGTCAATGAGCATGATACAGGGATACCCATGAGGGCCAGAAGACTCATCTCAACAACTCCAGGACCGCCAATGTCCCCCAAACCCACATCTTAGTAAGTGTGTTCCTGTGGTTATTGTCTTAGCATGATAGGCACGAGCCCTGCAACATCACAGTGTGCTGTCACCTCAGCGTTGGCAGTGAGCCTGGATGTGTAGCTACGAACGCATCCTCCTGCATGCACAACTGGCATGTGCTGGTCTGTCGTTCACAGGTCAGTGCAGGGGTGTGCATATCCGGCAAGGGGAACGGGGTGTCTCGGACATGTCCGTGTACAGGAATTGCGGTAAGTGTGTCTCTGTGTTCTGGTGTGGCCTGTTACAAGAGCCACAGCAGTCGATGTTGTAAAGTGGCATGCACCACCTCCAAACGGCACTGTGATGTTGAAGTTGGAATGTAGCAGGACATGCGCAAATAGGCATTACAATGGCGTGCCGTACGAATGCACAAGATACAACAGCTCACCATACAAAAGTGTGGGGGCTCGTGGGAGGGAGGAGCAGCCGTTTGGTAACATAACACACAGTGAACTCGACCATGTGCCACATGCTGGGCATCTCATCCATGATGACCACGGTCGCAGACATTCCACAACACCAACGACTGGCCTTTGCACACATCCTGTAATGAATGCAGCGTGGTTTTAACTTCTATGCTCGTTCAGTGGTGTGATGCTCGTTCAGTGGTGTGATGTTGGCAGGTTGTGTGACTTGTGCTCCTTGTTGGTGTGTTTCATTTTGGCCATTGTTAGTCTTTGTGCATGTGTGCCATTCTGCCCATCTCCCCCACTCCCCCCACTCCCTGCTTCTTCCTCTTCCTAGAGCTGTTGTGTCTATAATTTTGTTGCTGCACACATAAATACATGTAAAAAATAAATTACAATAGTTCCTTGATTATTTTAGGTTTCAAAACTTCTCTATTGGTTTCTTTTTAATTTTCCATATGAACCGTTTTTTTTAATATTCAACAACACATAGAAGTCAGAAGTGCAACGTATTCTATCAACACACTTTCTAGAACATTCTACAATACGTGCAGGTTAAAAGTTCATACATTTTTAAAAACTTTACGATATTTTTTTGTAACATTTTCTTGAACATTTAACGACATCTGCAGGTTAAAAGTTGACGATTGTTTTAAGTTCGAACAGTGCCTTCCAAATGCAAGTAGCAGGTGTGGTTGAGCTGAGCAAATTGTATCCTATGATATGTACTCCACGTTGAAACTGCTTTTTCTTAAACCAATCACAAAGATGCCTTTTCACAAAACTAATGTGCACCCTACTTTTAAAAAATAATGCTTTTCATGATATCTTCAGAGATAAGTTATATATAGGAATTAGCATTTAAAAAACCTTTGAAATTCACTGAAAAAAACATAGGTTTCATGCACGTTATAGTTAGGAATTGGCATTTAAAAAACCTTAGAAATTCACTGAAAAAACCATAGGTTTCAGGGGTGTTATAGTTAGCTGGACATTTCCCTCGTACAAAACCCTAGAAATTCCCCTGTTATGGTTATTTCAGCGAACTATAGCTCACGCCCCCGCAATGCACTGCTGATGACGTCACATAATACATCACTGATGACATCACTGATGACATCTCAAATGACATCACTGATGACATCACTGATGATGTCATCCAGTGAGTATGTGTTTCTGTAAAGTTTTAATATGTTTTATATATTTATAGTGAAAGGCCTATGGAAGAATGAGTGGGTGTATAAGTGTGTGAATGGATGATTTTCTAGGTGCGTAACTGACTCTATAAGTGAGTCATTAAATGTATCTTACTGCAGACTAGTGACTAAACTGTGTGAATGTCTGTTTGTGTCTGTGTGTTGGTGTATAAGTGGCTGCATGGTTTTGTGAATAATATATGAGTGTCTATATGGGTTATTGATTGGCTGTCTGAGTATCTGTATGGGTGCCTGAGTGTTTGTGTGGGTAGGGTGTGTGTGACTCTGTGACTAGATGTGTGAGTGGGTGATTCAGTGGGTGCATGTTTTTAAGAGTGCATCTGTGATGGACTCTATGGTTGGGTGAGTGTATGTATGGGTGTGTTAGGGATTGAATGTATATCTCAGTTGTACATGTGTCAGTAACTACATATGTGAAACGCAGTGTATATATGTGTAAGAGTATATAACTATCTATATGTGAGAGTGTGTGATTTTGGGAGTGGCTGTATGCGCCATAGTGCAAGGATATCTGTGTCATGTGCTGTTTGTTTTTCTGCAGGAAGACACAGAATGTTAGTATTTTTATGACTAAGTGAATTTGAGTGTTTTTAACTGTATAGGTGAGTAAATTTTACTGTGATTAATTATTTGCATGACTGACTAGATGTGTCAGTACCTCAATGGATGATTGGCGGTGTGTGAGTGTCTATATAGGTGTATAAATGCACAGAGTGACTGTAAGTATGAGTGACTGTACAGGTGAGTGAGTGGAGATGTATGTAGACGTAAAAGTCAATGAGTGGGTGAGTAGTTATTGGTATTGGAGTATCTATGGTTGTCAAAATTGCCGTCTGAAATTTTGAGTCGGTGTATCAAAGGTTATATTAGGGTGTGAGAAGATGCACTAATTTATCACATGGATGACGTCATCAGTGATGTCATCAGTCATGTCATTTGAGATGTCATCAGTGATGTCATCAGTGATGTCACTGACCATGTCATGGGTGATGTAATATGTGATGTCATCAGCAGTGCATTGCGGGGGCGCGAGTTATAATTAGCTGAACTAAATATAACCGGGGAATTTCTAGGGTTTTGTACGAGGGAAATGTCCAGCTAACTATAAAACCCCTGAAACCTATGTTTTTTTCATTGAATTTCTAAGGTTTTTTAAATGCCAATTCCTGACTATAACGCCCCTGAAACCTTTGGTTTTACTGATGACATCATCCAGTGACTGTGTGTTTCTGTAAAGTTTAAATATGTTTTATATATTTATAGTGAAAGGCCTGTGGAAGAATGAGTGGGTGTATAAGTGTGTGAATGGATGATTTTCTAGGTGCGTAACTGACTCAGTAAGTGAGTCATTAAATGTATCTTACTGCAGACTAGTGACTAAACTGTGTGAATGTCTGTATGTGTCTGGGTGTAGGTGTATAAGTGGCTGCATGGTTTTGTAAATAGCTATATGAGTGTCTATATGGGTTATTGATTGGTTGTCTGAGTATCTGTATGAGTGCCTGAGTGTTTGTGTGGGTAGGGTGTGTGTGACTCTATGCATAGATGTGTGAGTGGGTGATTCTATGGGTGCATGGTTTTAAGAGTGCATCTGTGATGAACTGTATGGTTGAGTGAGTGTATGTATGGGTGTGTTAGGGATTGAATGTATATCTCAGTGGTACATGTTTGAGTAACTACATATGTGAAAGGCAGTATATATGTGTGTAAGAGTATATAAGAGGGTATATGTGAGCGTGTGTGATTGTGAGAGTGGGTGTATGGATGAGTGTGTGCTTGTATCAATGATTGTATAAGAGCGTAAGAATGTGGTACTATTTTTATGAGTAAGCGAACTTGAGTGTGTATAACTGCGTAGGTGAGTAAATGGGAGTGTGATTAATTATTTGCATGACTGACTAGGTGTGAGAGTACCTCTATGGATGATTGGTGGTGTGTGAGTGTCTATGTAGGTGTATAAATGCATATGATAGTCTTGTACGGAGTGACTGTAAGAATGAGTGACTGTACAGGTGAGTGAGTGGAGGTGTATGTAGACCTAAGAGTTAATGAGTGGGTATGTAGTTATTCGTATTGGAGTATCTATGGTTTTCAAAATGGCAGTCTGAAATTTTGAGTCGGTGTATCAAACGTTATATTAGGGTGTGAGAAGATGCACTAATTTATCACATGGATGACGTCATCAGTGATGTTATCAGTGATGTCATTTGAGATGTCATCAGTGATGTCATCAGAGATGTCACTGACCATGTCATGAGTGATGTAATATGTGACGTCATCAGCAGTGCATCTCTTTTTTTTGCAGGTCACATGATATCTGATTATGGTCAGATTTCAAAACTACATAAACAGAGTGTTTTTAGAAACGAGTTTCAACTTTGTAGCTTCTTGCAGGCCTCTTCATTCTGCATATTGAGACTTAGTTAAACTTACCTTCACAGTAATAGGAATAAAAATGGTATACATTTTTTTCTGTTTTTCATTCAAATATAAATTCTGAAAAATTGCTTATTTTAAAATTTGGATCTGTGAAAGAAAATAAAATAAAAAATTATAACATGTAATAATACATTTTTTACAACACAACGTCATTTCCACAAAGTACTTTGTTTGCCTTTTTCGCTGTTCTCAGAATATATTGAATTTCACTAGAAATAGTGATTTCAATGGTACTCATCACTTAACAGCAGGCAAAAAAAAACAATCAGAAAGATTGTTAAAAAAAAAAACAACATACTATTCTCAGTAAAATACCAGAAAATACAAATCCTACAAATATGAAATGCTTACAGATTACACAATTTCATAACTTTAACTTATAAAAACTGTAAATGTTGCCGCATTAAAATAATCACCGAATAAATGACCACCAAAAAGCCCATAATTCGAAAATATACCTTTCCTTGAGGCCAAATGGTATTTTTGCACTTCTTCTTTATGTAAATTGCCCAATGGTAGTCCTATTAAATTATAATAATACATTCCTCAGAGAGTGAATTATCTTCCTAAAACTTTGGCTTTAAAAATATTAGGTAGGAATTTGGTAATTCACTAGGCAAGCGTTGTTTGAAAACCAACTGGGCATCATTACAAAGTGTCCAGCCTTTGTCACATTTTAGATAGGCAGTGTAATGTCCAGATGTGGTGGAAGGACCATCATGGAAAATTATTGCAATTGCTACAAAAGTCCTTCCTGATATTGATAGTTTGCTGCTACAAATTGTTTTATTAAAGTATTCAATTTTCTTCCATCAGCTGTACAACGTTGCATCATTAAAATTATGTATTTTCCATATTTTGTTAAGAATAATGTGGATAACATTTCTGATTTACATTGGCTACACTCCATGTTTTGAATTGCACCTTTCACTAATTTATTGAAAGACACTGATTTACAGTCTGGTAATGTTAAATACAGAAATCTCTCAGTGTCTACATTGGGGCTACATGTATACATGCAATTTTCACAATAATGTTCCCATTTGTAAGAAAGGCCAAAAATATTTTCTATTTCTACACCTTCATTTTCAAAAATGGTAAGCATATACATTAAAAATTCCTGAGCATCTGGTTGGATAATTTGTGTAAATTGTGTAGAACCAGAACACACATCCAAAAGATTACGAACATCTGAAACAGATTGTATTTTACTTCTATCTGTTGTCAATTTTTCATAAACAGAATGCAACAGAGAACAAAATCTTTTTTCCCGATTCTGCATAATTTGTTCTTGCAAACCTTCCAGATAAAAACAACATTAACCACTACATTAGCACAGCAGTTGACACAAGAACTATTTTCAAACTGATAACCAACAATCTCTTCAACAGTGTCCAATTTCTATTTACCTGCAATCACAACATTATCTTGTTCTTTTCTTGATACCTTCAGAACAGATATTCTCTAACCTTCTTTTTCAACCAACCATACGCTTTTCAAATACAGGATATTGACCTAAATTTGGAGCATACACCCTTCTTAACCTATTATACTCTCTTACACAGTTTGCATCTGCAGTAACCTTTGTCTCATCAAAATCAATCAAAAACAAACCAGATAATGTTCTGACTCGCGACAAAGCAACATATGCCAAACCCTCTTTAAATACAGTAGATCCAATGTTCGCCAATGCACTGTCTACACTTAATCCTTGAGATTTATGAATAGTCACTGCATATGCCAGAGAAAATGGAAATTGTTTCCTACGGACATATAAATCTTTAACAAGCAAAAAACGAACTGAACAACGACCAATTTCTCAACTTCATCAATCTGATCAAATTTAATTTTTAAAAATTCAATTCCTT
Organism: Triturus cristatus; assembly: GCF_964204655.1. Lineage (NCBI taxonomy): Eukaryota > Metazoa > Chordata > Amphibia > Caudata > Salamandridae > Triturus > Triturus cristatus. The sequence continues at coordinate 17,340,931 of NC_140581.1, forward strand.
CTTTTTTCTGATAATTCACAAAATCCACCACTTTTCCCATTGCACCATTAACCTTTCTCTACATCCAAATTACACCTTAAAATTACCCGACAGTTTACACACGCATACAGTGTGTTTTCCAAAACAGCAGTTTTAGATATTTTTTTTTCTAAACAATCTAGTTTTGATCTCAACTTACCCGTCAAAATAATAGTGATTCCTTCATGTAGTATTTTATCGATGGCTTCCATTTTTACAATTTCTTCATTTTCCAATTTTAATAATTCTTCGTTGAATATTGAACACTCACACAGTGTTGGCATTAAGCAAATCACTGACTTATTTTTAGCAATTTCCACGTACACTTTTGCAGGAACTGCATTTTCATTTGGAAAGACATTGCAAAGTAATCGACTCTCCAAAGCTTCTTTGCCTTTTTTTGAAAGAATTCCAATTCTTATATCTTGAAGAATACTTCCATATTCAGCATCATTTGCCTGTCGCATATTTGTTGTCAGTTCTTTGTATTCAAAATTACTCCAAATGTTCACATTACCAACACTGCCAAGAGACTTTCTGGTATCTTCATGGGCAAGTGTTTTAAATACCGGTTGTCCTTTTACCGGTGTTAGTTGCAGTAGATCTCCAAAAACTATGACGTGTTTTCCTCCAAATAACAATTCATACTCTGTTTTAAGAATGTGCTGCATTCTTAAATGCACAAAGGCAACCATCAAGTTTGAAACCATGCTCACCTCATCAATAATGAGAAGTTTCATTTTCTTCAGCACTCTTGAAACTTCACAACAAGCTTCTCCAGATAGCTTGTGGTATTCCAATTTGTTCTCATGCTCTACTGGCAGCATTAGTAAACGATGTAAAGTAATTCCTTTAATATTATGTGCTGCCAACCCAGTTGGAGCAGTGACAACACAAGACAAATGTGACTCATTTGTTTTTTGCAGGTAACTTGTAATTACTTTAATTAAGAAACTCTTTCCTGTTCCAGCTTGACCACTCACATACATTCGGATAGGTTGACATGATGTACATGAGCACACTCTCTTTTCATGAAGTAATCCATGGTCAATCTGCTCTTTCACTTGCTGATATATTTGTTTCTATTCAACATTTAGTTGCTCTTGCAAGTTTCCTAACTGTATTGCATCTTCTTGTGCTTGATACATTGCTGTTTCCACCTCATTCACTGCAATCGCTGCTTCATTTTCAACAATTGGTTGTCCTAGTGGATCTTGACTCAGTGCAGCAGAACTTTGACTGTCTTGAGAACCGTCTCTAGCAATCTCAGCTGCAATTGTAGCTTCTTGATCAATTTCATCATTCAACATTTTGACATAATTTGCTAAAGCACTGCATTGTATGCTATCTTTACAAGCATTAAATGAATCTTCGTAGTTGGGAAAATCTCCAAGTAATTTCAGTTCAGAACGCCATGGTTTGAACATTTGGGCTAAATAGTAAAATTCCCTTTTGTCGCCAGTGTCGCAACTCAGTTTTCTGTGATTAATTACTTTTCCTTTCCTTTGTTTCACCAGACATCCTTCAGAACCAATCACTCCATATTTTCCATTGTTGATGTTCTCTGTAATATTCCGTTTAAAAGTGTAGTTTTGCAGCACTTCATAGAGACACATGTTCTCAAGATGATGACTTCTCTGTGGATAGTATGTGTCTAACATATAGGTTTTCAAAATATCTGTACTTTCAGGGTCATTTTCTGCTAAATATTCAATTTCTTAAACAGATTTCAGTACCCGATTTCGCATTCCTGCAAGATCTAGACTCACCCAAATGATTGTTATACTTTTGGAATATAGACTTGCAGATGATAACCGATCTGAACATTCATATGCTCCAATTTCACGATGCGATAACATCTTCAAACTGAAACTGTATAATTTCTTACTTAGAGTCTTCTCGTGAGAAATCTCTTCCCACATTTCTTTCAATTCAGTCTTTTCTGATTTAGTAATGTAAGACGTTACATATCGAGCAACAGCAATGGAATTGTCCGCAACATACTGAATATCCATGTTAGCGTTCCACATGGATAAAATAACTGGATTGTAGTCATTTATGTATTTTGATTCTTCGCTTCTTCTTAAGTTGTAGGTGTTTTTCTGAGACTTTCTTGTGATGGTATGTCGTACAGCTGACATAAAACTGTTCACTGTTCCTTTGGATTATACAGGACGTGGAAATACAAAACGACATTTGGTATAGAACTTATCCTTTGGCTTTCGTCGACAGTATTTTCCACACCTGTGGCTTTGAAATCGTAAGACTTGTTGTTTTAAGTTTTTCTCTTCTCTGCTATTTGGAAGAGCACATGTAGCATAATTTTCAATAAAAGACAAAACAGTTTCATCTGTATCTGTTCCAAATTTGGCGGCGTCCTTGACCCATAACAACATATGTATGTGAGGAGCACCTCTTGCTTGATACTCCTTTCTCCAAAAGAAATCCACAACTTCTCCAAGAGGAGGATTCTTTTTTATTGCAGATGAAAGACATCATAGCTTCAAATCTATGATTGAAATATCTGCATACATTGACAGGATCCAAAGAGCACAATTCTCCAGGTGTCTTGTATTCAATATTTTTTATATTGGAATTTGCCTCTCGAAGAAATTCAAGTAAATCATCCCAAGTATACTCAGCACAGCTTAGTGTAACAAACCATGTAGGAGTTCCCAAGTTCCGTAGCATACATTTCAGTTCTCCATGTCGATGGTACCAATATTCATTAGTCCCACGCTGACATGCCATCAGATTAATCAACTGAGATTCTAAATGATCATATCTCTGATGCACTTTATCCATAAAATCCTTTGCAGTTACATTTTGAAGATGCATTCCAGTTTTTAAAATGTGATGTACTCCATATGAAAGTCCAGACAAGTCACTTTCAAACAGAAGGTGAAACATATAAGGGATACATTGTCGAAATCTTGGATCTTCTGCATATAATCTTGTTGTCCGATATTCAGATGCAGGAATCTGCACAGGACGTTCATCATATCGTCCACCTTTTCCTGTTGGAAACAAATGCGGGAAACAACGAGCTTCCAAGCTCTCTTCCCATACACTCATGGGACATCCTATTGCTTTTTTCATTTGAAACAACTCAATTGTATTCCCATCACCTCTTTGGAATGAAGTGGATGTACACTGTAATGTTCATAGATCTCTTCACATCTGGACATGTCCACTTTTTCAATTTGTCCACTTAATGTTTCACTATCTTCTGCTAAATCTATTTCTTCTTCTCCAACAAACACATTTCTATAGTACTCATTATTTTTTAACAGATACAATGATGCCTTTTGCACTTTTCTAACATCCACTAACTCTTGACAGATTGTCTTATTCTTAGTAGGAACACCATTAACTTGAATGACTAGTGGCTCATTTTCTGCATGATCTACACCAATAGTTTCAATATTTTTCCTTAAATCCAATGGTAAATACACAACTCTTCCTTTCAATCCTCTTTGCAACTCTGATGGAGGTAATTTACTTGTTTTAGGCTCTATACAAACAATAGCCTGAAACGGGTGAACACATTGTATCAGAATAGACTCATACGTATTTAAATCTATCAGCTCTGGAGGAATAGCAACCAACTCTAGATTATTATGAACAGCTCTAGCAGGCATTTTATTCCCATCTAATTTGTTTAAAGAATATTTGCAAATACGCTGCTCACATCCCAAATCAAAACAATCCTCTACCAACAAATAAGTTGCAAATTCCATCCACTTATCATTATCTTCTATTTCACTTTTTAAATACAGATTGACACCCCTAGTCTGATTTTTTTATAGTGACTTCGCCGACAACAAATACAAGAAACATTTGGTCTTTCACCTGAAATTACCTTAAACTTTGTGATTTAATCCTCAAATTTTTCTGTAATTACAGGTTCTACATTGTCTTCAACATTTTGTTCTACTAATGTGTCAGTTTCTTCACTCTCTTGCTGAGGCCTAAAGTAACAAACCTCAATATCCTCACAGACCTGCTTCACATCTGAAACTGACCCACGTAAAAGAGCACTGTTCAACTCACTTAACTTTAGTGCTGGACTTTTTGCATAATACAACCTTCTCACTAACTTCCGCATTTGAGTATGATGTACTGCCAGCATTCTGAAATGGTGAAAAACACTTTCACAAACTTTCCTAGAAAGACAAGCCAGAGAATGACCTTGCAAACCAGCATGTTTTCTCACTCTGCAAGGGTCTAGTCCTTGCAACAGCTTAATCTTTTGTTTTACACTTTTTTAGTATAGACTCGTAAAAAACGGCATAATTTTTCAATAGATTCCTGTCGTACACTACAAACACTACTGCAATCCCAAGTGTACACAGGGTTTTTAGCACGTCTCCCTAAAACTTCATCAGCTATCACTTCTTCTGCATTTCTTTCAACCATTTTCTCTTTCTCCATTGGACAACCATCACTAACCTCATAACCTCTACCACTGGTGTCAACTGCATACAATAATTTTTCACTTAGTGAATAACTCTCTTCATTAAAAAAGGCTCTGAACTAGAACTGTGTTTCCATTCTCCCAAAAAAAATCACAATTCTTTTTATTAATAACTCTTTTCCTCCTACTTTTGGCCTTCATTACATATATTGGTTTATCTAGTGATCGAATTCTGTTTAACACTAAAATAAACAGTTTCCTTTTTACTTCAAAAGCCTTTTCCACAATGCTTTCAATATGCTTCTTCTTTTTATAAAATAAAGCTCTCTTTTTATATTTCTTCAAATCTTTCAGCAAATTATGCACTACTCTCTTGTAAAATATTTTTTAGCGTAATTCCTTATACTGATTTTGTTTTCTTTTACCATAATTTATCTCCTTTGACTGAACATTTGTTTTTTAATTTTCCTCTTATTTTGATTTTTTTTCTTACTTAAAAAATTCTCTGAAGTTGCAGCATTATCTACATTCTGTTTGCTCCTACAAACATTTGTAATACATTACTTGGTGATCTTACCAGAAGATTTTTTCCTGTTAGCCACATTATCTTGTTCATTCAATACTTGTGGTTGTTGTTTCTTCAAATAATCCTCCTGTCTCTGTTCTTTTCTTTTTCTTTTTTTTTTCTGGCATAATTTCTCGATTTTAACGTTGAAAAACAGTATCTGCAAAAAAGAATCACAAATAAATGTATATTAATAACTTTCAAATTTACAGTATTCCATTAATGTACAAACACATTTTATATAAAAACTGACTAAGAAACTATAGCTCTGAACCACAAGTGTGACGATGATTAAAACACTACATACATAGTGCATACTACTTTGAAGCAGTTCATGCCCTAAAGCCTACCTCACTAAAAGACTAAATGCTAACTGACTGAATGATTACAGTACTAAAAGGAGACACACTGGGTGAGTAACAGGGTGTTTGCAAGATGTGTATGAATACTAACTGGGGAATTGAAGGTGTGAAAGACAACTGTGTAGCTGATTAGAGGACTGAATGCATACTGGATAGGCATTTAAGCAGTCCATGTGCTAAGGCCTGGCTCACTGCATGAGTACTTGGGTACTGACTGAATGATTCGACTACAGCAAGGAGACTGCCTGGATGAATTTATAAGTGGTAGGCTTTTCGCACAGGGAATGGATTAGTACTTGGTACTGAATGGGTCACTAGAAGAGTGCTAAGGGAGTGACAGGATGTTTGCTGGACTATATGGCTACTGACTAGGGAATTGAAAGTGTAAAAGACAAGTGTCTAGGTGGTTAGAAGACTGCATGCATAGTGCATAGGGGTTTGAAGCAGTCCATGTGCTAAGGCCTGGCTCAGTGCATGAATACTTAGGCAGAGACTGAATCATTAGAGTACTGGAAAGAGAGTGTCTTGGTGAATTTATAAGTGTTTCGGTTTTGGCACAGTGAATGGATTACTACATGGTGGTGAATGGGTCGCTAGAAGACTGCAAAGGGAGTGACAGGGTGTTTCCTGGAAGTGTATGGATACTGATTCGGGAATTGAAGGTGTGAAAAACAACTATGTAGGTGGTTAGAGAACTACATGCATACTGCATAGACATTTGAAGCAGTCTATTTGGTAATGAATGGTTTCACAACATAAGTACTTAGAAACTGACTAAATCATCAGACTACTTCTAGGACAGTGCCTGCGTAAAATTTTTAAATTTTCAGTTCTGGTGCAGTGAAGACAATACTACATGGTACTGCACTTTAGTGTCAAAGCATGACTTATTTTATCAATGCATAAGCAAACACTGGCTTCTAATGCTACTAAAACTTGATAACATGACAGGTTTTAAAACACTTACCTGCCACCAAATACACAATGTTACCAAATGCTTCTCTTACAGCGGTTACCAAATGCACACAAACTCACAGTGTGATTCTAGACAACAACCACTATCCCTAGGAGTTTACCAAAACTCATTCACTACAGTGCAAGTGGTAAGGGAACTGCACGCAATCTACATATTTCACGACTGCACTTTAGTGTCAATGCCTGACTCATTTAATCAACGCATAAGCAAAGACTGACTTCTAATGCTACTAAAACTTGACAACATGACAGGTTTTAAAACAGTTATCTGTCAGCAAATCCACGATGTTACCAAACGCTTCTCTCACAGTGGTTCCCAAATGCACACAGAATCACAGTGTGATCCTAGACAAGTACCACTATCCCTAGGAGTTTACCAAAACTCATTCACTACAGTGGAAGTGGTAAAGGAACTGCACACAATCTACATATTTCACGACTGCACTTTAATGTCAATGCCTGACTCATTTAATCAACGCATAAGCAATGACTGGCTTCTAATGCTACTAAAACTTGACAACATGACAGGTTTTAAAATTGTTATCTGTCAGCAAATACACGATGTTACCAAATGCTTCTCTCACAGTGGTTCCCAAATGCATACAGACTCACAGTGTGATTCTACACAAACACCACTATCCCTAGGACTTTACCAAAACTCATTCACTACAGTGGAAGTGGTAAGGGAAGTGCACACAATCTAAATATTTCACGACTACACTTTACTGTCAATACCTAACTCATTTAATGAAAGCATAAGCCATAACTGTCTTCTAATGCTACTAAAACTTCACAACATGACATGTTTTAAAACAGTTATCTGTCAGCAAATACACAATGTTACCAAACGCTTCTCTCGCAATGGTTCCCAAATGCACACAGACTCACAGTGTGATTCTAGACAAGCACCACTATCCCTAAGAGTTTAACAAAACTCATTCACTACAGTGGAAGTGGTAAGGGAACTGCACACAATCTACATATTTCACGACTGCACTTTAGTGTCAATGCCTGACTCATTTAATCAACGCATAAGCAAAGACTGGCTTCTAATGCTACTAAAACTTGACAACATGACAGGTTTTAAAACAGTTATCTGTCAGCAAATACACGATGTTACCAAACGCTTCTCTCACAGTGGTTCCCAAATGCACACAGACTCACAGTGTGATTCTAGACAAGCACCACTATCCCTAGGAGTTTACCAAAACTCATTCACTACAGTGTAAGTGGTAAGTGAACTGCACACAATCTACATATTTCACGACTGCACTTTAGTGTCAATGCCTGACTCATTTAATCAACGCATAAGCAATGACTGGCTTCTAGTGCTACTAAAACTTGACAACATGACAGGTTTTAAAATAGTTATCTGTCAGCAAATACACGATGTTACCAAATGCTTCTCTCACATTGGTTCCCAAATGCACACAGACTCACAGTGTGATTCTAGACAACAACCACTATCCCTATGAGTTTACCAAACCTTAATGACTACTATGGAAGTGGTAAGGGAACTGCACACAATGTGCATATTTCAAAAGTGCACTTTTGTGTCAAAGCCTGACTCATTTAATCAACGCATAAGCAAAGACTGGCTTCTAATGCTACTAAAACTTGACAACATGACAGGTTTTAAAAGAGTTATCTGTCAGCAAATACAAGGTGTTACTAAATGCTTCTCTCACAGTGGTTCCCAAATGCACACAGGCTCTCTGTGTGATTCTAGACAAACAACACTATCCCTTGCACTATACCAAAACACAGTTCTTCATCTACAAGGAGAGCACTACATTTTACTGCAGAAACATAACTCATTTCACAAATTCATAAACAATGACTGGTTTCTACTTTACCAAAATATAAAAACAGCACAGTTATCTGTCTACAAACACATGAAAAAAACAAATCCTAATCACAAAATGGTTTCTACATGCACACACACTGTCAATAAGATTGTAGAGAAAAAAAGTACTCCCTACACTTTAGCAGAAGAAATACATTAGTCTGATTAAAATAAAAATAGTCTACATACATCCTCTCACAATTAAATAACTCACCTTTCAAGATGTTTTGTAGATTAAGAAGTATATCAGTCACACACCAGATATCAGTCACACACCAGATTTTCTTATACAGAATCTCTGCACTGTGAACCTGTCAGCAGAACCAAAGAATGGAAACGTTTCCCTCTCATTTTCCACACATATACATGTAAACATCAAATCACATTCCTTCCCACATAAATTCAAAAGCAAACACACATTTCTATTGGTTAAACATTTCAACACTTTCCAAATGACATAAACTTCAACCCTTCCCCCAATCTGCCTTCTGCCCGTTACCAAAGAAACAGGTCATGGAACACTGTACTGAGCACACAGGTCACAAGTTCAGCACACACAATGTTGCTAATCAAAACAGCAAGTGTGCTTGACTTCTCAACATATTAGCTTATCATATATAATCTTCCTTACAATAAGTTTTTGTTAACCAATAAGAATCATGCGTTTAAAAAACAGAAATATGCACCCTACCTTTCAGTGTAGAAGGTTGTCAAACAACTAATGATTTCTTGTCTTCTTTCAAAATTGCATCTTAGCCACCAGTTTACAAACATCTTACTTTCCAAACTGCCATTTCATTTACAGAGACCATCTGAGTGCATCCAGACCTCCTTACAAGATGCTTACAGTGTGGATTGTGGGACACAGCTACATTTTCTGGAGCCAAAGGTATGCAGAAAACAAAGGCATTCACAAAGACCTAGGTTTGCCAAATGTAGACATTAAATGGATTGGACAGAGAGGGTTAACGTGGCACCAATTGATGCCATTGGTGAAATCCTTCATGCAAATCCAACACCCTGACCTCATAATAGTGCACTGTGGTGGCAATGACCTAGGCACTTTGACTGGGGTAGGTCTGGAAATGCTTATGAAGGACACCTTTGCAGAATTGTTTTCACTTTTCCCTAAAACTGCCTTTGTGTATTCTAACATATGCCAAAGGCAGAAATGGAACTGGTCCGATCATTTTTGTCCACAGATTGAGAAAGCTAGGAAACATGTGAATAAATCTGCTGTTTCTGCTTTTCTCCGAGACTACATAATGGGGTCCATTTACAATAACAATCTGCGCTTTCATATGCAAGAGATGTATAGGAGAGATGGAGTACACTTTACTGATGAAGGAAACAGAGTCTTCCTCAACAACTTTAGACTCTGTATAGGTACTTACTTATAAGTACCAAAAACTCAGAATGAACACAACGGCTCTTTTTAGAGCCACTCAAGAACAAGACAGTTAAGCTTAATCTTTATCTCCCAACAATTTCATTTTTTTTCCCTTGGATCCACGAACCCACCGCGAGAGAATCCGTGCATCCAACGCGATAGGATGCGTGCACCGTGCGTGCATTTCGCCATTTTTTTTTTTAAAAAGGGGGGCCAAGGGGGTTCTTCTGGGACCCCCTAAGCACCTCTGGAGGGTCAGAGTATTTCCACTCTGCCCCCTTTATATGTTTTCCAAACTTTTTCCCCTTGCTTCTTCAGCCTCACTTCTACCGAGGCAGAAAATGGCCACCAACAGTTCCTGGTTTCGAATGTAGAGAGACACTCGACAGCCAATTAGCATTCAGCGCGGGATCGTCAGGGTGCGCGCTCGGTTCGGGGAGGGTGCGCTTACGGTGCACGTAGGGTCCGGGGATCCTCCCTGGCCATAGATATTTATGTACTTTTAACTCTAGTTTTCTCAGGAACCACTGAACGGTTTCACACCATTTATGCAAAAGGCACGAGTCTGAACTGAGGACTACCTCTTTGCCAAATTTGGTGTCATTCCGTTCTGCGGTTCGGGCTGTAGCTGCGACAACAGATCCTATGGGAAATTGCATGAGGAAAATGCGTTTTGGGGCCCCCTTTTTTCTCGGCCCCCGCTTGACGAATCATCACAAAACTTTCAGGGTAGGAGCGGAGCTGGCCAAAAGTTTGGAAAATTTCACGAGGATTCGTCAACCGGCGCCAGACTTATTGGGAATAGAATGTTGCGGATTTCCTATGGAAAATAGGTCCTAACTATAACTACCTACTGGCGACCGCCAGAGGTAATATATATATATATATTCACTGAAAAAACCATAGGTTTCACACATGTTATAGTTAGTGGAAATTTTACTGATAAAAAACCAATGAAATTGCCCCGTTATAGTTAGCGCAGGCAACTATAACTCACGCGACCACAATCCTCTGCTGATGCTAATACTGTATTTAGACACTTATTTGCCCATGTCTTCTTCCATACATTTTTAGCTATACATATATTACAAATATTTTTTTTTCCTAAAGACACATATGTCATCAGCAGAGGATTGCGGTCGCGTGAGTTATAGTTGCCTGCGCTAACTATAACGGGGCAATTTCATTGGTTTTTTATCAGTAAAATTTCCACTAACTATAACATGTGTGAAACCTATGGTTTTTTCAGTGAATTTGCAAGGTTTTTTAAATGCTAATTCCTAACTATAACGTGTGTGAAACCTATGGTTTTTTCAGTGAATTAGTACGGTTTTTTAAATGCTAAGTTTTTTTCCCTTATAATAAGCCCTGTACATTTGGTGGCCTACGGCCACCAAAAGCACAGGGGGTGGGGTAAGTGTGGATAGTGTTTTTTTCCATTGTAATAAGCCCAGCACATTTGGTGGCCTTCGGCCACCAAAAGCACAGGGGGTGGGGTAAGTGTGGATAGTGTTTTTTTTATTTTTATTTTTTTACCGTACGCTTACCGTAAGCGTACGGTAAGCGTACCCCGCGAAATTGCCGAAAAAAAAATAAAACCGTTTTTGCACTTGAGGGATGTTTGGGGACTCCCTCCACATGACTATGTGGGAGGGAGTTGTCAAAACAGCCCCTTTACATGTTTTTGGGCTTCCGATTTTAAAAATCTCTCTCAGTGCGAGAGACAAAATGGCGGCCGCCGCTTCCTGGTTTCGGCCGATTCGAATGTTTACTAAGATCTAAGAGCCAATCAGAATCGCGCTCGCGCACGCCACCGTACGCTTACCGTAAGCGTACGGTAAGCGTACCGTAAGCTGGCTCAGATATATATATTGATTTAAAGGCTATTTTCTCAGAATCTACTGAACAGATTTACACCAAACCTACAAAAGGCACTTCCTTGACCTAGGGACTACCTCTCTGCCAAATTTTGAGTAATTCTGTTCAGCCATTCGGGCTGTAGCTCGTTCTAAAGGTCCTATGGAAAAATGCATGGGAAAAACGCGTTTTGGGACCCCCCTTTTATCTCAGCCCCCGCTTGACGAATCCCCCCGAGACTTTCAGGGTAGGAGCGGAGCGTAGCGCCCCACCTATTTTGAGAAATTCGCGAGGATTCGTCGACCGGCGCCAAAGTTATTCAAAATAGAATGTTGAGGTTTTCCTATGGAAACGTGGTCCTAACTATAACTACCTACTGGCTATCGCCAGTAGGTAATATATATATATATATATTCACTGAAAAAACCATAGGTTTCACACATGTTATAGTTAGCTGGACATTTCACTCGTAAAAAACCAATGAAATTCCCCCGTTATAGTTAGTGCAGGCAACTATAACTCACGCGACCGCAATCCTCTGCTGATGATGTCAAATATTACATCACTGATGATATATGTGTCTTTATGAAAAATAAATATTTGTAATATATGTATAGCTAAAGATACAGTATTAGCATCAACAGAGGATTGCGGTCGCGTGAGTTATAGTTGCCTGCACTAACTATAACGGGGGAATTTCATTGGTTTTTTACGAGTGAAATGTCCAGCTAACTATAACGTGTGAAACCTATGGTTTTTTCAGTGAATTTGCAAGGTTTTTTAAATGCTAATTCCTAACTATAACGTGTGTGAAACCTATGGTTTTGTTTAGTGAATTTGTACGGTTTTTTAAATGCAAATTTTTTTTTGAGATTTTTGGTAAAAAATAATTTCCAACCTATGTATAAAATAATATATGTACTATATCCTGCATTATGGAATGGTTAATTTTTTTAAAATTAATGTTTACATACAGTTGTACATCACAGTTATTATCTTCTACAACAATTTTTTTAATGCATTTTTTGCCGTGCGCGTACGGTAAGCTGACGCTACGCGCTCCGTACGTCATAAGTACGGTGCGCTTACGTGATACGATACGCGTACGGTAAGCTGACGCTACGTGCTCCGTACGTCATAAGTACAGTGCGCTTACGTGATACATACGTGACGTACGCGTACACGCATGCGCGTTGCGCGGAAGCAACGTCGCGGTTACGCAGGGGCGTGTAATGTGCATGCGCGAGTCCGTCTTACGTACGCGCTCCGTAAGCGCTCCGTAAGCGTCACGTTTGCGCATGCCTACTTGTTTACGAGCGCGTACCGTAAGCTTACGGAGCGCGCACGGTAGGTCATGTGATCCACAAAGAACACTTTTCATTGGTTGAAACTACTTTCTGTTCCAGAAACTTCCCACACCACACCCATTCCCCTCATTACTGCTTGAGATCCCCTAGGAGAAGGAGCTGAATTGACATTGAGATACAATGGCAGAGCAGCAGACCTCTTCTGAGAGTGAGCCTAGCAGCACCATCATCAGACAGAGAAGGAGGAAACAAAAGGATTCTTTTGTGTGGGAGTATTTTACTTTTCCAGAGGGGCAGAAAAAGGTCAATGCTCCATTGGTCACTTGCACACTTTGTGACCGTGTTTTATCTAGAGGAGATCCAAGGAAGAAGTATTCCTTTGGAAATCACTCTATGATGAGACACATTAGGGATAAACATCCCAGGACCTTTGCTCGACATACTGAAGAAAACTCTTCAGTAAGTCACCGGAGCCCAACCTCAGAAGCTGTCAGTATTGCTCCACAAGACTTACCTCTGCTTGTGCAGCGATTCCGCAGAGACGACAGGAGCGCCCGTCCCCGCACCCACCTGACCCTCGTGGACAGTAGAACCCAGCAGGGACGAGATGGACGCAGGGAAAGGAGCCTGAACGACAGCGGTAGGTAGGGGTGCAGGGTATCTCGGAAAGACCTGCGAAAGAGGAAGACTATGGTCAGTGAGGAACCCACAACCACAATGGAAGCACACACAGAGCTATGTCCTGTCCCAGACTCAAGGAACTCACCCTACTGCGGGAACGCCGGTCGCTACACGGCCGTCGAGTAGGTGAAAGGCCAAGGACAGGCTCTACAGTATAGCAAATGTCGGTGCTCTCACACCGTGGTCAGTTCAAGCTGTTTTCCCAAGAACGACCCTGGAAGCGGTAAATCAGAGTTTAACCCCTGCTTCCGAGTAGGGAAAATGAACTGCAAGGCGCAACAGCGAGAAGTCAAAGGAACCTCCTCAATAGTATTTCAGTACATACTAATGGGCAAAATCATCAAAGGAAAAATCAGCAATGGAATCAGAAATGGTGCAAAGCGCGTTTAGGCAAAAACAGACTGTGGCAAAATCATCCAGGCAAAATCAGCAATGGAAATCAGAAATGGTGCAAAGCGTGTTTAGGCAAAAACAGACTGTGGCAAAATCATCCAGGCAAAATCATCAAAGGCAAATCAACAACGGCACCCTTCAACAGCCTAGGGGACAAGGGTCTAGGAAAAACCTGAGAAGCCAGGACAGGTTCCGAAGCGTGGACGAAGGTAGAAACAGGTTCCACTGGATAGGGACGGCGTTCTTTTCCGTTCAGCTTCAGGACGGTCACTCTCGCTCCTCGCTGCTCGGAACTCCAAAGAATACGAAGCGCCGAGCCGGCGGGAAACGCGGCGTATAAGCGTTTCCCCCGGAGGCGCTTCCTTGACCCTAGTGCTCCTGTGGATGACTAGACCGGTACTCGACTTCCGCCCGGAAGTGAGTATTCCGGTTCGTCTCTGTGTGTGCGTCTTCGTGGCGGGGGACGGCAAGCGCCGTAACATGACAGAACCCCCCCCAAAAACAAGTCCCCCCCCCCTCCCCCCCAGGGGCTCAAAAAGGGACAGCAGGGCGAGGGCTGCAGGGGTGACTGAGATGAAAGGCACGGACCAGGACAGGAGCATGGCGAACATGCGACAAAGGCTCCCAAGACCGCTCATCCGGGCCGTACCCCTTCCAATCGACCAGGTAGAACAACTTCCCCTTGGTACGACGAGAACCCAGGATGGCCCGGACTTCGTACTCCACGTGGTCCTCCACCACCACTGGGGACGGAGGAGAGGGAACCCCGCCATCCGGGCGGACCGCTTGCAGAAGAGAGACATGGAAAACGGGGTGGATCCTCATGTGCGGAGGGAGCGTGAGTTTCATAGCCACCGGATTCACCACCTTCTCAATGACAAAGGGACCCACATAACGGGGTAACAGTTTCTTGGGGCCATGCACGTTGAGATGTCTGATAGACAACCACACTCGGTCACCCAAGCGGTATTCGGGTTCCCTCTGTCTATGGGCGTCAGCATGCGCCTTGTAGGTGTCCTTTGCCTTGGCTAACCCAAACCGAGCTTGTTGCCAGATAGTACGCAAGGCAGCATGATAGGAATGAACTGACGGCAAGGAGCAGTCCCGGGGTATTTCCCAGGCAGAGGTGCGGGGGTGACGGCCTTGGAGGCAAAAGAAGGGAGACATTCCGATGGCAGAATGCTTACTGTTGTTGTAGGCGTACTCAGCCATCCATAGGACCTCGGACCAGTCCTTGTCAACCATAAGCAGCAGGCAACGGAGGTACTGCTCCATGGTGTGGTTTGTTCTTTCCGCTTGACCGTCCGTTTGTGGGTGGTACGCTGTGGACAAGCGCACGTCCATCTTGAGGATTCTGCACACCTCTCTCCAGAAGTGGGACACGAATTGCGAACCCCGGTCTGTTATGACCACCGATGGAATGCCATGAAGGCGGATTACTTCTTGCACAAAGATTCCGGCCAGGGTCACAGCTGTGGGCACCTTCAGCAAAGGCACGAAATGCGCCATTTTGGACAGATGGTCGACGATGGTGAGAATCGTGGTGTGCCCCGTCTTGGTGGTGGGGAGTTCCACCACGAAGTCCATGGAGATGATGTGCCATGGATACGGTGGTATCGGAATGGGACGCAGAAGGCCCACCGGAGGCACGGAAGCGTTCTTACTCAGGAGACAGATGGTACAGCTCCTCACATGAAGTCCTGTGTCGGCCACCATGGTCGGCCACCAGAATTGTCTCTGCAAGAGCTCTAGTGTCTTATGGAAACCGGGATGGCTGGACAAAACGTGGTCGTGACATAGGCGGACCGCTTCCTGCCGACTGGGCACCCCAGGTAGATACAGCCGGTCTCCATGAAACAGCAATCCGTCCGTGTATGACACGTCCGTGCGTCCATCCGCCAGTCCCTCCAGGTCGACTTGCTCCGTGTCCTTCCGTACTTGAGTTAAGAAGCCCGAAGACGTCACCACACCCTGGAAGTGTTTCTCGGCAAGGATAGGAACAGGCTCGGTGTTCTCAGCTTCGTTGTCAGCTTCTTCCATCCGCGAGAGGGCATCAGCCTTGGCATTTTCTCTTCCTGGCCGAAACGTGATCAGGAAATCGTAGTCATTGAAGAAAAGGGTCCATCGGAGTTGTCGGGCGGTGAGAGCGCGTGCTGACCGGAGAAACTGAAGGTTCCTGTGATCCGTATAGATGGTTACGGTGTGTTTGGCGTCTTTCAGGAAGTGGCGCCATTCCTCGAAAGCGGTCTTGATGGCAAGAAGCTCTCTGTCCGACACCGAGTAGTTACGTTCCGCAGGTTGTAGTTTCTTGGAATAGAATGCCACCGGATGCAGTAGTCCAGTGCGGGTGCTCCGTTGAGACAGCACGCCCCCGATGGCATCTTTAGAGGCATCCGCCTCCACGACGAAGGGCTGCTTGGTGTCGGGGTGCATCAGAACCGGGGCTATGGTAAAACGTCTCTTCAGTTCTTGGAAGGCGTCATCCGCCTTTTGATCCCAATCGAAGGGCACGCCCTTACGCAACAACCGGGTAATCGGGGCTACCATCTCGGAGAAGCCAGTAATGAATCGGCGGTAGTAATTGGAAAACCCCAGGAACCGTTGTACCCCTTTCACGGACTCCGGGGGGGGCCAGGACAGGATGGCTTCCACCTTCTTGTTGTCCATTTGTATGCCCGCTGGAGTGATGACATGCCCCAGGAACTCGACCGTGGTGACGTGAAAGGCGCTCTTTTCCAGCTTTACATACAGACGATGTCTACCCAGCTGCTGAAGGACGGAACGCACGTGCTGCACGTGCTCTGTGATGGTCTGCGAATAGATCAAGATGTCGTCTATGTAGACGATGCAAAAGACGTCTATGAACTCCCGCAACACCTCGTCGATAAAGTACTGGAACGCTGCGGGAGCGTTACAGAGTCCGAAAGGCATGACCTGGTATTCGAATAACCCGAATTTGGTTCGGAAAGCGGTCTTCCATTCGTCGCCTTTTCGGACTCTGACTAGATGGTACGCACCCCGCAGGTCGAGTTTAGTATACACCGAGGCGTCTTTTACCTGTTCCAGGAGATTGGTTATCAAGGGTAGCGGGTAACGGTTTTTGACGGTGATGTTGTTCATCGCTCGAAAGTCAATGCACGTCCGCAGATCGCCCTCCTTCTTAGCCACGAAAAATAGAGGAGAGGAAACCGGAGACCTGGAATGATCTGTCAGTATTGCTCCACAAGACTTACCTCTGCTTGTGCAGCGATTCCGCAGAGACGACAGGAGCGCCCGTCCCCGCACCCACCTGACCCTCGTGGACAGTAGAACCCAGCAGGGACGAGATGGACGCAGGGAAAGGAGCCTGAACGACAGCGGTAGGTAGGGGTGCAGGGTATCTCGGAAAGACCTGCGAAAGAGGAAGACTATGGTCAGTGAGGAACCCACAACCACACTGGAAGCACACACAGAGCTATGTCCTGTCCCAGACTCAAGGAACTCACCCTACTGCGGGAACGCCGGTCGCTACACGGCCGTCGAGTAGGTGAAAGGCCAAGGACAGGCTCTACAGTATAGCAAATGTCGGTGCTCTCACACCGTGGTCAGTTCAAGCTGTTTTCCCAAGAACGACCCTGGAAGCGGTAAATCAGAGTTTAACCCCTGCTTCCGAGTAGGGAAAATGAACTGCAAGGCGCAACAGCGAGAAGTCAAAGGAACCTCCTCAATAGTATTTCAGTACATACTAATGGGCAAAATCATCAAAGGAAAAATCAGCAATGGAATCAGAAATGGTGCAAAGCGCGTTTAGGCAAAAACAGACTGTGGCAAAATCATCCAGGCAAAATCAGCAATGGAAATCAGAAATGGTGCAAAGCGCGTTTAGGCAAAAACAGACTGTGGCAAAATCATCCAGGCAAAATCAGCAATGGAAATCAGAAATGGTGCAAAGCGCGTTTAGGCAAAAACAGACTGTGGCAAAATCATCCAGGCAAAATCATCAAAGGCAAATCAACAACGGCACCCTTCAACAGCCTAGGGGACAAGGGTCTAGGAAAAACCTGAGAAGCCAGGACAGGTTCCGAAGCGTGGACGAAGGTAGAAACAGGTTCCACTGGATAGGGACGGCGTTCTTTTCCGTTCGGCTTCAGGACGGTCACTCTCGCTCCTCGCTGCTCGGAACTCCAAAGAATACGAAGCGCCGAGCCGGCGGGAAACGCGGCGTATAAGCGTTTCCCCCGGAGGCGCTTCCTTGACCCTAGTGCTCCTGTGGATGACTAGACCGGTACTCGACTTCCGCCCGGAAGTGAGTATTCCGGTTCGTCTCTGTGTGTGCGTCTTCGTGGCGGGGGACGGCAAGCGCCGTAACATGACAGAAGCTCAGCCGAGTACATCATCGGCAGCTCAGCTGAGCCCTTCCTCTGAGGTGGGAGCATCACCTTCTTCTGCTCCTCTGGACATTAACCCTCGATTTCGGAGGGTTTCAATGAGGTGTACAACGTGTTGTGGTCTTATTGTTTTTGGGGAGACCAGTGTTTCCCTTATTAACAATAAGATAGACCAGCACGTTTGTAGACGCTCATAATATTCCCATTCTTTTTTTCCTCCATCCCTGTATTAACCCAACGGCTCTTTTAAGAGCCAACCTTACCTCACAATTTTTTTATTTTTTTTTTTACGCTTTCCTTTTTGAAATTTTATTTTTTGCCGTGCGCGTTCGGTACGCGTAATCTACGCGAAGGTCGCGGAATTTTTTCTCGTGGAATTTCTCCGTTTACGCCGTGCGCGTACGCTACGTGAATTCGGCGACTTTTTGAAAAAAAAAAAAAAATTATTTTTGCCCTTGGGGGTCCTTCTGGGACCCCCTGACAAAGGCTAGGGGGTCAGGAACTGTCCACCCTGCCCCCTTTTCACGTTCTCCACCTTTGTTTTTCACCCCCTCAGACTGCGAGAGACAAAATGGCGGCCGACACTTCCTGGTTTTGACCGATTCGAATGTTTACTGAGATCTAACAACCAATCAGAATCGCGCTCGTGCACGGCGGCGTGCGCGTACGGTAAGCTTACGGTACGCGCTCGGAGCGCGCCTATAGATATATATATTGATTTAAATACTATTTTCTCAGGAAATACTGAACAAATTTACACGAGACCTTCAAAAGGCACATCCCTGACCTGACGGCTACCTCTCTGCCAAATTTCAAGTAATTCTGTTCAGCCGTTCGGGCTGTAGCTCGGACTAAAGGTCCTATGGAAAAATGCATGGGGAAAATGCGTTTTGGGACCCCCCCCCTTTTTCTCAGCCCCCGCTTGACGAATCCCCCCGAGACTTTCAGGGTAGGAGTGGAGCGGAGCGCCCCACCTATTTTGAGAATTTCGCGAGGATTCGTCAATCGGCGCCAAAGTTATGCCAAATAGAATGTTGTGGATTTCCTATGGAAACACGGTCCTAACTATAACTATCTACTGGCGACCGCCAGTAGATAATATATATATCTATATCTATATCTATATAGATATAGATATATATATATAACCTCTGGCGGTCGCCAGTAGGTAGTTCTAGTTAGGACCTAGTTTCCATCTGACAAGCATTTTTTATGTGCTTGTAACTTTGGCGTAGTTTCACGAATTTTCACAAAATTTTGCCAAACAATTCATGTTTTAGATCAGCTCCTATCTTGAAAGTTTGGGGGTGATTCGTCAAGGGGGGGCTGAGAAAAAAGGGGGGTCCCAAAATGTGTTTTCTCCATGCAAGTTCTATAGGAAACTTAAGACAAGGCTACAGGTCAAACTGCTGAACGGAATTATGCCAAATTTGGCAGGGAGAAAAGTCTTGGCCCAGAAAGCACGCTTTTTTTTTAAATGGGGTAAATCCGTTCAGTAGTTTTTGAGAAATATCAAATTTTACAGATATCGATATTTGAGAATTCTGATTGGCTGAGGCGTTACGAGCACGAGCTTGCGGCTCATTGGCTGTGTACGGTTGAAACTAGGAAGTGTTGGCAGCCATTTTGTGACTCAGCTGAAAGGAGTAGGGGAAAAAAAGAGAAAAAGTGTATAAGATGGTGTAGTAGGAACACTGCGGACTTAGTTTAAGCAGTCTGTACCGTGCAGAGGCAGGGAGTTTGAATGTTGCGTAGGCGGTGGAAATCCCGTCCGCAGAACAACGATGAGCGGTATTGCGGCAAGGTTGCATAGGCTCTGGAAATCCCGTCGGGAAAACAATGCACAATATTGTGGCAAGCAGTGTGTAGGGTGCACACACAGGTAGTGTGAATGGTGCGTAGGCCTTGGAAATCATGTCCGCAAAACAACGATGCGTGGTATTGCGGCAATGTTCAGTAGGCTGTGAAAATCATATCGGGAAAACAACAATGCGCCGTATTGCGGCCTTCCTTTAATATAATGCGCAGTAATGTTTACTTATAATGCTGTGTTCACTTTTATCACAGATAGTGTCACTTTGTTATAGGAAATGTAATATTATGTGGGAGGGCGTGTTCTGTCCCTGTGCGTGGAACTAAATGAACGTTTAATTGGCTGAGGTGTTCCAACAATCAATTCAATGTTCATTGGCAGCGAACCATTGAAAGTAGAAGTGTGCCAGCCATTCCCTCCCCCTCCGCACAGTAGGAGGGACATCTGATTGGCTGATGTATTCGAAGCAGGACCTTCCCAAGCTTAATGTTCATTGGCTGCGAACCATTGAAAGTAGAAGTGTTGTCAGCGATTCCCTCCCCCTCCGCGGAGTATCAGGGCTATCTGATTGGGTAACGTGTTCCAAGCAGTACCTTCCCATGCTTAATGTTCATTGGCTGTGAATCATGAAAAGTAGAAGTGTTGGCAGCCATTCCCTCCCCCTCTGCGGATCACCATGGACATTTTATTGGCTAAAGTGTTCCGAATACAAGTTTGCTGCTATTGGCTGGGAACGTTTCACTGTTGTGAGCCATTTTGTGAAGCACTTCAAAGGAGTACTGGAAAACAAAGTAGTAGAGGGGAGGGTAGGAACACTAATAACTCTGTACAGTGGTCACAAGGTGGTGGACAGGGACTGTGAATGTAAACATTGTTTTTACATATTTTAAGGGCCATTTATATAATTTGATTGGGGTGTACAAATCACGGCGGAAAAATAAAAGAGTGTGTTGCGGTCTTATTTTTATTAAGTCCGTGGACGGATACTTCCCAGGAGCACTATGTACTTACAATGTGGTCTTTACTTTTTTGACGAGGAGGTGTGGTTGCGCTGCAAAAATTTCAGTCTAGGTTTGAAACAGTTTTTATTAAGCAATTACAAATATACTTTCTTCGGAAAATGTAGCTTTATATATCAGAGGGGTGACAAATAAAAACGCAATTCATCAAATATCCCTTAAGCGTGGCCACAAACTCCCTTTTTTGTCGCCTATGGTTTGTAAAAGTAATGCCCCATATTTTTGTTAATATAAGAGGGCATCAGTTACTTTTACATAAAGTAGAAAAGAAGTGCTACAAGAAACACTCCTGCTCTACATCATCTCAGGTCACAAGAACAATAACAAGTAAAAAACAGTTAAACACAAATTACTTCATATTACAAAGAAATGTACGCTTTATCATTTTTTACAATTTCTATTCTGTAGAACTCTGGAAAGTTCTGTCGTAGTGCTTAAAGGTTGCTCACTGCTCTGTTAACAAATCACGTACTCCTTTAAGAACATTTAGGATAATAGTATAATAATATACACTACTGGTCTTATATATTCGATAGGGAAAGGTGAATAGGAGCAGCAAGAGAGAAAAAGAGAAATACCAAAATATCATTCAGAAATGTAGGGTTTATCAAAGGTATTCAGTAAGAAAGTATCTATGCAAACAATTTTTTTTTAAACTGCAATTCTGAAAAATAGTCTCTCTGTAAAAATATCTGATCAAGTAAGTTATAAAGGTCAGTCATCTGTATTTCAGATGGTTTAGTCCTGACGGCAACAAATCTCCAACTCTTGTTGTCTGAAAAAATGACACGGTACTACAATATACAGAGTGTCACTGATGCCAGACAATAGGAAAAGGACAATAAAGTCATGAACACAAAACAAGATGAATAACAAAATATTTTCCAGCTGTGAGTATGTTCAAAGCTTTTTTTCTGCGGGAGTTCGAAATCTTTCCTCTTCGCGCCGACGGGTCATAAACTCCTCTGAGATCATAATGACTGTGAATATTATAATATACATATTCACACTATATTGTCCCAGGGGGGAACAGAGTAAGAACCAGAAGCTGAGATGTCATCAGTGATGTCATGAGTGATGTCACTGACCATGTCATGAGTGATGTAATATGTGACGTCATCAGCAGTGCATTGCGGGCGCGCGAGTTATAGTTAGCTGAACTAACTATAACGGGGGAATTTCAATGGTTTTGTACAAGTGAAAAGTCCAGCTAACTAACCCACCGTTGAAACTTATGGTTTTTTCAGTGAATTTCTGTGGTTTTTTAAATGCTAATTCCTAACTACAACGTGCCTGAAACCTATGGTTTTTTCTGTGAATTTCAAAGGTTTTTTAAATGCTAATTTCTAACTATGCCTACAGAGATAGGACATGTGAAGCAAGAAGAAAAAATGCACAGAAAGAAAAAAAAGAAGTGCAGAAAGAAGCAACAGAAGTCCTCAAAGACGAAGAAAAGTGCAGGAAGAAGGATAACGTGCAAAAAGAACAAAAAGAAGAGCAGAAAGAAGCCTTGTTGCAAAATCATCCTGTACCCTCAACTTTTTCAGACGGATACTGGTGGTAACTGAGTCTGACTAACCAGTCCTAGAACCAGTGTTATGTTAAAAGACACTTAGAATACAGTGAAAACACCTACATACACTAGGGAACATTATGCGTTGGGGTCCCCCTGTGATTAGCATGACCTCCTCTGTAAGCCCCTAGTATATAATAGGGCAGGGGGATTAAAACTACCTCTTAATACAGGCCACAGGGTGTTTTTGCACACGTTAACTCATGCCACGTCCCCTCCCTTCACCACTGTGTAAACACGCCCTGTGTCCGTTTTTAGTTGGGAGATTAAGTTCATTTGAATCCTGAGGGTCCCTAGGGTCCAACTAGCCCACTAGGTACCTCCAGTAAGTGCCACAGAGCTGCGTTGCAGAGAGGTGTAAAAAGTGGCACGGCCTGGGCCACCTCTCTGCAATGCAGCTCAGTGGCGCTTACTGGAAGCACTTGGTGGGCTAGTTAGCCCCCAGGGGCTCTCAGTATTGAAGGGAAATTATATCCCCAATTTAAAACGTGCCATAGTGCGTGTTTGCACACGTCACCTCAGGCCCCGTCCCCTCCCTTCACCACTGTGTAAACGCGCCCTGTGGCTGTTCTAAGTTGAGAGATTATGTCCCCTTGAATCCTAAGGGTCCCTAGGGTCAAACTAGACCACTAGGTACCTCCAGTAAGCGCCACAGAGCTGCGTTGCAGAGAGGTGTAAAAAGGGGCTTGGCCTCAGAACACCTGTCTGCAGCACAGCTCCCTGGCGCATACTGGAGATGCCTGTTGGGCTAGTTGGCCCTCAGGGACCCTCAGTATTGAAGAGGAATTAATTCCCCAACTTACAATTCGCCAGGGACCGCGTTTGCAGAGTGCTGCAAGGAGGGGGCGTGGCCTCCAGCACGATGCCAGTCTTTTATTTATTTTAATTTTTTAAGAAGGGGGGCTGTGTGGTTCCCCTTCTTATTCTAATGTATTGGCCCTGATGACCCCATCCCCCAGGGCCTGTCTCATAATTATATTTTTTTGACCCCAATCCCCAGGGCCGGCCACTGTTTTTTATTATTTTTAAAAAATATATATTTATAGACACACCTAGGACATGCTGGACAAACCGTACGTACCTATCACCATGACGATTTGCGTGATATTCATTAAAAGGCGACTGCATACAATGAATCCACGTGGAATGTGTTTACACCACTAGTGAAGCTCTGACATGTCTGATGCCCTACCGTGCCTAATCCCGGTAGACACCCTTGTCGTTTATTTATACAAACATGGGTAGCTATTGACGGGTACATTTAATACACATGCACACCAAGCCATTCAAAGAGGATTCGACAAAAATTCGACCAAAACTATGCAAGAAACCCCCCTCACGGTCAATAAAACACACATACACTGCCGGATGTGTAATACTTTTTATTTTAGTCTCTGGAAAGGGGACGAACATCACTTGAGAGTCACAGCGCACTCCTGGCAGAGCCCAATGCTGTGTTACACCCACCATTGCCTGCTGAGTGCCACACACCTCTGTGTTGACACTCTCTAGCCCATGTGCACTGTAAGACCACCCCACTTGGAGAATATTGTCCATACCCTGTATTTAGGCTGGTAACCTACGCCGTTCCTCGAGTGCTGCTCGCAAAGGATACCATTGTGACTCAATATAATGGCGGCAGTCCTGCCGCCGAGCTGGCACCACCCCACATCCATAGGGGGCTGTGAAGTCGGATGCACCGGCAGAACGGAGGAGCGACGAGGGATTTAGGACAGTTTTCCTGAGCGGGGGTCCAATGAGGACTTCATCTTAGCAGCAAATGTGCAACAATGATTACTAAAGGTGAAATAAATACTACATCTCCCACAAAGCCTGGAATTATTGTGATTGGTAGTCCCATGCAGGGGCGTGTTTAAATTGGCTAATATGGGAGAGTTAGTACACCGCTGCACGGTCCTTTCACCGTAACCTCCGAAAAAGCTCTACAGCGAAACGCGTCAGGCGACGTGAAGGGCTGCTTGTAACCAACCCACTTGGAGAATATTGTCCATACCCTGTATTTAGGCTGGTAACCTACGCCGTTCCTCGAGTGCTGCTCGCAAAGGATACCATTGTGACTCAATATAATGGCGGCAGTCCTGCCGCCGAGCTGGCACCACCCCACATCCATAGGGGGCTGTGAAGTCAGATGCACCGGCAGAACGGAGGAGCGACGAGGGATTTAGGACAGTTTTCCTGAGCGGGGGTCCAATGAGGACTTCATCTTAGCAGCAAATGTGCAAAAATGATTACTAAAGGTGAAATAAATACTACATCTCCCACAAAGCCTGGAATTATTGTGATTGGTAGCCCCATGCAGGGGCGTGTTTAAATTGGCTAATATGGGAGAGTTAGTACACCGCTGCACGGTCCTTTCACCGTAACCTCCGAAGAAGCTCTACAGCGAAACACGTCAGGCGACGTGAAGGGCTGCTTGTAACCAACCCACTTGGAGAATATTGTCCATACCCTGTATTTAGGCTGGTAACCTACGCCGTTCCTCGAGTGCTGCTCGCAAAGGATACCATTGTGACTCAATATAATGGCGGCAGTCCTGCCGCCGAGCTGGCACCACCCCACATCCATAGGGGGCTGTGAAGTCGGATGCACCGGCAGAACGGAGGAGCGATGAGGGATTTAGGACAGTTTTCCTGAGCGGGGGTCCAATGAGGACTTCATCTTAGCAGCAAATGTGCAACAATGATTACTAAAGGTGAAATAAATACTACATCTCCCACAAAGCCTGGAATTATTGTGATTGGTAGCCCCATGCAGGGGCGTGTTTAAATTGGCTAATATGGGAGAGTTAGTACACCGCTGCACGGTCCTTTCACCGTAACCTCCGAAGAAGCTCTACAGCGAAACACGTCAGGCGACGTGAAGGGCTGCTTGTAACCAACCCACTTGGAGAATATTGTCCATACCCTGTATTTAGGCTGGTAACCTACGCCGTTCCTCGAGTGCTGCTCGCAAAGGATACCATTGTGACTCAATATAATGGCGGCACTCCTGCCGCCGAGCTGGCACCACCCCACATCCATAGGGGGCTGTGAAGTCGGATGCACCGGCAGAACGGAGGAGCGACGAGGGATTTAGGACAGTTTTCCTGAGCGGGGGTCCAATGAGGACTTCATCTTAGCAGCAAATGTGCAACAATGATTACTAAAGGTGAAATAAATACTACATCTCCCACAAAGCCTGGAATTATTGTGATTGGTAGCCCCATGCAGGGCCGTGTTTAAATTGGCTAATATGGGAGAGTCAGTACACCGCTGCACGGTCCTTTCACCGTAACCCCCGAAGAAGCTCTACAGCGAAACGCGTCAGGCGACGTGAAGGGCTGCTTGTAACCAACCCACTTGGAGAATATTGTCCATACCCTGTATTTAGGCTGGTAACCTACGCCGTTCCTCGAGTGCTGCTCGCAAAGGATACCATTGTGACTCAATATAATGGCGGCAGCCCTGCCGCCGAGCTGGCACCACCCCACATCCATAGGGGGCTGTGAAGTCGGATGCACCGGCAGAACGGAGGAGCGACGAGGGATTTAGGACAGTTTTCCTGAGCGGGGGTCCAATGAGGACTTCATCTTAGCAGCAAATGTGCAACAATGATTACTAAAGGTGAAATAAATACTACATCTCCCACAAAGCCTGGAATTATTGTGATTGGTAGCCCCATGCAGGGGCGTGTTTAAATTGGCTAATATGGGAGAGTTAGTACACCGCTGCACGGTCCTTTCACCGTAACCTCCGAAGAAGCTCTACAGCGAAACGCGTCGGGCGACGTGAAGGGCTGCTTGTAACCAACCCACTTGGAGAATATTGTCCATACCCTGTATTTAGG
Organism: Triturus cristatus; assembly: GCF_964204655.1. Classification (NCBI taxonomy): domain Eukaryota; kingdom Metazoa; phylum Chordata; class Amphibia; order Caudata; family Salamandridae; genus Triturus; species Triturus cristatus. The sequence goes on from NC_140581.1 coordinate 17,367,360, forward strand.
CTGGTAACCTACGCCGTTCCTCGAGTGCTGCTCGCAAAGGATACCATTGTGACTCAATATAATGGCGGCAGTCCTGCCGCCGAGCTGGCACCACCCCACATCCATAGGGGGCTGTGAAGTCGGATGCACCGGCAGAACGGAGGAGCGACGAGGGATTTAGGACAGTTTTCCTGAGCGGGGGTCCAATGAGGACTTCATCTTAGCAGCAAATGTGCAACAATGATTACTAAAGGTGAAATAAATACTACATCTCCCACAAAGCCTGGAATTATTGTGATTGGTAGCCCCATGCAGGGGCGTGTTTAAATTGGCTAATATGGGAGAGTTAGTACACCGCTGCACGGTCCTTTCACCGTAACCTCCGAAGAAGCTCTACAGCGAAACGCGTCAGGCGACGTGAAGGGCTGCTTGTAACCAACCCACTTGGAGAATATTGTCCATACCCTGTATTTAGGCTGGTAACCTACGCCGTTCCTCGAGTGCTGCTCGCAAAGGATACCATTGTGACTCAATATATATATATATATATATATCCTGCTCCCATGCACCGAGATAGCGTGTCACTCTTTAGGCGGGCGCTCCGTCACGGCGGTGCTCCGTGATCAATTTTCGCTCCAAAGTTCCTCTTCCTTCCCGAAAGGATACCAGCACTCACTGGGTCAAGTTTCAGCAATTTCAATTTATTTCTATCGCGCAGCAAACAAATGGGTTTCGGAATAGATCCTTCGTCAGTGTTTACGTTTTACACTGAGAGGCGCCATGTTTTTAAACATCATACGGTTGGGCATTGAAACAAAAGAGGGATGGCGTTCACCATATCGCGAGTGCCATTTTGTAATGGTGTTTCACAATCTTGTTAAAGCCAATTTTTATACATGTGCGAGCATTTCCATTCCTTATAACACAATTAAATGCGAATTTCTTCATAGTGCAATACTGAATAATTCATAATTGGCCTCCACAATTACCATTACTTCCCACACATCTTGCCGTGGATCGGCATTTGGCAACCCCCAATTCGGGATTGCCTCTATTCCCTCTATAATTTACTGTATACCGCTGTGTATCGGCACCCATCCATCAGATGTTAATCAGAAAAAATGTATACTGGTATTCCACATGTTTCCCTAAAAAACATACAGACTTGTATAGTCAATTTTAACACTATTGTTACACATGATTTCCTGAATTGATGTATCCTTGTACAGACTAGGTCCCCAGATGTACTGTCAGCTCCTCCCCACTGTTTAACCCATTCAGGGTTTTTGGAGGTCAATAATATATCGCAACTCTAATCTTCTTAATTGCAACACTCTGTCTCCCCCTCTATTACTCGCTGGGACACAATCAACACTAAAAAACTGTAATAGATCCCTATCACATTTATGTTTGATGGCAAAGTGCCTAGCAAACGTATAATTGTAATCCTTCTTTGATATGGCACCCATGTGTTCGAGTACCCTTATTTTCACACAATGTATCATGCTGCCTAAATACCTGAGGCCACACGGGCACTTCAGGCAATAGACAGCATGGGTGGTCTGGCAAGTCATGAATTTGTTGATTCTTTTTCCTGTTTTCAATCCTTTAACTTCATAGGTGAGTACCCTTTTGCTGAAAGCGCAATCGTTGCACTTACCTCATGTGTAAAATCCTCTCATATCATTCAGTTTTCCCTTTCTAGATGGAATCATATCTAGGTGACTATGAACCAGACTGTCCTTCAGTGAACGTGCTCTCTTAAAAGTAATCAATGGAGCTGTTGGAATATCCGCCCCAATGATTGTGTCGGTTTTTAGCACATGCCAATTCCTTTTCATGATTTTTTTGAGGATGTCTGCATCCTCGGAATAAGTTGATATCATACGGAACTTTCCCTCATCCTGATTTTTCTGTTCTGTATTTTTGAATAAACTTTTTCTTGGTAGGTGCTCCACTTTCTTTAAGGAACTTTCTAGGAGATCCATTTTGTATCCTCTAACTACAAATCGGTTAAAACTCTCCTTTACTGCTATGTCAAAATCACACTTCCTTGAACAGTTACGTTTTAACCTGAGGAATTCCCCATAGGGGATGCTGTTCTTCAGTTTTGGCGGATGGCTGCTAGTGGCGTGCAACGTGCTGTTGCCTGCCGTAGGCTTTCTAAAGAGGGCTGTTGTCAATTTCCCTTATTGTATCTCCACCCTTAGGTCCAGATAGTTCACTGCCACTGAACTAATCTTCCCTGTGAATCGTAGATTGACATAATTTCTATTCATGTGTTCTATATATTCCTCTGCCTTGATCAATGGCGCCCTCCATATCAGGAAGAGGTCATCGATGTAGCAACAAAAGAACAAAACAGCAGACTAAGGTCAGGCACTTAAAGTTCCATTAAGTGACAATATATGCTTTCGAGTGCAACAACTCCCAGTATCCGCTGTTTGAAGATACTTGTCTCACAAAAAGTCCATAGAGAAAAAAAGGAAGGTGCACTCTATCACAAGTCCTATGAAATCAACACCAATATTTGGAAATAATTTTCTTCTTTCATACGTAGTCTTGATTAAAAGATAGGCACACAGCCAACGTGTTTCGTTCCCTTGTGCCTTGGGAACTTCGTCAGGGCTGTAACAATTTGTAAAAACATCCACATAAATATACATATAAAATACATATATAAATGACAATGTACAAAAATAAACATAAATAACAATAATGAGGTAATTATAAGGCATAACAATTCAAACAATAAAGAAAGGGAAAGAAAATATTACAGACTCAGAATTTGCTCATTGCAAACAATAACAAAAATAACAATCTCAGACAAAATCTGATTTAAAAATCAACCATCACGTACAATATATGACATCCAGTAAATAAAGAAAATGCAAAAAGGATGAAAAAAACAAAAGATTAAATTCAAGATCAAAAGGAAGAACAGCAGAAAAGAAGGAAGAGAGAAGAACAACAGAAAAAAACGAAGAGGACCATTGCACTACAAAAAATCAAACATTACCTTTCACAACGAAGCGCATAATATGTCCTCCATAATATGTCCTACATGGCCCATCCTACGCGCACCGCGTGCCCACCCTGCGTGCACGGCACTAACTGCGTAAAGTGGGCGCGCGGTGCGCGAAGCGCACCGCGTGCTCACTGTGCGCGCACGGTGCGCGAAGCGCACCGTGCGCGCACGGAACGAACTGCGTTAAGTGGGCGCGCACGCCACAAATGGCGTAAAGTAACTTAGCATTTAAAAAAACGTACAAATTCACTGAAAAAACCATAGGTTTCACACACGTTATAGTTAGGAATTAGCATTTAAAAAACCTTGCAAATTCAATGAAAAAACCATAGGTTTCACACATGTTATAGTTAGCTGGACATTTTACTGATAAAAAACCAATGAAATTCCCCCGTTATAGTTAGTGCAGGCAACTATAACTCACGTGACCGCAATCCTCTGCTGATGACATATGTGTCTTTATAAAAAAAAAATATTTGTAATATATGTATAGCTAAAATTTAATGGAAGAAGACATGGGCAAATAAGTGTCTAAATACAGTATTAGCATCAGCAGAGGATTGCGGTCACGTGAGTTATAGTTGCCTGCACTAACTATAACGGGGGAATTTCATTGGTTTTTTATCAGTAAAATGTCCAGCTAACTATAACATGTGTGAAACCTATGGTTTTTTCATTGAATATATATATATATATATATATATATATATATATATATATATACATAATTACACCTACTTGAAGATTCAGTTAGTTTTACTCTTCTCAAGCATTGTCTCTGTTATCTTGTCTTTATACTCTACCAAAAATTCGGTAGAATGAACTGTCCAAGTATTTCTTCTACTTGTGTATGCAGCCGGTAAGTTCTCTTTCTATTCCTTTTAGTCCCAAGCAACAGTTGTCAGAAAAAGGTAACAAGCAGTGGTCTCAAATACTCTGCCTCTTACTCCCAGAAAACAGTGTGCCAACTTCTGAAGCGTAAACTGAGAAATGAACCCAGAGAACACTACAAAAATGAAGATATCCTTCAGTAAACTTGCAATCTTAGAAGGACAAGACCCACTTACCGCAGCTGCGCCAGCAGTCAAAACTTCCGTGAGAAACTCCCTAATACTCACGACCCCAAGAATTCCTTCAAAGGAAATGCCGCTAGGAATGAAGCGACCGTTTCTCGAAGTTCCACAGTTGAAGTGCGCAGTTTGCTGCAAGTGAATCCGCAAGCACAGCTGTGCTTGTCGAAGAGTCTAAACACTAGACCAGCAACATTAGTGATTATCACCGGCGGCCATCTTGGAATTCCGCAGCGATAAAATCATTCTTTTTTCAAACAAAAGGAAAGACCATCTATTAGGTAAATATTTACAAGGACTGCAATTACGGTTCAGATGTCTCTTGCAAACTACAGGGAGGATCTTAAGCCTTATTGGTGGTTTTGTCTGACCGGTCCTGACAGTACCCCCCACCAAAACTCCCCCCTCAACCTCTTTGGGCTTATTAGGATGTCTTCTGTGAAATTCTCTAATCAATCGTGGAGCCTGTAAATTGATCTTTGGTTCCCAAGTTCTCTCATCTGGACCAAAACCTTTCCAACCCACCAGATAGAACAATTTTCCTTTCTTAAACTTTGAGTCTACAATTCGCTTAACCTCAAACTCCTCTTCTGACTGGACTTGAATAGGCATAGGAGGACCCTTCTTTCGCAGATTTGGTGGACTCTTTCTTAATAAGGAGACATGAAACACTGAGTGGAACCTAAGTTTCTGGGGAAGTCGAATCTTAACACTAACAGGATTAATCATTTTCTCCACTTGAAAAGGACCAATTAATCTAGGCTGAAACTTCCGATTTCCATTTAAACGCAGATTTCGTGTGGAAATCCAAACCTCCTTCCCAGATTCATAAGTAGGACTAGCACGTCTCTTTTTGCCAGCTTGTTTCTTGTAAGAAGCCTTGGCCTTGATTAAATTATCTGTAGCTTGCTGATAAGCCTTTTGTAGATTCTGTACTACTACCTCTACAGCTAGAACATCACTCTCTTGCCTTCCTACAAAGGTGTTGGGATGTCTTCCTGAGTTTAAATAGAAAGGAGTGTAACCTGTAGAAGAGTGCTCTGCATTATTATAAGCAAACTCTGCTGCCCAAGTTATATCTGGCCACTCCCCTTCATGATTCATCAGGAACAAAAGCAAGTACTGCTCCAATTCCTGATTAACTCTTTCCGTTTGACCATCAGTCTCAGGATGGAAACTGGAAGACAAACGAGAGTCAATGTCCAATCTCTTTAAGAATGACCTCCAGAAATGAGAGATAAATTGAGGGCCCCATTCAGAAATTACCACCCTAGGGATTCCATGTGCTTTAACTACATGTTGCGTGAACAGGAACGCTAAATGAGTAGCATTAGGAATTGATTTTAAGGGGATGGAATGACTCATCTTTGTGAAATGGTCCACTACCACCCAAATGACAGAAAATCCCTGACTAGAAGGTAGTTCTACAATGAAGTCCATGGAAACAGTATGCCACGGATAAGGAGCGGGAGGAACAGGGAGTAGTAAACCTTGTGGAGCCATTCTAACATATTTCCCCTTTAAACACTGTTCACAAGAGGCTACATATTGTCCCACCTGAGCTTCCATGGACGGCCACCAAAATTCACGTTGTACCAATTCCAGCATCTTTTTAACTCCCTTGTGTCCAGCCAGCAAATCATCATGAAAATGTTGTATTATCATAGTTTGAAGTTCATCTTTGGGAATAAAAAGTTTTCCCATGTAATATGGCCGGCCATCTTTAATCTCTCGATTATCATCTTGTTTGACCCATTCTGCAAGATTAAAGGAAGCTAGAACTTGATTCAACTGCTCTTCAAATTCTGGAAACAAAATTACACCACTTATCTTTTCTTTTGGAATTATCAACTCCTTCTCCAAGATCGGGGAATCTTCTCCAGTATCCAAACGCGATAAGGCATCAGCCTTACCGTTGGTGGAACCAGGTTTGTAAATTAACACAAAATTATAATCTGCAAAAAATAATGACCAACGCAACTGCCTGGGAGTCAAGGTTCGAGCAAATTTTAAAAACTGGAGATTCCAATGGTCTGTGAACACAGTAACTTCATGTCGAGCACCCAACAAGTAATGCCTCCACTCCTGAAAAGCATCCTTGACTGTCAATAATTCCTTATCGGCAATGGAGTAATTCAACTCAGCCGTAGTCAACTTTCGGGACCGATAAGCAACTGGATGAAGCTGACCAGTAGATCCGTCCCTCTGAGATAAAATTCCTCCAATCGCCAAATTGGAAGCATCTGCTTCTACAAAGAAAAGCTCTTCAGGATTGGGATGCATAAGCACAGGTGCTGAAGTAAAGGTTTTCTTTAATCCACAAAAGGCTTCTTCAGTTTCGGCCGTCCAATCAAACTTAGAACCTTTCTTCAGCAAACGAGTCAGCGAAGAAACTTTCTCCGAGAAATTTTCAATGAAACGTCTGTAAAAATTGGCGAATCCAATGAAACTCTGCATCTGTTTCACAGTTCGAGGAGATGGCCATTCTTTGATTGCCTTAACCTTGGCCTCATCCATAGAAACTCCATCTGGTGATAGAACGAAACCCAAAAATTCCACTTGACTGGAGTTGAACACACACTTCTCCAATTTTACAAAAAGTTGATGTTCCAATAGTTTATTCAAGATGGTTCGCACATGTTGAATGTGCTCCTTCATATTTTCTGAGAAGATAAGAATATCATCTATGTAGACGACTGCAAAATGGTACAAATACTCTCTCAGGACATCATTTACAAAATGCTGGAAGGCAGCAGGAGCATTACATAAACCAAAGGGCATGACCTGATACTCAAAAAGGCCCAATCTAGTTCGAAAAGCGGTCTTCCACTCGTCGCCTTCAGCCATGCGAACTACATGATAAGCCCCCCTTAAGTCCAGTTTAGTATACTGAAGTACCGGATTTTTAGAACCCAGCGGTGCAGGGGAACACACCCTAAGACTTCGGGTTCTTCCTGTTTCAGACCCACAGAAACACAGAGTCTTCTAGATGAAATCAAAGATCGTATTTATTGGCTGCAGACCAATCACAGGTATCCGAGAAGTACAACACGATGTATGTTCTCAGGAGACTGCTCCCGAACCAAAAAACAGTCTTTACTTATATACACAAAATTACGCTTGGGGGCAACACCGCCCCTATTTTACAAGTGGTCATTCACATATTTTAGTTTCAAAGAAACAGCAGAGCCAAAATGACAATCCCACATTTCAGTTCATTAAGCATACAGTCATTTTACCCAGCAAGGCTCAGAACCCTCATCAGATAACAGCGGACCCCAATAAAACGGGCACCTCCTGCTCGTAAAACAAGCCATAAAGTAGGAAACAGAGTCAGGTGTGAAATAGCTTAGTCAGAGATCGTGTGCGTACAAGGACTTTATGATGGGTCGAGCCCTGATGCTAATCACATTAGGCCGCGAGAAAAGGAACTGGCCGGACAGGATTGACCTCGGGCAGCGGAGTCAGTTTGCACAGGTCAGAGAGGTCACAAGAAGGTGTACGTGTCCTTTAGGTCTAGGCATGGCCTTAGTGCGCAGCCTATGTGAGGGTAACCACAAAATGGCTATTGTTCTAAAATGGAACCCAAGGGTTCAATATGTGGTATCGTATACACGGTGAATTCATCAGTGAAACATGACGAAAACACTCATACATACCGCATTTGACATTTGCGGTTCGTTGATACTGAAGTCGGCATGGTAGGGCCATGCTTCCAACATGGTTCCGAAATTTACAGTACCACAGACCCTCCTTTTGCCCTTACATAGGCAACAACTATACTCATATTAATCTGAGTCCAGGTCCATATCTACAAAGTCATGGAGATGTTGCTGTAGCATCATCCTATTGCTTAGCTCGTCCCTTGATACAGGTTTCCTTACACATGATGTAACACAGAGGCTACACATTACAGGAGCACACTGTATACATAGACAGAACAGGAAAAGAATGGCTAAGATCGTTCCAATGACGAGTAGAATCTTCCATCCCCAAGCTGATATCAGTTCCCAGAACCACCCCATTACCGACCAATCTCCTTTATCCACGTGGATAGATTCGGAAATTTTATGCAGTTTGGAGATGGCCTGATAGATTGTCGGAGCGTTATCTGGTATGAAAATACAACAGCTTGATTGGATAACAGTACATACCCCACCACGATCTGCAAGTATGACATCTAGAACCATACAGTTTTGCAACGTCATGAGGCGATCCGCTTGGAGCTCAGCTGTCAAGTTACCAAGGGCACCAGCCGTTACATTAACAGTGGTTTCCACTACACGAGTCAGTTGTCTCAGGTTCCTACTATTGACCATTGGTCCCCAAAACGGCAGGAAACCCAAGAAAAAGTCTCCTGCTTCCTGACCGGCAGTATCCTCCTTACTAACAACGCCTCTCACAACTCTGGTCTTGTGATAATCAGAGGCGGCAGTAAATGTCGGCGGTAGCAAATTTGCAACATAACACGTGCCCGAGAAATCAGGGGGCAACCATGTATATGCACGATCATTACAAACAAAGTATGTACCCTTGGCAGCCAAAAACGCAGGGGAAAACTGTGATGGAAAAGTGTACGTTTCCGTACAGTCACTCTTCCCTAGTTGAGCTCTTGGATTTTGTCCATTGCCTTGTAAACAAAGGCGACCCATGTGTGGTACAACCCAAATTGGGGATGAACTTTTGCGCTGTTTTTCGCCCAAACTAATGCTATACCCCGTCGCGTTCCAACCTACATAAGCTCGCAACTCATCCTTGTGAATAGATGTATATGCATCGATATCTCTACTCATATCTGCAACTCCTCTCATCAAGGCTTTATTGTTTGAGTTAAGTCTAGTGGAACGCGGTGGTCGCGGGGAGTAGGTTTCAAGCCCAAAAAGAAACAGTCTGGAATGTCCATTATGAACCATTATAGCTAAACGGCAGCACTAGATATGGGATACCCTTATCAATGGTATGCGGCATCAAACCACACACCCAGCAATTCATTGTGTTCATAACTAGTTGGTGCTGGTGCAGAAGTTTAACAAATGAATTGTTTACAAATTCAGAATGTCTAGCTTGTTCGTGTTCAGGCAGAGGGTGAAAAGATTGTGGAAAAATAGTAGGAGGAGGTGTGGGCTGTACAGTGGGTACAAATGGCACTTGGAAAGACAATAATACACAACCTACAGAAAACATCATTATGCTAGATAGTACAAACAGACATAATACTACAAAACATTTGCTATTCATTATTTTACATATTCTGCTCTTAAAACTTATTTCCTCAGCGGGTCTCTTCATCTCGAGAAACTCCATCCTCTAATCGTGCTGTTCGCGGCGGATGAGTGTCTTCTGCTACGGAGTACACCTGTCAGTCCAGGGAACGCCCTAGACCAACCAGAACCGTTGACCTAACGTCTCCGGCTTGTACCCCAAAGTCTTGGCGCCGCGACCCTACAGTTAAACCCGGATGGTGGTTCAAAAAATAAAAAATAGAAAAGTTTCTCAGATGAGAGAGCTGCGCTATCCAAAAATATCAAAGGAAAATAATTTTTATTTGTCCATAGTCCTTGGCCTCAAATTATACCTGTTTTTCCCAGGTACTGTCTGGTCTTGAAACAAGAGTTCAGGCTCTGTGGTGTCCAATCGATTTGATGGCGGCACAGCTTCTTGCAGAATGTAGTCGTTCTCTTGTTCTGAATCTGCTCCCTTTACACGTGCATCGCTAAAAGGCACAAAACGAGGCACAGTCTCAGCCTCAGAGTCAGCGATCCCCTCCTGGACCCACCGATCATACGGTAGGGGCAAAGGGATCCTCTTGCAATGTATGCCGTGTATCCAATTATTTTTCCCTTTCACTCGAACCGCTGATCTTGTTGATAGAAGGACGAGGTGGGGGCCGATCCAACGGGGCTCATCATTTTTTGTACGTTGAAAATTTTTAATCAGCACTCACGATCCAGGATTAATAGGGTGTCCTGGAGCTTCAGAGGCCTGGGGTAGAGTATCGTGAACCTGTTGGTGTAAGACATGCAATTTAGCCGTCAATTCATACAGATAATCAAGCAGTACTGGATGTTCGATTTCACTGAATTTTGTTGGTCTTGGCACACCCCATACATTGGCCGGGCGGCCAAATACAATTTCGTAGGGACTAAGTCCCACTCGCGAATGCACAGTCATTCTTGTTGATAGGAGTGCTAAGGGCAGAGCGTCAGGCCATTTAAGACCGGAGCTCGCCTGAATTTTGGCCAACTTAAGTTTCAAAGTGCCATTGTAGCACTCTACTAATCCAGCTGATTGGGGGTGATTTGCAGCGTGGAACTTCTGCTTAATGCCTAGTCCCTCACACACATCCTTCATCACTCGACCTACAAATTCACTCCCGTTATCACTCCATACCATCCTTGGCATTCCGAACCTAGGGAAAAATTCTTTGACAAGGGCTTTAGCTGTGGATAAGGCCGTATTGTCTTTAGGGGATATGCTTCTATCCATCTTGAAAAAGCGCAAACAACAACCAGTACATATTTCAAATTGTTGCACCTTTCCATGTGGATGAAATCTAGTTGCAGAACCTCAAATGGATATGATGGAGGCACAAAATGACCAGCTGGAGTTGGGGTTCCCCTACCAGGATTGTATTTCAAACATACCATGCAATTTTTGACCACATTCTCCGCACACTTGGGAATTCCAACATTCTGCCATACTGGAGCCAACAACTTACAAATCCCTTTCACACTGATATGTGCCATTCCATGTGCCATCGTAACCACTGGAAGCACATATGCATCAGGTAACAACCATCGCCGGTGTTCTGACAAATCAACCAAACAACCATTTTCATCCAATTTACCCTTACTTTCTTTCCCCATACTCAATTCTTTCTCTGTGGCTTCAGCTTGAAGGGACTTCACAATCTATATCGTGTCTTTACACATTCCAACATCACCAACCCATCTTGCAGGGCCTACAACATAGATTCGAGTTGTCACATCTTTGGGTGTTTCTTTCGCGATTTCGCCAGCAAATGCATTACCACGCCCAACATCATTGGTAACCTTCTTGTGTGCGCTGCATTTCACAATCGCGACTTGTAACGGCAAGGTCAGTGACTCAAGGAGATCATTCACTAACTGACCATTCTGAATCTTAGTTCCATGCGAGGTCAGGAACCCACGTTCCTTCCACAAACGCCCTAAACTATGGGGCACGCCAAAGGCATACTGACTGTCAGTATATATGTTCACTTTCATTCCTTTCGACAACACGCATGCTCTTGTAAGTGCAATTAATTCTGCTGCTTGGGGTGAATTATGTGGTATACATGCAGTTTCAACAATCGTGTGCAAAGTCGTGACAGCATATGCAGCAGTCGTATCACCATTCCGAAGCTTGAAGCACGAGCCATCCACCCATAAGGTACCATCACATTCAACCAGGGGAGTATCTTTAAGATCCACTCTCCCTTTTGTTTCTTCTTCTGTTCTGAACAGACAATCATGCTGTTCAACCTCATCTGTGTCTGCTGAAATTGGCAATAATGTAGCTGGATTCAGCGTGTTGCACCTTTTTATGTGCACATGGTTTGCTAACAGTGTCAATTCATACCCTGACAATCGAGCACTAGTTAAGTGCTGTGTCTTGGTCCTGTTTAACAATGTGTCCACTGCATGGGGAACCATTACGATCAATGTGTTACTAATCCAGCAGACTGTCGAATAGACACAGCTGCTGCCGCTGTGGCTCTTAAACAACTTGGCAATGCCCTCGCTACCGGATCCAAAGTCGACGAAAAATACGCGCATGGACGCGGTCTGTCTCCAAAAGGCTGTGTTAACACTGACAATGCGCAACCTTCCTTTTCATAAACATACAATGTAAAAGGCTTACTATAGTCGGGGGTACCCAACACAGGAGCTGAACATAATGCCTTGCGTAATTCCCAAAAACTTTTCTGACACTCTTCATACCATGGGACAGGATTCGGTGTATCTTTACATGTTAATGCTATCAACGGTTTTGCCAGCAAAGAAAAACTCGGGATCCAGTGCCTAAAGTATGAAGTAATGCCCAAGAAAGCACGCACTTCTCTCTGTGTCCTTGGCACGCTTAATTGTGCAATGTCCTGGATTCTTTCTGGGGTCAGCTTCCTTCCCTCCTTCGATAAGAGATTACCTAAATAGGTCACTTCTTGTCGACAATATTGCAGTTTAGAGAGAGACACTTTGTGATGAAAGGCAGACAAATGACGCAACAATGACGATGTAGCTCCTTTACAAATCTCCTCAGTATCTGCGGCGATTAATAAGTCGTCAACATACTGAATAGGGTAGCACCACTAGGTAAAACAAGTGCATCAAGCTGCGCTTTTAAAGCCTGACTGTATATTGATGGACTTTCACAGTAGCCCTGTGGAACGCGTTTAAAACGGAAGCTTCGACCTCCTAAACAAAAGACAAAAATATCCCTGCTCTCCTCTGCAATCGGGATACTAAAGAAAGCATTCTTTAAATCGATCACTGAGAACCAAGCAGCGGAAGCTGGGATCACAGTTAACAAGGCAGTTATATCAGGGACGACTGGAAACTGTGGCACAACTATCTTATTGTTTCAAACATCATATTTGGGCGAGTTGCACACCTTATTTTCTCGTACCAACTTCACCAAATTTTTTATCTTCCACTTTTTAACGTTGCGTGCTCAATGTGTCGTGCCCAGCCCAAACGCACGTAATAAACTAAACCACAACATATTAGGGGACCACTTTCTGCCTCCAACCATTGGCACTGCTAATTATCAAGTTGCATTTGCAATGTTCATTCTTTTTCTTCGCGCAAAATTCTTTTTCGTCATTTTTTCATCAACTTTTCACTCCATTAATCATCCACACTTCTGCTTGAATTCATAATAGTCCTTATGCAAGGAAAAAGCCATTTCCCAGGTTTCTAATGCTCCCGCTGGGCCATCCGAACCTCAATTCAAGAACACGACTAGAGCCAAATTCCTCCGTAGCAGCTTTATTTAAAATCCAATGCATTTCGGGCCTCTGGGGCCCTTCGTCAGGGAAAACTAGAAATAACAATTACATACGTTTTAGTAATACATCAACCATTATATGCTCACAATTACCAAACTTTTCAAGTTTAGAGTTGCCCGCTCCTCTTTCTCTCAATACTAAGTGAAACTCGACATGCAATCTTGTCACTCTTCCTTGTTATTCTTAACATGATCAAACCCCACTTATACTTAAAAGCTGAACTTTTACATGAAAGCTAAACTGCAAAACCTCCCACTCGGTGACTGATTATCAAACCTTGTTTGTGATTATTTGTTGCTACTATCTGCTACTATCTTCTTACCCCATCATGTACACATAAATCTCCACACTCTCTCCTCTAGAAACTATCTCGCATATTACACATATTAATCACCTAGTGTTCGTTTCCTACCTGCTAAAAAGCAACCATTCTCCTCTCTCCATCCCAAGTAAAGTAACTCCTCTCCATTTCAGCCTTCTTACTTTTAACCACTTCAACTCCTCCTTGCTGACGGCCCAACCCCTCCTTTCCACATAATCAACACCTGGGTCTTTTGTAATCTCCCGCGCTTCGATGAAAAACTACCCCTCCCATGATGCTTTACATTTTAACAGATACTTTGCTTTGACATAATGCTTTCCTTGTTAAACAAACACTGTATTGTAAAACATAATGCAACTCTAAACTTATTTCATAAATGCTGAACGATGTTAAAAACTAGTTCATTGTCGGTATTTCATTGTTATAATTATCATGTCCTTCTGACATCAAAAATAAATTTGCTGCGTGAATTTCGATGTTCCGCCTTGTATAAGAAAACGACCTTCATCCAAAGTGTTCTTTTGATTTGCAGTGTTCTTTGTGGGTGCTAACTCGTAAAGGGCATTTTTGTTTCAAACATCATATTTGGGCGAGTTGCACACCTTATTTTCTCGTACCAACTTCACCAACTATCTTATTGACCTCTCTAAGATCGATCACAAACCTGTAAACAGGTGGCTGAGAAGGGTCAGTACGTTTTAAAACAGACAGAACCAGACTATTGCAAACGTTGCCTCTTGTCTCTTCAATTACATCCTTCTCAATTAAATCATAGATAATTGCTAACAACGCTTTTTCACCTTCATTAGAGATCTTGTACTGGGGAATGCGTGGCAATTTAACATTGGCTTTCAAAGTGACAACATACGGCGGTATTTCCAAAAGGCCCACATCATTAGGGCCAGTGGCCCAAAGGGCATCAGGAAGAGACGACAATTCAGCTGGCAGTATATTCTTCGACAAATACATGGGAGAAATCACTTCCCTACCCAGTGTAAGTTGTACTCCCGAGGGGGAACAATATAATGTCGCATGTAATCTCTTTAACAAATCCAATCCTAACAGGTTTTCACCACATCCTGTCGTTAGGATAAGGGGTGCTTTCAGCTCACAAGGTCCAACAGAAAGGGCCATAGGACTTGAGATTGGGTTCCTAACCGGGGCGCCAGAAAAACCTACTGAAACATTCATCTCGCCAGACAAAGGCGCGCCAGGGAGTTTTGAGCGCATAATTGAACTCTTTGCAGCACCAGTATCCAGCAGAAAGGGCTCTGTTACACCCGCTGTAGTCACCTTAACATACGGTCCGCTCTGATCCACTGGCACTGAAACAACTCCCTCTCTCTGTCTATGGCTGTCCTAGTAATCATTACCTTCCGTATTATCATCTTCTGCATAATAGTCATTATTATAGTACTGCGCTGTCTTGCCAGTTGCATTGGCTTGCTGATCAAAACTATTTATCGTATTTTGAGGCAGAAGAGGACGCGCGTTCTGGGGAACATTTCCACGCCCTCTACCTCTTGGAGCTTGCTGGCCACCTCTACCTTTTGCGCCATAAGCATTATTTGTGCGCTGCAACAATCTAAGACAATTATTTTTAAAATGACCTTCCTCCTTGCAATATGAACACTGATTGGGACCTATAGGGACACGTGGTTGATAATACCCATACATTTGCTGATTATTCTGAAACTGTTGGGGTTGTTGGGGTTGTTGATAGTTACTCTGATTTTGCTTATAGTTATTCTGATCTCCACGTGGCGGGTAAGCCTGCTGTAAAAGAACCTTCGTCTTTAATTCTTTTGTTTTCTTGTCTGCTCTATCCTTCTCATCTTTATCCCTATTTTCGTAATACTGAGCAGTAGCCAGTATTTGCGCTGAAGAGGAAACGGCCCAAGAACTCTCCGAATCTTTTAATTTAATTAAACAACTCTGGAAGCAAATTATGCACAAATTTATCAACAAATAACCGTTGACCACCTTCTGTACTCATGTCTTGACCACTGTGGCCGATAAATGTTTCTTCAAACCTGGTGAAGAAATCGGACACTGTTTCATCTTTCTTCTGTTTGCATGCAGATAATTTATCCCAATTTATACGTATTGCGGGCATTAAAGTTTTCATATAGTTAATTATTCTACCAGGGAGTTCTGCTACCGCGGGCTCAGGCTTGGCACCACCAACCTGTCTATTGTCTGCATTAATGATATTAGCCCATGTGTCACCTAGTTCTGCAGCATCATCTGTATTACGAATCAATCCCCACAAAGGCTGTGGAACAACATTCCCGAACAACATATCTATGTCAGCTAGATTCATGACACATGATTCCGCAGTCTGTGATAACTCCTTATAATATCCTGCGGGGTTCTTACGGGGGTCAGGCAATGTCTGCTTAAGCGCTAAAACTTCAGATCGCTTCCAAGGAACATGTACTCAAACACGCTGAAAATGAGCTGGCATAGCAGCAATACCATTAGCGGCATCAGCGGCAACAGCTTCCTTCCATACCGGAGGGACTTCTCTCATAGGGTACTGTCGCACCTTTTTACCAGAGGAGTCAAGCCCAAACAGTGACTGAGAAGGATCCTCAATCCTAAAAAATAGCAATGTCGCAACTGCTTTCCTAACATCGGGACCCACAATCGTACCTTTTCCAAATTCAAATCGCACTTGACACAACTCCTGCGGGCTTGAGTCTAAACCATTATCTTCCAATTCCCCATATAGGAATTCACACATTTTCTAAAAAACGTATATCTGTTTTGGTGCTTCCCACTGATGAAAAACATTCACAACAGATTCTACATCATATCTTGAAGGATAAACAATCCACCTATGTGCCATGTGGTCCAATACTTCTTTCTCTCCAGAACCAGGCAGCTGACTAAGCAACTGCTTACGTTGTGAACCAGGGGCTCACAACGTACTAGATGACCCAAAGAGGGGTGATATAAGACTAGTGACTGCACTAGCTATTCGTTGTCGTGTAGAAGGAGAAGTTATGGCAAGAACCGGGTGTAGATACAGATACAGGAGTAGTAGCAGGTAGGGCACCAAGGGAGGCAGCTGATGTGCTAGGTAAAGTCGCAGGGAGCGCAGAAGAGGTAGGTAGCAAAATCGGCGTCCCTTGGGAAGGCTGCGCTGCAGGGATAGGAGCCGGCTGAGGAGGAGCTGGCGGCTGTGGAAAAACTTGTGGTAAATTAACTGGAGGCTGTGCATTTAAAGGTTGCGGAGGTGCTGTAGCATTTTTCGCATACGGGGGTGGCGAACTTAGCAAATGCGACATTAGGGGGTCTTTCTCCTTTTCTTTTAACGCATCTTGCTGAAGGGGCGGCAAAACTGGGTAACATTTATCAATCACTAGTTTGCGTTGCCTGTGCAACTGCTCATTCATTTGGTCCTCTTCATTATCTTTAAACTGCAAAGCTGCTTGCATTATCGACATACCTCTCTCTCTTTTATTTTTCTTTGCTAATGTAATTTCTTTTTGTTTGGCTTCCTTTCGCCATAGGCGGAAAGAATCAAACATCGCCGGCCGGGCTTTCTTCTTGGATAATTTAACTTCTAGGTTATCTAGGATTTCTGCGTCGAAACTACCATTTTGGGGCCATTTTAAAACACCATCCTTCCTGGTGTATCGGGTCCATACTTCATTATACGTAATGGAGCCCACGCCATGTTTTACATAAAGCTCATAAGTTGGAGTTCCAATTGGAGGAACCGGACACAAATCCTCTAATCGGGAATCCCTTTTACAACCAAAACAAAACAAATTTCCAAATATACTAGAACCAGGCATCTTCGCTCGCTAGTCTAGTTTCAAACTTCAAAGGATTATCGAATACGATAGTCTCGTGAATACACGAGTCCTCTAGTCCCAAATCAAAGCGATCCCGAACGATACCAAAATCCCGAAGGATACCAAACAAACTGGGAGACGCTCCACTTATACTTAACTGAGGTATCGATGACTTCACCAGAAGACTCTCTCAATTGTTTCGCTCTACCAAATCGTCAAGGGTCCAAAACAGGGCGATAGTCAGGGCAGCAGTCCTTCGTAACCGTCGGGACGCGGAGAACCTCGCAGAAAAGACTTTCGGACCACGTCGACTTGCAGGGGTCGATGAAGTGGCGGCCTTCCTCCAGAATTTCCACACGAAGCCCCCCACGAACCTCTGGCTTGGACCAGTACCGCTGAAATCGCCCTGAGTTGGGCGCCAACTGAAGTACCGGGTTTTTAGAACCCAATGGTGCAGGGGAACACACCCTAAGACTTCGGGTTCTTCCTGTTTCAGACCCACAGAAACACAGAGTCTTCTAGATGAAATCAAAGATCGTATTTATTGGCTGCAGACCAATCACAGGTATCCGAGAAGTACAACACGATGTATGTTCTCAGGAGACTGCTTCCGATCCAAAAACCAGTCTTTACTTATATACACAAAATTACGCTTGGGGGCAACACCGCCCCTATTTTACAAGTGGTCATTCACATATTTTAGTTTCAAAGAAACAGCAGAGCCATAATGACAATCCCACATTTCAGTTCATTAAGCATACAGTCATTTTACCCAGCAAGGATCAGAACCCTCATCAGATAACAGCGGACCCCAATAAAACGGGCACCTCCTGCTCGTAAAACAAGCCATAAAGTAGGAAACAGAGTCAGGTGTGAAATAGCTTAGTCAGAGATCTTGTGCGTACAAGGACTTTATGATGGGTCGAGCCCTGATGCTAATCACATTAGGCCGCGAGAAAAGGAACTGGCCGGACAGGATTGACCTCGGGCAGCGGAGTCAGTTTGCACAGGTCAGAGAGGTCACAAGAAGGTGTACGTGTCCTTTAGGCCTAGGCATGGCCTTAGTGCGCAGCCTATGTGAGGGCAACCACAAAATGGCTATTGTTCTAAAATGGAACCCAAGGGTTCAATATGTGGTATCGTATGCACGGTGAATTCATCAGTGAAACATGACGAAAACACTCATACATACTGCATTTGACATTTGCGGTTCGTTGATACTGAAGTCGGCATGGTAGGGCCATGCTTCCAACATGGTTCCGAAATTTACAGTACCACAATACACTCGTGCTCCTTTGACCTGGTCTAACAACTCAGAAATTAATGGCAACGGATATCTATTCTTCTTGGTCACAGAATTTAAGGCTCGATAATAGATGCACATTCTCAGCCTTCCATCTTTCTTGGGAATACAAAATAGTGGTGAAGATACCGGTGACTGAGAAGGACGGATGAAGCCATTAGCTAGATATATGAGAGGGCATAAAAGCTCAAGGTTCCAATTCTATCTTACAGTCGTAATCTCGATGTGAAGGCAATTTATTGGCCTCTTTTTCATCAAATACTTCCACCAAATCCAAGAATTCATTTATAATCTCTTGGGTTTCCATTACACAAATCAATTTAGCTGGACTAGCCAAATACCGAGGTGTTGAAGCAGAAGAGAACTCCGACCCCCAATTGTGACAATGACCCTTACAGTACTCTGAATCCATTCCTATAGTTCTCTTGGCCCAATCAATCTTTGGATTATGTTCCGTTAGCCAAAGTAGACCCAGAGCTGGAATTGGGGAGCATCAATAAGACTAAATCTCAAAATGCTCACATGACTACTTGGTCCCGTTAACCTAATCTCCTCTGTATCATGTACAATTGGACCGGAGGACAGGTTAGTACCATCTACAGCACGGCTTCAGGTCTTTCTTTCTTGACAAATTCTATTCCCAACAATTTTGCAAAGCCTATGTCACAAAAATTGCCCTTTGCTCCAGAGTCAATCATAACTGAGATATCTTCCAACCTGGTTTCACCAAACTCAAGAGAGGTGGCGACAATTAAATGAGGAGCCGAAGATTGCAATGTATTAGCAACAAACTGAGGATCAGGAGTCGACTTTTCTTTAGCTGCCACCAGAGCAACTTCTCCTACTGGTGGAGCCTGTCTTTTACTGACGCATTATTCCTTGGATTCTTGGAGCATTCCTTCACAAAATGCCCAGAATCACCACAATACATGCATAGATTGCCCATTCGTCTCCTCTCTCTTTCCTCCTTAGATAGAGGACCTCGCACAAAACTGATCTGCATAGGTTCCTCTTCAGAAAGTTTTTCTTTGATCTTAGAGTTTTCTGACTTGATTCGATCGAAGCAGGGAGGAAAATACTTAACCTCCTTCCGATGCTCACTCTTTCTCTCGTTCTGGCGCTGGTCAATTTGCAGGACTACATTAATTAATTCAGAAACATCCGTTGGTCGCTTGGGTATCTGTGCCTGACCATCCTTTATCTCGTCTTTGAGACCACAATAAAAAATTGATGCTCTTTTGGCTTTGGGCCAAATATGCAACCAAATCTCTATTTCCCTGTTTTAAATCCAATAGCTCATTATCCGTAGTTTGTGAAACAGCTCTTCTGTCAAAAATTCTCAAAAATTCTCTTTTAAACTCATCAAAGTTATACAGATTTGGGTCATTGTTATTTACTAATGGCATCGACCAAGCTGCTGCGTCACGGCTCAGGTAGGACAACATGAACGCCACCTTAGACTGATCCTCCTTAAATATAATAGGCCTGCATAGAAAGTGTAAAGAGCATTGAGTGAGGAAAACTTGCACCTTATGGGGGTCCCCACCAAACCTTTCAGGAGCTGCTAGTGGAATGGTGGGAGAGATGGCATGAATAACCTGCGTGGTTAATTCTGCCGCCGAGGGAGCTGGTGCAAATGACTGAGACTTGTTTTCTTTTGATCCGGAAACTGAACTAGCAGATAACTCTTCTACCCTTTGACGCAAGAACAGAGTCTCTTGACTAGACTTTCTAACTTCTTCTCTGAGCGATTTATTCTCGGACATTGCTTCTCTTAATTGTGTCTGTATACCATCTAACACAGTCGCTAGGGCATTAACATGTGTATAAATCATGTGCAGGGACTCAATGCGGTGAAGTACTTCTTACAGAAAAGATCATTGAAGTTCTTTGAGCATAATAGGATGTTGCTAGAGCTGATCGAATTCTGTCTGTTAAACAACATTTTTCTGTTCCAGGGAGGTCTTTATAGGCAGGTATCCGGGACCACAATGGGAACCTGCTTCACACCCAGCTATGCAAATTTATTCGAAGGCTGGTGGGAGGAGCAGGTGGCCTGGCCCACAACCAATGAAAGCTGGACGAAAGAAATAGTGTCTTGGTATCGATACATCGATGATTTCTTTCTGATATGGAGGGGGCCATTGATCAAGGCAGAGGAATACACAGATCATATGAATAGAAATGATGTTAATATGCGATTCACAGGGGAGATTAGTTCAGTGGCAGTGAACTATCGGGACCTAAGGGTGGAGATACAAGATGGGAAATTGATAACAGCCCTCTTTAGAAAGCCTACGGCAGGCAACAGCATGTTGCACGCCACTAGTAGCAATCCGCCAAAACTGAAGAACAGCATCCCCTGTGGGGAATTCCTCAGGTTAAAACGTAACTGTTGAAGGAAGTGTGATTATGACATAGCAGTTAAGGAGAGTTTGAACCGATTTCTAGTTAGAGGATACAAAATGGATCTCCTAGAAAGTACCTTAAAGAAAGTGGAGCTCCTACCAAGAGAGAGTTTATTAAAAAAAACAGACCAGAAAAATCAGGATGAGGGAAAGTTCCGTTTGATAACAACTTATTCCGAGGATGCAGACATCCTCAAAAAAATCATGAAAAGGAATTGGTATGTGCTAAAAACTGACTCAATCATTGGGGCGGATATTCCAACAGCTCCATTGATTACTTTTAAGAGAGCATGCTCACTGAAGGACAGTCTGGTTCATGCGCTGGTCTGGCGAGACTTATTGAGAGGGCTCCAAAAAGTGCTACAAGGCCAGCCGAGAGCTACAGTGCATGTGCACGGGCGCGCACGCTGTGCTTTACCGCGATTACTTTCACTTTCGCGGCCGCACGGGCGCTCACAGTTAAGGCAGGAAATACATTCTCGTTTTTCCCTTTCTACCTATCAAGTGCATTGGAGTCAATATGTCCTCCCAGAATAGTACCATAGTAACACAACTCGGGAAACTCACTGATGACAACCTCCATCACCCTCCCCCTCAAGCCCCCGGATCAAATGACGAATTCTAAAGGCCCTCACTCCTGTTCCCATTCTGTCAGTAGCCCCCCCTCACATTTGGTGGCTCCCTTGCTCCCCCTTCGTCACCTGGAGAGAACTGAGGGCTATGGTGTCTGACCGCTCGTCAATCAACATCTCCCCCCATTTTTGCACCCCCATCCCACACACCTCTTTGTTCACTTATTTGCCTGGGGTACGCTCATGCCTTCCCCTTCGGTGCCCCCTTCCACGTTGAAGTTTCACCCACCCTTTTGCCTTCCCTGCCAGATAAAGGAGGCTTAAGGTATCCTTTCCGTCCAAACACATCCTATTTTAGCAGGTCACTTAACATTATCAAAGCAGTAGAACTGTACACGAAGAGCATGCACAGCCCAATAGTACACTCCTTATTGCTCACATTCGTTGTACCATTCCTTCGTTTGAGACAAACAATGTTTCTACTTTTTCTTCTCTGCTTATTACCCATGCCGACTGTCAAGTAACAGAATCCTACTGCGCGGTATTACCTTTTTAAAAATTGACATGACTGCCGAATACCATTTACCTTGCCTTCTGTCACGCTGTACCAATCAGCGATGTCAAGCACAAAATCTCAATTCATATATCATTTTTTTTTAAGTCTTCCCTGCATAGAAGAGAACAACAATGACATGATCTGTAGAAAACCTGGCGTATCGCAGCTCTCTTGAATTTGTGCAAAATCTTTCATATAACCTTCCAATCAAACACACTGTGTAGAAAAGCAGCAGCAAGCCACAATATTTCTGCGTATACCTCGCATATATGTTCTGCATGAAAAATGGTCTCGGCTTGCAGTCCGCATGTGAGAAGCAAAATTTCAACGAATTTTCAACAGAGTAGATTTTAAAGAGGCCCCTTTCCAGATAACAAGTTCAGTCTTCGTTCAGGAATGTACCATAGAGCTTGAAGTTTCAGTACACACAAATCGCTGTCTGGGAGTCACACAGATAATTTAATTACCAAGTTGAAGATGAGCACTGGAAAGTCCAGTTTTTGTACCCATCTCTAACTCCAATCTGAATTAATACACTTTCATAACAGCCACCCTCGATTTGGTTTGCTTAAAATGTTTGCTGTGTTTGCTGCTCAATGCGTGCATTTTCCACTAACAGGGAGTGGGTGATTAAACAAGACTTGTGTTGTTGGCAATTTGGCTTATTGCACCCCAAGATTTAAGCAGTGTTCCTCTTGATGATTCCCAGTTTTGACCAGTTTGGGTCCACCAGGACTTTATGGGATGCACAAAGGTGCAGCTGTTTCTTGACGTGGCCTGCTGTGCCTTTGCTTTGCTGCAGTCTGTGCAAGGGCTTATGTGACATACAAGGTTCCTCTGCTTCTAAATGGGGCTCCACTTTGATTAGTTTATAACATAACTCCGTCATAGACCGCAGAAGGAAATGGCATGTGAAGGTGGCAAAGGCATAGAAGCTTGCACCTATTTGCAGCTTTAAGCTTCGAGTTTGGTGTTCGGTGTTTTAGATCTCGTGCATCTCTTGCATCGGTTTGGAGTCAACCTGGTGGGTGTTTTTAGGTCTCACCTGACCCAGCGCATGCGCTGGTCTGGCGAGACTTATTGAGAGGGCTCCAAAAAGTGCTACCAGGCCAGCCTAGAGCTACAGTGCATGTGCGCGGGTGCGCGCGCTGCGCTTTACCGCAATTACTTTCACTTTCGCGGACGCACGGCCGCTTTGATGTTTGATCATGGTCGCGATCGCGATCACTTTCACTTTTTATTTAGTTATGCAACTGTTGCATGGCTAAACACTTATAAGGTCCCAAGGGAGAGACCTATTGGCTATGCCAATGCTTGTTATCCATGTGCTAAGGGCAAAGCTTTTGCTTTCAGCAAAAGGGTACTCACCTATGAAGTTAAAGGATTGAAAACAGGAAAAAGAATCAACAAATTCATTACCTGCCAGACCACCCATGCTGTCTATTGCCTGAAGTGCATGTGTGGCCTCAGGTATATAGGCAGCACGTTACACTGTGTGAAAATAAGGGTACTCGAACACATGCGTGCCATAGCAAAGAAGGATTTGAATTATCCGGTTGCTAGGCACTTTGCCATCAAACATAAAAGTGATATGGATCTATTACAGTTTTTTAGTATAGATTGTGTCCCAGCGAGTTTCTGAGGGGGAGACAGGGTGTTGAAATTAAGAAGATTGGAGTCATGATATATTATTGACCTCCAAAGAAAGACCCCGAATGGGTTAAACAGTGGGGAGGAGCTGACAGTACATCTGGGGACCTAGACTGTACAAGGATACATCAATTCAGGAAATCATGTGTAACAATAGTGTTAAAATTGACTATACACGTCTGTATGTTTTTTAGGGAAACATGTGGAATAACAGTATTCATTTTTTCTGATTAACATCTGATGGATGGGTGTCGATACACAGCGGTATACAGTAAATTATAGAGGGAATAGAGGCAATCCCCTATTGGGGGTTGCCAAATGCCGATCCACGGCAAGATGTGTGGGAAGTAATGGTAATTGTGGAGGCCAATTATGAATTATTCAGTATTGTACTATGTAAGAAAATCACATTTAATTGTGTTATAAGGAATGGAAATGCTCGTGCATGTATACAAATTGGCTTTAACAAGACCCAATGCAAATATCTTCATGGGCAAACTAGAGAACTGTATACTTGCTACTTCTAGCATCAAACCACTGGTATAGCTACGATACATTGATGACATATTTCAAAATTGGGAATACAGGAAGTAGAACATTGGAACAATTTACAGCTTATATCAACAATATCCATCCTCCCATCAAATTTACCAGCAGCAATACTAAAACGAAGCCTTATCTCCCTTTTCTGGATGTGCTACTTACCATTCATGAACACAAAATTATAACTGATCTGTACCACAAGCCTACAGATGCTCATTTGTATCTAAACTGGACTTCATGTCACCCACACCACACTAAACTGAGCACCATCCACAGCCAAGCACTCAGAACAAGACACATCTGCAGCAATGAGGAAACCTGTAAAGACTATCTAAAGGAGCTTGCTACATTATTTAAAAGGCAAGGCTATCCTCTGCATATTATACAGCAACAAATTGACAAGTCTTTGCAGTTACCCAGAGAAGCACGTATTTGGAATACCAACGGCAGAAACAAAAGTGACAGAACTCCATTTGTAGTTGACTATCATCCATTAGCTCCCAACTACAGAAAGATAATGCAAAAAACATTTCCCTTACTGTCCACTTGTGAAAAATTGCAAAAGGTTTTTCCAAAACCGCCAGTCATTGCTTACCGCAGAGCTCCAAATTTACGATCTCTTATTGTGAGAGCTGAACTCAAGCAAGCTATAACAAATGCAGGGGTTCATTGCTGTGACTCTAAAAGGTGCATCACGTGTGAATATCTTTTACAAACATCATCTGTAACTAGTTCTGTTACGAGAAAGAGCTATGCAATAAGGCAGCATCTTATATGTCGCTCAACATACATTATTTATGTGATTCAGTGCCAACGGCAAAGCTGTAAAAAACAATATGTAGGTCAAACAGTGAATGACCGCCGTACATAATTCAGGAACCAAAAATCGGCAATAATTAATAAGAAAATTGACCAGCTTGTAGCCAATCATTTTAACCTTGTGGATCATTCACTATCAGATTTGAAGATTTTCCCCCATGGAACATGTTTCAAAGGCAGAACTACTGGACTCCAGGGAAAACTTCTGGATGTCCCGTTTAAAATCACTGCATCCAGATGGACTGAACATTACTGACAACACAACCTGATTACTGCATATCTCAAGAGCTCTCAGGACTGCATTGATTCCACATTCCAAATGGAATCTTCACTCATGATGCTTTTTGAAAATTCAGCTGTGTCATCTGTGCAGCCACAGAGCAAACCATCTTGTACTACCTGAGGAAGGCGGAAGCTGTAACGTTGTAGTGAAATATATATTTGTTTTTTGTTGAATATATCTGTTTGAGTCACTTCTTTCTTGGATATTGTATTTCTTTGTGACTCATTGTATCCTTTGGGATGCAGATTTTTGCCCTGGCTGGCTGTAGTTTACTTGTAATCCTTCATCTTCAAGTATGCTGTTTTTGGGATTACAAACCTGTATCCTCCCTGGATTTGACACTCAAGCCAGAAGCAACCACCATGTCAAGAACAAATCTATATCCTAGATATGCGGTGTTCATCCAGGAGAAAATCAGTAAGTGCCAATTTACAAAAGCACATTTACAAATCTATAAAAAACGTAACATTTATCCTATGTGGTTGGAGGTTAAGTCTAAGCCCCCTTTTAAACTAACTAGTTGTGAATGGTCTGCGACATGGAATATTTTAATGCATAACTCATCAATGGCCCTACTATTGGTATCTATTAAAGTAACCATTCAAAAAATTCAGATGCTTAAAGCCAAGCTACAAAAAGAACTGGAACTTTTAAAGAACACAAAAAGTGACTCTGAAGTAGCGCACATACTACAGAGGATTGCAGTAGTAAAAAAGATGACTGTCAGGAATGCTATTGAAATGAAATCTGCAAAACTAAAAAGAGATATGTTAAGATTTCATATACCTCCTCTTCCAACTCACCACTTCATAAATCATTCTGTTTTTGGAGATGTTCCTGTCAGTGAAACCCTGTGAGTACACAGCATAAAAAGAATAGAAGATTTATAAGGCAAAAAAGGCTGCATAGCATCAGCCAGCCACAACCCTTCCAGACATCCGACCCAGTTATTGGCTTGACTGGAGGGCTCCTATCACCATGTGAATTGAACCTCTTGAGCACAGGCCTCTATTTCTGTCCTGTACCGAAAGACCATAAAACTGCCAACATGATGAGAGACCTAAAATCTTTGAGAGAAGATGCAGACTTGCAGAATACTTTTACAATAATTCTAATGTTGATCTGCCAAGCTACCTTCCAGATCCATTTAAGAAGTTCCACCATCCCAAATCATAGACTCCTCAATGTGGTAGAAATCCTGTCCTTGATACATACATTTTATCCATCAACAAACTCATCAAGGATTCAACACCTAAAAGGATTTTTGATAACATTACCTGAGATGAAAGAAAATATCTTCATCTCCTTCAACAGAGAATGGATGTCATTATAAAACCAGCAGACAAAGGTGGTGCAGTGGTTGCCATGAAAGTAAGTGATTATATTGAGGAAGGAATGAGACAACTAATTGATACCAACACTTACAAACCTTTAGAAACTGATCCCACAGAAGACTTGAACAAAGAAATTAAGAACATGGTTGTAAGATACAGGAGCTTAAACCTCATTGATGAAACAACAGCAGATATACTTGTTCATCCCAAACCAAGACCTGGGAGGTTTTATATGCTTCCCAAAATTCATAAAATGAACAATCCAGGCCATCCCATCATCTCCGGCAATGACACAGCCACTGAGAAACTATCTTTATTTGTCGACCTGCACCTCTAGCCCACTGTACAGGAACTTCCATCATTTGTTAAAGATACCAGTCACTTCCATCAGACTATTGAAAAATTAAACTAAACCTATACATTTGATGATACTCTTCTGGCTACATTTGATGTTACATCATTATACACTAATATACCACATGAGGATGGGCTTATGGCATTATCTGAATTTCTTAATAAAAGAACTGTGAAAAAGCCATCAACAAATGTGCTTACCAACTTTGCACGTTTTATCCTTAAATCCAACAATTTTACATTCAATGGTAAAAACTATCTGCAGATATAAGGGACTTCCATGGGCACTCGGATGGCTCCATCCTATGAAAATATCTTCATGGGCAAACTAGAGAACTGTATACTTGCTACTTCTAGCATCAAACCACTGGTATGGCTATGATACATTGATGACATATTTATAATATGGAATGCAGGAAGTAGAACATTGTTACAATTTACAGCTTATATCAACAATATCCATCATACCATCTAATTTATCAGCAGCAATACTAAAACAAAGCCTCATCTCCCTTTTCTGGATGTGCTACTCACCATTCATGAACACAAAATTACAACTGATCTGTACCACATGCCTAGAGATGCTCATTTGTATCTAAACTGGACTTCATGTCACTCACACCACACTAAACTGAGCATCATCTACAGCCAAGCACTCAGAAAAAGACACATCTGCAGCAATGTGGAAACCTGTAAAGACCATCTAAAGGAGCTTGCTACATTATTTAAAAGGCGAGGCTATCCTCTGCATATCATACAGCAACAAATTGACAAGTCTTTGCAGTTACCCAGAGAAGCACTTATTTGGAATATCAACAGCAGAAACAAAAGTGACAGAACTCCATTTGTAGTTGACTATCATCCATCAGCTTCCAACTACAGAAATTTAATGCAAAAAACATTTCCCTTACTGTCCACTTGTGAAAAATTGCAAAAGGTTTTTCCAAAACCGCCAGTCATTGCTTACCGCAGAGCTCCAAATTTACGATCTCTTATTGTGAGAGCTGAACTCAAGCAAGCTATAACAAATGCAGGGGTTCATTGCTGTGCATCACGTGTGAATATCTTTTACAAACATCATCTGTAACTAGTTCTGTTACGAGAAAGAGCTATGCAATAAGGCAGCATCTTACATGTCGCTCAACATGCATTATTTATGTGATTCAGTGCCAACAGCAAACCTGTAAAAAACAATATGTAGGCCAAACAGTAAATTTTCCACAGAGGTTTGGCAGGTGATCTATAAGCTAAACTGAGAGCATATTTTCTGTAAATTCACATTATCTTTCTCAGTCATGTGAGAATGAAGTCTGACATTCTCAGTAAAACATGTACAGCCAACAAGGGCAGAGACTGTCAGTTGATTCCTTTGTGTTCTACTGCAGCTTCCCAGAGTGTTCTAATGAACAACTAGAGCGCTAACAGTCCTACTTATGACAAACGTATGGCACACCTGAAGCCATCTTGATTGGAATAAAGTGGTAACTCTTAAAACATTTAATTTAAAAAGGAACAGAATGAGGGGGTTTATTTTGCCACAGAAAGTATGATTAGTGCTGCAGAAAGAAAAATTAGGGCACATTTTGAGTGACTTCTCAAATCCTTTTCTATTTTATTAAAAAATTCTGACATGCAGACTGAAACATGCACTTTGAATACCAGCAGCAGATTTCCCTGGTGAGCAGTAGCTTTACTACAGTGATCTAATGAGCAACTAGAGTGCTAACATTCAGAATTTATCGCAAATGTGTGACATATCTGAATACCTTCTTGATGGAATCAAAGTAAAAAACTGAAAGCATTTCCTACTGAGGAGACTGCAATAAATGAGGAAATTAGGAAACTTTATAACAAATAATTCTTCCAAGATGGCCACCAGAGACAGCACAAATCTCACCCAGATGTAGCCCACTTGTAGCCCAATGACAGGATTGTGCAAAATACTTTTTATTTTTTGTGTTTTTGCAGTTTTATATAGTGCAGACTTGTCAGGTATTTGAGTGCTTTACATGAGCATTGGTTACATCACACAAGGACAAATTCATTTTGGTTGTAGACATGGGGAGATTAAGTGATTTGACCAGAATCACAGAATGTCAAGCTGAAGCAGAAACTCCAACCTGGTTCCCCAGTTACAAAGTCTGCAGCTCTGGAAGTAACACCACATCCTCTCCCCTAAGTGCAACATTTAATCAAGTTGTCAACGGGATAAAAAACATAAAGATAACAAATAATTTAAAAGTGCTTTGTCACTATTTGAAAACTGATAAAAAATGTCCTCATTTTAATTTTTTAGAGCACTAACCATAATTTTGATGCAAATAAGACCCTCTCATATATGTCATTTCTAAAGGAAATGCTCTAGGTATTACAGTTTTGATTACATCAAGATGACGTGAGGCATGCCACACTTTAGTAATAAATATAGAATGATAGCAATCTTGTTGTTCATTAGGATACTGTTGAGAGGCAGAGGCCAGGGGCACGGACTCTGAAAATTGAAGGCAGGTAGGAGAGTGCAGAGGCAACAATTTGACCACACTGGGCAGGCAGGAAGGGCAGTGGCAGCACAACAGACTATGGAGGGCAGTGGAAAGGGGGGCAGTGGCAACAAACCAACAATACAGGACTGGCAAGAGAGGCTGTGGCAATATAATAGATCATTGTGGGCAGAAGGAAGAGGCAGTGGTAGTACAACCATATGTGCCAACAGACCCGATTCAGCCAGGAAACGTCCAATGTTTTTAAGCTCAAATGGGCTTTATTTGATCTGTCTCCTGTCTACAATCTCCTCTTTTTCAATGTAACTCAAAGGGGAAAACCAATACCCCAGTTTTTTTCAAAATCTCCCTCTTACCAAGTTCAAAATGTTCACAAGTATGGTACATTGGATCATAGAAGGCAGGAGGGATTGGGGTAGGGACATGGACTCGTATAACAGAGGACAGGAGGAACATGGAGAGGTGCACCAAACTGACCCTACAGGGCTCAGGGTTTGCAGCAGCACAATACACCACACAGGCATACGGTACGGGAGTGCAGCACAACAATCCATAGAAAGCAATAGGGAGGGGACAGGACCATGCACATGGACAACAGAGAACAGAGGGGAAAGAGGCAATGGTAACAAGCTGACCATAATGGACAGACAGGAGAGAAAGCTTCAGCATAACAGACCATAAAGGGCAGGAGGGATGGATCAGGGGCATTACAATGGAACAGACAAGGCAGTAGGGAGGGAGGTCTGCTCCTGGAAACAGAGGGATGGGGGCAAGGGGGCAGGGCAGGAGCAGCAAGATGACCATGGAGGTCAGGCAGGATGGGCACTAGAAACAAGACACACCATGGAGAGCAACAGTGAGACTATGATGGCATACACCCAGACCATGGAGGGAAGGTGGGAGAGGGTCAGGGGGAGCTAGCTGACCACACAGGGAAGGTGGGAGGGGCCGTGGCAGCACAGAAGACCATGCATGGCAAGCAGGAGGGTTAGTGGTAGCACAATGGCTATGATGGGCAAGAAGGAGGGTGTAGGGTCATGCACAAAGGACCATGGAGGATAGAAGGGAGGATCAGGACCTGGGCACAGACAAGAGAGTTTAGGGGAAGGGGCATCACAACAGACCACGCGGGGCAGGCAGGAGGAGCAGTTGCAGCACAACAGACTAGGGAGGACAGAAGGGTGTGGCAGTAAAATGGACCATGGAGGACAGGAGGAAGGGGATAGGGGCATGGAATGTGGACAGGCAGGGTGGAGGTGGCAGGGACAGGTTACAGTCATCTGACAATGCTAGGGAGCTGGAAGGGGAGTGGCAGCTCAACAGAACACTCAGTAGATAGGAGTGGCAGGTCCATGGATCAAGGTGGGCAAAAAGGATGGAGCAGGGGCATGCACAAAGACATCGGAGGGCAGGGGGAAGGAGAATAGGGGCAGCAAGCTAAGCACAGAGGCTAAGCAGGAGCTCAATGATGTGGTATAGGATTGGGCAATGGAGGGCAGGAGGCGTGGACTGGTACATCATACAAAGTGGAGGGCAGTGGCAGCACATCAGACCATGCAGGGCAGGAGGGAGGAGGCTAGTCCATGGATTCAGACAACAGAGGATAAGGAGGAGGTGGATGGGGCAGCAAGCTAACTGTTCAGAGAAGGCGGGTACTAGGAACTTTATTGTTTTTAAAATGTGTGTCTGTGCGAACTACTTAAAATATGAACAAGTATGCAGCATAATCTCACATTTATTCAGGAAGAAGAGTACGTTTGTGACTGTGACTCCGTGCTCACTTGGCAGAGACACCCCCTGACCCTCCACCCCATAGCAAAATATAATGCCCGTGAAAAGGGTAGGTGAACGCAGTGTTATATAGAATATAGTCCTGAGAGCGCAATTGAAAATGAAAACTAGATATAGTGTATGGTATAAACTATGCACCAAAAAGTGTGATATACGATGAACCGGGGCGTGAAATATAATATGCAATACATTGTGCGCAATGACAGATTCATTGGAGAGCACGAGATAGCACAGCACTAGCGCGTTGTATGAGATATGCACCTTGGAGTGTAATATGCACAGGGCAGTGTTGTGTAACCTAAAGTTGTAATATAAAATATGTGCTGGGGAGTGTAACATTGTATATGCACTGTGACAAATATATGGATCCCAGATTGTAATATGTATGCCATAGCGCTGTGCGTTATAACATAGGCTTCGAGGAAGTCACGTTAGATGGGGCAATATAACCAGTGCGAAGGCAGGTGTGGCATGAAATAATCACGGGGTGGTGTTACAGTGCACATGGGCTAGAGAATGTCATAGCATACAAACTAGCTGGTGGAATACAACACAGAGGTGTGTGGCACACGCCGGGCACTGGTGGGTGTAACACAGCATTGGGCTCAGCCAGGAGCACGCTGTGACTCTCAAGTGAGGTTCATCTCCTTTCCAGAGAGTAAAATAAAAAGTATTACACATTCGGCGGTGGATGTGTGTTTTATTAACCGTGAGGGGGGTTTCTTGCATAGTTTTGGTCGAATTTTTGTCGAATTCCCTTTAAATGGCTTGGTGTGCGTGTGTATTAGATGTGTCCGTCAATAGCTACCCATGTTTGTATAAATAAATGACAAGGGTGTCTACTTGAAGAGTATCCACCAGCCGGGGCGTCGGGATTAGGCATGGTAGGGCGTCAGACACGTCAGAGCTTCACTAGCGGTGTAAAAACATTCCACATGGATTCATTGTATGCATAGTCACCTTTTAATGAATATCACGCAAATCGTCATGGTGATAGGTACGTACGGTTTGTCCAGCATGTACTAGGTGTTTCTATAAATGTATAAAAAAAAAAAAAAAAACCAAAGGCCGGCCCTGGGGATGGGGTCCCCGGGGCCATAAGTGACCTGAGGAGGGGGGCTAACGCAGCCCCTCCTAAAGACTAAAAAAAAAAGCCCATGCCCCAGGGGTTGGGGTCCCCGGGGCTGATTAAGGCCTCGGGAGGGGGGCCACGCAGCCCCCTTCCAAATTTATTTTTTTCCCCCAAAAAATTTAGGGGGCAGGACCTGGGGGATGGGGTCCCCAGGGCCAATAAATTAGAAAAAGAAGGGGGGCCACACAGCCCCCCTTCTTAAAAAAATGAAATAAATAAAAGAGCGGCATCGCGCCGGAGGCCACGCCCCCTCCTTGCAGCACTCTGCAAATGTGCCCCCTGGCGAGTTGTAAGTTGGGGAATTAATTCCTCTTTAATATTGAGGGTCAACTAGCCCAACAGGTATCTCCAGTATGCGCCAGGGAGCTGCGTTGCAGGGAGGTGTTCTGAGGCCACGCCCCTTTTTACACCTGTCTGCAACGCAGCTCTGTGGTGCTTACTGGAGGTACCTAGTGGGCTAATTTGACCCTAGGGACCCTTAGGATTCAAGGGGACTTAATCTCTCAACTTAGAATGGCTACAGGGCGCGTTTACACAGTGGTGAAGGGAGGGGACGGGCCTGAGATGACGTGTGCAAACACGCCCTATGTCAGGTTTTAAGTTGGGGAAATAATTCACTTTCAATCCTGAGGGACCCTGGGGGCCAACTAGCCCACCAGGTGCTTCCAGTAAGCGCCACTGTGCTGCGTTGCAGAGAGGTGGTGCAGGCCGTGTCCCTTTTTTCACCTCTCTGCAATGCCCTTACTGGACGTACCTAGTGGGCTATTTTGCTCCTAGGGACCCTCAGGATTCAAGGGGACTTAATCTCCCAACTTAAAATGGCCACAGGGCGTGTTGACACAGTGGGGAAGGGAGGGGACGGGGCCTGAGGTGACATGTGCAAACACGCCCTCTGGCTCATTTTAAGAGGTAGTTTTAATCCCACTACCCTATTATATACTAGGGGCTTACAGAGGAGGTAATGCTAATCACAGGGGGACCCCAATGCATAGTGTTCCCTAGTGAATGTAGGTGTTTTCACTGTATTCTAAGTGTCTTTTAACATAGCACTGGCTCTAGGACTGGTTAGTCAGACTCAGTTACCACCAGTATCCGTCTGAAAAAGTTGAGGGTACAGGATGATTTTGCAACAAGGCTTCTTTCTGCTCTTCTGTTTGATCTTTCTGCACGTTATCCTTCTTCCTGCACTTTTCTTCGTCTTTGAGGACTTCTGTTGCTTCTTTATGCCTTTCCTTTTTTTCTTTCTGTGCGTTTTTTCTTCTTTCTTCACATGTCCTATTGTTAAAGATTACAGGGATCTGTTAGCATGAGCTGAACGCCATTTTTTACTTGGCAGCCATTTAAGTTAGCTATGTGCTGGCCATTTGCTGTTTCCTTCTTCCAGAGCCTTGCACATGCTCAGAAGGGCCTAGCTAGTAGAATGCATCTGCTCCTAGTATAGAACTGTCAGGCTGTTCTAACTGTTGTCAGCAACTCTTTACTCCTCCTACTTGTTGACTGTGCATTTTCTGTATGACCATCTATGTGTGTAACTCTTCTCATGCGTACTTGTACCGCCTTCTTTTTAGCCCCTGTCTGGGTATATAAGGCCCCTGCTCTTTGTACTCCTTAAAATGCATCCTACAGTGACTTGAGATTACTGTGTGACACAATCTCCCTCATCTGAGATTAATAAAAAAGATGTCTTTTATATTACAGCTTCTGTGCCAATCTCTTCTTTGTTGGTTTAAAAGGACCAGGTGTATCAGTGAAATTCCTGAGAAGGTTTTGATTTCTTCAAATGGCGCTCAACGTGCACCTCATCTGAGAAGTGGCTATCCAAGGGAGTGGTCTTGATGGGAGACAGGAATCTACTGAGGAGGACAGGACAGGACTCTAGTAAGGAGGTACCCTACACTGAGATTCTCTGTCTCTGTAGCCCAGTATATTTCTGGTCTTCCTGATTTGACTCCTCCAACTGCTTACCACTCCTGACTGAGAACATTTTTGGCGTGAGTATTCTAAATACGACCGTTTGGTCACTCAGAACTTGGCACTGAGGTAGGAGATTTTTGTGCTTGGGAAGGTCGTTTGTTGCGACGCTTTTTTGAATTGTATGGAAATTGGCCAATATTTGGAATTTGGAAATAAATGAATTGCAATTTATGTAGGCAGGTAATGAGAAACTTTTGAAAACTTGAACGGCACACTTTGAGTTAAGTGCTACTTTGTGTATAGTATTGTATATGCTGCAATATTCTTGGCATGCCTGTTCTTAGCACACATCGTAGAATGTGTTGCTTTCTTGGAGGTACCATTATGGAACTTGTATGAAATCAGCCAGAACTCCTAGAGGTAATACCTAACTAGGTTTAGGTATAAAAAACGTATTTCTTCCTCGGTGACTAGTACCCCAAGGAACTAGATATGTACATAGAAAGGATCCTGGTCTATGCACTTACTGGCACATGCATCAACAATGCCATTTGCGATTCCTTATTAGCGAAAAATAAGGATTCGCTAATAAGGAATAGCAAAAGGCTATGCATGTAGAAATTGCTTAAACAATAGCGATTTCTAAACATTCCTTAATTGCGAATCGCAAATTGTGAGTCGCAATTAAGGAATACCTCCCCATTCATTCCTATGGGCCTAGAGGCCCATAGGAATGAATGGAAGACATTCTCAATTTGCGATTCTCAATTAGAGAATCGCAAATTGCTCATGCAATTTCAAGGGTGCCAGGGTGTCAAAAGGACACCCTGTTGCACCCCTGAAATCTGCATATGAGTACATCTTGCACACACACATGCCCCAAGGGCATGTGTGTGTGTAAAATGGAACTTTGAAAAATGCACTTTAGTGCATTTTTCAAAGTTTTTGCAAATTACCATGAAGTTCACCTTCATGGTAATTTGCTCCCTCTATTAGCAAAATCGCTAATTTTTTTACTTTAATGCATTGCATTTAAGGAATCTCAATTTGAGATTCCTTAAATGCAATCGCAATTTAAGTAATCACAATTTAGAGATTACTTAAATTGAGATTTTTGCATTAGGGATGATGCATCCCAAATGCAAAAATACCGGTCGCAAAGGGGCAGATTCTGAGAATCTGCCCGCTTGAGACCGGTTTTTGCTTTGATGCATGTGGGCCTTAGTAACATTCATAAGTGGTGATTTGCAGAGCTATTTTTGGTGTTCTGCCAGCCAAATCTAGTTAATTTGGTGTATTTTGGCTTCTTGAAAATGGAAAAATCTTTGGGCTGTTTTTGTGCAGTCTTTTGGAGTACTATTGAGAAGCTCTTCTTCTAAATATGACTTACAATTAATATTTACAAATGGTTTGGTTTCAGTACAGTCTGTGGGCTGTCTTTTGTTTCTGTCCTAAGTGTTGATCTGTGGGTTACATGTGTGTTTAAATGTCTATGTGGTTTGTCATTAGTGGTACTTCTGTGAGTAAGTAGTGATTGCGCTCTTGGTGCAAGAATGGCTAGCCTTAAGCGCGCTCTATTGTGTGTTCTGAGTGTATGACCCTCTTCTGAAAATGTCTGGAATGAGCTCAATGTGTTTTTTTGGCATCATTCTGTTATGCAAAATATCATTAAAATAAAATATATTTTAAAATAATCCAGCAATGAATTATATAATATATGCTAAATAGCTGCACGCTAATATTAAATTGACAGAGTAAGACACTTTACATATGTGCAGATTACTACGATGCTAAAGATAAAATTAGAATTCACATTGAATAGGAATAAAATAGGCCTCAAAAACGAAATTGTGTGTTTTGCAATAAATAAACTAAAATACAAAATGTTACAGCATTTTCCTTAAGATACATTGTATTAGGTATTAAAAGGCATTCACATTATCTGAGTGATTTGGTTGTTGTTGAACTAAACACAACTTACAGAACAATAGATTTGTGCTGGCTTGAAAGGCGTGTGAATTCGACGCTTGCTGATCACAAGCAACAGCTGTGTCAATAGCACATGGCTATTTCTGACTGCAGGCTACAGAGGGGAAAATTCTGAGTCATCTAGATTTTAAGTCAATGCAACCTCGGTAAAACCCTGCATTTCAGACTGCTGTTTTAAAAAGTTAGAAATACAGTTTCATTATTTTGGATAACAGAGAACAGATTGACATTAGGGATTTTCCTTTCTTAATGCCTTTTTAAATAAGCACATCCGTGGTTTTGATGTTAAATAATGACTGTCCTTTAAAAAGTGGCGCAGATTTTTCATGTTCTAAGTTAGGCTTCTGTGCTTAGGGTCATGACTGAATGCGTTTAAATATGATAGGCAAGGGATGCTTTTCATATGTAGAATCATCAAAATTATTGCATTTATTATTTTATTTTTTTAATTATATGAAAATTAATATTAGGAAAAAATAAGTTCTTTAAATTCGTTTTTTAATCTTTATAATGCCTAATAATAATACTGTGAACTCCTACCATTAAAATTGAATTTAAGCAGCGTTTTAAAGAAATATGGGGCAACTTACATGTGAAATGTCACTTTACCCAGGCATACAAAACTCATTTTTATAAGGGTATACATTATATATTTCTGATGCCCCATCTCTGGAATGTGTAGGGAACATTCTGGGGATGACTAAAAAAATTGTAGGATATTAATTTTTAAGTTCCCCAAACATCAAAGTCGAAATTGGGCAAAATTTACATTTTAAATGCAGTTCTGCAATTCAGAGCAGCTTTTAAACTGCCTTAGGCTCCAGTAAATGCACACATTTAAGTATAACACAAACAGCTGACCTATATACTGCTAGAAAAGTATACTGCACACTGCTTACAATTGAAAATAAATATACAAAACCAGCAGAAGTTATTAAGCTTACATCTGAATTGCTGGTAGACAGGAATGGAGTGGATTTGCTGTTCAGCTCTCAGTCTCCAGGGTCACTTTGACCGCATGGAAACCCTTTCACACAAAATGGGAAAGCTGGTAAAGGGTTAAAGGTCGAGTTCTACATTTAAAAGCCTAGCAGGGCCCAGAGCAAGGTATGCTTTGACATTTCGACCTCTGATACTTTTTGAAAGACAAGATGGCAGCGCAGGAAAACAAGAAGATGTTTTGTTTACTTTTTTTTTTGGGCAAAAGCAAGTTCTTATGCACTCATATGAATAAACGGCAATATAATTGTATATGTGAGTTCTGATTAACGGATAGCTGTGCCATATATACAGCACTAATGCTTTTAGTTTAAATATTACTATGCACAAACTGAGATAAATAAGGCAATGGGATTTAGTTTGACTTCATGTGCCCTCATGTTACAACTAGTATACTTGCTAAAGGGATTGGTGGATGGTTATTCATGTTCTTTAGCTAGTTCAATGCGCTCTTTACCGCCTATAACTTTGTTTATGCCCAGCTGCTACAAATAGGGGTTGACAGTGTTGACAGAAGTGAAACCTGTTTCAGGTTTCCTCCTGTCAAAATGGGGGGAAGGAAGCTAGCTCCTCTACAAATTAAGGGTAGGCAAATTTGTGTTTTCTCTCTCTTTTTCTCAATTTCTTTTGAGCCTGTCTAAACTGTCTATGAAATAGCCATGAGACATTTAATTGGCTATTCAGTAATACTGTTTTACAAATTGTTAGCATTGATAAAATAAATAAATAAATATGTTATATTACTGCCCATCCTGTCTGATGAAATTATGAAAGGATGAGTAGTCTAGATTGCTGTTCCCTTATTTTATATTTAAGGGGAACTAGATGTGGGTAGTTTTTGTTCTAAACTTCTCAGATGATAACACCATTATTGTATGTTATTCTCATGCTACATACAGTTTTGCAAGGGCATTGCTAGTTTTTTTTTTAGCTAGTCTGTGTAAATAAACTGACAGTCCTTACTAGAGCTGATGTGGCATAGTTTGGATTATGAAAAGTAGAATGCAGGAAAGATGCCCATGTGATCCTTAGCAAACATTTTTGAGGTAAATATTGTTTTATAGGAGTTTATTTGCCACAATAGGTTCTGCTGGAGAAATTTATGTACCCATTATGTTGAAGTTTTTAGTTCTTTTTGTAATAGGAATCCCTGTTAAATTAGCAGTTTTAGATGTTCCTGTTGCTCCTATAACATGAGAGCATGGTCCTAAGCGTACAATGTAGGTGCTTTTATTAAGAGAAATCATTTTAGAAGTATCTGTAGTCCTGTACAAGTAATGCAAAGTCTATGAGTAAAAGTGTAGAACATTTCCTTTTTTCTTGAGGGTCTTCAGATGAATAATATAGCAATACACAGATGTAAGAATTTGGAGTATGTCTGTATTGTTTTTATCTTTTCCTTAGAGTTTAGTAAATGAATACAGACTTCCTTGGCTGCTTGGGATTGGGTGACGTATTACTCTTGTCAGTTCACCAAAGAGTTTCTTTTATACTTGCCAATAGGTCCAAGCTGTTGTTTTTTTTACTCTCACATGGATGAAAGTGGTTCTTGGGTGCCTTGCTAATGTATGGGGCGTCCCAAGACTAGGAAGTATTCTGAGACTATCCTCTCTGTTGATAGATTACTTCTGTGCCTTGTCTAAAGACCTTTTTGTTCTGCCCACCAATAGATATTTGCTGCCCTACGACTATTGCCAGAGGGGCCCGGACATTAGATCTAGCTTGGGGAGTCAGCACCAGTCCAGCTTGAAGTCAAGGTGAAGGTAACCAGCACAGGCGTTGCTGGCAACTAGGACCTCAGTGAAGGTAGAAGGTCGGAAGGACTGGGATGTGAAGTGTGTGCCCCTGCCACTGTCTTGGGCGAAAGACGGGGTCACAAATCAGAAAGGATAAATCGTGGATCAAGTTTTTGATGCCCAGCTGAGAGCCACAGACCGACCAGAATGGCAAGGAAGTTTTTGCTTGAGGTGACCCCCTTTGAAACAAGGGTTGCTTCAAGCACTTCAGCATCATGCTCCTGAAAACTGGCTGTAAAGTATGCACCCTTTGGTTGTTGATTAAGAGATACCTGGGCACACCGGATACAATCTGTGGCCCCAACGAAAGAGCAGTGTGCCAGCAGAGCAATACAGGAGTTAGGGAAGGACTTGAGTTTAGGGTACAGGTGGTGTGTCTCTGGTGCCTGTTAGATTGAAGTGAAGAAAACTGGTGCACTGCCTGAGAGACTGGACAGGATCTCTGAGGGCATTTGCCCTGGTGGGGGATTGCCTTATCCCGAAAGAAGAAACTTTTCCCTTGAAACTGGGCCGTGATTCCTGAGTTGCGAGTTGTGCAGCTCCACCGTGGGAACAACAAGAGCTTGCCTGTGAGGCTCAAACGGGCACAGGGAGAAGACTCCCCTCTGGCTCGTTGTACAGTGGCTTCAATTTCTCAAGGACTTCTTTTTTTTTGTTAAAAATGTACCCCTTTAGTCGTCCCATTTTTGAGGAGGAGCAGCCCTTTGCGGCTCTTCGTCCTAATTCCTATGGCCCTGTGTGGTCCTCCTGGTCCCCTGGATCCAGGATTATTTTTGTAATAATATGTCTGTCTGCTTTAATGTTTGCATTAGGAATAATGTTTATTCTGCGAGAGAAAAGTTCATCTGAGCAGTTGACAAATGTTACTTTACCCTTTCCTTGATTATAATGATTGATACTCTAGCCCTCATAAAAAGAACACTGGAAAAGTCTAATGAAAATGTTTTTATTAGATATGTGCTGTTGGCTATTCTGAAGTTGAAATGGATGGTCACTGAAATGCATAGGAGCCCTGAAAATGTTTTTATTAGATGGTTCTAGGATTTGCTTTTCGCTTAGGGTTGTTAAAAATGATAATTCTGTTTGTGATATTTGTCATTACTCTCTCCTGCTATCTGTATGGTAATTATGACCCAATGCTTTGTTTCCTTTGTACTCCTGCTTATACCTTATATATGCCCGCTTAACAATATTTAGAATGAGAAATGCCCACCTAGCAATCAATTAGGATATTGATAAATGTATGAAAATTAATGTGCAAATATTTTCTGTTTTCCTACTGGATCATAGGAATGTCTTTAGCTCATGCTAAATGGACCATCTGTTAAAGATTACAGGGATCTGTTAGCATGAGCTGAAAGCCATTTTGTACTTGGCAGCCATTTTAGTTAGCTATGTGCTGGCCATTTGCTGTTTCCCTCTTCCAGAGCCTTACACATGCTCAGAGGGGCCTAGCTAGTAGAATGAACCTGCTCATAATATAGAACTGTCAGGCTGTTCTAACTGATGTCAGCAAATCATTACTCCTCCTACTTGTTGTCTGTGCATTTTCTGTATGACCATCTATGTGTGTAACTCTTCTCATGTGTACTTGTACCGCCTTCTTTTGAGCCCCTGTGTGGGTATATGAGGCCCCTGTTCTCTGTACTCCTTAGTATGCCTCCTACAGTGACTTGAGATTACTGTGCGACACAATCTCCCTCATCTGAGGTTAATAAAAAAGATGTCTTTTATATTACAGCTTCTGTGCCAATCTCTTCTTGGTTGGTTTAAAAGGACCAGGTGTATCAGTGAAACCCCTGAGAAGGTTTTGAATTCTTCACTATCTCTGTAGACATAGTTAGAAATTAGCATTTAAAAAACCTTTGAAATTCACTGAAAAAACCATAGGTTTCAGGCACGTTATAGTTAGGAATTAACATTTAAAAAACCTTAGAAATTCACTGAAAAAACCATAGGTTTCAGGGACGTTATAGTTAGCTGGACTTTTCACTCGTACAAAACCATTGAAATTTCCCCGTTATAGTTAGTTCAGCTAACTATAACTCGCACACCCGCAATGCACTGCTGATGACGTCGCATATTACATCACTCACGACATGGTCAGTGACATCACTAATGACATCACTGATATAACGTGCCTGAAACCTATGGTTTTTTCAGTGAATATATATATATATATATATATATATATATATATATATGAAGTCCTGATTCTCTCTTGCTCAAGAAAAGAGTGTGACACAGCTCTGGGGGAATAAGCAGCAGATTTATTGATTTTGCGCGCTGGCAATAGATGTCCCTGAAACAATGGGCAGACACGTTTCAGCCATAGATTGGCCTCCTCAGTGCCCGTCTCTGCTGCCTTCTCGCTGATCCCTGATAAGGGGGACAAAGAACAGATTTAGCTTCAAAACCGGCTACAGTGGCGAGGAACCACCGACCAAACATGTTTGGAGGCACCTCTTGGTGTTTTAGTAGTCCTTTCATTGTATGGGCTCTAACGGAGGACTTCAACGCCCAGCATGCAACGGTACTGAAGGAGAGCGCGAGATGCCTTGCACCTGTGAGGCGAAGGAGGGGCAAGTGAT
This sequence comes from Triturus cristatus, assembly GCF_964204655.1. Taxonomy (NCBI): domain Eukaryota; kingdom Metazoa; phylum Chordata; class Amphibia; order Caudata; family Salamandridae; genus Triturus; species Triturus cristatus. Next base: position 17,409,131 of record NC_140581.1, read on the forward strand.
CACATGATCAGGAGTGGTCACAGACTTAAACATCGCCATAACGGAACCCTGGGATCAGCGAGAAGGCAGCAGAGACGGGCACTGAGGAGGCCAATCTATGGCTGAAACGCGTCTGCCCATTGTTTCAGGGACATCTATTGCCAGCGCGCAAAATCAATAAATCTGCTGCTTATTTCCCCGGAGCTGTGTCACACTCTTTACTTGAGCAAGAGAGAATCAGGACTTCATGTCTTACCAGCTTGCAGGTGCTGGTCTTGTGACACGCCCTCTCGGTCTGGAGAGACGCGGTTTACCTGCAACCTTTGGTGGATATATATATATATATATTCACTGAAAAAACCATAGGTTTCACACATGTTATAGTTAGCGGAAATTTTACAGATAAAAAACCAATGAAATTCCCCCGTTATAGTTAGTGCAGGCAACTATAACTCACGCAACCGTAATCCTCTGCTGATGCTAATACTGTATTTAGACACTTATTTGCCCATGTCTTCTTCCATAAATTTTTAGCTATACATATATTACAAATATTTTTTTTTCATAAAGACACATATGTCATCAGCAGAAGATTGTGGTCGCGTGAGTTATAGTTGCCTGCACTAACTATAACGGGGGAATTTCATTGGTTTTTTATCTGTAAAATTTCCGCTAACTATAACATGTGTGAAACCTATGGTTTTTTCAGTGAATTTGCAAGGTTTTTTAAATGCTAATTCCTAACTATAACGTGTGTGAAACCTATGGTTTTTTCAGTGAATTAGTACGGTTTTTTAAATGCTAAGTTACTTTACGCCATTCGTGGCGTGCGCGCCCACTTAACGCAGTTCGTTCCGTGCGCGCACGGTGCGCTTCGCGCACCGTGCGCGCACAGTGAGCACGCGCTGCGCATCGCGCACCGCGCGCCCACTTTACGCAGTTAGTGCCGTGCACGCACGGTGGGCACGCGATGCGCTACGCGCACCGCATGCCCACGTTACGCTAGATAAGCCATGTACGCACGATGCGCTTCGCGCACCGTGCGCACATGGAGGACATATGATGCACTTCGTTTTGAAAGGTAATATTTTAATTTTTCACAAATGTTTTAAGCCATGCATAAATGGTGCCCTTCGGGCACGATTTGCACACGGGGAGGGGAGGGTGTGGATTATTTTTTTTGTAAAAATTTTTTTTACCGTACGCATACGGTAAGCGTAATCGGTGAAATTAGCGAAAAAATAAAAATTCAGTTTTTGGCCTTGGGGGATCTTTGAGTACTCCATCAACATGGGTAGGTGTTTTGGAGTTGTCCAAACAGCCCCTTTGTATGTTTTTGACCTTTGTTTTTTAATCCACACTCTCAGTGCGAGAGAGAAAATGGCGGCCGCCGCTTCCTGGTTTCGGCCGATTCGAATGTTTACTAAGATCTAAGAGCCAATCAGAATCGCGCTCGCGCACGTCACCGTACGCGTACGGTAAGCGCACCGTAAGCGCACCGTAAGCTGGCTCAGATATATATATTGATTTAAAGGCTATTTTCTCAGAATCTACTGAACAGATTTACACCAAACCTACAAAAGGCACTTCCTTGACCTGAGGACTACCTCTCTGCCAAATTTCAAGTAATTCTGTTCAGCCGTTCGGGCTGTAGCTGTGTCTAAAGGTCCTATGGAAAAATGCATGGGAAAAACGTGTTTTGGGACCCCCCTTTTATCTCAGCCCCCGCTTGACAAATCCCCCCGAGACTTTCAGGGTAGGAGCGGAGCGTAGCGCCCCACCTATTTTGAAAAGTTCGCGAGGATTCGTCGACCGGCGCAAAAGTTATTCAAAATAGAATGTTGCGGATTTCCTATGGAAACGTGGTCCTAACTATAACTACCTACTGGCGACCGCCAGTAGGTAATATGTGTATATATATATATATATATATATTTTTTTTTTTTCACCAGTTCCCGCCAAACGCCGCCGCTCACTTGCTTCCGGGTGCATTTACCTCACGGTGGCAGACCGTGTAAATATCCAAAACCAAATTCTTTAGCTTCCCAAAGACGGTAACGCACTCCAAGCCGAAGGATTTTTCAAATGCTTTATTCCACCATTCTTGACAGACCGGTTTCGGTCATGACGACCTTTCTCAATGTCAAGAGTACACGTGCAGCGGGTCCCCCTCGCGACTCAGGCAGGGCCGCTAAAACATCCAAGAAGAAAGATGCCTGTTGTGAAGGAGCCCACACGGGTAAGTTTCAATCTGCCACAGATTTATTAAAAGAACAGCAACTGCCTGAGTCGCGAGGGGGACCCGCTGCACGTGTGCAGCCCTGCAGCAGCGCCAACCGACGCTACAGCACGAGGGACGGGTGATTGCCTTTGGAAGATGGTAACAAGCATGGCAAGCAGTCCTAATGTGCCCCGCGAACCACTTGGAACTAATTCTAGCTTTATTATTGGCAAGAGTCAGGCAACTCACTTGAGGAAGAAACGAAGCACTACAGTTACCAGCAGGCCACTGGGTGGCCACGCCCACTGAGGCGGGACATTTGTATATATTCAGTGCCGAGAGAAAAAAGCCATGACCTCTTGCTGAATGCGGTAACCAGCCCATGAAGAAGTGCTTTCACGCACGAAACGCGTCGGCTGAACTTTCACGAATGCGAGGCCTTTTAACTGCATGGACATTGCTGTTCTTTCAATAAATCTGTGGCAGATTGAAACTTACCCGTGTGGGCTCCTTCACAACAGGCATCTTTCTTCTTGGATATATATATATATATATATATATATTATCTACTGGCGGTCGCCAGTAGATAGTTATAGTTAGGACCGTGTTTCCATAGGAAATCCGCAACATTCTATTTGGAATAACTTTGCCGCCAGTTGACGAATCCTCGTGAAATTTTCAAAATAGGTGGGGCGCTCCGCTCCTACCCTGAAAGTCTCGGGGGGATTCGTCAAGCAGGGGCTGAGAAAAAAGGTGGGTCCCAAAACGCGTTTTCCCCATGCAATTTTCCATAGGGACCTTTAGTCCAAGGTACAGCCCGAACGGCTGAACAGAATTACTTGAAATTTGGCAAAGAGGTAGTCCTCAGGTCAGGGATGTGCCTTTTGCAGGTCTGGTGTCAATCTGTTCAGTAGTTCCTGAGAAAATCGAAAGTAAAATCATATACATATGTGGGCGGAGCCTAACCACACATCTCATCCTGAGATCTGATTGGCTGTCAGCACTTCATCCAAGAAGTGTTGGCAGCCATCTTGGGACCAATATACATGATAGCACCTCATTAAAAAGCATTGCAGTTAATAGAAGGTTTTAAGACTTTAGTTACATTATAAATCATTTGTTGATGGTACCATACTCATTTTAGGAATTGTGGTATGTTCTAAGGTGATTTCACCATGTGAAAAAGCCTTCTGCTGGGATATCATGATTGAGAGAAAAATATTTTCTCATGCTTTTCCCACAGAGGTTTGGAGGGTGATCTATAAGCTAAACTGAGAGCTTATTTTCTGTAAATTCACATTATCTTTCTCAGTCATGTGAGAATGAAGTCTGACATTCTCAGTAAAACATGTACATCCAACAAGGGCAGAGACTGTCAGTTGATTCCTTTGTGTTCTACTGCAGCTTCCCAGAGTGTTCCAAAGAACAACTAGAGCGCTAACAGTCCTACTTATGATAAACGTATGGCACACCTGAAGCCATCTTGCTTGGATTAAAGTGGTAACTCTTAAAACATTTAATTTAAAAAGGAACAGAATGAGGGGGTTCATTTTTCCATAAAAAGTATGATTAGTGCTGCAGAAAGAAAAATTAGGGCACATTTTGAGTGACTTCTCAAATCCTCTTCTATTTCATTAAAAAATTCTGACATGCAGACTGAAACATGCACTTTCAATACCAGCAGCAGTTTTCCCTGGTGAGCAGTAGCTTTACTACAGTGATCTAATGCGCAAAAAGAGTGCTAACATTCTGAATTTATGGCAAATGTGTGACACATCTGAATGCCTTTGGAATCAAAGTAAAAAACTGAAAGTATTTCCTACTGAGGAGACTGCAGTAAATGAGGAAATTAGGAAACTTCATAACAAATAAGTCTGCCAAGATGGCCACCAGAGACAAAAGAGCCCAAATGTAGCCCAAATATCACCCAGATGTAGCCCAAGTATAGCCCAATGACAGAATGTCCCAGAGTGTTCTTAAAAACAACTAGAGCGCTTACTGTCTTCATTATGACAAATGTATGGCACACCTGAAGCCATCTTGATTGTAATAAACTGGTAACACTTAAAACATTTAATTTAAAAAGGAACACAATGAGGGGGTTCATTTTGCCATAGAAATTATGATTAATGCTGAAGAAAGAAAATGAGGGCACATTTTGAGTGACTTCTCAAATCCTCTTCTATTTCATTAAAAAATTCTGACATGCAGAATGAAACAGGCACTTTTAATACCAGGAGCAGACTTCCATGGTGAACAGTAGTTTTACTACAGTGATCTAATGAGCAACTAGAGTGCTAACATTCAGAATTTATGGCAAATGTGTGACATATCTGAATACCTTCATGATGGAATCAAAGTAAAAAACTGAAAGCATTTCCTACTGAGGAGACTGCAGTACATGAGGAAATTAGGAAACTTCATAACAAATAAATCTCCCAAGATGGCCACCGGAGACAAAAGAGCCCAAATGTAGCCCAAAATCACCCAGATGTAGCCCAAATATAGCCCAATGACAGAAGTGTGCAAAACACTTATTATTTTGTGTTTTTGCAGTGTTATATAGTGCAGACTTGTCAGGTATTGGAGTGCTTTACATGAGCATTGGTTACATCACACAAATACAAATTCATTTTGGTTGTAGACATGGGTAGACTAAGTGATTTGACCAGAATCACAGAATGTCGATCTGAAGCAGAAACTCCAACCTGGTTCCCCAGTTGCAAAGTCTGCAGTTCTGGAAGTAACACCACATCCTCTCCCCTAACATTTAATCAAGTGGTCAACTGGATAAAAAAACATAAAGGTAACAAATAATTTAAAAGTGCTTTCTCGCTATTTGAAAACTCAGAAAATATGTCCTTATTTTAGTCTTTTAGAGCACCAACCATAATTCTGATGCCAATAAGACCCTCTCATATATGTAATTTCTAAAGGAAATGCTCTAGGTATTACAGTTTTGATTACATCAAGATGACGTCAGGCGTTCCACACTGTTGTAATAAATATAGATTGTTAGCAATCTAGTTGTTCATTAGGATACTGTTGAGAGGCAGAGGCCAGGGGCACAGACTCTGAAAATTGAAGGCAGGTAGGAGGGTGCAAAGGCAACAATTTAACCACACTGAGCAGGCAGGAAGGGTCGTGGCAGCACAACAGACTATGGAGGGCAGTGGAAAGGGGGGCAGGGGCAACAAACCAACAATACAGGACTTGCAAGAGAGGCTGTGGCAATGTAATAGACCATTGTGGGCAGAAGGAAGAGGCAATGGTAGTACAACCATACATGCCAACAGACCCGATTCAGCCAGGAAACGTCCAATGTTTTTAAGCTCAAATGGGCTTTATTTTATCTGTCTCCTGTCTACAATCTCCTCTTTTTCAATGTAACTCAAAGGGGAAAATCAATACCCCAGGTTTTTTTTCAAAATCTCCCTCTTACCAAGTTCAAAATGTTCGCAAGTATGGTACATTGGATCATGGAAGGAAATGGGGTAGGGACATGGACTTGGATAACAGAGGACAGGAGGGACATGGAGAGGTGCACCAAACTGACCCTGCAGGGCAGGCATCAGGGTTTGCAGCAGCACAATACACCACACAGGGCATGCGGGACGGGAGTGCAGCACAACAATCCATAGAAAGCAAGAGGGAGGGGACAGGACCATGCACATGGACAACAGAGAACAGAGGGGCAAGAGGCAATGGTAGCTAGCTGACCATAATGGACAGACAGGAGAGAAAGCTGCAGCATAACAGACCATAAAGGGCAGGAGGGATGGATCAGGGGCATTTCAATGGAACAGACAAGCCAGGAGGGAGGGAGTAGGGGTCTGCACATGTAAACAGAGGGCTGGGGGCAAGGGGGCAGGGCAGGAGCAGCAAGATAGCCATGGAGGTCAGGCAGAATGGGCACTAGAAGCAAGACACACCATGAAGAGCAACAGTGAGACTGATGGCATACACACAGACCATGGAGGGAAGGTGGGAGGGGTTCAGGGGCAGCTAACTGACCACACAGGGAAGGTGGGAGGGGCCATGGCAGCACAGAAGACCATGCATGGCAAGTGGGAGGGTTAGTGGTAGCACAATGGCTATGATGGGCAAGAAGGAGGGTGCAGGGGCATGCACAAAGGACGATGGAGGATAGAAGGGAGAGTCAGGACCTGTGCACAGACAAGAAAGTTCAGGGGAAGGGGCCTCACAACAGACCGCACGGGGCAGGCAAGAGGAGCAGTTGCAGCACAACAGACCAGGGAGGGCAGAAGGGTGTGGCAGTACAATGGACCATGTAGGACAGGAGGAAGATGATAGAGGCATGGCATGTGGACAGGCAGGGTGGAGGTGGCAGGGACAGATTACAGTCATCTGACAATGCTAGGCAGGTGGGAGGGGAGTGGCAGCTCAACAGAACACTCAGAGTAGATAGGAGTGGCAGGTCCGTGGAACATGGTGCGCAAAAAGGATGGAGCAGGGGCATACACAAAGACATCGGAGGGCAGGGGGAAGGAGAATAGGAGCAGCAAGCTAAGCACAGAGTTTAAGCAGGAGGTCAATGATGGGGCATAGAATTGGGCAATGAAGGGCAGGAGGAGTGGACTGGTACATCATACTAAATTGAGGGCAGTGGCAGCACATCAGACCATGCATGGCAGGAGGGAGGAGGCTAGTCCATGGATTCACACAACAGAGGATAGGGAGGAAGGGGATGGGGCAGCAAGCTAACTGTTCAGAGAAGGCGGGTATTAGGAACTTTATTGTTTTTAAAACGTGTGTCTGTGCGAACTACTTAAAATATGAACAAGTATGCAGCATAATCTCACTTTTATTCAGGAAGAAGAGGACGTTTGTGACTGTGACTCCGGGCTCACTTGGCAGAAACACCCCCTGACCCTCCACCCCCTATCGCAAAATGTAATGCCCTTGAAAAGTGTAGGTGAACACAGTGTTATATAGAACATAGTCCTGAGAGCACGATTGAAAATGAAAACTAGATATAGTGTATGGTATAAACTATGCACCAAAAAGTGTGATATTAGATGAACCGGGCGTGAAATATAATATGCAATACATTGTGCGCAATGACAGATTCATTAGAGAGCGCGAGATAGCACAGGCACTACGTGCTATGCGATATGCGCCTTGGAGTGTAATATGCACAGGGCAGTGTTGTGTAACCTAACTAGTCACTAAAGTTGTAATATAAAATATATGCTGGGGAGTGTAACGTTGCATATGCACTGTGACAAAGATATGGATCCCAGATTGTAATATGTATGGCATAGCACTGTGCGTTATAACATAGGCATCGAGGAAGGCACGTTACATGGGGCAATATAACCCATGCGAAGACAAGTGTGGCATGACATATTCACGGGGTGGTGTTACAGTGCACATGGGCTAGAGAGTGTCATAGCATATGCACTAGCTAGTGGAATACAACACAGAGGTGTGTGGCACTCAGCAGGCAATGGTGGGTGTAACACTGCATTGGGCTCTGCCAGGAGCGCGCTGTGACTCTCAAGTAATGTTCGTCCCCTTTCCAGAGAGTAAAATAAAAAGTATTACACATCCGGCAGTGGATGTGTGTTTTATTAACCGTGAGGGGGGTTTCTTGCATAGTTTTGGTCGAATTTTTGTCGAATCCCCTTTGAATGGCTTGGTGTGCATGTGTATTAAATGTGCCCGTCAATAGCTACCCATGTTTGTATAAATAAACGACAAGGGTGTCTACCGGGATTAGGCACGGTAGGGCATCGGATATGTCAGAGCTTCACTAGTGGTGTAAATACATTCCACGTGGATTCATTGTATGCACAGTCGCCTTTTAATGAATATCACGCAAATCGTCTTGGTGATAGGTACGTACGGTTTGTCCAGCATGTCCTAGGTGTGTCTATAAATATATATTTTTTTTAAATAATAAAAAACAGTGGCCGGCCCTGGGGATTGGGGTAAAAAAAATATAATTAGGAGACAGGCCCTGGGGGATGGGGTCATCAGGGCCAATAAATTAGAATAAGAAGGGGAACCACACAGCCCCCCTTCTTAAAAAATTAAAATAAATAAAAGACTGGCATCGTGCCGGAGGCCACGCCCCCTCCTTGCAGCACTCTGCAAACGCGCCCCCTGGCGAGTTGTAAGTTGGGGAATTAATTCCTCTTCAATACTGAGGGTCCCTGAGGGCCAACTAGCCCAACAGGCATCTCCAGTATGCACCAGGGAGCTGTGCTGCAGACAGGTGTTCTGAGGCCAAGCCCCTTTTTACACCTCTCTGCAACACAGCTCTGTGGCGCTTACTGGAGGTGCCTAGTGGTCTAGTTTGACCCTAGGGACCTTTAGGATTCAAGGGGACTTAATCTCTCAACTTAGAACAGTCACAGGGCGCGTTTACACAGTGGTGAAGGGAGGGGACGGGGCCTGAGGTGACGTGTGCAAACACGCACTATGGCAAGTTTTAAATTGGGGATATAATTTTCCTTCAATACTGAGGGCCCCTGGGGGCTAACTAGCCCACCAAGTGCTTCCAGTAAGCGCCACTGAGCTGCATTGCAGAGAGGTGGTCCAGGCCGTGCCACTTTTTACACCTCTCTGCAACGCAGCTCTGTGGCATTTACTGGAGGTACCTAGTGGGCTAATTGGACCCTAGGGACCCTCAGGATTCAAATGAAATTAATCTCCCAACTAAAAACGGACACAGGGCGTGTTTACACAGTGGTGAAGGGTGGGGAAGGGGCCTGAGTTAACGTGTGCAAAAACGCCCTGTGGCCTGTTTTAAGAGGTAGTTTTAATCCCCCTGCCCTATTATATACTAGGGGCTTACAGAGGAGGTCATGCTAATCACAGGGGGACCCCAACGCATAATGTTCCCTAGTGTATGCAGGTGTACCTATGGTTTTTTCTGTGAATATATATATATATATATATATTCACAGAAAAAACCATAGGTTTCAGGCACTTTATAGTTAGGAATTAGCATTTAAAAAACCTCAGAAATTCACTGAAAAAACCATAGGTTTCAGGGGTGTTATAGTTAGCTGGACTTTTCACTTGTACAAAACCATTGAAATTCCCCAGTTATAGTTAGTTCAGCTAACTATAACTCGCGCGCCCGCAATGCACTGCTGATGACGTCACATATTACATCACTCATGACATGGTCAGTGACATCACTCATGACATCACTGATGACATCTCAAATGACATCACTGATGACATCATCCAGTGAATGTGTGTTTTTCTGAAAATTAAATATGTTTTATATATGTATATCTCAAGGTCGATGGAAGAATAAATGGGTATATAAGTGTCTAAATGGATGATTTGTTTTTGAAAAATTGATTGTGTAACTGACTGATTAAGTGTATCCTAGTGAATATATGGCTTAGTGAGTAATGTTTAAGTATGCAAATATCTGTATCAGTCTCTCACTTTGTGTATAAGTGGCTGCATGGGTTGGTGAGTAGCTACATGGGTGTCTATATAGGTTATTAGTTGGTTTTTTGAGTATCAGTGTGAGTGTCTGCATGGTTCGGTGGGGGGTATTACGTAGTGCATAGGTGCATGAATGAGTGACTCACTCTTTGTATGTGTTGAAGACAGCATGTGTGCAGGACTGTATGGGTGGATGAGTGTGTGTATGGGTGTGTTAGTGAGTGAATGACTGTCTCAATAGTGTCTTTATGAGTAACTACATATGTTTTAAACTAGTATATGTGACTATTGGTGTATATAAGTGAGTATATGTGAGAGTGAGAGATTGAAAGAGTTCCTGTATGAATAAGTATGTGTTTCTATAAGTGATTGTTTAAAACACTAAGTATGTGTAAGTTTCTGTAGAAGTAAGTGTGGTGGTGTGTGTATAACTGTATATGCAAATAAATGTATGTTTGATTCTTTATTAGCATGAGTGACTATGTGTGTGAGTAACTCTATGGATGAGTGGCATTGTGTAACAGGATGTATAGGTGTATGAGTACATATGATGAGTGAATACATATATGAGTGACTGTATAGGACTGTTGGTGAATGAGTGGATGTGTATGTGGATCTTAGAATTACTGAAGAGGTTGTTGTAACTGGTATTGGTATGTCCATTGTTTTGAAAAGTTTAGTCTCTATTTTGAATGTGTGTATCAAAGGATATATTAGGGTGAGAGGAGGTCTGCCACTCTATCACAAGGATGATGTCATCAGTGATGTCATTTGAGATGTCATCAGTGATGTCATGAGTGATGTCACTGACCATGTCATGAGTGATGTAATATGTGACGTCATCAGCAGTGCATTGCGGGCGCGCGAGTTATAGTTAGCTGAACTAACTATAACGGGGGAATTTCAATGGTTTTGTACAAGTGAAAAGTCCAGCTAACTATAACACCCCTGAAACCTATGGTTTTTTCAGTGAATATATATATATATATATATTTGCGCACTTGCCCACCACTTCAAATCCTATGAAATAAGGCAAGTGTGGACCCGTATTCTGCAATAGTGATTTCATTCTGCAATCACCATGCCACCATGACGCGTTTCGGCCGGTAGAGACGGCCTTGATCACATGTCAGCGTTTGGGCGGGATTACCTCTATTTAAAGTGCAAGTGCAAATGCAATAGACATAGTAAAAATACCACACATTTCAATAACATTTTAAAACATATTGTTGAAATTATAGTCAATGTGTAAAATATTTACATATTCAACCAGAAAAGAATCCCTGTTAAATACATTGATCAATAGCCTGTATTATTGAAATCTAACAATAATACTGTTAAAAGCGGGGTGTATTAATGTCTTAATACATTTATATAAACCCCTAGTGCATGCATGCTTACCTATTCTGGTAATAACTAAATCTTGCTGCTATAAGTGATTAAAAGTGACTAAGTGTATAGTTTATAAGCCCCCATCATCCTGATGTGCGAGTCCCTTATGTATACTAATGTGTGCAAAAAGTGCATAATTAAGTGCAAAATAATGCTATAAGTACAAAAACTGCAGTTAGCAGCATAACTATTCCTGGCTAATGCCTGTTACCTAGAATCTGGCAACATATATTCAATACGCAGACAAAAATTTGTGATGTGTTTCATATTGCAAAGGAGATCAAATTGATAAGCCACTAATTGAAAAGGTCGTAAGGTTGATTCCCACGAATGATAAATACAATATAAAAATTGCTAAAAATCATTTCAACCTAAAATCCCAAAAAGTTAGCTAAAAACTCCTGTTCTTAAAAAAGATTCATCTTATTATTCTAGAATTAATGACTCATGTGAGTAAATCCAACCTTGTTGACAGTATGTTTCTGAGGATAAAACTTATTGCAAGTTCCCATTGGCCATCCCAAAACTGCCAGATGAATAAAATATGTATGGGAAATAGATATAAGACCATATTCAGACTGGCAGTCAAACTGAACATAACCTTGTGCTAAGAAACCACCTGAATAAATAAATAAATAAAGAAATATGTAATACATATTTAAATAATTATTCAGAAATAATAACATTAGCTCAATAATATCATAAGTAGGTATACATGTCCTCACTAGTATTTAAACCCCTAGGCTGCTTGGTATCAAGTTCTAGAATATATCTGGTCTCCAAGCGCCTAAGTCTGGCCTCCCTGTTTCCTCCTCTCTTGTCAATGGGTACTGAGTCCAACACGTAGTATTTAAAGTGTTTGAGGCTACTTTGATGATGTTCCTTGAAGTGCCTAGCCACCGGATAGCTGGGGTCATTGTTTACAATAGGTCGTGTATGTTGCAGGATTCTTTTATGCACTGCAAGTTTAGTGCTGCCTATGTAAGATAGATTGCAGCTTCATACCAGTACATACACGGCAAATTTGGTTCTACATGACAGATATTTCATGATGGTATGTATCTTGGGGCTAAATGACGTTTGGTAAGTCTTGGTATTCGTACCAAATTGGCACGCCTTGCAGTTGGCACATTTGTAGAAGCCTGTCCTTGGCGCAAGTCAAGTGCTGGAATCCACATCTTCTGGGTTGTTTTTCACTAAGGCATTACCCATAGTCGCAGTTCTTCTAAAGGTGATAGCTGGCTTTGTAGGCATGGCTCCACCTATGACGGGATCCCCCAGTACTATTAGCCAATTGCGGCGTATAATCACCCTTATCTGTCCTTCCTGTCTGGAGTACCCAAGTATCAATCTGGTGGGTTCAGTGGATATTGTGTTCATTGCTACCTGAGGCCTGGCTTTATATTGAAGTAGATCCTTCCTTGCTCTTCTTCTGGACTTAGATATTGCTGCGTCAATAGCTTGCGTCTTATACCCTCTCTGTAGAAATCTGTTTTTACATTCGCGCTGTTTAGCTTGGGTATTCTGTTCCTCACCACATATTCTCCTAATTCTAAGCATCTCCCCATAGGGGATGCTATGTATTAGATGTGAGGGATGTGCACTTGTAGCATGCAATATCGAGTTCCCTGCTGTGGGTTTTCTGTAGAGTGAGGTTGCCAGATTGTTGTGGGAAATGTATACCTGTGTATCTAAAAACGCAATGGTTTCACAACTGATGTCATATGTGAACTTGATATTCAGATTGTTGTTGTTAATTTCTACAATAAAATCATGTGCACTTTGTTCTGACCCATTCCAGATAACAAAGAGTTCATCAATAAAACGTAGCTACACAATTATGTTATCGGAGAATATGTGGGCATATTGTTTCATGAGGACCAGTTCCTCCCACCATCCCATGAAAAGACATGCATAACTAGGGGAGAAACTGGCCCCCATTGCCACACCTTGTATTTGCTCGTATATTTGGTTTTTATATAAAAACAAGTTGTTCTCCAAACAGAATGTCAATAATTCTTTCAGCATTTGATTATGTTTGGCATATTCCATAGGTCTGCTAGCCAGAAAGTGGTTCTCTGCTCTGACTCCATCACTGTTTCTTATGCAAGTATATAGGGCTGTTACATCCAAGGCTATAAGACAATAGCCTTCCTGCCATCTAATTCCCTCAATCTTTCTGATGAAGTCACTAGTGTCTTGCACATATGAGTTTAGATTCTTCACATGATTTTGTAGAAAAGAGTCAATGGAAACAGACATATTCTCTAGTGGTCCATCACAAGCTGAAATGATTGGCCTGCCTGGAGGTTTTTCCATTGATTTGTGTACCTTCGGAACAAAGTACAATAGGAGGATAGTAGGATTTTCCTTTTTTAGGTACTTATATTCTTGTAAATTCAAAAGGCCCATGCTTTTCCATGCCAGAAGTTTACTAAAGTAATTGTCCTGTGCTTGTTTCAACTTCTGCATAGAACTTTTACGGTAGCAGTCCATATCATTAAGTTGTTTTGCTGCTTCCTCTGCATTGTCTTTAAGAGGACATAACACAACATTTCCCCCTTTTTCTGCTTTCCTCACTACAATCTGTTGATTCTTATTGATTTTCTCCATCAGTTGATGATATTTCCGTTCATGATTGTTGATTTGGACTTTAGTTTTGTTAGTTTCCACATATAAAGACTTGATTTCCGCCACCACATGCTCATTGAATATATCTAGGGAGTCACGAGGCATAATAGGTATAAACTTTGATTTTTCCTTGAAGTTTGTACTGGGCTTTGCACATGTTTCATAACTAGGTGAGAGGAGATCATGCGTAACAAGTTCTGGATATTCTCCTTCATCCGTATTTGGGCCATCACCTATGGCACATTCATTGCCCAAATTATGCAGATCCTTAAGTGCTCCAAGGTCAGCCACTCTCAGGCTGCTTTCTCCAGTCCCTATTGATAATTGGCTTAGTTCATTAGTAGCCTGCGACATCCCTTGAGATTTTGTCTTCAATTTGTGAAACTTTTGAAGTTTAAGTTTTCTTACAAATTTGTAGATTTCCACACGAGTGTTAGTATAATCAAAGTTGGTTGCGGGGCAGCATGACAGGCCCAATGAGAGGATCTTCTGTTCTGAGAAGTCCAGGTGGATATCAGTTAAATTAATAATAGTGTTGTTAATGGTAGATACTCCATCTGGTTCTATACCCCCTTGGTTGTTTAAACAGGGTTCTATTTCCTCCCCCATTGGCCCCTTCCTCTTATCTGTTTTGTATTTCCACTGCCTTTCTCTGGCAGCCCTCCTTCTTTGCCGCCTACTTTCTGTTCTTTGTTTTTTGACGCTTTAATAGCCCGTGGTCTGAGAGTCTCCCTGCGGCTTCTTCTTAGGCAGTCCAATTCTTCTCCCAGTGAAGGTTTAGTTACTCCCGGGTTAGATCTACCCCTCATGTTTTCGGCCTCGGTATCACTCTCAATGGCAGAGCTAAGATCAGATACTGATGTTGATGATGCTCCCCCATATTCCTCATGACGTTCTTGTTGCGATCTGTTGCCCCTCGTTGATTTTGCTCTATATGCATCATATTTTCGTGCGAACGTAAATATTTGTCCATTAGCGTAATCATCTTTATCTCTTTGGAACTTATAGGTTTTTCTTTGTTTTATCTCTTCTTCTTCCTTGTCGAGCCTTACTAACATCCCCTCTTGGTATTTCTTCCTTTGTTGTGTATCCCCTTGTAATTCTATTTCTGCATTAAGAGCTTCTATTTTACTTTGTAGCTCTACCCTGTCCGATTCTGCATATTTCACAAGAATTTGCACTAGCCTGCTGGAGAAGTCAAGGTTGCATTCAGACCACTCTGCCACCATGAGTGGGTTAGGGGTGTCATAACTTGGGGCTAGCATAATTCTAAGCCCCCTCGGTATTCTACCGACATCTAAATATTTCTGGAGGGATTTAGCCTCCCACCATTTTGCAGTTTCTTGTCTCATTAATTTTTCCAATATGCGAAAGTTTTCTTTCAATCCTTTAGTTTCCATCATTGTTTCCACAGCCCCCTGGTCATTCTGTTGCTGCTTCTGAGGAGGATTGTCCATAAATATTTCCTCCGCTGCAGACTCGCGGTCTCTCATCGCTGCGGCTGACATGGTGATTGCTGAAATAATATATGGATGAGTTACTTTGCTGTCAGTTCCCAATCTGATTATCCCTGGGGCTCCCCGCCTGTACAATGTTGTTACACTATAGAAAAGGTTACCTTGTCCAACGGACGTCTGCAGGGACAGTCTCTAACGCTCTGCGTGGTTCAGCTGAGCGGCTGCTGGCGTGCCCAAGAGTTGCACCACTGAAGTCGGAACCCTCGGCTGGTGTAATCCTTTCACTTCTTCTTGCGTATACACAGGGGGCTCTGCATTTTGCTAACCCGGAAATATTAAAATAGACTTCCGGAACTAACACAGATCCAACGCCGGCCGCCAAAACTGCCACCTCCATACACTGAGGAGTTCGGAAGAATGAAACTACCAACCACGGAGCCAACTTCTGGAGAGGGGGTCCACAACAACCGGAGGAGGTCAATACGGTAACAATATTTGCACGCTTGGCCACAACTTCAAATCCTCTGAAATAAGGCAAGTGTGGACCCGTATTCTTCAATAGTGATTTTATTCAGCAATCACTATGTCGCCATGACGCGTTTCGGCCGGTAGAGACGGCTTTGATCACATGTCAGCGTTTGGGCGGGATTACCTCTATTTAAAGTGCAAGTGCAACGGCAATAGACATAGTAAAAATACCACACATTTCAATAACATTTTAAAACATATTGTTGAAATTATAGTCAATGTGTAAAAGATTTACATATTCAACCAGAAAAGAATCCATGTAAAATACATTGATCAATAACCTATATATATATGTGTGTGTGCACGGCTTCTGGTGTTCCACTGATTCTGCACTTACGGGCGGGCACGTGGTCCACGTAGGAACAGCGTTGTATGTAATCTCACAGCTTCAAAAGAATTCCAGCACTCACGAGGGGCAAAGGACAAAACTTTATTGTCCCTGCAAGACGCTCAGATGCGTTTCGGCACTGACTGTCTTTATCAATGTCGGCTGGCATTGCATTATGCTTTACTTTTATCTCGTGATCACAACATCACAGCAGCAGCGTTCATTGACATAGTGGATGGACTATGGGTTTACATTGCTTGAAATGAGTCATTTTTTAGGCGCCATCTATGAACATCTATCAACGTGCATACACAGTGGTTTTAACAATCATTAGCATAGAGGAAGATGCCAACATATTGTCAATTTCATGTTGTGTCTGTATACATTCAATATCTCTCTTATTGGCATCAGCTTTCTCACAAAATTCTGTTGCTCAATGGGCTTGCTAGGTTGCTAATTCCACCCACTATGGGCCTAATCTCGATTTGGCGCCATCTTAGAACATATAACAATTTGCATAGAAAATACTTTTCTCAATCATAAGCATGTAAGGAGACTTCACCTATTTTAAATTTCCATATCGTATCTACATATATTCTATTATACAATTGGTGTCTCTCTTATCGGCGTCTACTTTCGCACAAAATTCTATTCGGAAGTCATAACTGAAAATGTCATCATACATTTATCATTTTTTGTTCCCCTTGGTCTCCCAGTTGGCATCTTACACCTGGGATACAAAAGACTTCTTGAACCAACTGGAAGAATAAGGTGGGAATCTGATTTCAAGATGATTGTGATGGATGTCTCAAGCCTGTATACTAGCATTGCTCATACTCATGGACTAGAGCCTATCAGATATTTATTTGATGATTGTCCACTAAAGTTTCATGCACATAGCCAGATGTAACTAGAGCTTGTTGAATTCTGTCTAAACAACAATATTTTTATATGTGAATATCAACTGTGCAGGCAGATTCAGGGCATGGCTATGGGCACCTGCTTCGCCCCCAGCTACGCAAATCTTTTTGTGGGCTGGAGGGAGAAGCGGGTAGCCTGGTCGGACTCTTATGATGTCTGGGTGGGAAATGTCATCAGTTGGCAAATATAGAAATATGATCTTTTTATCATTTGGAGGAGGGCAGAGGAGTCAACATGTGAATACATAATACATGTTTAGTGGTGCCAATGGGGCCCTCCAGAACCCATAACGGTGGGCCAGGGTTGAAGGGGGGCTCATAAGAGGGCCACAAATTCACTGTATGCCTGCCTTTGCATGGCGGGCATACCACCATGAAAGGGCAGAGGGAAAGGGACATTGAAATCCCTACAGTTTTACCTGAGTAGGCACTGCCTCTATCGTAGGGATTACTGTCCCTCCAACGGTCCGAAGGGCTCCTTGAGCACATCAAAAGCATGGCATGTGATTCCTCTGCTCACCGCATTGTAATGTGGCAGGCAGACCTGCAGGGTCTGATGTCACCGCCATTGTAATCACGCCCTCAGGGAATAAGTATAGCGTACTCCTACTATGCGTTTTCTAACCTTGTTGTATAGGGTGCGTGTATGTTCTGCCAAGAATCCCCTAATGAATGATCCAACCCCCATTACCTGAAGGGAAAGTATGTATATCCCTGTCTTGGTTCACAGAGTAGACATCCTTCCTTGTAGAGAGAACAGCAAGCAGCTGGGCTGAGATCTCAGCCTGTAGTGACCTTGCAATGACAGAAAGTGCTCCTCTGCCTAGACCCAGAAATGCATGTTTATTAATAACCAAAAGCATCCTTGCTCCCCAGTCAAGACCTTAGTCAGGCCGCCATTATTCATGATTTATTGATAGTTGCGTTGCTTCATGGACGAATAAAAAACCACCACATTCGCATAATTTATGTTGAGACCTTGTGTGAAATGTTCGAGGTGTCGTGATATTGTTCGTACCGAGTGGAATTTGTAAGATATGTAGTTTCAGAAAAACTAATCCTGCACTGTCGTGCATGCAAATGTGTGTCAAAAATCATTGTGTGAAAGAAAAGGCAACTTAAGAGACATGTAAATATTGAAGTGGCAGTGTTTCTTCCCAGGCCTAACTGAGCCACGTGACACCCACTCCTCAGACATAAGTAAACTAACCATGCATCTAACAGCATATGTATATAACATGAGTATAAAATCTATTTAGAAATCAATTTAAAAAGACAATTGTGGACTTTGTAAGCCAAAACACAAAAAAAGCCATTTAAAAAAATGTCACAGCTAATAAAAAACAAATTTAAAATCAATTTAAGATGTTAAAAACTGGCCAATGTAAAAGTTCCCATTAAATATAATAGCCAATTTTGTATGTGTTCCGAGTGGTAGACACAACATTCCTGTTATCAGCAACCACAGACGATGATCCTAAAGGCACACCTCGAAGCACGTTTATGGAGCAATTGTGTTCCCATCCAGCCCCCACAGCAGCCACTGAGAAAGTGACCACAGTCAGTGGAAGATCTGCAGAACTAGAGAGAAGATCCAGGAAGGCTCGTAAATGCATTTGGAAGCATCCAATAGCGATACAAATGGGCCTTCAAGGGTTCCACTAGTACATTTACGTCCAAAGACTCAACCAATTGCATTCCTAGGCACAAGTCTAACGCATGCTCAAAAGTGCACAGCAGAAAGTGGAATACAGACTGCATGCAGTGAAACTAAACAGGCTGAAATGATAAGAACCAATGCTCATTTATTTCCTGAAGCAAAAGTGAGTTTCTAAATTTCAACAAAAACAAAACTGCTTGTATTTATGGATTGCCAAAGATCCACAAGAACATCAAGGATCCCCCCTATAGACCAATTGTTTCCACTATTGGAACCATCACTGAACCTCTATCTAAATTTGTTGATTTTAAATTACGTCCTCACATTCCGAGAATCATTTCCTATATTAAAGATACTGGGGAAATGATCAATAAAATAGAAAATGTTGGATTCAACCCTCAAAAGGATATCTTAGTGACTCTTGATATAGAGTCACTATATAGTAATATTCCGTTAGATGGAGCATTGAAAGCAACAGCCTGGTTCATTGACGAATTTAATATACCTTGTCCTAAAACATTTATACTTGCGTGCCTTGATGTAGTACTCAGGGAAAACATTTTTGAATTTGGTGACACTCTATTTAGACAAGTGAAAGGCGTAAGTATGGGTGCTTCTGTGGCACCATCTATAGCCAATATTTATATGGCTGCCTTTGAGACCAAGAATATACATAATGAAATTGCACCATTCTTTGAGTCTATCTCCGTCTGGTCCAGATATATAGATGATATCTTTTTTATCTGGACCGATGGAGAAGATTCTCTGTCTGAATTCTTGATATGGCTCAACGCCGCTGATAAAAATTTAAAATTCACAGCTCAAAAAAGTGTCCATCAAGTGGAGTTCTTAGATATTATAATAAGACATGCACATGGAAAGTTAGAGGTGGACCTCTTCATAAAACCGACTGCAAGAAATACTTTGCTACATTTTAAAAGTTTTCACCCTCGAAACCAAAAGCAAAGTATTCCTTTTTCGCAATTCCTGCGGGTTCGGAGAAATTGCACTAATCTGATCGATTTTGATATACAGGCAGCTGAGATGAGGAAAAAATTCCTTGATAGAGGATATCCCCATCGTTTGATAAGGGATTCCTATAAACGAGCCAGATTTTATGATCGTGACCACCTCCTGAAATCAAAAGAACCTGTTGAAAAATCGCAATTGGTATGTATTACGAGACACTCCACCCTGGACCATAAGGTAAAACAAATCATCAATGCCAATTGGCATATTCTTAATAGTAATCCTGAACAGCAAAAATTAGTAAAACCTTTGTTTGCTCATAGACGCAATAAAAATATTAAAGATCTTATTGTCCATTCTAGGTTTGACAAAAAATTATTAAACCCTGCGTTTATTCAGAAATCTATTGATGGTAATATGCCAATAAAAGGAACAGTTAAATGTTCCTCTTGCAAATCCTGTGACTCCATTTTAGGTGGAGAAACATTTACCCACAATGGGTTCACCACTCAAGCATCAGAAATGTGGAACTGCAGAA
This sequence comes from Triturus cristatus, assembly GCF_964204655.1. NCBI lineage: Eukaryota > Metazoa > Chordata > Amphibia > Caudata > Salamandridae > Triturus > Triturus cristatus. The sequence continues at coordinate 17,429,188 of NC_140581.1, forward strand.
CTCAAAATATTATTTATTTTATTCTTTGTCCATGTCAACTAGGATATGTTGGCGAAACATCGCGAGCCATCCACACTAGGATTACAGAACATCGTTCTGCCATTAGAACTGCTAAACCTATTGCACCCTTAGTGAAACATTTCATTGAAATGAATCACAAGCCAGAAGATCTCCGTTGGAGAATTCTGGAAAAAATCAGAACCCCAAATAATAAAGGTGGTGAAAAAATACGCAAAAAACGTGAGGTTTTTTGGATTTTTTCGTTTGACACCTTCAAAAAGGGATTAAACAACGAAATTCCGTGGGAAAATGCTATTGTGTGATGATCTCAGCATTTACCCTATTTTTCAACAATCAGGATACAAACATCTTATTTTATAAATTTCCCCTTTTTTTGCAACTATAAATATTCATGTTCGAAAATTAGCTAAAAAAGTAAGGACACCATGAATCATAGCCCATTTTGGGGTTATCTACATAGTTAAGTCGATACAGACGCATTAATCCGAAGAGTCTGTTTTCACTCTTACTTACTTGTATGTACCACTTCTATATTTCGAACTATATGCGATTTGTCACTCGTTTTACTACTAATAAAGCATCGATTGACAAAACTAATGCAATGGAAAAAGTCTTTAAAAAAATAGATGTCATGTGACTTGTCACATGACCAACCAACGAGTATTTAAGAAGTTGGTTAGTTTGTATCCCTCGCTATCTCTTTTTTTGCTGTAAACACGTGAGACGCCGGAGGCCATTTTCAGCCCCGTGAAAACTAAACTAAGGTAAATTTAGCTCGTTTTAAAAATATTTTCTATAACAGGTCTAGCATATATAAATAGTAGCTCTATACTAAAACTAGGTTCTTTTTAAGTTCCAGAAAAAATCGTTCGTGGAACCTTCTTTTAAATAGACGAAATCACGTAATACACTAAGGTTAGTTAAGTATCCTTTTCAGCTCTTTGTTACCCTTATGACGGTTTACTAGTTTGCCGCTATTGATATTCTCTTCATTTTTCCCTAGAATTTGTTTTTATATGGATCCCCTTAAAAATTTAATTGATACGAATCGGCAGAACCATGCATCGTTGGAATAAATAATTGCTTCCAAATTCGAAGAATAACTAAAGTTAGTGGTTTTTGCTTTCCACGTTATCGTGCTTCATTATTATAATTATCACTGATAAAAAACTAAAATATGATGTTTTCATCTTTTAGATTTGGTATCATTACCTATATAAAAATAAGACTAAAAGCTAGACATTCCTATCTACCCGCCTATTTCCTACAAGTAAGTTGCATCGGATTGATACATAACAATAATTTAAACTCTTTAACATAACATGGAACATGCTGTTCCTTCGATGTTTACACCAGGTGAATTCATATTTGGCCAGATATAATAAGTTGCTTTTTTTGTTTATCGTTGTATTTTCAGTATTCCTTCGTACCAGATATTCGACATCGGTTATTTCAATAAATATTCTTCCTAAAAGATCGATTTTTGACATTTTAAGTAAGTCAATTCTCAATATACAGTTTGTCTGGTTTCATTTTTCTGTTCTTTACATCTTTTTCCTTTCCCCTATTTTCAATTCTTAAAAGAGCAGTTTAACTGTTTATATTATGTATAAATTAGTTTATCTCTAGCATTCTATTATCACAGTATGTTTATCAGATTGTGTATATATTTTTTGTTTAAGCTGGGATCTTGAGAATGTATTTATAATAATGATTCTGATAAAGACATGGACGTTTAGTTAACTATTATGTTGTGTTTTGATTATACGTTTTTTATTGTTGTAGATACATTTGTGGCTACTCCTGATGAAGGCGTTGTGAACGCCGAAACGCGCGTCGATTACGATCATTAATTAGAAATTGCCACCTATTTTATATTGTATTGTACTGCAATTTTATTGCTGTTGTTTTAATTTTAAATCTATATTGTATATATTATATGTAGTGATATATTTTTCTGTTTTTTCACTTTGAAAGAAACGAAGAAAATAAATGAGATGATGAAATAAAAATTTATTATCTTTTAAAATTGATGTTTTTAGTATTTCTCTTGTCTCCCAACAATAATACCGATAGATGGTCTTGTCAGTATATATAGACTGCCTAGGAATTTACTTTTACTTTCTGAAGCAAAAGTATGCCATAGCAATGAACCATGCATTCACGGCACAGCAGTGTTATATTCTGAGTTAGGTCCTTGTAGCAAAGCAGCCTATTGCATACATTGCCTTAGGAAATAAGATTTCAGCGGTGAACTTTCGCACACATTTGCATGCATGACAATGTCAGATTAGTTTCTCTAAAATTACTTTGTTTACACAGCCACCTTCGCACAACATTATCACGATGCCTTGAACATCATATACTGGGACTCTCCGCACTAGGAACAAAGGTTGTCCTATCTTCATCCACGAGGCGACAGTGCTAGCTACATATCCATGACACCACTAATCTAACACATGCATCGCAAAGGCTGTTTTTCATTATAACTAATAGGCATCCCGATAAATTGGTGGAGGAGGAACTTCTACTAATAGTGAAGGGCCCTGCATGCTGAGAAATCACCACTCACCCGTCTGACTTTATGAGAGGGGTGTCCAACTAGAGACCAAATATAAATATATTGAAAAGTCCCACTGTGCATTCTGAATCAATCAATCAATCATGAAATTTATATCGCGCACTACTCACCCGGAAGGGTCTCAAGGCGCTTGGGGGAGGGGGGCTGCTACTGCTCGAACAGCCAGGTCTTGAGCTGTCTCCTGAAGGCGAGGTGGTCCTGGGTCAGTCGCAGGTGGACGGGCAGGGAGTTCCATGTCTTAGCCGCCAGGTAGGAGAAGGATCTTCCTCCAGCGGTGGTCCTCTGGATGCGGACGACGACGGCGAGGGCGAGGTTCGCGGATCGTAGCTGGCGGGTGGGCGTGTAGATGGTCAGTCGGTCGTTGAGGTATCTTGGGCCCAGGTCGTGGAGGGATTTGTGTGCGTGGGTGAGGAGTCTGAACGTGATCCTCTTGTTGACAGGTAGCCAGTGCAGGTCTCTTAGGTGGCTCGAGATGTGGCTGCGTCGGGGGACGTCCAGGATGAGTCGGGCGGAGGCGTTCTGGATACGTTGAAGTCTTTTCTGAAGCTTGGCTGTTGTACCGGCGTAGAGGGTGTGTCCGTAGTCAAGTCTGCTGGTGACGAGGGCCTGGGTGACCGTCTTCCTGGTCTCGGTCGGGATCCATCGGAAGATCTTGCGGAGCATGCGAAGGTTGTGAAAGAAAGCTGAGGAGATGGCGTTGACTTGTCTGGTCATCGATAGGGAGGAGTCCAGGATGACGCCCAAGTTGCGTGCGTGGTCTGTTAGTTTGGGTGCGGTGCCTAGTTCCGGGGGCCACCAGGAGTCATCCCATGCGGAGGGCGACGGTCCCAGGATGAGGACTTCTGTCTTGTCCGTGTTCAACTTCAGGCGGCTGATGTTCATCCATTCGGCGACGTCTTTCATCCCTTCGTGTAGGCTGGCTTTGGCGGTGTCGGGGTCTCTGGTGAGGGAGAGGATCAGCTGGGTGTCATCGGCGTAGGAAATGATGTTGAGGTTGTGTTGGCGTGCGATGGCAGCGAGGGGTTTCATGTAGATTTTGAAGAGAGTGGGGCTGAGCGATGATCCTTGCGGGACGCCGCAGATGACTTCGGTGGCCTCAGAGCGGAACGGAGGGAGGCGTACTCTCTGTGTTCTGCTGGAGAGGTAGGAGATGATCCATTCCAGGGCCTTCCCTTGGATGCCTGTGTTGTTGAGGCGTTGGACTAGGGTGCGGTGGCAGACAGTGTCAAATGCTGCGGAGAGGTCTAGGAGGATGAGTGCCGCTGTTTCGCCGTTGTCGAGCAGGGCTCGGATGTCATCGGTGGCTGTGATGAGGGCGGTCTCGGTGCTGTGGTTGGCTCTGAATCCGGACTGCGAAGGGTCGAGGGATCCGTTCGTCTCGAGGAAGGCGGCCAGTTGCTTGTTGACGATCTTCTCGATGACCTTGGCAGGGAAGGGAAGGAGCGAGATGGGGCGGAAGTTCTTGAGGTCGGTCGGGTCAGCTGTAGGTTTCTTCAGTAGTGCGCTGAGCTCGGCGTGCTTCCAGCTCTCCGGGAAGGTGGCTGTGTCGAAGGAGGTGTTGATGATGTCTCGGAGGTGGGGTGCGATGGTAGAGGCGGCCTTGTTGAAGACATGGTGGGGGCACGGGTCGGTCGGAGATCCGGAGTGGATGGTGTTCATCATGCGTGTCGTGTCTTCGGGGGTCACCTCGGTCCATGTCTGGAGAGTGGCGGCGTGGTGTGTAGGTTCGACCGATGGGTGCGGCGGTGGAACGCCGAAGCTGTTGTGGATGTCGGCGATCTTGCGGTGGAAGTACGAGGCGAGGGAGTCGCAGAGGTCCTGCGTGGGAGTGATGTCGTTGTAGCCGGTGCTGGAGTTGGAGAACTCCTTGACGATGTTGAAGAGCTCCTTGCTGTCATGGGTGTTCTTGTCCAGTCGTTCCTTCAGGGATTTCTTCTTGGTGGTGCGGATGAGCTGGTGGTGTTTGCGGGTGGCGAGTTTGAGGACAGAGAGAGGGGATTTGGAGACATGAGGGTCCCTGTCAAAAGTTGTTAATGAGAGTATCCGTGGCTGAGGTGGTCATTGGGGCGCCAACAAACATTGTCACAGCAGGCGCCAGCAGAACTAAAGCCGGCCCTAATAATTACAGTGCAATTATGAAAACATCCCACATTTCAATTTGAAACCTTGGCAGCTCTGTTGCTGCATTTCTTTTCTTAATGGGGCTGGGCTGCGGGGGGATTGTGTGCATTTGTTAAGGTTTTCGTGTTAATTGCAGCTCATGATGGGTGCTGCGATTAACATGAAAACTTTAACAAATGCACAGGGACATCTTCAGGATTTTGAGTGCCAGGGCCAAACTTATTTCCGGGGCCCCTGATTAGACCAGCTTTGGATTTATGATCCAATCTCAGCTTTTTCGTGTCCTTTTTGGCCAGTTCACCCACACTGCAGAGGCACACTGGTCCGAATTGTAAATGTGCTTCCATGTAATATTCAGGGATAGTGGTATGTGTTTTCAAAATTGTAACATAGCCTGAAGGAAAAGGAGAGGAGACTAGTGAGAAATAGGATTTAGTGGCTGTGGGAGAGTAGGATCTGCTTCACGTGGGTACCCCCACTTTTTAATGATGTTTCACTGTTTTTCGACCTTAGTCTGGCTGTGGCCCTGCTAATCAGGACTCCAGCCTAGCTGCTTCCTCTCTAATATGGTTTCCATGTACATTAGGTGCATCTCTAATTGGATTTTGGAGTGCCCTTATAAGTCCCTAGTATATGGTATACTATGTACCCAGGGCATAGGTACCCCAGAGGCCTACCAGGGGCTGTAGCATGTATTATGCCAACCCTGGGAAGCCCTCCAAGATGATACCACAGGTCTGCTACTGCAGCCTGGGTAGGGTGGTGCATGCACCCCTTACTGTGGTATAGGCTACCTATATCACTACCAATGCACACACTCATATAAACCTATAAGACACTCCTATGGCAGGCCTTAACAATCCTGAAGGCAGAGTGCATGGTTCTTATGTGAGAGGGTGCCCCTGCATGAGCAGAGCCCCTCTGCAGCGTTCAGAGTCAATCCTCTGATGCTGTTTGTGGTGCAGCCTGACCATATACTCGCGGTAAATGCTAACTTTGGACTGGCTGCACGGAAACATGTTGTGTTTGGTATCAAACACTTTGGAATACTACCCCCCGCCAGTTCTGGCAACGGGGGTAGCATTCCACCCTTCTAGAGGGAGAGACATGTACACACTGGTCTAACCGGTAAAGACTTTCTAAAGCCCTGGCATCACAAAATGGATGCCGCTGCCACAGACACAGGTCTGCCCTCCTGCTGCTGACCGAAAATCCAGCAGAGGAGGCCTGGACAATAGGTTTCCTGTCACAGGGAGGTGTAACCACCTCCCCAGACAGGCAGATGTGTATTGGGGCTGGGTGGGAGCACTCTCTGGTGCGTTGAAGTCCTGCACTGGGGTCGCATTTGGTGTCCCTGTGCATTGTCCAGTTCAAACCGGTTGCAGGGGCTACCTGTCCCTGCTCTGGCATGAAACTGGACAAAGGAAATGGGTGTAGCCACCCCTCTTTCCAAACCCTCCCATAGGTGGGTCCCCAGAGTATGTCCAAACCCCTATCTTTGTATAAGCATAGGAACCCTGTCCTTAGAACTTTAGATTACCCTGGATGAAACTCTGCTACATATATCCTGGACCTTTGGCATTCTATTTCGACTAGAAGACTGAAGAAATCTCCCTTGGGGTCAAGGAGTGACTCCCCTGCTTGGCAGGCACCAAAGAAGCAACTGTCCGGTCTGCATAGCTGAAGCTCCCGCTGGACGCCGAAGTCTTTCCATCACCAGAGGTGGATTTCCTGACTTCCCCGAGGCTACCCTGAGTTCACAGTAAAGCTGATGGCTGTGGCTATCATGGGTGATGTGGAACCTTGATCTCTGGACACCACATACTTTTGCAGGCACATCATCTTCCTGGTCCCCCTTGAAGTTGTGCTTTGGGCTCTGAGTAGCCCCTGCCAAAGATCATTGGCCTCCACTCGACGAGTGACCCGTGGGCCAGCTCCAAGTGCGTCCGCTCAAGGCTCCTTCACGATCTCTAGTCCGTTGGCTAGTGGGTCCCCATGAAAGCAACTCCTTTTCTGCTTAGGCTTTCCTGGTTGCTCCAGATGTGCCCTGACTTACTATTGCTGGGTGAGCCCTCCAGACCTTGCTGGTCTGCACCGACGTCTTTCTTCTATTTCCACTTGACTTGATGTTGCTAAGGCTTGTTGGGCCCAATCTGGTTGCTGACACCGCAGCACTTGACAGATATTGTGGGACAGCTCGAATCCAGCTCCTTGGCATCACCAACGCCTCCTGGACCTCGTGACTGAAGAGTCAAGACACCCGTCAACTCACCGGAAGCACCCGACATCTGTGGGCATTCAACTATCGTGCCCCTGGTCACTGGCTAGTGACCCAGACTCTGTCCCCTCTGCTTTCAGGTTCCTTCCATCTCCGATCCAGGCCTGGATCTCTCCGGACACTTGAGGTAACATGAGTACTCCGTCTTTTTGTCCCACCTTTATGTCCTCATGTTCACGCCCACGGCCTAATTCTGCTTTTCCCACAGAATTTCTGCCGGTCTTGTAAAATGGCTATGGCCGCCGTGCTCTCACAACGGTGACCGGTCCTCCGTGGGTTCTTTTCATTTCTGCTTTAGTTAATGTTTGACATGTTGCAGATTGCAGAACTCTGCTTGGCGGATTTGAGTTATTGTCTGGTTGCAGTCACCGTTCAAAAAACAAATGGCCCCAGAGTGCGTCAGAATTGAAAAACCTGGCTGTGCTGGTTTTTTTTACATGTCCCAAAAGGGGAACGTGTGACTTGGCGTCAGAGAGGAAAGGCTGGTGCCGACAGAGATGGCGCTGCTCATATTGAACACGTCACCTGCAGCAAAAGTCACTGTTTGTAAGAGGGAGCGGTATAATTGAGCATGATATGAATGGCACTTCCTATGATACTCCCCCCCAGCTCGCACACCATGCTTCCGGTACCCTCTGCCTGCCCAGCTCTATGCCATAGCACCCTACTTGCTCCATATCTCTACTCTTTTTCCCTCTCTCACCCCATGCTTCCAGTGCCCTCTATCTGTCTGACTGACGCAATGCCACAGGACCCTGCTTGCTCCCTGTCCCTACTCTCTGTCCTCTGCCCCTGCTCTCACCCCGTGCTTCTGGTGCCCTCTGCCTGTTGCCTGTCCGGCTCTATGCCACAGCACCCTGCTCCCTAACTCTATTCTCTGCCCCCCTACCCACCTGCTCTAATCAACTGTTTCCAGTACCTTCTACCACAACCAGGTAAATACCAATTTAACAATTAGCCCACCCACCTTTGCTACCTAAAGTCTTCCTTTTTAGACCTACCCACAACCTTTTCTATGCAAACACTTTCGGTTTCTAAGCTCTACGTTAGAACCCAGCACTCTGATTGGCCAAAGCCCCAGAATTCTGACATATCCCCTTGGTAATGCATGTTCTGTGATCACAGCGTATTTTTTAAATTAGGGGGCTCAGAAGATAGCTATAAAGCAGGCAGAGACTCTTGAAAAGATGCCCGAGGGGCGGCCTGCCTTCATCCCCCAGTAACTAACTTAAATGCGGTCGTCCTCCCAACTGTGCACGCCTTCTGATCTTGTGCAAATCATACCGTCTGCAAGCAGAGCAGTGTCTGTACAGGGCTTTGTGAGCTGGGTCTGGGAACCTCTAGGGAATTACTAACAAGCATTGGCATAGCCAATAGGTCTCGCCTTTGGGACCTTAAAAGTATTTAGTTATGCCGCATAATATCCTTGGTGCAACCACATCAACTATTGCTTGGCTAAACACTTATACGGTCCCAAAGGCAAGACCTATTGGCTATGCCAGTGCTTGTTAACTTATGTTTCTTAAGCCAAGGCCTTAATTACACTGGCCACGCCCCTTTGCGAGACCCCCAGTTTTTTCATCCCACTTAAAGCCCTGGGTATGATGTTACTTGTTGTATCATATATCTGGATGCAATGACAGAAACAGGAAAATACAAGTAGGGTGGCACACTATGCCAAGCATAGAAAAGTGTAAATCACCCCACAGCTGCGCTCTATTAAGTAGATAAATGCAGCAAGTCTACAAACACGACGTGTGCTTTTCACGCCGTGTTTGTAGAGTTGCTGCATTTCTTTTATTTATAAAAAAAATGTGTATAGCGCGAACAAGACCACGAAGGGTATCAGAGAGCTTCACATAAAGTAAGGGAAGAACAAGTACAGGAGACATTGCAGAGTTGTTGTGAAGAGCATCTACATTTTTTAAATGAGTGTAGACAGGTTAGGGACATTTTTAACTGATTATTCTACGCTTTCACGCAGTCTTAATCTCTCCATCAATGCTGGCTAGTTTCTTGTCGATAAAAAGAAGCACGCTGCTATTATAAAACATTTCTTTCATTTTAGCTTCTCCTTAATCCCCAATGTATCCCAACAGCTCATCTATAATCACATTGTAACGCGTCTCAACACCAGATTGCTTCTTGATCCTCTGCGATCTGGCTTCCTTCCCCTTCATCTCATAGAAACAGTTCTTACAGAGCCCTGTGTGGCATTGCTGAGAAATCTGAAGGCATTCACACTTTATTACACCTTTCAAAAATGTTGACAGTCCCCGCAGACCTATTCCCCACTACCCCTCATCATCTCCTCCCGATTCTTTAGCCCAACATTTCTGTCCAAGAACAAGCAGTGCATATGAGGTTGCATAAAAAGATGTTCAGTGATTTCTTAACAGAGCTGGGATGCGGGGTGATTGTGGGGCTTTGTTAAAGATTTCAGGTTAATCACAGCGTCCGTCACCCCGCAGTCCAGCTCTGTTAAGAAGAGAAATTCAGCAAGTCCACAAACACGACATGTGCTTTTCATGCCCTGTTTGTAGACTTGCTGAATTTCTTTTCATAATAGAGTGCAGCTGCAGGGTGATGGGCAGATTGTGTGCTTTTATTTAAAGTATTCATGTTAATTGCAGCTCCTGACGGCGCTGCAATTAACATGAATACTTTAACAAAAGCACATAGTATGCACTGTAGCCGGGCTCTACATCAAAGAAACACCCAGTTTTCATGCCGCTCGCTTTTTAAAAGCAGCGGTCCAAATGTTCTTGTTTGATGTGCTGTGTGTGTGCACGCTCCACACAGAGCACTGCGCGCTTCATGTAACAGAGGTGCGCGCGCGCCCAGACGTGCACGTTATTGGGAACAGTGCTAGTCAGTTGTCATTGGTATTACCACACTCTCCACCTTCCAGCTTGGGGAAGGCAGCCCATGGTACATACGAGGAGCCAGAAGATTAGTCTGGTCCACTGGGGGAAATGCCTTCTAAAAAAAGGGAAGCCCGAGGTCCCACTAATTCAAACCAGCAGGTACCTGGAGCAACCAAACGTAAGGCGGGTGAAAACGGGAGAGAAGTAAGTTTAAAGATGAATATTGTTCCCAATAATGTTTGTATAACGACCTCCACTTCCGCATCAACTGACCTAGTATCATGCTCGTCCGAGGCTGCATTCTGCACAAGGATAGAAAATAAACTCCTAGCCCTGATTAACCCGCTTCTAGACAAATTGAATCTGATAGAAGGAAGGCTGGCTAAAATAGAGCAGTGTATTTCTACCACCTTGCTAACTAATTCCAATGTGTGGCAGGGGGAAGGGACAGACTCTCAGCTGGCAAGTGGATCACATACCAGGGTACCCACAAATACTGTACATTGCCCCATACCCCCAGCTGCTATAGCATCTGTGGCCAACCCGTCCTTGCATCTCATTCATAGCGGTGTACCTCCTCCACCAGCTCAGACAGCGGGTGATTCAAGTATTTGGGCTCCCCAGCAATGTGCTATCAGCAATTCCAATGTCCCCATATCCTTACATCTCCCTCCGGACTCAACACCCTATACAGTTGTCTTGGCCAACGTTCCAGTGTTACCGTCTACTAAGCAGGAACAATGGTCTACATTGAGGAACAGGGCACTACATCTGTTGACGGATAGGACAGGTATAAAACAAGACCTTTTCCATAAATTCAAAATGGCTCGAAGAGTACCATGGATCGGTAAATCACTCAAGTCCCTGCCTGGGGACTGTGGTTCTAAGCTTTGGGTCTGGTTCTACATATTATGGAAAGAGCAGGAAATCGACAAATTAAGACAAATGATATTAACATCCTCCCTCTAGGTTTTTTTTACCAACCACCTTCAGATAATAGGTGCAGTACACGGGGGGTGGTGTCACAAGCGTACAACAAATACAATTATTCAGTCCCTACATATCACCGTTTTGACATCTTTACCTCCTAAGATGACATTGATTGACTTGGTTCTATTACCGGTCTATCCTCCACAGGCACACATGATCTAAGGGAAATTTGTGAGAACATTTTAGAATCTAATTCTACGAACATTATGGAACTTACTCCAAACAGGAACAGCCAACAGGTAGGGGCAGGACATGAGGGAGGAATTGACACTTTGAGGGACAAAGGACAAGGTGGGGTGGGGTGGATAGGAGTAGCACAGTGAAGGTGGATCAACTTTCTACATCCCTCCTAGCAGGGTTTCTCATGCCCATCCGCAGATTAGGGGAGATGGATTTGGATAATGCCAACGCTCCTAACCCCTTGATTACTCCCAATACTCTAAACTAAGGGCCAAAAAAAGCAAATTTATCATTAGTCAGTTGGAATATTGCTGGTCTTTCTTCTAAAATATCTTCACCTGAATGGTCAGCATTTATTGACAACCACGATGTCCGGGCATTTCAGGAAACCTGGGCACTAGAACAAATGTATCACCCAGGTTTCCTTAACTTTTATGAAGCGGCCATGGGGGGACAGAGGGGTAGACCCATAGGGGGACTCGTCTTTTGGGTCAGACAGCAAGCAGGCTACAAAGTCGAGGAAGTCCAGATCGACAGTAGGGATATAATAGTCATCAGACTCGGGTGGGTAATGCTCCGGATATATTGATTATCAATGTCTACGCTAGAGGGACCCCAGGGGGTAGAGGTTCCAGTACAGTTGCGCTCTTAGACAGATTCTTAGACCAGCACAGGGGATGCAGTAATCTGATAATAGTAGGGGATTCCAACTGCACCTTTGAGCCCCTTGACCATGAGGATGGCAACCTCAGTACTGAGGAGGATGCACAATGGGACATTCCATCCCTTGATCTCCTGCCTATAAAAAGATGGGCTGAGTCTGCATTGCAGTTGAAAGGGATGTGCCTGGAACAGGGAGTACGGGCAGTGAATGGGAGGTCTGAGTCAGATAGGCGGGGCTCTCATACTTTCAATAATGGGTTGAGAAGCAGTCGTATTGATTATATTTTTCTGAACATGGAGTTCTGGTACTCCCTACAAGATATGATAGTACAGGAACGGACCGAAAGTGATCACAATCCCCTAGTCCTTTCATTGAAGGTTCCAGGTCTCCCCATTCATAATTATCAGGGAACTGCGAAGGCTACTGTAGAAGTCAAGCTCACCAATGACTCCAGGAGAGTCAAATGGGCTAAGGTTATTGCCAATGAAGGGCACCTAGAACAGATGAAGGCTCTGGTTGAGAGCTCAACAACCACCCTCCTTAAATGCAATACCCAGGAGGATATAAATCCAACCATTGTACAGGTCCATACAGAGCTGTTTACAAAACTTAAAAATATTTTTACTCAAAAGAAAAAAAAATATCTAGGAAAGAACATTGCCCAAAGGCAGCCTTGTGGTACAATAAATCCTGCAGAGAGGCCTATAGGGTACTATCAAGAGCCATTAGATTAAAGAATATATACAACATTAGAAAGGCTAGGGCTGGGTAAAAGCTAACTTTAACTCGAGCCAAAAGGGTCTGGGATGAAAATCATTGGCAAGATCTACTTAGGGCCAGCAAGTAAAAAAATATGGTTAACTTTTGCCATCTTGTCGAATGGGGCAGTGGTGCACCTAACCAAGCCCCAGTCAATCATGTCACCTCACATTTTGAGGCACAGTTTGCTGCTAGCGCTGATACCACTGACCAATTTATTATGCCCAACCCTACTGCCAACCTGCATTTTTCTAGGTTAGAGATCCCAAATGCCCTCAAATTAACCCTGAACGACAGGGCTCCTGACCTGGACTTTATACCAGCGGATCTGTTTATGCATGACGGGGATAATTGGGTGACTTAAATTCTGCTACTAGCTAATTCTATAGCTAGTGGTGCTCCCATCCCGGAAACGTGGTCTGGAGCAGAGATCATTCCGATTTTTAAAAAGGGGGATCGATCTAAACCTGGGAACTATAGGCCAATAAGCCTCATCGACTGCATCCAGAAAATCTTAGCCAGGCTGTTATTATGTAGAATCCAGACGTGGATGGATGAAACAGAGATTATGTCATCATTACAGGAAGGTTTCGGCCACATACTGGCACTATAGACCAGCTTTTCAGGTTTATGATTATTTACTGGCGGGTGGTCATTATAGGAGGGGGTACATTATACGTAGCTTTCATCGATCTTAAATCGGCTTTCGATTTGGTGGTCTGTGCAAAAATGTGGAGAGCTTTTATGGAGATGGCAGTGCCATCGGAAATATTGGCTATCCTAATCACCCTACATGATTCCAATTTCGCTCAGGTTCGGTGGGAAATAAATGGGGAAGTTATGGAAAAGTTTGCCATTTTCATGGGGGTTCATCAGGGGTGTGTTGTTGCACCTACCCTGTTTTCTCTATTCATTAACAGGGTTGTGCAGTATTATTCTAACTACCCCACAGGCACTGCTAGCCTGGCAGGCATGAAGATACCACTATTAATGTTTGCGAACGACACTCTGATAATTTCCAAGACTCAGAAGGGGCTGCAGTCAGCCCTTACCAGGTTTGAAGTGTTTTGTCACAATCATGACCTTGTGGTAAATGTGGAGAAGACCAAGTTAATGGTTCTCCACAATCGTAAAGTCATCAAAGGGATTGTCTCTATGAACAAAGTCCAACTAGAACATACTGGCATTTTTACGTATCTGGGAATCACGTTAGGAAGAAAACTAAATTGGAAAACCCAGATCGATATGTTGGCTCTCAAACATGCCCAACTAACAGGAGTACTCAGGAAGGAACAGAGATTTTCCCATACTAAACCAGTGGCGCCTGTTATAAAGATATATAAAACTACAATCAGCACCTCGGTAATATAGGGGGCGGAGCTGTGGGGCTTTGAGGACCTAGCACCCCTGACTACAGACCAAAACAAATTTGTGAGAGCTCTGTTAGGTCTTCCACAATCAACACATTTGTTGCCTCTTTATTTAGACTTGGGTTGCCACAAAATCGAGGATATAGTTCATTACAGACCAGTGGCATATTGGAGAAGACTCTGGGTTACTCCTGAACTGTCCCTGTACGCCCAAGCACTTCTTGAATCCAGGGGGGCTGACAACTCATGTAAGATCACCTGGTTCAGAAGATTAAAAGGTACCCTGAGTAGCTTATGGGAGAATCCAGCAGGAAATCCCTTTCCATCTAAGAAAGAATTTAAGGCCGCCTACTGAAACATGATTATGTAGAAGCGATTCTCATCCCTAACGAGGCCTACGCTGATGAGGGAATTTTTGGAGCATAAACAAGAGCACAAGTATGAATGCTATTGGGACTTCATTACTGTACCCAACGATAGGAAATTATACCATCAGTATAGAGTGGGTTCCCTCCCAATTAAATCCTTTACTTGCAAATGGCACTCCACGAATGAAGATAAATGCACTGTATGTCCATTACAGAAGGAAACTATAGCACATGTTCTGTTTCTTTGCCCCGCTTACAAGCTTCCCGGGAAGAGATGGCTCAAACTAATCTGTTCAATTCTCGGCACAAGTCACTGAGGATTCTAAAGTCAGACACATGTGAGCCTATAGCGATTGCCGTTGCCAAATTTTTGGGATGTATGTGGTTCATTCGAGTAAAAATGATGAGGGCTCTACAGTCGTGACAGCTCTCCAAACTGTGACAACTCTTCAAACTGTGACAACTGTGACAAACCTCTTGTGGCAAACTAGTGGCTCATGTAAATAGATATTTATCTTGCTTGACTAGTTTTAATGTTGTTTTATTCTAGTGATCTATTTTTGCCAAAAGCTTTGTATATGAATGCATCAAATGGTTTTATACGAATTTGCTAGACTTTTAATTATTGATGTATGATGTCTTTAATGATTTTGATAATCGAAATAAAGACTAATTGACTGACTGAAATAAAATATAAAATTACAGAATACTACAATTGACCATTCCCACTACAATTAATAAAACAATAAAATTATAACTGACAAAAAACAAATTTAATACTCCCACTCCAGTCAGTGCAACAGTAGGGAAAGTGTTGGAATGTGTAGGGGTAAAATTTACCATTCACACTCCAGCCGGTGCAACAGTAGGTAATGCACTGGATTCAGGATGGGTAAAAATTACTATTCCCATTACAGGTTGTAGAACAGTAGGGAAAGCGTTGAACTCAGGAGGGGTAGAACCTACTATTCCGATTCCCGTTTGTGCAACAGTATGGAAAGCGTTGGACTCAGGAGGGTTAACATTTAGTATTCCCAGTCCAGTCAGTGCAACCGTAAGGAAAGTGTAGGACTCAGGAAATGTAAAATTTACCATTGCCACTCCAGTCAGTGCAACAGTAGGTAAGGTGCTGGACTCAGGATGGTTAAAAATGACTATTCCCATTCCAAGCTGGTCCACAGTAGGGAAAGCATTGAACTCAGGAGGGATGGAACTTACTATCCCCACTCCAGTCTGTGCAACAGTAAGGAAAGCGTGGGACTGCGGAGAGTTACAATCTACTATTCGCCCCCCAATCTGTGCTGCAGAAGGGAAAGTACTTAACTTCATACGCATACCATAATTAAACACATATATGAATTGAACAAAAATATAAACTATTAACATAAAAATTATGTATAATATAATAATTACACTGTTGACACTGTTAGATTTATAATAAAATCACATCACATCACAGAAAATAAGTTATTAAACGCTCTTTTCTGTAAGCCAAAATCCAGCCTTCCAACTGCCCTCTCCTAATTGGATAGCCTCTACCAGGCTGAGCCAAGCTGTCTTAATGAGATGTAAAATGACCTCCTAGAGAGACAACAGAGTTCCTGTGGGTGGTGAACTGCAGCGGCAGAAGGCCTCTACCAGGCTGAGCCAAGCTGTCTTAATGAGATGTGAAATGGCCTCCTAGAGAGACAACATAGTTCCTGTGGGTGGTGAACTGCAGCTGCAGAAGGCCTCTACCAGGCTGAGCCAAGCTGTCTTAATGAGATGTGAAATAGCTTGTTGGAGTTCCTGCGGGTGGAGTACTGCAGTTGCAATAGCATCAGGCAAAATGGAGGTAGAAAAAGGACACTTTAGACCAGCACAGGCTGATCCCCATATCCTCTCAACCCAGCCGTGCAGGATCCCTGTTATAAGATTAGGGAAGGAGGTAGAAGGAAGGTGTTAGGGAATCTTAGCTACACCACTGGGTTGGCTAAGCCTGGTCTAATCTCCAAGGAGCGACTTTCACTGTTTTGGATTTTGGGAAAATGGTGCTTTCTGGGGCAAGGATATGCCACACTTTGGAAGAAGTGGTCGTACACTTGGGTAGCACCCTGCATCCCATTGGTCAGGTGAGCCCCCCTGCTTGACCTCCTGGAACAGTGAATAAATATGGAAGAGTTGCCATGCAACTCAGAATTGGTGTCTGAAACTACAAGGAGAAGAAGGACTGCCCTGCTGGAAACCTGATCTGCACCCCAAAGGTCTGCACTCTGAAGAACTGTGCTTGCTCCACATTCTGGGACTACAGCCCTGAGGACTTTGCCTTACTTCAAGAAGTATTTACGGAGTGGACCTCCTGCATGCTACAGGTTCACAGAACCCACCTGTATCATCTCCACCAAGAAGTTCCCATCCTGGAATTCATCCAGTAGACTTTTAAGGATTTGGCCAGTTGTACTGTGGGAATTGTAGTACCAACATTCCAAGGACCATCTTGGAGATTTTAGACCCTGGGATTGGTGTTATAGACACTTTGAACCCTCAAGGAGACCTTCTGGAGAAGATCCAGAAGTTTGGTGAAGTCTGGGAATGTTTTGATTAAAACTTCCATAAGTTACCGGCTTGATGTCGAAAGTCAAGCCGTCAACATTCAACCATGACCCGGCCTGGATTTCAGGTATGTCTAGCTGAAAGCTAATGAGCTACAGACTTCCAGGATTTCAATGGGGCTCACAGAAAACCAAGCCAACAAATTCAATGTAAATCCGACCTGAAGAGGAGCCTCACTCGACATCAAGAGAAAAAGGTCCAGAAAAATAACTCCACTCGAAGGTAAAATTTTGATAGAGGCCTCCCGCTTAGTGTAACTGACCAGGGCTTCAACATAATCAGCCTTAAACTTTGACTTTGTCCGGGTCAAGCACGACCAGTTGTCCCAATTTGATGCTATTGGTTTTTAAGCACTAAAAAATGTGCAATCTTTAAAAATTCATATCTCCAGTTCCCTAAATTGGATTTTGTCATTTTGGTGTCTATTCGTTCATAGAAGTGTAATCAATTTTTATAAATTGGTGTTGAATTTTTATTGGGTGTTGTCCTTTACTTATTTATTGTATTGGTGTCTTTAAATGCTTTGCACACCTTTTTCCTAAGTTAGTCCTGCCTGCCATGCTCACCATCTACCAAGAGTTGAGCAAGGGCATATTTCATTGAGACCTGGACTGAACCTTTTATTGTGTCTGTGGTGTTATTACCAGTGGTAAGTCCCTACTTATCTCTATTAATAATGCACTTTCTGGCAACGTTCCACACAGCACTAGAGCATGACCACATTGTGCCATGCCACCTCCTGATGGTTCTGTACTTGCCACCCAAGTGCCCGCAGGGTGAAATATACAGTGTGGCTTGCACGGTTTGGGTATTGAAAGAACCCCAACAGTGAGCCTGACTGGGCTGCCTATTTGCCCCCTAAATGCCACTGTTCGACAGTTGTAACCAGTTGCGCAATCTGCCGCTGACTTCCATGGGTGCGGTATACCCAGATGGCAACTTCATTGAGCCTCAACAAGGCCTGCAGACCCCAGGTGTGACTTTGCTAGACAAGTTCACAAATTATCAAATACATGCTGCAGTCCGGTCAATTCATGGCTCTTCCCAGCGGCTCCACCTACATTTCAGGTTCTGATGGGAATTCTAACGGATCCCTGTGCAGGTTGGTCATGAGACTCTATGCAGGGATGCAGGAGACTGCACCAATACGTGTCCCCAGCGGCCGACAAGAGTGGGGAGTAGACCTGGCAACCGCCCTCACTGATGGCCAGTGGAAGTTCTGTTATACACATTACCGGGCGCTCTCCCCTAATCACAGACTGCAGTTGGAGCATGTCAAATATTTGCATAGATTGTACTGCACCCCGTAAAAGATTAACTAAATGGGCTTGATTGAGGATGAACGGTGTGTGTGGTGCATGGTGCCCTGCATTGACATTTTACACCAGGCATGGGACTGCCCCGTAGTACAGCACTTCTGCAGCTCACTGTCTTTGATGCACTTGAGGTAATCACTGCTTAATCACCTTACCATTTACTGCACATAGAGCTATTGGGGTACATGAAGGAGGTCCACACAGATGTGTGCAAATTGACTGCAATCCTCCTTTTACCAGCACCGAGTGGCAATGTGCTGTGGCTGGCACCCTATGCCGTAGGTTTGCTGGGGCTTTGGGATGCGACCTACTGTCAGGAACAGTTCACTGCCTACTGGGATTTAATGCCGGGAACCCCACCCCCAAATATAAATGGTCCCCCTTGGAGGCATTTCTCAGACCGCAGGCTGATGAGGAAGACCTTTGCAGATGCTACATCGCTCAAGGTATCTGACCAGCTGGAGCCCTCCGCCACTGCAAGCCCAGCCCTCTAGGTATACAGGTTTGATTACAATCTGAAGCAACTGTCACAAGCATCTAAGCGTGCAACATAGAGATTTCTTTGTAGAGTCTTGAAATTGTTTTCCCTAGCTGAGTGGCTCCCCCTTTCTTTTTTTCTCCACATTGTTCTTAGCCAATTGTGTGAATAGCAGCATTTGTTTTTTATTGTGCTTATAGAGCGCAACATTCATCTCAAGGGGTATCAAGGCGCAAAGATAGCTCAAAACAATTTTCAAAGATAGTTGATTACAAAAAGCATCAGCAATTAAGTCCTAAACAGCCACGTTTTCAGCTTCTTCCTAAACCTCATATGGTCATCAGTGAGGCGAAGGTCTAAAGGAAGTTCATTGCAATGTACGGTCACCAGATATGAAAAGGAGTGACCTCCCGCTCTCGCCCTCTTAATACATCTAGTTTTAGCCAGAGGGAGATTGCAAGACCTCAACTCTCCTGAACGAACATAAAATTCATTTTTGTCCTACAAAAGTTTGGGGCCAAGCTTGTATAATGCTCTAGGCGCATAGCACATTAGATTGAACTAGGCCCTTTGACACATAGGCAGCCAATGAAGCCCCTCCAAACACTCTGATGCCAATCTGTACTTATTTTTGTTACAAACCAGCTTTTCTGCTGCATATGGGTTACCTGCAGTCGAGAGAATAGGTAGTCAGCCATACCAACATATAGCGCATTCCCATAGTCCAGGCTGCTAGTTAATAAGGTTTGAGTAATGTTTTTTTCTCCAGTTCAGTGGAATCCATATGAAAAGACTTCTTAGTGGTTTTAACATGGCAAGGCATTTACCACACAGTACTCTACCTTGGTCTTGCATGGCTAGTGCATTGTCTACCAAGATTCCCAAATTCATTACAGCCCGTTTGGGCTCTGGAACAATGACTAGCAACTGGGGCCACCAGGATGCATCTCAGACTAGGTGTGCTCCTCCAAAAATTAGTATCTCAGAATTCTCTGCATTGAGCATCAGTGATCTGTCAATCAATTTGCAGTTTCTCAGAGAAAATGTATCAAATAATTTCTAGTGTCCTCACATCTTTCTTCTATAGCTTTCCGCAGCTGCGTGTTGTCTGCATAGGAACAAATGCTAAAAACCCATTTCTTACCGATCATGGCCAATGGAGAGACATAAGCATTGAACAGAGTTGGACTCAATGAGTCTCCCTGCGGGACTACACTCTTGATTGTTTTTGGGTTGGAAGAACAGGTACCCATTTGTACTCTTTGAGGTCTATTATGTAAAAATGAGCTAAACAATTGAAGTGTTTTGGAGTGTGGTCCCTTTTCAAGTACAATGTTCACCAGGAGGCTATGAGATACAGTACCAAAAGCTGCCGAAAAGTCCAAAAGGATCAGGGCGGCTGCTTTACCATGAGCCACCAGTAATCTAATAATATCCAACCCTGCGAGTAAAGTAGCCTCCGTACTATTCATTGCCCTAGAGCCGCCTGTGAAGTATCTAAGAGATAATTTGTCTCTAAATAGTCAATTAATTGTTTGTTAATCAACCTTTGGCAGGTAAGAAAGTTGGGAAATTGGTAAGTAGTGTGCAAGGTTAGAGCTAAACCTGTTCTTTTGCCAGTGGGAATACAATAGCTTCTTTCCATGAGTCGGAAAGCACAGCAGCATCTAATGATTGATTGAAAAATTGCGTTAAGTAGGGGCATATAATTGGTGTGAACCACGAGAAGATAAAATGTGGGCATGGATCCAGCAATGATCCAGATTTTACCTCTGTAATTGCCTTCGCTACTTGCTCTTTCTTAACAGGGACAAAGTTTCCTAAGTGAGAGGGTACTTCAGAGTGAAGTTCCAAAGGTTCCCAGTTAATATCCTCCAGTGTTGGTTGAATTTTAAATGTAGAGTAAATTTGGGAAACTTTATAAAAGTAAAAGGTACCAACTTTCTCACAGTTATCTTCCGAGGGAGTCAATGCTTGGGAAATTCCAGCCGGCTTACAAAGTTTGTTCACTATTTTGAACAGCTATTTTGTTGACTTAGTATTATTTTCAATTCTCTTTAAAAAGTATGATTTCTTAGTATGTTTAAGGGCTTTGTGATACTTCTTTAGCTCCTCTTTGTAGATTAGCCTGTCACTGTTCTGTTTGGGTTTTCTCCATTTATGTTCCATCGATTTGCATTTCCTTTTTAACAATCTATGTTCTAGAGTGTACCTTTTTTTAGATGGTGATTTCCTATTTAGTTTGTTTTCTTTCTTGGGGGCACACTGATCCAATATGTTGGTTATTTGTAAGTTTAAAATCTCTACCTGTTTTGGGAATGCCTTTAATTCATTTTATTCTCCTAAAGAAAAGTGTGAAGCAAACAGATCTGGAGTTATAAAATGCCACAACCTTTTAACCCCTACTGTAATTTCAGATGCTATTTGCAAGACACAATATCCTGGAAATTTTGAGTATGTACTGGTTTGTCTACAATATGCTTACGCTTTGCCTGAAAGCTTCAATAAAAATTATTTTTAAAAAGAAAACTTGCTATAAGGACAAAACCCTACCCTTGAGTTGGCCTGTGAAATTAGGGTCAAGACTTGGACTTTCAGAGTGCTTTGCATAAGATTCTAGTAAGGGCTCATAAGATGTTTTTGTAGGGTTGCGTTGACTACTGTGGTGTCTGTAACACGCCACAAATTTATTTAAGAAATAAAAACTATATGCATATATCACCAAGGAGTTTTAGTGTGGTATCTGCTTCCACCTTGCTGCTCAGCCAGTGGATGTGTGTAGAATGTTAGTATGAGTGTATGATGTCATAGAGTGTTGCATGCGTGCATGTAAATGTAATGTAAATGTAAATTTGATACTTCTATAGCGCACTACTCACCCACAAGGGTCTCAAGGCGCTTGTACAAATACCGTTGTGGAACCCATCCTGGCTTTCCCTGTGAGGCGTCCACTGCTGGGCACCCCCAAGGTGGAGGCCAGGCATCCTTAGCATTGTGGGGGCCGTTGTGGAGATTAAGCAAGCTATTGCCCAGAGTTGCAGAGTGGGACTCCATGATTGGAATAGGCACCGAGACGAGAAATATCAGGTCCGTGGAATTTTTGAGCCCAAGACCCGCCGAGGCGGGGAATTGAACTCTGGTCCTGGGCTAGACCTCTGCATCAGGGTCTGCCGCTCTAATCATTGAGCCACACTTCTCCACGAATGTCAGTTGAGAGTAGGGCTGAGCAGCAAGGAAGCTGCTCCTGTTGGGGTTCATTCTTTGTACATTTGTACCCTTCTTCTTACGCCTTAGTTCATTACTTCATCACCTTGTTTCTACATGTACCTCGCCTAATAAACTACTTGAAGATACCATCAGAATCCGGACCAATCTTCCGTTATAACACTGGCGACGATCTGAAGAACCTACATGTGTTCCTAAAGGACTACTGAAGTTTAAAGCAATCTAAGGTACGAGCATCTTGTAACTACATATGAACTTTAAAACCTTCTGGCACCCTGCTAACTTTGAAGCTTTCTGGCACCCTACGAACCCCAACAGTGACCTTACATCGGTCGCCCATAACACCTACATGCCAGTCTCTGCTTCAACTCTGCTTGGTATCTGATTAATGTAACCTGCCTGAGGGTGTTCCTCTTATTTACGCTCATGGAACCTGTCACTACTGCCTTTACTGCTGCCTTGGAACACTGTTCTGCCACCTTGTGAGTGCCTTGTCGAAATAAGCGTTTCTGTCTACCTGCTCCAGCTGCTTACAACTCTACTGTTCCCTGCGGCATTTGCCTACAATTCCAGAGTGCCTAGTTACTGCCTGCCTGTCAGCCTGTCTCTGCTGCTGTCCTGCCTGCCTCCTTGCCCAGCCACCTTTGGACAGTGAGTGTTTCTGGAAACCTTGGAAGAGGAGTAATTTTGAAGGAGTTCTTTCACCTTCTACATTTCCCTGTGACCGCTGTCAGGGGAGAAGATCTACTGTTCCTGCGTGTACCATCTACCAAGAGTGCAACATATCTCTCCGTGATTCCCAGTTTTTCACAGCCAGCCTGATATCCTGCTGGGGTTGAGCATTATACTTTTGCCAACCCTCCTGTGTCGCGATTGTTCTCTGACGCCTACAGCTGTGAGAGTTGCGACCTTGGTGAATGATGTGTCTATCTGAAGTCTACTGGCAGTGACTGTGAGTTAATATTTTTTTTTTCTTCTAAGTTATGTTGTTAGCTGCGCATTGGCACTCGGTGTGTCTGCACCACGGCAGTTGAACCGTTGCAGTTATTTGAATTTTGACACAGAGCGCGTGCAGCCTTACCTTTGCTCTTAGCTCTTGCGGTGCCTCCTCATTTGCTTTTATGACGTTCCTCCTTTCCTCCGTGTCTGTACAGCTGTGGTGTATGTTCGCGCTGGGAGCCACCAGGCATTTCTCACGTCGACGTGCCTCCATCTTGCTTTTGCTGTAATCCACAAGCTCTGCTACAATGTTTTACACTGCATTCCTGTCTCTTTGCCAACCACATGTTTTTCCAACCAGGATCCTCTCTTCAGATGTAGCTGGAATGTCGTTGAATTCGTGGTCTGTTTGTTTCTGCCTTCTTTTGGTTTCAACGTGCCTCCATCGTTCCAAGAATACTTTACTTCTTGACTTCCTCATTCTTTCAAGTCTTGGCACCGGCATTGGTCCTTGGATTATTAGACATAATTGAACAGTGCCATCTAGCGGTCATCTAGCACCACTGCACCTTTATTGGAAAATGAAAAGTCCACGTATTAGCATGTTAATTGCAGTATACATCATGAGTGGTGCATGTCCTTCCAAATCCGTTGTTCATTACACAACGCAAGGTTCTGTTCCATTCTGTATAATGCCTCAGCTGCACTCTACAATGACTACAGTGACCACTTTATTTGTTTTATCTTATTATTTTATTGGAACCTTGTTTAAAGTTTAAATTGCATATAATTTCTGTTATGAGCCATTTTGCCAACATGCATTTCTTGTGTTCTCACATTTTACGCTGACATTTGTCAGCTATTGTTAGTGCTTATTTGACATTTCGTTACAGTACTTTATAGTGCCAGAATTTATATTGCCTTAAGCATCTGTTTTAATAGCCTACTTGCTGTGTATTTAATCTTACAGTCCTTCCTTCTCAATTCTTTTAGGGGAATCTTCATTGTTCCTATTATAGTATTGTTGCAACGTTGTTTGTTTTAAAAATTCCTTATGAAATTTCTTATTGAGATCTTCGAGTGATTTAGCTCTTATGTTACGTGACTTGTCAGGTCACCAACACGGTTATCCAGTATGGTATGTTACCATGCCATGTTTCGTGACTTGTCAGGTCACCAACACGGTTATCCAGTATGGTATGTTACCTTGCCATGTTTCGTGACTTGTCAGGTCACCTACTCCTCCTGTTTGTGATTCATCACTCACAATGTTTCTAACATACATTAGAGGTTTACATTACTTTATGTTGCATTACCTTACAGTGCCTTCCTTTAAGGCATATATTATGTATGTAATTGTGTTGTAATAGCCTATGTTATGTTTCTTAATTCTTGTATCTTATCTACATATTTTTGTTCTTGGGATCTATGACACTCTGTATTTTCATCTTACATGGTACCTGTACGTTGATTTTACATTGTATCACTTTACTTTTTTACTATTTTCACATGTATTTTCTAATTCAAAATGAGTTTTCCTTACACATCTCTTATACATTTTGAGAGTGTTTTTCTTGTCTTTGACCTGCATTGTCTGTTTTTCTTTTGCTGTTTCATCTTGCCATCTTCCTTCTGGTATGTCCAGCTAGTATGTTTGGTGGTGATTTGGAGCGTCAATTCCTTTTTTGTTATGTGTGTTTCGTCTCTATTGCTACGCTAATGTTGTCCTTCTGTACTTTGTTAGTATCTCCTTAGCTTGTTGACATTTCCTACTTTTCTTCTTCTTTTGCTCTTCCTACACATGACTTCTTTGTCGTTCTATTAAAGGGGGAAGATGGGTGTGGGTTATTTGGATATTCCTGTTATTCTTTGTCGAGGTATGCATTGTCCTTTTCTTCCTTGTTTAGTGTTTATGTTTTCATCGTTAGTCTACATATTAATTCCATTGTTTTATTGCAGAATCCTCGATCATAATATTTGAAATATGTTCTCATTGAGTTACTTATGTTTATTGACATTCTGACTGCTTGCTTCTTCCCTGTAATGTCGTTAGTATGCTTATTCCTTGCATTTTCAATTTTTGTGTTTTCATTAAAGGGGGAAGAAGTGTGGTATCTGCTTCCACCTTGCTGCTCAGCCAGTGGATGTGTGTAGAATGTTAGTATGAGTGTATGATGTCATAGAGTGTTGTATGCGTGCATGAATGTCAGTTGAGAGTAGGGCTGAGAAGCAAGGAGGCTGCTCCTGTTGGGGTTTGTTCTTTGTACATTTGTACCCTTCTTCTTACGTCTTAGTTCATTACTTCATCACCTTGTTTCTACATGTACCTCGCCTGATAAACTACTTGAAGATATCATCAGAATCTGGACCATTCTTCCGTTACAACATTTAGTTACACAGAATTCCAGTCTATTTGCTATTTGCTTCTTTTATTTCTTCTCTCCGATGATTGGTAAGCCATTTGCACGGAACCATCATCTCTTGGAATGATTTATACAATAGAGTTAATGCTACATTTAGACAGGTGAGCTATACCTGGGAAAATATCATATATTCTAGAAACAGAAATAAATGAAAATCACAGATAATAAATGTTTAAAAGAAATTGTAAAAGTGATACCTGTACAGGAAAGGATTGTAGTTAGCAAATGTGGAAGTCACAGACGAACAACAGGTTAGCAAGGTCATTTATTTTCTTGGTGCATAATTACTTGTCAACCCTTGTAACATACTTTTATTGATAACTTTTAAATATATGAGTGAATGATTCCATAGAAACAGTAATAGATTTTCTAATAGAAAAAGATGGAAAATCATAAGCTCTTCTCCACATCCCATGATGATCAGGTTATACATTTGATATTGTGTTTATAAATTACTTCTGACTTCTAAATGCATCTTTTGTTGATATCTGGTCTGAACAGAATGATGTAACACTTGGGAATGAATATGCAGCCCAGAAGCCCAGCGCTGGAAGCCAAGATGGCAAAGATCTCCACGGCCACCATGTATCTACCCTTGGTGCTAAGGTAGGCTGGAAGGAAGGACACCCAGACACTGCAGAACACCAGCATGCTGAATGTGATGAGCTTGGCCTCATTGAATCTATCAGGAAGGTTCCTGACTAGGAAGGCCACGGTAAAGCTGGCAAAGGCCAGCAGACCCATGTAAGCAAGCATCCCATAGAAAGCAGTGACAGAACCGTTGTCACACTGTAGGATCACCTTTCCAGTTTCAGACTGAGTGTCAGTGGCTGGGTAAGGAGGATAAGTGAGCAGCCACGTGAGACAAATTACTACTGCCCCCAGTGTGCACAGGAGGACCATAGAAGCTGACACCTGAGATCCCAGCCATCTGCTTAACCTGCTACCTGGCTTGATGGCATTGAAGGCAATCACAACAGTGATGGTTTTCACTAATACACAAGACACAGCAACAGTGAAAATAATCCCAAATGCAGCTTGTTGGATCAAGCATGTCAATCTTGCAGGACGTCCAATGAATAGAAGACAGGTGAGGAAGGCCAGCAGCAGAGATACAAGGAGAGCGTAGCTGAGATCCTTGTTATTGGCCTTCACTATTGGGGTGTCTCGATATCTGAGAAAGATTCCCAACACACAAGCTGTGGACATGGATAGTACAACAGATACAGATGCCAACAGTCCTCCTAGAAAATCACCATAAGAGAGATAAACAATGGCTTTCTGGATACAACCATCCTTTCTGTCATTGGGCCACTGGTCCTCTGGGCATTTTAAGCAATTTTCCATGTCTAAAATGTAAAACATAAGAAGAAAATAAAGTTAAAGGTATAAATATTGTAAGTAGTTGATCAACATAAGAAAGCACACATGGAACGGAACCTGACATTTGATAAGAAATATTCCAAACGTTTTCCCCTGAAACAGGTATAGCTGCTCTTGGACTATAAAGATACTATAGGATCAATACGTTATACAGTTAATGATTTATTTTTTCCGCAGTTATATATAATATGAACTTCACCCAAAGGTATCAGAGCACTTTACATGAGCACCAGTTGCGTTACAGATGGACACATTCCTTTTTTGCTAGGCAGGGGAGATTAAGTGATTTGTCTAGAATCACAGGATGTTGAGCGTCACTGCTAAAACTCAAACCCGATTCCCCAGCTTCGAGGTCGACCTCTTTAGCCATAAGGCCAAATCCTCTTCCATTTGCTGTAGATAACATATCACTATCACAGCACAATAAATTATTACAATTTCCTTTTGAAATCCTCAATGTATTCAATCTGGTGTTCAGTCTAGACAATCCAGTTTCAGGCGCAATCCGATGTGCAAATGTTTAACAATGTGTTGTTGTGCGATAGCGATAAATCATTTAAAGCTGCAAGTCAGAATGTGCCCCTCTTATTTCATGCATGCTATTGAGTGAATGTTATTCTCCATCTATAGTCATCTACGGTCTTTTTGTTTACAATGAAACTACCCAACAAAATGTTCAGTAAAAAACTTGGGGCCAGATGTATGAAGCACTTTTGAGGTAGCAAACTGCCCAATACATAGAATCAGACCGTTTGCGGCTGTAAAATGCATTTTTATGTACAAACACCAAACTGTAATTCTACAGAGTCATAATTTAGGTTTGCAATCAAGTATTGAGAAGGAGCTAATAATGATACAGACTCTCAGTGGTATGTATTAATGTCTTGCAACCGTCTTCCAGTCAGAGTACATTTATATTTTACCACCTCCTTAAAATAGGAAGGAGTCCACAGTGGACCGCTTCCCCTTTGAGAATGTTAAAAAAATGATTTTTTAAAAGGAGGAAGTGGTCCCCTGGACCACTGCCTACTTCAAAAAAATGAAGGGTAAACATTTATTGTTTTCTTTTGGAACGCATCCCATTTTCCTTTAAGGAAAACATTATATATATGTATATATTTTTTTAAAGGTTGTTTCATTTAAAAGTAATTATGAATATAGAGGTCTGCTGACCTCAGGAGACCAACATCCCTCTGAAGGCTATCATTTCTAATGGGTCGCAACTCTGAACTACCTCATTAATATTCATGAAGTAGGTTGATATGTGACCCACTAGGAATTACTAATGAAAAAATAAAAATGTCAGTCAGTCACACAGCTTTATGAGATCTCTTTAAAATGGATCATAAAAGCACAAGTTATCTAAAAATTCCAACACAATATATACACATATATACACATTTAAAATAAGAATTAAACAGTTACAGTGATCCGGGTAAATTCATATTAAAAACGTTTATGAAAAAAGCTGTTCAGAATTTAAAATTAATTAATTAGTTGATGCTACTAAAATGTCGTCCCACCTTTTTCCTCTTCCTAAGACAAGCCCACAAAAATGAGGCAACAGAACAGCCTACAAATGGATCCGGTAGAGTTTTTTAAAAGTACATGGCCACCCGGCACTGCCTACAATTGTGGTACCTCAGGATTGGGAGTATGAATGTTTTCCTTTCCTCTGTATAGGTCTTGCAAAATAATACAATATGTAGATCTGACTGTACTGCGTAGTTGTTACAGGAACAGGGTAAGAGGTCTGCTAATTTATATTTATTATGGGGGTATCCCAGGAATAGTGGGATCATGTTCATGTGGAAACGCAAAAGGATAAATCTGTGTTGCGCATTATTTATGCGTGATAAATACTGAAAACCTTTCCCCGATCTTGGTGGTACCACATCATAAAGAATGGAGGAATGATGAATACGTTTCTTTTCTCTTCGGGCATACTTTGATCTCTTAATGAATAAATCAGTTATTCTTTCCTTTGAAACCCTTTTGTAGGACTCAGGGTTCTGAAATAATTCTCCCATCCCTAACGCTTTTAGATGGACCTCTACATAATTTAACAATCCAATTCTTTTATAATAATCTAATTTGCAACAGTCCTTGATAATTGTTTGTGTCAAATCCACTGTAGACCTCCGCCATACTGATAGCCACAACAAGACTGGAGCCAGTCTTATGTTGTCGCTTAAATAAGGAAGCCCCAATTCACAGTGTAAAATATGATTTGGGGCTGATTGCGGTAAGGGCACACGGTTTTTAAAAAAGGAGTCTTCTATTTGTTGTAGCGGTGCAACATTAGCCATACCCCACACTCCGGCCCCATATAGTGTAGCGGACTTTGTTTTAGCTGAATATATATTCTTAATTGCATCCAGTGGGCTGCCTCCCAACTTCGTAGCAAATCATTTGACAGCGTTAACACTCCTTTGCATGCCCTGGGCTCTTGCTGCCACTAAATTAGACCATGAGTGGTCTTAATCAAAAAGCACTCCAAGGTATGAAAAGGAGTTGACGGTCTCAATTTTCTTGCCTGCCAACTGGAAATGAGGATGTTTCTCACCTCTTGCGGCTCCAGATACGATTATAAATGATTTAGATTAATTTACCTTTAGGTCAAGAGAGGCCATAAAGGCGGAGTAGGCTGTGATTAGCGTTTGTAGGGCTAAGCCCGATCTGGCCATCAATACCGCGTCGTTTGCATACGCCAAAATCGGAAGGGGGATCCAATCAAATTTAGGCACATCCACCGGTAGAGCAGACAGGGCGGACTCTACCCCGTTCGTATAGATTGAAAAAAGGAATGGGGCAAGAACACAACCCTGTCTTACTCCCTTTTCGACTTTAAAGAGGCGAGTGCACTCCCCCTTCCTGTCAAACCTTACACAGGCAGTGGCATTGGCGTACAACTGGCGTATGAAACCAACTATTAGTGGATCGATACCCATGCCCTCCATCATGGACCACAACCTCGGGTGTGACACACAGTCAAAGGCCGAGGTTAGATCCATGAAGGCCATGTGCAGTTTTCCGGCTGTTGCCTTAGTGTATTTCCCTATAGTTAGGGAGAGGTTTAAACACTGATCAACCGTCCCCATTCCTCTCCGAAACCCGTATTGCGCCTTCATAAAAATATTGTGCGATTTGGCCCAGTCCTCCAATCTGGCCAAGAGTACCCGTCCCATAAGTTTGGCAGTAGTGTCAAGGAGGGATATGGGACGATAGTTCTTTGGGGATCCCCTGTCACCTTTTTTAAAAATGGGCACAATTAGACTCTTTTTCCAAGAGAGAGGCGGGCCTACTATCTGGATGCTATTAAAAATGTTTGTAAGTAAAGGCACCCACATATTATAATTCGGTTGAAAGTGGTCAATTGGAACTCCATCTGGCACAGGCGCCTTACCTGGGTTGCAGGCTTCCAACGCCTTTCTTATCTCTAATACAGAGAAAGTTAACCCTCCCTGTAGTAAAATCTCTGGGGAGGATAACAGTGAAGTTGGACAGGTTGCTAAACCAAATATTACTTCATAGTGCCTCACCCATGCCTCTTCCTCTACTTGCACGTCTAATGTAGGGTCATTGATGTCTTTAAAATGTGGGGCATTCACGATTTCCAGAAATCTTTACTACTGCCTGACATACCTGCTTCCTCAAGATCTGCCCATGCCTGTGCCCTAAGATCTTTTTCCCTTGCCCTCCTCGCTAATTTATAATCTTTGCGTAGCGCACAGATTACAGAGCAATCTCTAGGATGCGTGTTTAGAGCTTTAACAAGGGCTTTTTTTGCTGTTGTGCAGGCTGTAACAAACCACCCCATTTTGACGGTAGCATTAGCGGACTTAACCCGTGTAAGTGCTTGTTTTACTTTTTCAAAAGAGCAATAAACTGGCTGACCAAGAAATCAGGTGATGAATTCTCTTCCAGACAGGCTAATGTTTCCTCCTTTATTTGAGCTATAATTTCAGGGTCTAAATTTAATCTTTGTGCTTGTGACCACTTCAGCTGATAACCATTTTTTCTAGACAAATTTACACCTTCTACAACCTTATTGTACTCTTTAGCTTCAGATAAGATACTTAGGTAAATAGATAACATGGCGTGATCACTATAAGAGAATCGGGTACTCGTATGGACAACTTTCCCATGTAAATGTGCCGAGGCTAAAATATGGTCTAAAATAGACTCTAGGGTACCCCTTCTAAAAGTGGGCCCTTGCCCTCCCTCTTCTGATACATTTATTAAGGACAAGTTCCACTTATATAACAAACTATTCAAAACCTCACCATACTCATTATGTGTGAAGTGTGAAAAGAGGTTATTGTAGGAGTCTTCTACTCCGCATACCCTAGTGCTATTAAACTTACAAAGATGAGCATTAAAATCCCCCACCCATACAAGATTTGCACTACCCCCATTTTTGCCATGGTACAATTTCTCAATCTCTAATGCTAATGCGTCTGCCACTTGCCTTGAGTTCCTCCCAAACTCATTATTGTAAAAATTAACAATTGTCCAGATGCCCTGTTTCCTACTACCCAACTCAAAAATCTGAAAGTGAGTAAGCCTAGAACAAATTTCTTTTATTTGAAGTGGTAAAGTATTTGAGAATAGAGTAAGTAAACCCCCCTTCGCCCTTCCAGAGACTGACGGAACAGCTGGGGAATGGAAGGTGCGAAAACCAGAGAAGAAAATTGGTTCTATAGCGCAAGTCTCTTGAAAAAATGCTACCTCCATAGATTGCCACTTATTTGTCCATTCGGAATTGGCTATTTTGGAAGCTAAACCTGCCACGTTCCACGATATCATATTAGGTCTGGTTTCCTTAATATCAGTCGTACAGGTTGGTAAGGGTGCTCGTGTTCCTGAACCCTGGGTGCTAGGTTTGCAGCTGTAGTGGCCTTCTCGGATGCCACTACAGCCTCGGAGGATCGTGGAATCAGTGGAATCCCCAATGGGGTAACCTCTACAAGGCCGCAGTAGTTGCCCCACTAAGTAGTTTGGGTGGTGATGTAGGTAGTCAGTCACATTCCTCCAAGTTCAACAGTGGTGCAAATCTATTATATAGCCTAATCCCAGGTATTAAAAGGGGTCCCTCATTCGTACCAAAGGGCGTTTTCAGTTGTCTGCCCCTGTATTCCCCTCCCATGGTTACACCCTGGCCATTATAAAAGAATTCCAGGGCTAAAGGTATTATTTGGGAATTCCCTTGAGAAAGGCTATGGGAGTTAGCTAAAAGAGAGGCACTTGTGTACGCCTTGTCAAAATTAAATACCACGCAATCGCCACCAAACGATTTTCTTGAACCCCCCACCCATCCCACTCTCCTGGCCATAATAACTTCATTAGCCAGTTGCCGCCTCCCCCCCTCGGTCATATGGACATTACTTATTAACCAATGAAGACCTTTGTCCATTAATTGGCTTGTGGTTTCGCTTTGATTTTCTCGAAGGGGAGGGACATTTGCCAAAACCAGGGCCAGTGATGCAGCGGCAGGGGGGAGATGGAGAGTTTGTTGTGGCTGGTGCTTCAGTATTCCAGTGAAGTTCTCAGGTAGCCCTGTCTGATGCATAACTCCTCTAGCTTCTGTAGAGATATGAGGTGGTCTAGTGGTTGTGAGGGTGGAGCGTAGTGGGAGGAGGAAGAGGAGGACTGCCTGGCAGGAAGGGGCGGAGCAGGGGCAGAGTGAGGGCAGTGAGAGTAGGACCACGCTTAGGGAAGGTTATGAATAAAGAGCTTGAAAGGAATCTATCGTGTCTGTCGTCATTTGGTACAGCGAAGACACGACAGCTGGCGACGAGGGTGGGATGGAGCTAAATGCTCTCCCAGAACACTAACGCGCAGACAAGACTGCCGAAGGACTGGACGCGGGGAAGCCGTCGGAAGCATCGCCACCTGCGGGACACACTCTGAGCGTGAGGAGAGCCCAGCAGCGTGAGGAGAGAGAACGCGGAACACACCCTGCATCGGAAAAGGGCCGGCGCTCGAAGGGCAGGAAGAAAAGCGACGACGCTGACACGCGCGTCCTAAGGTTAGAGCCCAGCGTGAGGACTCTCTCACTCACCCGCCTGTTGTGAAGCCCCGAGTGAGACGGAAGACGGGAGGAGGCCGCCTGAGCAGTGCGCGGACCGGGAATGAATGAAATGAAGGCACGACAGCACGTGTGAAGCCCATGCACGTTATCAGCCCGGCGGCCATCTTGAAGTCAGGCGGAGTACGAGACGCCCCATGCAAAATAGACCCGAGCAGCCATTTTGAAGTCAGGCGTCACCAGAATTAAACAAACACGAGCAAAACAAAGCCCACAAGCATAAAAGGGACAGATAACTCAGAAAATAACAATAAAATAAAGACATAACAGAGCATCTACCGTGCTGAAGCAGAGTTAACGTCACGTGAAACACGATGTCGCAACCAGGATCCCCGGCCCGCCAAGAAGCGAAGCCGATCGTCGTGGGACTGTCGCATCTGCGCCCTCCAGAGCCCCTGGTGCTCGTGGTCGGAAGTAGCATGGGCCCTCGCTGGGAAGAATGGATAGAAGATTTTGAGGACTATATCAAAGGCTCAAAGGTGATAGGGGATGAAGACCAACTGATCGCACTTCGAAATCTCGTGGGGAAGGACATCAGCAAGATGATAAAAGAACTCCCCGCCGCAGACGCGGGAACGTATGCTAAAGTGCGAGAAGCCCTGGATAAGAAGTTTTTGCATAAGAAGAATGTGGACTACGAACGGTACGTGTTTCAGAGAGCGCGACAGGAGAAAGATGAGGTCATGGGCTCGTATATAACGCGACTACGGCGATTGGCGCGCCACTGCAACTTCGAAGCATTCTCGACGGATGATGCAATACGGCTGCGTGTGATTGACGGCTGTCAGTCAGAGTCCCTTCGCAGGAAATTACTGAAGAAGAACCACACCTTAGATGAAATAGAAGAACTCACGAGACTACACGATCAGACAGAGGAACAAGCCAAGACAATGGAGGCAGGACGTATGGAACGCAAGGAACTGGTCTGTCAAGTACGCACCGAACGCCCCCGCAGGAGATCGAGAGAGCGAGAGCGGCACGCCCGACCGCCGTCGAGACACCGCCGCCCTGGACATCGACGGCCAGACTCGGGGAGGAGGAGCAGGCGCCAGGATCATGGGAAGAAGACGCCAGTGCGAAGGTGCTACAGATGTGGGTACGACTTCCCACACATCGGAGCATGCCCCGCCCTGGGGCAGCGGTGCCACAAGTGTGGCCGAAACAATCATTTTGAGACCATGTGCGGGGAGTACCGCCGTGAGAAAGACAAAGATACAACAAGGTTGCCAAGAGGCGAGACGCGCCAACATCATGCACAAGCAGTACATGACCGTCGGAAGTCATCATCCAAATCCTCCCAGTCTAGCAGGGAGTCACGATCCTCACGGTGGTCGAGAAGATCACCGTCTAGAGACTCTGAGTCACCATCAAGCGAACAAGAATATTCCGTGGAATATGCAAACATGATTGCCGATCCAGACCAACTGAAGAAATACCCCCGACTGGACATCAGTGTAGGCACGCATCCCACAAAGTTTGTGATGGACAGTGGGGCATCCCTCAACTACATCCCCGTGACAGAGTATAAGAAGATGAACCCTCGGCCTCGGCTCAACCCAGCACATGTCCGCGTCTACACCTGGATGTCCAGGAAACCGCTCCCATGTCTTGGGAAGTTCTCGACGACACTGAGGCACCAAACAACATCTATCCCAGCCGTGATACATGTCATCGAGGGGCCGGAAGCAGACTGTCTCCTCAGCCTGCCAACAGCTGAACGGTTAAAACTGGTAGAGATACTCTACCGTGTCAGCAGTGACAACGACACCATCCACAAATTCCCGAAGCTGTTCTCCGGGCTCGGCAAAATGAACAGAGGCCAGATTCGCCTCCACATAAATGATCAGGTCCGCCCAGTTGCCCAGCATCCACGGAAAGTACCTTTCCACCTCCAGCAAGCAGTGGAAGACGAGCTACAAGATCTGCTGAAGGCCGACATCATCGAACGGACAGAAGGCGCCACGCCGTGGGTATCTCCGGTAGTGGTCGTACCGAAGAAAGGAACACCAGGGAAAGTCCGACTCTGTGTGGACATGCGGGTGCCCAACACCGCCATCGAGAGGGAGCGTCATCCAGGACCCCACTTAAGTGACATGATAGCTGCCCTAAATGGGGCGCGGGTGTTTTCTAAACTGGACCTCAACAAAGGCTACCACCAGTTGGAACTCCACGAAAGCTCCCGATATATCACAACGTTTGCAACGCACCTAGGGCTGTTCAGATATAAGAGACTGAATTTTGGCATCTCATCAGCCGCAGAGATATTTCAAGAAGCTATCAGGCAAACAATCCATCACATCCCTAACACGCTGAACTACAGCGATGACATTTTAGTCTACGGGGCGAACATCCAGGACCACGACACGGCTCTGGACAGGGTCTGCCATGCCCTCCTAGAAGCAAACCTCACGCTCAACAGAGAGAAGTGTGAGTTTCACCAGTCGCAACTGAAATTCTTTGGCCACATCTTCTCTGGAGCCGGGATGAAGCCAGACCCTGACAAGGTGAGCACTCTGAACAACACCAAGAGTCCACAAGACGTCAGTGACGTACGGTCCTTCCTGGGCATGGCGAGCTACTGCTCAAGATACATTAAAGACTACGCCACACTCAGCCACCCCCTTCGAATACTGACCAAACAGGGACAAGTGTTTGAGTGGACGTCAGAGTGCGAGCGAGCATTTCAGGAAATAAAACGGGCCGTGGGCTCGGTGGAGAGCCTGGCATACTTCAGCCCAGACCGCAAGACCGAAATTACCGTGGATGCAAGCCCCGTCGGGCTAGGTGCCATCCTGGCCCAATATGATAAAGACACGGACCAACGCCACATTGTGGCCCACGCCAGCCGGAGCCTTTCAGACACAGAGAAGGCCTACTCTCAACCTGAAAAGGAAAGCCTCGCGGTAGTGTGGGCGTGCGAACACTTCCACGTGTTTATCTACGGCAAACACTTCACCATGGTGACAGACCACCAAGCACTCATCACCATCTATGGCAATCCACGGTCCAAAATGCCACCCCGCATTGAACGATGGGGACTCCGTCTGCAGGAATACACGTTCACCATCGTGCACAAACCGGGGAAGGCAGCCAACCCAGCCGACTATATGTCGCGTCACCCTGAGGACTCCCAGCGTCCCACACCTTCCATTGCAGACGAATACATCCACTTTGTAGTGGATCAGGCGCGGCCACCAGCAGTCCCCCTAGAAGCCATCCAGGATGCCACCCTGCAAGATACAATGCTGCAACAGGTGATTCGCAGAGTTCGAACAAACCGGTGGCGGCACGAAGACTCGGAGGATGAAAGCGGTGACCCAACAATGTGTCAGGAGTGGCAAGCGTTCCGGAACGTGTGTGAGGAACTATCTGTCACAACGGACGGCCTGCTATTAAGGGATAACCGAATTGTCATCCCCCAGCACCTGAGGCAAGGAGTCGTCAACTTGGCACACGAAAGCCATCGAGGAGTGGTCGCAACGAAAAGGGCCCTTCGTGAACGCGTCTGGTTCCCCTTCCTGGAGAAAATGGTAGAGCACACTCTGAAAGACTGTCTGCAGTGCCAAGTGGTAAGGCAAGGGGACCCGCCAGCCCCACTCCAGATGACGCCCCTACCGCCAGGAGTGTGGCAAGAACTAGCAATGGATTTCTATGGCCCTATGCCGTCGGGCAAGTATGTGTTGGTAATAATAGATGAATACTCGAGATTCCCCATCGCCCGGTTTGTGACATCCACCAACGCGGCTGCCACACTCACTATCCTGGATGAAGTCTTTGCAGCCTGGGGAATACCCACAGAGGTGAAAACGGACAACGGTCCTCCTTTCAACGGCCGGGAATTCAGTGACTTCATGGCACTAATGAATGTGCGACACCGACGGATAACACCACTATGGCCGCAGGCCAATGGCACAGCTGAGAGGTTCATGGCCACCCTCAAAAAGACATTCCAGCAAGCCGCTCTTGACAAGAAAGACCCACAGGCGGCACTCAACGATGTACTCCGAGCGTACCGGACGACGCCGCACGCCACCACAGGCAAATGTCCAGCAACACTCATGCTAGGGCGCCCGGTCAAGACACGGATACACACCTGGGAGGGAGCGCTACGACCAATATCCCCCAGCCGCGTCTATCGGGAAGTGGAAGCCACCGACAAAGCTCGCAAAGAAAGCATGAAGACGTATGCGGATGGCAGAAGACGAGCTCGCTCTCTCTCGTTCCACGAAGGTGATTGCGTGGTAGTCAAGCAGGAGCAATGCAAGAAGACGGATAGCAAATTCAGAGCGGAACCTCTGACAGTCATTCGACAGAAAGGCACCATGCTGACAGCGGAGTCGGACAACAGGCGCGTCACCCGAAATGTGTCTCACTTTCAGAAGTGCAGTCCAGCTCTGCAAGAGGCGCTCGAGTCGCGAATGACACCACTAAGAGTTCGACAGTCGGAAGCACGAGGTGAAGACGACAGCCACCTGGGCCAGGAACCCGGTGCCAGCGCCACTGTAGCGCTTGAAGGACGATCACTTAGACCACGACAGACAATCCGCCAGCCCAAGCGGCTAATTGAAGAAATGTAACTCTTTAGTGACTCATTTCGTTTGCTAACAAAAGGGGAGATGTAGAGATATGAGGTGGTCTAGTGGTTGTGAGGGTGGAGCGTAGTGGGAGGAGGAAGAGGAGGACTGCCTGGCAGGAAGGGGCGGAGCAGGGGCAGAGTAAGGGCAGTGAGAGTAGGACCACGCTTAGGGAAGGTTATGAATAAAGAGCTTGAAAGGAATCTATCGTGTCTGTCGTCATTTGGTACAGCGAAGACACGACAGTGTGTGAGGAACTATCTGTCACAACGGACGGCCTGCTATTAAGGGATAACCGAATTGTCATCCCCCAGCACCTGAGGCAAGGAGTCGTCAACTTGGCACACGAAAGCCATCGAGGAGTGGTCGCACTGAAAAGGGCCCTTCGTGAACGCGTCTGGTTCCCCTTCCTGGACAAAATGGTAGAGCACACTCTGAAAGACTGTCTGCAGTGCCAAGTGGTAAGGCAAGGGGACCCGCCAGCCCCACTCCAGATGACGCCCCTACCGCCAGGAGTGTGGCAAGAACTAGCAATGGATTTCTATGGCCCTATGCCGTCGGGCAAGTATGTGTTGGTAATAATAGATGAATACTCGAGATTCCCCATCGCCCGGTTTGTGACATCCACCAACGCGGCTGCCACACTCACTATCCTGGATGAAGTCTTTGCAGCCTGGGGAATACCCACAGAGGTGAAAACGGACAACGGTCCTCCTTTCAACGGCCGGGAATTCAGTGACTTCATGGCACTAATGAATGTGCGACACCGACGGATAACACCACTATGGCCGCAGGCCAATGGCACAGCTGAGAGGTTCATGGCCACCCTCAAAAAGACATTCCAGCAAGCCGCTCTTGACAAGAAAGACCCACAGGCGGCACTCAACGATGTACTCCGAGCGTACCGGACGACGCCGCACGCCACCACAGGCAAATGTCCAGCAACACTCATGCTGGGGCGCCCGGTCAAGACACGGATACCCACCTGGGAGGGAGCGCTACGACCAATATCCCCCAGCCGCGTCCATCGGGAAGTGGAAGCCACCGACAAAGCTCGCAAAGAAAGCATGAAGACGTATGCGGATGGCAGAAGACGAGCTCGCTCTCTCTCGTTCCACGAAGGTGATTGCGTGGTAGTCAAGCAGGAGCAATGCAAGAAGACGGATAGCAAATTCAGAGCGGAACCTCTGACAGTCATTCGACAGAAAGGCACCATGCTGACAGCGGAGTCGGACAACAGGCGCGTCACCCGAAATGTGTCTCACTTTCAGAAGTGCAGTCCAGCTCTGCAAGAGGCGCTCGAGTCGCGAATGACACCACTAAGAGTTCGACAGTCGGAAGCACGAGGTGAAGACGACAGCCACCCGGGCCAGGAACCCGGTGCCAGCGCCACTGTAGCGCTTGAAGGACGATCACTTAGACCACGACAGACAATCCGCCAGCCCAAGCGGCTAATTGAAGAAATGTAACTCTTTAGTGACTCATTTCGTTTGCTAACAAAAGGGGAGATGTAGAGATATGAGGTGGTCTAGTGGTTGTGAGGGTGGAGCGTAGTGGGAGGAGGAAGAGGAGGACTGCCTGGCAGGAAGGGGCGGAGCAGGGGCAGAGTGAGGGCAGTGAGAGTAGGACCACGCTTAGGGAAGGTTATGAATAAAGAGCTTGAAAGGAATCTATCGTGTCTGTCGTCATTTGGTACAGCGAAGACACGACAGCTTCCGTCCTAGGTAGTAATTGCTGGCGAGCTAGGTCCCCTTCAGTTAGCCCTTGGCCAAGCTGAGTAACTCTTGTTACATTCGTATTAGGGAGGGGGATTAAGGGCTCTGCTACAAGATTGGAAGAGCCTCCAGGGAGTATAGACGATGTCAATGCCATTATTGAAAATGGAGGCGGCCCTCGTGCTTCTATTGACGGTGATAATTCAGTATTCCTAGGTACTATTGTAGGAGCAACATTCAACGTGGGCATGCGGGCAAGTAGTAAACAGTTCTGCGCTTCCAATTCCCCCAGCTGAGTTTCAATTAAAGACAATTTGGTTAGGATAGGAGCCATTATATCGTTTGCCTTGTAGAGACTTCTGTCCAGAAAGAGTCTGGCTGCAGTGCCTGAAGCGATGGTGTGTTGAGTGGCACTGGAGCTGCCAGTATTTTGGAATTTGTAATCTGCACTTTTGTTTGGACAGTTTTAGTTTTGGGCACACGAGTGGTTTTAGATTTTTTTGCTTTTTTTCCACTAACAACTCCCCCT
This sequence comes from Triturus cristatus, assembly GCF_964204655.1. NCBI lineage: Eukaryota > Metazoa > Chordata > Amphibia > Caudata > Salamandridae > Triturus > Triturus cristatus. The sequence continues at coordinate 17,468,652 of NC_140581.1, forward strand.
GCTCTGGTCCGCTTAGCTGGTGGAATAGGTGAAGAATCCATTATTGAGCAATTCAAGGGGGAGCGCCCTGTACCTCTTCTTGGCGTGGTCCCTGTATTCGAGTTAGAGAGCAACGGCCCATGTTGGTCTTGTGTAAAGACTAGAGTATTCAGGGGCAATGGCATTTGTATTGATTGTGTGTCTGGAAAAATGTCATTTACAAGGCCTGAGAGCGCGCCCTGTGTGATAGGGCATGGCTCCATAGAGAGACGCCTTTCGGTCAGCTCGATCTCATGCGAGAGGACGCTGTCTGCTCTTACTAGAAAAGAGTCCAAAGTGGCGCCGACCCCTCCTCCCAACTTCTCTTTCATTCCCTTTGCTTTCGCCATCTGTGATGTGAAGCAATAGATGAAATCAACGGTACCTCAATGGCTGCGGGTGTAAAGAGGGTGTGGGTCCAGCCCAGCCTTCTCTGGCCTCCTACCGGCGTGGACGGGCCGCCTTGCCTTTTGTAGCACGTCCGCGCTAGGAGTTCTGGATGCTGTGGTCCTGTGGTGGTTGGCAGGCAGGAAGACAAACAAGCCCAAACAGTCCCTGCTGTACTCGACTTGCTACCAGCAGTGGAAAATAATTGCCAAATACCTTCAGGTGACTTACCACAAAGTAGCAGCCTATCTCAGTTTTTACTTTTCCAACCTTTATTCCGTTCCACAATGCGACTTCCACTGCATCTCTCCCCCATGAATTTGCAACCTGCAGCCCACTGTGCATGACCGGCGCTGCAGGGGAGAGTAATCCCTGGAGCATTCACAGACCGTCTTAGAAAAGCAACGGTTTTCCAACTGCGTGATTTCCTTTCAAAGCTTCATTTGAAATCCTTTTACAGCTTACACTTCCCCTTCTTTTCAGCAATATCGCATCGTAGCGACATTTCTCTCCGGTTAATCCTTATTTAAGAGAGGGAAAGGGAGAGACGCCAGGAGCTTGAGTAGACCAACATACGCGAGAGGAATTCTCTGCAGGTGAAAGAAAAGCCCTGGACTGAAACCATCATCGCCACAAATGTATTCATCCACTCCTTCTGCCCATGAACTTTCATCAAGTGAGGCCCGCCTTCCTCTTTCTCCAAATAAAGATGTCATACATGAGGAATGGCAATTTCCTAATTACGATTCCGAGGAAAACTCTCTTGCTATGGCCCGCTCCCGCTGTCTTCATCTCACGCAACGCATACAGTATTTTTGGATGCCGCACTGCGTTGCATGAGAAGTTGGTAAATAGATCCCAAGGTCTCTTAGGGGCATATTATCAAGCACGGCGTTAAAATTATCGCCGCTTTAGCAGCAGAAAACTGCCGCTAAAGCGGCGATAATGGGCTTGATAATATGCCCTGGAGAATTCCAATAGAAGCCCAGGTTGACACCAGAACATGAGCTTCTATAAGAATTCTCAAGGGCATATTATCAAAAGCCCATTATCGCCGCTTTAGCGGCAGTTTTCTGCCGCTAAAGCGAAGGGTGTGCCTTAGAAGATGACAGTGATATTCAATATTTCTACCAGATTTGCTACTTATGGTATATTTGTCTTACACCCTTCAGCATAATATACCATCTGTACTATTGCAGTAATGAGACATAACACAGTCAGTAATATTCATTTTAATTGCTTCTTTCACCTGTGCTATTTGAAAACTCCCCTTCTGCACAGGGCACACAGTCAAAGCAACAGATGGGCCTCCCTTCTATAGGAGCTTTACGGTACCCTGGAAGGCAACTCTCAGTGCAGACTGAGCGGGGGATCTGTAACAAAACAAGAGAAGGACAAGAAACACCTTTAAGAAAGAGTGTGATGTATAAACCAAATCACTGCAATAGAACAAGAAGGGAAACACATTCACCCACTGATCAAAGAGATATTTGCTTCATTCATCAGCTCACAGTGTGGCTCTAACAGGATATATTCAGCACCTAAGACAGCAGCGGTGCATCTAGGTTCAAGAACAAGCTCTTTGGTGGGTGTTAATGAGGCCGGAGGTTCCTTTCACACAGATGAGCTAACACTAAACGTAAAGTAGGTTACATGAGAATAACGGACACAAAAGTAAATGCTTTTTTAAAAGGATACTTTTTTGGAAGAAACCCATGCTTAACACAGCTCTGCATTAATTTAATTTTTTGCAGCATTGGTTTTTGAAAAGCAGTAGTGTTCAAAGACCTAGATGCTAAGTTATTCACTGAACAATTAGTTGGGAACCCATCAGGTTTCTACTAGGGCTCAATGCTGATGGTTGTTCTAAGAGTAAAGGAAACTTTCATTGGAAGAGTAATTTGACAAAGAATGAAAATTGATTCGACCTTAGAGTCAACCATAGGATTTGCAGTGAGCAATCAATGGTATCTAAGAGCTTCATGTACAAGGAATGAACGTAGCACGGTGCTGCAAGCCATTTGGCTGCACCGCGCTGTGTTAATTCCGAAGCACAGGGATGCGTCATATCTGCAACTATATGACAGATCCCTTTGCTCTCCCCTGCGCTAGTGCACAATTTGCTGCCATGCACGATGGAGGCATCCTTGCACATTGTACGAACTTCATCCACTGGTAAGAGGCGGAGCACATTGCAGTACGCACCATTTGCCACACAAATGTTTGTCGAGGTAAGCCTTGTACACATTATGGTACTGGAGGTCAAACAACCCACATGGAAAAACTCCACACAATCAAGTGAGAGGAGCACCTCAAAATAATTGCTGAACATGGTTGCGGTGGTGAGGAGAGCCGGGTAACATCAGCTACAAGTCCAATCATGGTGGAAGGTGCTGAAGAGAAGAAGAGGGTGACATCTTCGTCATGCAAATCAACTCTGTCACCAGCAATTCACCAGCAGAATCATCCACTTCAGCAACTTCACATTTGCACAAGACTCAGAGTGAGATGGAGACACCAAGGCATACATTGACTGCCCCACCATGATGCACATTGAGTCTACCACCACCATCTATTTCTCAAAAGACACCTGTGTCAGTGGCCACAGAAAGGAGAAAATTTAGGCTACTATCACAGGCATGTCTCAGAGGGGCCTAAGAGAGGAACCACCCAACTGCACGTTTGTACAATGGGAAGATGGTAAAAAGGATAGCGCTGACCTCCTTCCTTTTTCTTTTGTGGAGGGTGTAGGATTCTTAGAATTTGTGCACCCATCTGCCCAAAATGGCAAGTACCAAGTCAGACCGATAGTTGCTGTTCCTGCGCTGCATGACGATGTGCTGCAGTTGGTTGAAAAGACCTTTGAACCAGTTGTCAGGTGACTGATTACATGTGCATCACTGGACACTAGATCATTTTTGTGGGGGTAAAGTATTGGACAAATGCAGGTCTTCACCCTGAAGAAAGTTTTAAGAGCGTTTGGCGGCATGCAACAGTAGCCATGTTATCCATGGACAGATCACATAAAGCTGTAAAAATTTAACAGCAAAGTATGAATGGTGGCAACCCACAGGTCTCATATTTGGGTTCGTTGGCATGGACAATGGAAGTAACATAGTCATGGCTATGTCAGCAGAAGGATATTTCAGGGTCCTGTGTTTGGCCTATTGCATCAACCTGGTGGTGCAAGACTTTGTCATAAAAGAAGACGTAGTCAGCCACTAGTCAGGACTACTCACAGACAATGAACCGCCAGATCAACACTGTATCCTCATCTTGCTTCCACACACTACTCTTGGTTCAAAAGACATTCCGACACATCCCCACAGAATCCAGAAGGATGGTCACCCATGCACTCATCACCAGCAGACTATGGAATTGCCCTCTATGCTGACGTCACGCAGCAACTCCTCAGGAAACTACAAAATGTTCAAAATGCCTCAGCCAGACTGGTCCTCAACATCCCCTGCTGCAGCCACATCACTGAACACCTTCAACAAATCCACAGGCTTCCAGTCAACAGAAGAATCATTTTCAAGCTCCTCACAAATTTCCTAAAAAGTCTCCATGACGCAGGCCCAGCATATTTAAACCACCGCCTCTCATTCACCGTACCACTAGACACCTTTGCTCTGACCAGCTGGCCCTGGACACCGTCCCACAGATCCACAATTCCAGAACCAAAGGGAAGATCCTTCTCCTACCTTGGTGCCAAGACCTGGAACACCCTGCCTTTCCACCTCAGGCAATCTCGGTCGCTGACCCAATTCAGTAAGGATCTCAAGACCTGGCTTTTTGACTAAACACCTGCATCCAGATGGATCAGCAGCCCCCCTCAGCATCTTGAGACCCTTATGGATAAGTAGCCATGGAGAGGATGTAGCCTTACGGCTAGAGCGGGCGACCTTGAAGCTGGGGAACTGGGTTCGAATCTCTGCAATGACGCTCAACAGTTTAGTCAAATCACTAAATCTCCCTTTGCCTAACAAAAATGAATGTGTCCTTGTGTAACAAAACTGGTGCTCATGTAAAGCGCTCTGATACCCCATATCTTCGGATCTAGTTTGCACTATTTCAACACTAAAAAAAAAAACTAGTTGCGCTATATATATCCTTGGTTGATTGAAGCTCACATCAGAAAATACCGAAGTCCCCATCCTGGGCTCCACTGTACCTGCCTGGGATGACTGCTGGTGACCCGCAGTACTTAGAGCCTCCCCCACACCCACAGACCACCCACTGAACCTCTGCATCATCCTGGACTCCTTGCTCATCATGAACTGCCAAATCAATGCCATTTCATCATCCTGCTTCCACACATTAAGCCTGCTCTGAAAGGTCTTCAAATGGATCCACACCGACTCCAGGAAGACATTCACCTACACACTCGTCAGCAGCAGAATCTACAATGGCAACGCACTCTACATTGGCACCACCTAGAAACTCCACAAGAATCTGCAGAACATATAGGACGTCTCTGCTAGACTAATACTTAACATCCCAACATCACCAACTACCTCAGCGATCTCAACTCCAAGGTCCCAGTCAACAAAGAATTATAAGAATCCCCTTCAAGCTCCTCACACATGCCTACAAAGCTCTTCACAATGCAGGACCTGTGTATCTCAACTACCGCCTCACATTTCACGTACCCACCAGAGACCTCCATACCACACAAATGACCCTGACTACTCTCCAAATTATCCACAAGACCACAGCTGGAGGAAAATACTTCTTCTACCTCAGAGCGAAGACCTGGAACACCTTGACTCTCCACCTCAGGCAATCGCCATCACTGCCTCAACTCAGGATGGAATTTAAGATTGGCTCTTCAACTGAACCAAAGCACTTTCAACTGACCAACAGCTCTTCCCTCACCCCCGCACCTTGAGACCCTAACAGGTGAGTAATCACCCTTTACAAGCCATTGATTGATTGATTGATTGATTAAGAAGAATCTGCACTAATTTCAGCCATTCTTTTAAAGCCTGGAATCAGTTGTGGATTATTCAACGTAATGTTAGAGCACCAGTTAAAGCCCTAATACAGGAGGTGCTTACATATTGGAACTCGACTTATTACGTGTTGCAATGTATGTCTGAGCAGTACAAACAGATCAATGACTATGTAATTCTAAGAGGACGGAATGCAGTTGGGAGAGCTATGACAATGGCTGTGGACACATGGGGCCTAGTCAAATGCCTGACAGATCCTACTACATTTTGAGGTTTTAACATGGGAAGTTAGCAACAAGGACAACACAATGGGCCAAGCTATCCCGTTGTTGCATCTGCTACATGACTAGGTAAAGAAGGAGTCTGAAAGTTTTACCCCTGCAGGTGTGAACAAAAACACAGAAGCACATGCCTTGGTTGAGACGTTAATACTTTGTTTGGCTGGTAATAAAAGGTTGCAAAATGACATTGTCTTAACCAAACAGTACATCTGTGCCACACTACTTGATCCACAGTACAAAAAACGTCTACCCACTTGCAATGCTTTTTCTGAAGGGGATGTTTCAAAATTCAAGAGGTGGATTGTTGAGCAAGACAGAGACCTGGAAGAAGAGCAGCAGAAACTTAGAGTCCCACCCCTCACTTCTGGGGTGTCACCTTAAGCTACCAGAGAGGGCAGTCTTGTCTCCCCGCAGCCAACAATACCATCATCCAGAAGACTTGCAACAACAACAACAGAAGAACCAGACCAATCCTCTGCAATGTATTGGTTTCAAATGGCAGGGCTCACGTCCAGTGCAGAGGGTATGGCAAAAGAGGTTCAGCAAGTAGCAATACCAATGACCATCCACAGGATGGTCCAGGAGTATCTGGTTGATCCACAATAGGTCTATATGGATCAAAACCCATTGATGTACTGGCATGGAAAGATGCACCAATAGCCAGAGCTCAGCAAGCTGGCAATAAAATATCTGGCTAGTCCTGTGGCCAGGGTGTATGCTGAGCATGTGTTCAGTGCTGCCGGTTCAGTTGTTTCAACGAGAAGGACCAGTCTCTTACCTCAAAACATGGAGAGATTGACAATGATCAAAATGAACCAGCATTTCATTGTACACAATTACACTGTTCCTGAAACAGCAGAGGAGGTGGAGGATGATTGGTTAGAAATTGATTCAAGTGTGTTAGCTGACTAACTTCTGGGTGAACCACCTGAGTTTGAGGACAAACTTTACTTCCCAGACTAAGTATGCCAGTGTCCTATGGCATTTTTGAAATTCTATCTTTGCAAAATAAAAATAGCTAGCAAACATTATTATTTTTGTGTCAGATTTCATGTTGCTCCACCATTTTATAGTCACATATATTGCCAGATTGCTGTTGAACCAGTGTACATTGAAGCAGCCTCCACATTCCACAATTCCTATTGCCTTCATGATATTGGAGACAATGCCTGCCCCCTCACATGACTACTACCTATCCATTTTTGAATCACATAGTAGAGCGCTAGCAGGTCTGTCCCAGAAGATTGTTGATTGACAAGAGTGCCAATACCAAATTCCAATGTGTCGCCTGCGTCAGAGATTAATACATAAACTACTGATGCTTGCATTTAAAGAGCTAAGTACAGCAATTGCAACAGTGAGTGAGTGCTGATGATTCATGTGGTGGTAGAGAGTGAGTGGGGTTGTTGAACTGTAGTGTGGAAAGGGAAATTGCCTGAAATGATTCATTTTCAATGTTTTGGGCCTGAATGATAGGTGATCATTTTTTTCCCTGGAGGTGATTGGCTTTTACAAACTTAATTAATGAAAATTAATTAACTAACCTGTACAGTCCACTCCTATAATCCTTCTGTTTTTCAACACCTATGAGGGCTGCCCCAGACAATTGTTTTATTTACTTGAATGTCAAACTCCAATCTGTTGCTTGCATTAAAGGAGAGATAGTGTACCTACCATCATGCTTGGATTATAGCAGGTAACCATTGCACCCATGAGTGGTCTGAGTATAGAGCGATTGTGAGTGTTGAACAGGTTGTTGAACTGTAATGTGGAAAAGAAACTTGCCTGAGATGATTGATTTGCAAAGTTTGGGGCCTGAGTGATGGGTGATCATTTTTCCCCTGAAAGTGATCGTCCCTTTCACACTTAGTCAGATTTATTTGCAAGGACCTCTCCCATTTTCTGGTTCCTAGGAGTCCAGAGCAGACACTTTAGTTAACAAACAAAAACCTATGCAAAATATTGCAATTTTTCTTCTCTACTTGCTCTTTGACAGCAGTGCACTATAAGTCTATCTTGCTCCGGCCCTGATGACTGGTCTGAGATGGAGTTACTCAGAGTCAGGAGGAGGTTTGAAGAAATCAGGGCAGGAGCTGCAGGACTACCTCATCAATAGCTAGAAGGAAGAAGTTATCAAATTCAGTTCAAAGGTAAACCAAGAGTCTGAGTCCTCGTACTCAGCTATGTGGAATGGAGAGAAGTGTGTTTATTTGTGTAATGCTGCTGTGTGTATGTGTTGGACTTGTGGCTAAAGGGAAACTCTGACCCCCCTCTCATTTTTTTGCTCCACTTCTGAGTCTTCTTGATAGACTCCTCATGAAACTTACCTTCCTTCGGTCCTTCTCCTTGACTCTAAAATACAGTTTCTCTTTTACAGTCCAAAGACCTTCTTTTAGTCTCCTGCATGAATGAAAGGTGAAAGCTGAGCTCCTGCCTACCTACCTGATCAGTCTAGATAGGCACCCAAGAGTGGACATTCCAGAGGAGAACGCAGATGCACCACTTAATTTTACAATACAGTATAGTTTTTCTTTCAACAATCATACTTGGAGAACTGGGTAGGTTAACTCACTCCCAACCTTAAAGACAGAATATTTAGATAGCTGATAATTTGGGTCTCGGGAGCAGAAGAACTGTTTACAATGCATTAATCTGTTCTCTGTCATACTCATTTCTTTGTTTCCTTCCACAACAGATTGATAACGAATGATGTGCAACTTACTGAATAGGTGAATGTTGTGCTTGTGTAGTGTGTCTTTTTCAAACCTTTCTCCAAATCCTCTTTCCCATCCATTTAGCAAACCTATAACCCTCTTCCCTTTGGTTGTGTGATTTATTAAGGTGTGGCATAATGTACACCATAAATGAATCATACACTTGGTGGAACGGATGTGTTGAAAGCAATACCAACTTACTGCAGGATAGTCCAATCAATAGCCCACACTGGCCCCATTTACCTACCTGTGCATGAAAAGTGATCCATATTTTAGATATAGAGTGAAGCACATCAATCGTTAGTGTCAGCATCCAGGCCTTGTGTTGTGTAACCTTGAACGCCTAACCTAAGCTTGTCCACTCCAGACTTTAAGTCAATGTTTTATAACTCAAGGATTTCGCAAATACTACAAGCTCCCCATTGGCTAAAAAGTACCAGTATTGCTATTTTTTGTAATTTAGCGCTATCAAGAATTTTTGTTGTGTCATCAAGTAGCATGCTGCTGTCAATTCTTAGTAAAGCTTTGATAACATTATAACCCAATAACTCAGTCTTTTTATTTCCATATAGTTTCCTATGATGGATACTCAATCATTCACATTAATTTTACAGTTGGAGCTCACCTAAGTGGAACTGGAAGTGGTACGTCGCTTGTGAAGTTGTAATGCCTTCCCTGTTATCGCTCCATCTATATTTAGGTAAAACAACTAGTATGAAGTGAAGTGAACTAGTTAACCTAGTAAGTAAGTAACTAACTGCTACTTTTGTTTATCTAGGTTGTTGTAGAGAATATAGATCAAGGCAGCATTCCGCCTAATGGTCAAGAAAGTTAGAGAACTACACTTGCTCTCACAGCTACAAACACATGAACAGGCTGCATAAAAGCTAAAGTCCAGGCACTACAATATGCGGTGCAGCATTGGCTGGGTGGCGTTGTCAGTGTGGGAGGGGGTGGTAGAAGTTGATGGAATGTCTGGGAGGCTGAAAGGGGCCGGCTGCACTGGTGACCTGCTGAAATGGTACCTCACTTGTGTGGGTAGGCCTAGTGCCCACAACAGGAAACGGCCCAAAATGCAACGTGGGCACACCACATTTTTACAGTGAAAAATGACCCTTTTTTCGCAAAGTGCTTAGCTGTAGTTTTTGAACCCTAGCTCTGCCGGCACCAAGGGAAACCTAGCAAACCTATACATTTTTGAAAACTAGACACCCAGTGGAATCCGGGATGGGGTAACTTGACTGGCTCTCACCAGGTTCTGTTACCCAGAATCCCTTGCAAACCATAAAAAGTATCAAAAAACACATTTTCCTCACATTTCTGCGGTGGAAGGTTCTGAAATCGGTGTGGATCAACAAAATTAAACCCACCCAGCATTCCCCAAAGTCTTCAAAGAAAAATGGTACCTCACTTGTGTGGGTAGGCCTAGCGCCCGCGACAGGAAATGGCCCAAAACACACCATGGACAAACCAAATTTTCACAGTGAAAAATGACCCTTTTTTTGCAAAGTGCCTAGCTGTAGTTTTTGAACGCTAGCTCTGCCGGCACCTTGGGAAACCTAGCAAACCTATACATTTTTGAAAACTAGACACTCATGGGAATCCATGATGGAGTAACTTGACTGGATCTCACCAGGTTCTGTTAACCAGAATCCCATGCAAACCTAAAAAATGGTCAAAAAAACACATTTTCCTCATATTTCTGTGGTGGAAAGTTCTGGAATCTGCGTGGATCCACAAAATTCCACCCACCCCGCGTTCCCCAAAGTCTTCCAGGAAAAATGGTACCTCATTTTTATGGTTAGGCCTATTGCCCGCGACAAGAAACGGCGCAAAACGCAATGTGGACACACCACATTTCACAGTGAAAAATGACCCCTTTTTTGCAAAGTGCCTAGCTGTAGTTTTTTAACTCTAGCTCTACCGGTGGAAAGTTCTGGAATCTGCGTGGATCCACAAAATTCCACCCACCCCGCGTTCCCCAAAGTCTTCCAGGAAAAATGGTACCTCATTTTTATGGTTAGGCCTATTGCCCGCGAAAAGAAACGGCGCAAAACGCAATGTGGACACACCACATTTCACAGTGAAAAATGACCCCTTTTTTGCAAAGTGCCTAGCTGTAGTTTTTTAACTCTAGCTCTACCGGCACATAGAGAAACCTAGCAGACCTATACATTTTTTTAAACTAGACACCCAGGGGAATCTAGGACGGGGTGACTTGACAGGCTCTCACCAGGTTCTGTTACCCAGAATCCCTTGCAAATCTAAAAAATTGTCAAAAAAAACTAATTTCCCTCACCTTTCAGTGGTTGAAAGTTCTGGAATCTGCGTGGATCCACAAAATTCCACCCACCCCGTGTTCCCCAAAGTCTTCCGAGAAAAATGGTACTTCACTTGTGTGGGTGGATCTAGTCCCCGCGGCAGGAAATGGCGCAAAACGCAACGTGGACAGACCACATTTTCACAGTAAAAAATGACCCTTTTTTGCAAAGTGCCCAGCTGTAGTTTTTGAACCCTAGATCTGCCGGCACCTAGGTAAACTTAGCAAACCTATACATTTTTGAAAACTAGACACCCAGGTGAATCCAGGATGGTCAGCCCCCACCCCTGCGTATAAAAAAGCCAGCATATTCACTGGCGCATAGTGGGCTTTTTGCCCCTCGGGGGGGGAAGATCAGTAGCTACTGCCCCCATCTGCCTTCTGGGAAGGGCAGAAAGACTGTGGCATCTTTTTTGGGGTGGGCGGGGGCATTGGCATGTCCATTCTTGGCAGCCCCTACCCTGAAATTTGGAGGAATAAAATCCCTGGTGACTAGTGGGCTTTTTGCCTCCTGGGGGGTGCTGAAAAGGTGGTATTGCCCCATCTACCTCCCAGGGGGGTACAGAAAGACTGTAGCATTTTTAATTTGGGTGGGTCATTAACATGCCCATTCTGGGCAGCCCCCACCTCTACCTACATAAAAAATAATTCCCTTGTGCTTAGTGGGCTTCCTGCCCCTCAGAGGGGGCAGATAAGGGGCTACTGCCCCCATCTGCCTCTTGGGGAAGAGAATGTATTTTGTTTTCTTTGGGGGTAGGGTGGGGGCATTTGCTAAAAAAAATAATCCTTGGCTTCTAGTGTGCTTTCTGTGCCCCCGGGCGGGGCAGACAGACTTGCATTTGGTGGGGAGAAGGGTAGGGGCATTGGCATGCTAATCTTGGGCAAACCATACTCCTAAATTCATCTGGGGAAACACTGAAGTGTAGAGGGCTTTCTGCCCCCCGGGGAGGCAGATTGGGGGCTACTGTCCTGATCTGCCCCCGGGGGGGGCAAAAGACTGTAACTTTGCAGTGGGGGCATTGGCATGCCCATATTGGGCAGTCCCCACCCCTAATTATAATTTATAAAAAAAATCCCTGGTATCTAGTAAGCTTTTTGCCCAGCAGGGGTGGGGGCATTGGCATGCCCATATTGGGCACCCCCCACCCCTAATTAAAATATAAACAAAAATCCTGGGTATCTAGTGGACTTTCTGCCCCCCCCCGGGGGGGCAAATTGGGGCTCCCCTTTCCAATGATACCCCTAATGTCTTTCTACGTGCTCAGGAGGCTGAGATAGCCCCCTGAGCACGTAGAAAGTGAAACTGAAATGAGCGTAAAGACTAATTTCAGTTTCGGTTTCAGTGAAATTACGTCAGTGCTACATGCGCGCTGATCGTCATTTCACTGAAACAGGGGGGAGGCCTCGGGAGCTGAGGAAGCTCTTCCCCAGCTCCCGAGGCTACAGGGGAGAAATAGAAATCCCTCTGGTGCCTGCATCAGAGGGATTTCCGGGGCTATGTGTCATGACGGCCGGGAGCCGTTGTGCGCACATGAGCACCGTTGCGCATGACGCCGCCCGGCGGTGGTACACATGGAAGGGGTTAATACTCGACAAGCCCTGTAAACTTGACTCTTAGCAGTTTGAGCAGGTCCTGTCCCAGTCCAGAAAATCCACCAGCGGTGCTTCAGCTGCTGGATGGTGTGCCTAACCTGGCTGATGCACTGCATGTACTGGTGCACCCTCTCCCAGCACCACTGATGCTCCCATAGGGGGTATCCACTACCAGGTCAGCTGCTAGCATGGAGATGAGGTGGTGCTGCACAAACAAAACAGTTCTGACGCATCTTCCTCACCAAAGATCACACTGGGCTGCACACCTGGGTATCGGCGCCACCACCCACAATGTAGCCACCCTGCCATTGACATGGCACTGGGTGGGATCAGAAAAAAAAGAAAAGAAGTCAAATAAGCAAGTAAGAGGAAATAAACAAAAAGTCACAAAAAGTCACATATACCAGACTTACATGTTTTCCATCTCTAATGTGGGAGAATGTTCATCGGAATAAACCACTATTATGTGAAAGGAAGAATACTAGGGTTTTTCTCATCTACCATTAACTAAATGTTTGTGGGTTTTCACAAACCTTTAGCTGGTTGTTTCCAACAACAAAACAAAAGTAAAAATTGGTGTATAGGTGTAGGGAGCTGGCTCTGTATATACTATACCAAAGTGAGGCATAGTGTGCACAGAGTCCAGTAGAACCCCAAAGGTAGGTAGTGGTAAATTTAGATAGAACCTTACTCTCTATTTGTGGTAGTGTGGTCGAGCAGTAAGGCAGTATAAGAGGAGAGTATTAAGAATGTGTTGTACACTCTCAGTCAGCAAATTAATTCACACACTTAAAGACTGAACCTCAGACCACATGTTTTTGTATAAAAATATTCTTTTAGTTATTTTATTTTCTAGAACCAAGCGAGCCTGGCACAGGTAAGCAATAAATACTTTACAGTAGTAATGCGATTGAAATACAGTTTGAATGATAATGGTATATGCACTTTGATTTGATTTGCAGCATGGATGCAGAGACATGTAATACTTGGTAAATGCAGTACATAGACTTGAATAGGCTTTTCAGTAAAATAGCAGGTAAGTAACTTTTGAGATTACTGGGCTTACACAGAGTAAAATACCTAGATACTACTACTGGAACATTTCCTGAAAACAGGTAAGCAAAATCGTTTTTGTTAGATTATGCAATTTTAAAGAATTTATTTAGTTTCTCAAATTCCACACTTAAAATCTTTTCCCAGAAAAACAGTCAATGTAATCCTATAGAGGAAAATAGTGTTATTGGTTTTGAGGTAAGAATTTGGTAGTGGGAGTTGAGGTTCTGGGGGTAGACTCAGGGGTCCCCCAGGGTGGAGGATGCACTCTTGTTACACCCTCAGCGGCTCTAGGCTGGCCGGGTGCAGAGTGCTGAGGCCCAATATTATCCAATGGGGGACAGGGGGCCTCCGGTTGGTGGCTGCTGGCTAGCAGGCCACTTGGCTGTGGAAGCAAAGCTCCTGGGCTTTAGCTCAGGGCAAATGGGGAAACAAAGTAGCACCAAAGGTGCACCCTCAGCAGCACTAGGGCAGCCAGGTGCAGGGTGCTGTTTTGACATGGGACACCCTGTTGGTTTTAATGGAGAAAAGCACTGCAGGTAGGGAGATGAAGGTCTTCCGGGTGTGACCACCACTTCGGGAGGTTATTTGGTAAGTTAGGGGTTGGTTAGGCACCATTGGTTTAGGCACACAAGGGCGTGGGGTGCAGAGATGCATTTTGGGGTCGGATCTTCTTACTAGCTCCTGGTTGCGGTTAGGGGGGCCTTCTGGATTTAGACTGCAGGCGTCGGCTGGAGGCTTGAGACAGGTCAGGGGTAGCTGGATCTCGGGTCAGGATCACCAGGGTGACCTCCTCGTGGTGTTTGCTCACTCAAGCTCAGGCCGTGGACAGTGGGTGCAGAGTGGGGCAGATTCGCGGTGTACTGCCCGAGGGTGCAGGTGAACAAATTCGGTGCTCACGGGAGACAAAGTCTTTTTGCTTGAAGGCAAGCAGGTCCTCCAGGGTTTTTGAGGTTGCTGGCTGCAGGACACACCGGGATTTCGCAGGTTCGAGGTGGAGACAGGCCAGTAGGGCTAGGGCCAAGTCAGTGGGTGTCTTCCTCATGTTTGCTTTGGCACGGCTGTTCGGTCCTTCTTTTCTTGTTGCAGGTTCTTGTCTGAGGAAGCAAGGTTCAGGGGCGCCCCTAAATACTAGATTTATGGGCATTACAGGTAGGTAAAAGGCAGAGACCAATGGGTCCCTTTCCTGGGGTGGGTACACCCCCTACTATGCCACCCTCCAGTGGGAGGGAGGCATGAGCCTGTCCCTGGTTGGCTGCGTCCCAGCATCTTCAAGATGGCGTGGACTGAGAGTTGTGCTTCACTTCACCTCCCCCACCTGAGGGGTGGTGTTGGCAGAGGTGGGCACACCTCTCTTCTTCACTTGTTTTTCTCACCGGTTCTCCCACCCAAAGTGGGTGTCAGAACCAGTGGGGACCAGTTGCTGAAAGCAGCATTGGCCTGGGGAAGCTCACAAATGCGGCAAGCCTTTGAAGCCTCTCCTTCGTGAACCCTGTGCATCCTGGGGGAGGAAGCTTGGCACCTCCTCCGAGGATATGCATTGTTTCAGTCCCAAGAGAGCAGCAGGCTCTCGACCCAGGGGTCCAGAAACATGTCTGGTGGTGGCAGCTGAAAGCAACCACTCAGCCTGGAGACTAGTGTTAGGTTAGTTTTCAGGGGGCATCTCTAAGATGCCCTCAGTGTGCATTTGTCATTAAATTCCACACTGGCATCATTGTGGTTGTAATGTGCTGAGAAATTTGATACCAAACTTCTCAGTTTTCAGTGTAGCCATTATGGTGCTGTGGAATTCGTAATGACAAACTCCCAGCACCCTATACTCTTAATGGCTTCATGGCATTTATAATGTCTAAGAATGGACTTAGACACTGTAGGGGTACGGGGCTCATGCACCTATACCCTCACCACTGTTATAGTGCACCCAGCTAGAGAGGTGGCTGACCTATGCCAGGGGTTGTAGGCATGGCACACAGGGAGGTGTGCCATGTCGATTCTTCACTTTGGTTTTGCACCATAACACACAGCCTGCCAAGGCAGTGTGTGAGTGTCAGGGTACAGGACCTCTAAGGGTGGCACAATAAGTGCCGCAGCCCTTAGAGGTCTTCTGTGGTCACAGTGCCCAGGTGTCGGGATGTCAGTAGCTCAAGGTAACAGGCAGGCTACTAACCTTACGTAACAGCCAGCAGGGACGACAGCCTGTAGAGAGGCCTCCCTATTCGCCTGGACACTACCTCCCATCAATGTGTAAACAATTGTATGGAGGGCAGCGCTCCGGGGAACAGGGAAGAGAGTAGCCGCTCGGACTGTGAGGCGGAGTGTGGAGGGAGAGGGTCTGGGAACACACGTTCGTGAGGAGGCTGCAGGTGGAGAAAAGACAAGAATTACAACCTTTCTTGACAGACCCTACATCAGAGTTTATCCAGAGCAGGAAGTACTCCCACGTACTCACCCTCCGTCAGATGGCGGTCTTCTTGGGGTGCCGGGGTCTTGCCCTATCACCTGGCTGTTCACACCACAACCAGAGTGGACTTGGCAAGAGTTATTGGCAAGTGTTAAAGTCGTTAGATCCCTCCCACCTCTTTGTCATTGTGTTCCAATCCTTTCTATCACACCAGAAAAGATACAGTATCAGTGTCCTGACGGAAGGCAGGGAAGTGAGAGAATCGAGAGCGTTAGTTCACGCCCCCGGCTCTCCTTACCTGTTCTTCGGGACACGGTCTGTTGTCGGGATCTGGAATCCTCAGCGGGAAGGCAAGCGTCCGCCCGTTGTGTCGTGGCCACGCCCACTGCTGTGCCTGCGGGAAGGAAAGCGTCCGCACACAGCGAGGCGTCGGGAGAAGGTGATTCCGGCTGGGATCCGGAGCGGGAAGGAAAGCGTCCGCGCACAGCGGAGGCTTCAGGTGTGGGCTTGGGTCCGGAGCGGGAAGGAAAGCGTCCGCGCACAGCGGAGGCTTCAGGTGTGGGCTTGGGTCCGGAGCGGGAAGGAAAGCGTCCGCGCACAGCGGAGGCTTCAGGTGAGGGCTGGAGTCCGGAGCGGGAAGGAAAGCGTCCGCGCACAGCGGAGGCTTAAGCGAGTTGGTCAGGTCTTCAGCTAATACTCCTCGGCGCAGATCCGGTTCGGGTAGGATTGTCAAGCACTGACCAACTAGCGGGGCGGAGCTTATATAGGGGCGGGTCGTGCCAATTTCCCGCTCAAATTCTCAGCGGTGCCCCGTGGAATCCTGGGAGTTGTGGTGCCTTCGTATCGCGCACTGCTTTCATCTCCCCCCAAGGGTCCTTACCATGGTAATAGGGGCAGTGTTGCCCTCTGGCATGTCTGTGACTATGGAGGATCGCTACAGAACCCCCTCTCAAGGACCGCCGACCCGGCGGGCGACCAGGTTTACCTGGATGGTCCCTGTGAAACTGTTCAAGTAAGTCAGGGCAGTGGAGGTTCTGTAAGGGTTCCCATGTCCTGTCTTCTACCCCATACCCTTTCCATTCTACCAAATACTGAACTCTCCCTCGTACCAATCGGGAATCTAAGAGTTGTTGGACCTCATACTCGTCTTGCCCATCAATATCTAGGGGAGGAGGCTTGTCTGGCAACCTCACCGTAGCATGGCAGGGTTGGAGTAAGGAGACATGGAACACAGGGTGTATGTGCCATGCCACGGGTAACGTAAGTCGCATGGCAACTGGATTAATCACTCTCTCAATGCTGTAAGGACCGATATACTTGGGTTTTAATTTCCCCACTCCCTTTAAGTGTAGGTGTTTTGTGGCTAACCATACTCTGTCTCCTACGTGATATTCTGGTTCTCTCTTCCTCTTCCTGTCAGCAAAGTGTTTCTGTGCTGCTTGTGCTGCAATGAGATGTTGTTTTGCGTCGCGTAAGACCGCTTTCAGGTGTTCATGATGTTCTCTTATGCTTGGAAGGTTGGTGGTACTAGGCCATTCAAAAGGGAGCATGTTTGGGTGGTATCCGTTGAGACAAAAGAAAGGGGAGCACCCCAATGTGGCATGGTCTGCATTGTTATAGGCGAACTCCGCCATCCACACTAATGGCACCCAGTTTGCGGTGTTTTGTAAGGTAAAACACCAGAGCTACTGTTCCAGAGTTTGGTTGAGGCGTTCCGTTTTTCCATCCGTTTGGGGATGGTAGCTGGAAGAAAGGCGCGCGTCTATTCCCATCGTAGTACATAAGGCCTTCCAAAAACGGGAGGTGAACTGGGTTCCTCTGTCTGTGATGAGGACGCTGGGAATCCCATGAGGTCGAACTACGTGCTGGAGGATCAAAAGGGCTAAGGTGGAGGATGTAGGCAGTCCTGTCAGCGGTACGAAATGGCCCATCTTTGTCAAATGGTCTACTATTACCAGAATCGTTGTGTATCCTTGGCAGGGGGGCATTTCTACGATGAAATCCATGGACACCGTATGCCATGGTCCAGGAGGAATAGGAATCGGTTGTAGCATTCCTGTTGGTTTTTCATGTATGGCCTTCCCTTGTATACATACCGAGCAGCTCTGGACGTATTTCTTGGTATCTTCCTTCAGGGACTTCCACCAGAAGGCTCTTTCCACACAGGCAATCGTTTTGCGGATTCCTAGATGTCCTCCGAGGCTGGAATCGTGTGCCCACTGCAATGCCTGGATCTGGAGATCAGGGACAGGGACATACAAGGCATGGCGATGGTATAGTAGACCAAGGCTCATGGTCCTATGGTTAGGGTTTTCTTTCAGCCATTCTTGTCCATCTATACCTTTTACTGCTGTTCTAACTTCTTCTACGAAGTCTGTCGCTGTACAAAGAGCGATGGATTGTTGTCGGAACGCTTCTTCCGCCAAAATCAATGGAGTCTCAGGGACGTTATCATTTCTTTCGTTCTCCGTATTCAGGCTACGGGAAAGGGCATCTGCCTTGCCGTTTTGAGGCCCCGGGCGGTATTTGATCACAAAGTCGTAGTCTGCGAAGAAAAGAGTCCATCTCAACTGGCGAGGGGTGAGGGCCTTGGCTGTTTTCAGAAATAACAAGTTACGGTGGTCGGTGTAGATCTCGACTGTGTGATGAGCCCCTAGCAGATAGTGCCTCCATTCCTCGCACGCCCTTTTTATAGCCAGTAGTTCTTTGTCGGTTATCGAGTAGTTCACCTCACTGGGGGTGAGTTTTTTCGAGAAATATGCCACAGGATGTATCTGTCCAGTTTGAGGGTGTCTTTGGGACAGCACCCCTCCAAGGGCGTAATGGGAGGCGTCTGTTTCGATAATAAAAGGGAGTTGTGTGTCTGGGTGTCGAAGGATGGGGGCTTGCGTGAATCGAGTTTTAAGAAGTTGGAAGGAATCTTCAGCTTCTTTACTCCAGGTAAACGGCGTGTTTTTTCTCAAGAGACTGGAAATAGGATGTATTATTTTTGAGAAATCTTTAATGAAGCGACGATAGTAATTCGCAAACCCCAAAAAGCTCTGCACTGCTTTTACATGTTGGGGGGTTTGCCACTGGGTGATGGCCTCGATTTTTCCTGTTTCCATTTGGAAGCCCTGGGCGTTGATAATATGCCCTAAAAAGGCTACCTCTTGTACATGGAAAAAACACTTCTCCAACTTTGCGTAGAGCTCATGCTGACGTAGTCTGTTAAGGACTTCGTTCACATGATTCACATGGTCTTGGAGGCTGGATGAATAAATGAGTATGTCATCTATGTATACCACGCATATGGTATCCAGTAATCCCCTCAGTACTTCGTCCATAAAATACTGGAAGGCTGCCGGGGCGTTGCAGAGCCCAAAGGGCATTACCTTATACTCGAAAAGTCCAAACTTTGTTCTGAAGGCCGTCTTCCATTCATCCCCACTCTTTACTCTGACTAAGTGGTATGCTCCTCGGAGGTCCAACTTCGTAAAATAACGGGCTCCCTTGAGCTGATCCAGTAAGACCGGAATCAGGGGTATCGGGTATCTGTTTTTCACGGTTATGCTGTTAATGGCTCTGTAGTCTATACAGGGTCTCAACTCATCACAGTCCTTCTTAGGTATAAAAAAAAGTGGGGAAGAAGCTGGTGAAGAGGACGGGACGATAAAGCCGGATGCAAGGTTCTCCTCCAGGTAGTTTTTCAGATACAGTGTTTCGGGTTCTGTCAGTGCGTATACTCTGCTGCACGGTATGTGTGCTCCTGGTATTAAGTCGATGCGGCAATCGTATGCTCGGTGAGGAGGAAGCTGCGTAGCCGTCTTTTTGTCAAAAAGAGGTTGGTATTCCGCATACTCCTGTGGTAGTATACGGGTGACAGGGATCCTTTCTTGAGTGTTAGCTATCGCAAGGAGGCTGGCTTGGGTGTTGGGGTTCCCATTCCATGCAGCTGGTTTGCTGTGGCAGTTCCTTTCGCAGTATGCTGAGTCAAGGGATACTGTTCTCTCCGCCCATCTCACCGTGGGATCGTGGAGCGTTAACCATGGCATGCCAAGGATGAGACGAAATTGCGGGGCATCTATCAGATCGAACTGGATGTATTCTTGGTGCCAGGCATTAAAGTGCATTAGCATGGGAATGGTATGGGATGTAACCGGTCCTGACGTCAGCGCGGATCCATCGACTGCTTTAACATATTCAGGTTTTTTCTTCGTTTCCCAGGACACCCCTATGCTTGATGCATACCCCTGATCCATGTAATTGCCCGTCGCACCTGAATCTAACAGTGCATCCACCTCTCGGGGGTCGTCCGGGGAAATCCACAAGGTAACATTTACACAGATGTGCGCAACTGCTGGTTGCAAGGTATTGGCTAGAACTGAAGAGATCGGAGTCCGTCGTTGACCCGAACCAGTGATCTCCTTCTGGCACGGGCTCTTCAGTTTTCCGACATGTCGTGTATTCCCATCACGGCTTGTTGTCTCGGTGCTACCGGTCGTTCTGGTAGCTGGGCTCTGGCTCTACATTCTCGAATGAAATGTCCTCCTTTCCCGCAATACAGGCATAACTTCATCTTGCGTCTTTTCTCTTTTTCTTCCGTTGTGAGGGGCCCGCGAATACCTCCAATCTGCATCGGTTCTATCCCATCTACTGCCTTGGGATGCTCTTCCGTGTTTTGTCGTGGTTTCGTGTACCAACCCCTAGGTTCGCTTCTACTCTTGTCACCTTTCCGTTCTTGCACTCGATGATCTAACTGGACGGTGAGGTTTATCATTTCCTCACAGGTGGCTGGTAACTGTACTACTTGTGCGAGTACATCCTTTAATTCACCCCTTAAACCCTGATAGAAAAGAGTGGTCCGTTTGTCTGGCGGCCAATCAGTTTCCACCACCAATCTATTAAAGGAGGTGATATAGGATAGCAAATCCTGAGATCCTTGTCGAAGGGTCAGCAGTTCTCGATCAAGAGATAACATGTGTGATTTGCGATCAAACAGCTTTCTCATGGCCACACAAAAGTCAGTGAAGGAATGCAATGCGGGATCATTTCTTTCCATTAGCGGTATGGTCCAACTGGCCGCATTTCCCCCCATGTATGACATCATAAAAGCTGTTTTAGCTGCATCATTCTGAAAAACTGAGGGTTTGCATAGAAAGTGGAGCCTACACTGATTGAGGAAAGTCTCAAATTTCTTCGGGTCTCCATGAAAGCGTTCAGGAGGTGCCAGTGGAATCCCGGTGTTTTGTATCACGTGCACCGTAGGGTTCGGGCTTGAAGATGGAGATGAAACAGGAGGTACCACAAAAAACCCACCCTCACTTGCGGGGATCGATACCGAAGGGGGAGCCCCCGCCCCCGGTGGAGGAAGGGTGGCTTCACGAATATAAGACCCTGTCCCAGGGCCTCTACGTGATAGTCCGGCTACCTCTCTACGCAATGTGTTCATTTCTTTTCTCAAGTCCTGGTTTTCTAACCGGGAGGTATGTACCTCCTGCTGAAGTGCGGTAAGACTATCCAGCAGGGAGGACAATACCACATTAGTGTCCATCGTCCAGGCCGGTCCTTTTAACTTGGGCTTGACAATCTGTCGGGATGTCAGTAGCTCAAGGTAACAGGCAGGCTACTAACCTTACGTAACAGCCAGCAGGGACGACAGCCTGTAGAGAGGCCTCCCTATTCGCCTGGACACTACCTCCCATCAATGTGTAAACAATTGTATGGAGGGCAGCGCTCCGGGGAACAGGGAAGAGAGTAGCCGCTCGGACTGTGAGGCGGAGTGTGGAGGGAGAGGGTCTGGGAACACACGTTCGTGAGGAGGCTGCAGGTGGAGAAAAGACAAGAATTACAACCTTTCTTGACAGACCCTACATCAGAGTTTATCCAGAGCAGGAAGTACTCCCACGTACTCACCCTCCGTCAGATGGCGGTCTTCTTGGGGTGCCGGGGTCTTGCCCTATCACCTGGCTGTTCACACCACAACCAGAGTGGACTTGGCAAGAGTTATTGGCAAGTGTTAAAGTCGTTAGATCCCTCCCACCTCTTTGTCATTGTGTTCCAATCCTTTCTATCACACCAGAAAAGATACAGTATCAGTGTCCTGACGGAAGGCAGGGAAGTGAGAGAATCGAGAGCGTTAGTTCACGCCCCCGGCTCTCCTTACCTGTTCTTCGGGACACGGTCTGTTGTCGGGATCTGGAATCCTCAGCGGGAAGGCAAGCGTCCGCCCGTTGTGTCGTGGCCACGCCCACTGTTGTGCCTGCGGGAAGGAAAGCGTCCGCACACAGCGAGGCGTCGGGAGAAGGTGATTCCGGCTGGGATCCGGAGCGGGAAGGAAAGCGTCCGCGCACAGCGGAGGCTTCAGGTGTGGGCTTGGGTCCGGAGCGGGAAGGAAAGCGTCCGCGCACAGCGGAGGCTTCAGGTGAGGGCTGGAGTCCGGAGCGGGAAGGAAAGCGTCCGCGCACAGCGGAGGCTTAAGCGAGTTGGTCAGGTCTTCAGCTAATACTCCTCGGCGCAGATCCGGTTCGGGTAGGATTGTCAAGCACTGACCAACTAGCGGGGCGGAGCTTATATAGGGGCGGGTCGTGCCAATTTCCCGCTCAAATTCTCAGCGGTGCCCCGTGGAATCCTGGGAGTTGTGGTGCCTTCGTATTGCGCACTGCTTTCATCTCCCCCCAAGGGTCCTTACCATGGTAATAGGGGCAGTGTTGCCCTCTGGCATGTCTGTGACTATGGAGGATCGCTACACCAGGGTACCTGTGGTACCATTTGCCGGGTTCTGACCTGTGGCTAGAGATGCCAATTGGGTTAGTTTTGGGGAAAGAACACAGGCCCCGGGAACCTTATTGGCAGGGATGCAGGGCACATCAAGTCAAAGTGCATCAGTAGTCTGTCAAAAAGTGGGGGGGGAGGGGTTACTGCAACAGAAACCCATTTTCATACAATAGGGAAAAGGAGAAATATTTTGCCTGAGGCGAAAATAAATAAGGAACAAATATTTTTGGTTAATTTCACATGAATACTTCAGCAATGTAACATCGATGGAGATAATGTGGTGATGTACATCAGTGAGCAAGGCCCACACCCAAACATGGCCATTCATTATTTCCATATATTCCTATGCCCTAAGAGTCTATGGATGCAAATGAAATCACGGACCTCAGAGATTATGCATAGATTTATGCTTTAAATAATTGAGTAACAAAAAGAAACTCTTCATAATGTATTCTTCCTTTGTAATTACAATAACTGAAGAGAGAGCAAGGCAAGCAAACTCACTGTAGTCAAGTGTACAGAGGGCGTAGCTTAGAAGGGATACCTGAGTCAGACTTGCATTTACATGTCCAATTGGAGACCCGGTGAAATGCCGGATGAGGGTGCTCTCGTTGATGGAAAGCTGACGGCCTGGTGGAGCTGTGGAATCAAAAGTTCCAACTTGGACGATTGAGACGGTTCTATTAGGAGTGATAATCCAAGCCAAAACATCATAGAGAGCTGGCACCTCCCCATTGTCATCCAAACCAAACTCAGCTCCTGTCGGTGTCTTGAAATGTATCTTCTGAAGGAATTTATTTACCTAAAAATAGGATAAAATAAAATTGATGTGGGTGGGACTTTGATAGCATTAATGAATGAGATAAATTCAGACACGTTAATATTTCACATCTTTTAGAGCTCCTATTTACTGTTTTTGTATGAAATAAAAAAAGTTGAGAGGGACAGAACCCATTATGAATATTTGCAGTTTGTTCAAGCCAGCTACAGTTCCGGCATAACAATACTTTGGTAGGGTATTGGTCTGCTTGAAGTCAAGTGGGCCTGTGCAGTTTAGCTGTTAGATGGAGCACAGTTTACAAAGTTTGGGGTTGAAGAAGTACTCCTTGCTAAATAAGGCAAACCCTGAGTGCACCTACCGTGGGTTGCAGAGATTGTTTGCCAATAGGCCCACAAACCATAAAAAGTGTCACAATTATTATATGATTTCATCAGTGATCTGCCAGATGTCATCAAATATGTTGTTTAACAAAATAGTGCAAGGGTGCCTGCTTTGCAAGCAAAATTGTTTTTGTGCAGGAAGGTACACCATCTTGCACAAAACCAATCCTTCGCGGCATTTTCCTCAAAATGCAGCACACATGGAAAGAAAAAGCAACAAGGAGAAATAAAGATAATTCTCCTTGTTACTCCTCACCTGGGAAGGCGTAGCATTTTGATGCATTCCCTGGTCTGCGGTAATGGTAATGGTAAATTTGCGAATGCACCAAAATCCATGGGTAGATGCATGAGAACCACAAGCTCCACCTAAGGAACACCTTCTTAGGGCAGAGTAACACAACACAATGATTTGTACTGCGTCACATTACTCTAGATTTATCAAGCCACACAGTGCTTGATAAATCTTACTTAAGAGTTGCATCTCTCTTGCTCCCCATTGCGACACACAAGTGCGATGCAACTCGTTAATAAATATGTCTCTAGATATATATGCAATTAGATGTCTACATTTATCTTCCAAACATTTTAATTTACATTCCACATTTTGTACTGTAATGCAAAGAGATACCATTGATGTCTATTCAGACATAGTGGTACAAGACATCAAGAAGTTGCATGCTATAACAAGTCAAAGTAGGAGGGGCATTCAATGTAAGCTGAAGAAATGCAAAGATCTATTGCACAAGCTAAAAAATTAAACTGACCGCGTAATAAGATGCTCTGACATATGCAGCCACGTAGTCTTATGGTCCCTACAAATGTGTATGTAGGAGGGATACAAACAGTTAAGTTATGAAACGTGTTATGCCAAGACAACCACCCAGATTGTGAATGAGGCTAAGATCAAATATCATCTGGTATAAGTACAATGGTTTAATATGGGACAATTGAGCAAGGGGGAGTATTTGTTCATACATAAGTATTATGCAAACATGCTGTTTTATAATTTTTTCAAAACGCCTATAAGAATGTCAGCAAATTGGCTGGTCATGTGATCATTACAGCTACTGATGGTACTTTTGAGAATACTTCAAAATATATAGAATACTGCCTAAAAAAATTACACTAAACCTACCATTGTATACAGGGATACTGGTGATTTTCTAAAATGAATAATTGATATATCATAGGAGGAAGTATATATACTAATGTCACTGGATGAAGAACAAGCATTGGTAAATGCATTAGGTTTCACCTCTAGTGATAATAAAAAGTTAAGAGGTGTGGGAGCAGTGTATGAATACAGGGACGATAGTGTGAATTTTCTCTGTTCAGGGTGAATGGTGCATGAATGAAGGTTGATAAGTGTATGAGTGCAGGGTGGAAGTGCCTCAATGCATGAAGATTGATGGCATAGAGTTCAGTATTACGGAGAAGAGTGGCATAGAGTTCAGTGGTATATAGTGCAGTGTTGCAGAGTAGAGGACAGTAGTGTAGGGTGGCATAGAGTGAAATGAAATGAAATGAATTCAGATTTGTACCGCGCTACTAAGCCCAATGGGCGTCAAGGCGCATTTGAGTAGAGAGCAATGGGGTAGACCAGAAAGGTGTAGAATAGGGTACAGTGGTGTAGAGTACATTGACATAGAATGATATGGCATTGAGTGTGATAGAATGCAGTGGCATAAAATATAGTGGTGTAGAGTAGATTGCTTGATAATAGAGTGAAATGGCATTGATTGGAGTGGTACAGGATAGATTACAGTGGCACAGAGTAATGGCGTAAAGTAAAGCACATTGCATCAGAATACAATGCAGTGGTACAGAGTAGAGTGCAGAAGCGTAGAGAGTATTGGCATGGAGTTCAGTGGCATAGAGTGCAGTGTTTCAAAATGATGTAGAGTGGAGCTAGGTAGAGTAGAGTACCCTTTACTGGAGGGTGTAGAGGAGAGTGCACCGGCATAAAGTAGAGTGGTGGAGAGTAGAGACGTGCAGAGTGAAGTGTCATATGATAAAGTGGCATAGAGTGGAGTGGTGCAGACTGTAACACAGTGTAGCATAGTGGAGTATGTGCTGTGTGGTAGGACATTGCCATTATAAACAGCACATTTTCTATTGAAATAACCATTACATTTGCACAGACACACAATTTTACTAATCAACTATTCAGCTCACAAATGGTAAGGTGAGGAAATGGCATCACCTAGTGTATTGATTCGTTTTGAGCATATAGAAGTATTTGTTTTCAACACACCCCTGAAATGAACCAAAAAATCTACTTTATTTGTGCTTTGCTAATTCAGATATATTGTGAAACATTTTCACAATTTACTTCAATGTTGTTGTGTGCTAGAAAAAACCCTTTCCTTTACACTCATTATCCAGCAAGATTTTCACATAAATCCTCTCACTTTTAAGTTGAATAAAGAAAAGTAAACACCAAGTCCTCCTTGGAAGACAGAGCCTGATATTTGTCCTCTGTCTTTGAATGACCTGCAAATGTGACAAAATCTACATGCCTGTTTACGGAAAAGGAGAGGCACACACAACGGATACAAATTCAGGTATATGGATCGTCTGCTGACTTGGTATTGAATCTCATCTTTTTCATGTGTGAGGCACAGGATAGTGTCTCAGTCCCTGTAATGGAGTAAGTGATCTACAGTGGGACATGCCAAGCTTCTGGTGAGGGGCAGACACCAAGCAGTGATGCATGTGATTCACTGAAAACATTGTGGTCAAGTGTGACCAAACAGGATGCGAAGGAGAATTGCCATATAGTTCTCTGAAGTGGCCCTGCAGTCTAATCTGGGAAGCCCAGTACTCTGATGTTGCACATTAAGTGCACATTCAGGTGTGCGTTTGGTGCTTAGATAAATGCCCACACCTTCTCCACTTGTAAAAGTTGATCCGCGCATGCCACTGCTCCATCCTCTGACTCGGAAATTCGTTGTTCTAGTTGGGCAAAGTACTTATCGTGGCTGTCAAGGTGATGTCCAACTCAGTGAAGGTTGCTCCGCTGCATATTTATTTTGGAGTCAATGCTGTTGAGGCATTTGCAGACCTCTATGAATGAGTCTCTTAGCTCAAGTGTAAGTGTTAAACTAAGTGTAAGTGTTAGTAGAAGACACTCTGAAAAAGACTGAGCAATCCCTCTTTAGTAAACACAAAATTACTTCATTTGAAGAAAGAATAAAAATCATAATTGAAAAGTTAGGTCATATACTCACATTGGAGAACATGTTTAAAAGGGTTCAAATATTTTAAACAATATCATGCATAGTGAGCTTGTTGACAACAGTGATGTGTAAAAAAACACGTACCGTTAAAATAACAACATTAAATCTGAAGATTAGTAATGTGTTAAGTAATAGGTAAGCAAACTTACCAGTGTTTACCATCTTCCAGCTGTGTGGTACCTGACAAGTTGTGATCTCATTGTGAGGAGCAGAAGCCACTACTTGGTGAGATGGGTCTGTTCAACTTCACAGGACAGATAATGATATGAGTGCATTTTTAAATAAATAGACTATTTAACATGCCAAACACATATATACTAGTAACATTCACTTGTAACTCTGTTATTGAAAGCCAAGTAATGAATACGTGGGTAATAAATCAAGTAATAAGTAATAAACCAAGTGACAGATAGAACACTGCAAATTTCACACATGATGACCAATAAACTCTTTTTACTCCACAAAGATGTCTGGGACTTTTAGTGTGATAGAGAGAAACAAAACATCAGAGTATAATTGACAATAAGGTAAATAACCAACATGAAGTAGCTTCCATAGTCACTGTTAGAATCGGTGGTCTCTGGTTGGCACAGGTGAGTCCTTGTGTCAAGAAGGGACCCTCTCTTCTAGTCAGGGTAAGGGTTACACTCCTAGCACAACCCCTGCTCACCCTCTAGGTAGCTTGGCGCGAGCAGACAAGGCTTGTCTCAGGGCGTTACAGGTTAAGCATTTGTGACCACATACAGTAACTCAGTGACCCCCACAAATGGACTCCACACTGGGTTTATCAAAAATAATTATTTTATATAATGAGACTTAGCACAAGACCCAATAACGGTACAAAGGCCCACAATACGATTGGCATTAAGCAGTTCTTGTTCAAAAGCATATTTAACAGTTCTGTGCGCTCCGTTCTTCTTCGTACGGTACGTACGGGATGAGAGATACTTAAAGAACGGGTCTCACAACGCTGCAGGTGCTCCGGTGCGAAGCGTACGCCCTGCGGCGCTTAAGAACGGGCCTCACACATGCAGCAGCTGCTCCGGTGCGAAGAAGCGTACACAGTACCTTTGTCTTGGAGAGTTCATTACGGACGATGCGGTGAAAACAAGCACGTTGTACGTTGCGATGTCCTCCTGTTACGGTGTGAGCTATGGCTCGTTAGGGGCCTTAGTCGTGTTGTTCGAGGGGACGGTGCGTAGGTACGGTGCGCTTGATGTTTGTTGCGGCGTACAAGCCCTACCTTGAGAGCGGTGCCTTTTTTCTTTTTAAGCGTGGTGCAAAGCAGGCAGTATGCTCCTATTGTGAGCGACGTACCCAGCTACTCTACGCGCCGCAGCCTGCCCACAACAGGGTCGGGGGGCACGCTTGAGCAGTACGATGCGAGAGGGGAAATCAAAGTGCGGCACGAAGTCCTTCTTTTACGGTGCGAGCTACGGCTTGTAGGGGGGCCTTAGTCGCGTTGTTCGGGCCGGACAGCTGGGCACAGGCTGTCCAGTGTACGCGCCGATCTAGGCGGTGCACACTTCTCTCGGCTTCGGCTTTACGGTGAGAACGGCGGTTCTCGGCGGCAGTTCTCAAGGGGTTGAAGTCCACTGGTCCTGGGACTTCGTTCAGGGGGCAAGCTCAGTCACAAGCCCTTGGAGATCTTAGAACCACAAGTTGAAATAAAGTTTCTCAGCAATCTTTCTCCTCTCCTTCAGCAGCAAAGCCACCACTGCAGGCCAATCCCACAGGTCAGGGACAGTACTCCTCCTACAGCTTTCCCGGTTCCTTCTCCTCAGGCAGAGGTTCGTCTTGTCAGCAGGATCTAGTTTCTTGGGAGCAGGGTCCCAATACTCATAGTGCAATTCTTTTGTTCTTACAGGCCAGGGGGGCCCTTGCCTTTGTTGACATGATGCAGGCGTCTGCTTTCAGTGTGCAGGGCAGAGACATCAAACGCTCCACAGGAGGTGGAGCCAGAATTGTGGGGGCAGAGCACGGCCCTATTCAGAGTCCAGGTGTACTCCTCCCACCCATCCTGGTGTAATCTTCCTATTCACCACCTGGCTGCCTAGACTGTCTCCTGGAATTCCCCAGCCCTGCCACTCACACAAACCAGACAGCAGATACACATCAGCGCAGAGTCGGGCTAAAAGTGGCATTTGCAAACACAGAACATTAAAAAAAACTTTGCTAAAAGATGTATTTTGTTATTCTGAGTTCAGGCATACTAAACTCGATTTTCTACCATGTTCCCTGGGTCTGTTAGGATGATAGAGTGTAACAATTGTAACAGCCCATTCTGGCCTATGAAAACAGGTAGCCTTACAATAGTGAAAAACGAAAATAGCTGTAATTCACTATTAGGACATGCCACACACATCAGGGCTTGTCCTACCTTATGCTTACAATGTACCATGCCCTTGGGCGTACCATAGGGGTGACTCACATGAAGTAAAGGGAAGGTTTAGGGACTGGCAAGTGTGTGCACTTGCCCAGTCAGCATGACAGTACCAGACTGCACGCAGGTTCTGCAATGGCAGACCTTAGACACATTTTACCAGGCTGCTTCTGTGGGTGGCACAACCAGTGCTGCAAGCCCACCAGCAGCATTCGTATTCACAAGCCCTGGGCACTCCTGGTGCACTTTACTGGGGTCTGATAGTAAACCGAATAAGCCAATCATGGAATCCAACCAACATATAAATTTTAAATAGGGAGCACTTGCACTGTGGCACTGGTTGGCAGTGGCACAATGCGCTGAGCAGCCACCACCATCAAAACACATGAGGCACAGCGACAAAAAGTGGAAGGGAGACTCACGCCAAGGTGCCAGGTCTAACACGTGTCCCCTCCAGCTGAAATGTGGGAAGAACTACCCTACCCCAGGGAGTTCCTCATCACTAAGGCGGAAAAATCAGGACAGACCGTCAGCATTGGTGTGATCTGTACCAGGTCGATGTTCCACAATGAAATCCATTCCCTGTAGGGAAATGGACCACCTCAACAGCTTTGGATTCTCACCCCTCATATGCATCAACCATCTGAGGGGCCTGTGGTCTGTCTGATCTCGGAAGTGAGACCCAAACAGGTAGGGTCTTAGCTTCTTCAGTGCCCAGACCACAGCAAATGCCTCACGCTCAATAGCACTCCATCTCTGTTCCCGTGGAAGTAACCTCCTGCTAAGGAAGACTACAGGTTGATCTAGGCCCTCCTCATTAATCTGTGAAAGAACAGCCCCCACACCATGCTCTAAAGCATCTGTCTGAATGATAAACTCTTTGGAGAAGTTGGGAGCCAAGAGCACGGGCGCCGTGCACATAGCAGCTTTCAGGGCTTCAAAAGCTTTCTGACAGGTGTCAGTCCAAATCACTTTCCTGGGCTGCTTCCTGGAAGTCAGCGCTGTCAAGGGGGCAACAATGTTGCCATACCCCTTAACAAACCTCCTGTAGTACCCGGTGAGACCTAGGAAGGCTCTCACCTCTGTCTGGGTTTTGGGCGTCTCCCAATTCAGGATGGTTTCTATCTTGGTTTGCAGGGGCGCCACCTGGCCGCTCCCAACCTGGTGCCCCAAGTACACCACGGAACCCTGCCCGATCTGGCACTTACACTTCCCAGAGGTGGCGCAGGTGTTCTTCCCAAGTGGAGCTGAACACTGTGATTTCATCCAGGTAGGCAGCACTGAACGAATCCAGTCCAGCCAACAGCTGGTTGACCAACCTCTGGAAGGTGGCAGGGGCATTCTTCATCCCAAAGGGAATGACCCGGAACTGGTAGTGCCCATCGGGGGTGGAAAATGCTGACCTCTCTTTGGCCCCATCGGTCAAGGCGATCTGCCAGTACCCAGACGTTAAATCAAACATGCTGAGGTACTTGGCAGCCCCTAGCCGATCTATGAGCTCATCAGCTCTGGGGATGAGGTGTGTGTCAGTCCTGGTGACTGAATTGAGTCCTCTGTAGTCCACACAGAACCGGAGTTCGGGTGTGGCTCCCGGCGCTGCAGCCTTTGGGACCAAGACCACTGGGCTGGCCCAAGGACTGCTAGAGGACTCAATTACCCCGAGTGCAAACATCTTGGAGACCTCCTTGATGCATGCCCTCACCCTGTCAGTCACCCTGTAGGCCTTGTGCCTCACAGGTGTACTATCCCCAGTGTCCACATCATGGACGCACCAATCAGTGACACTGGGGACCAGGGAAAACAGATCAGAAAATTGTCCCAGCAGCTGGCGACAATCATTCTGTTGCTCAGGGGTCAGGGTGGAAGAGAGGATGACACCATCCACTGACCCATCTTGCTCCTGGGCTGACAGGAGGTCAGGAAGAGGTTCGGTCTCCTCTTCCATCCCAGCATCTGTTGCCAAGAGCATGCCCACTTGGGACCTCTCCAAGTGGGGCTTCAGGTGGTTGACATGTAGGACCCTCAAGGGGTTCCTGGGAGACCGCAAGTCCACCAAATAGGTAACAGGACTCTTGCGCTCCACAACCTCAAAGGGACCGGTCCACTTATCCTGGAGCGCACAAGGCTCCATGGGGGCCAAGACCCACACCTTCTGTCCAGGCTGAAGCTCTACCAGAGTGGCATTCTGGTCGTACCACCGCTTCATCTCCTCCTGGCTGGCTTCCAGATTTGCCTCAGCAAGTTGCCTGAAACGCCTAGTCTGATTCCTGAAGGCCAGCATGTAGCTATATACATTCTGGGGAGGTTTCCTGGGAGATTGATCCCAACCTTCCTTGACCAGACTTAGAGGTCCTCTCACTGGGTGGCCAAACAGGAGCTCAAAGGGGCTGAACCCTAGAGACTTCTGTGGCACCTCACGGTAAGCAAAGAGAAGGCATGGTAAGAGGACGTCCCACTCATGCCTCATGGGTTCTTCCAGACCCATTATCATGCCTTTGAGGGTACGGTTGGATCTGTCAACCAACCCATTTCCTTGGGGGTGGTAAGGTGTGGTAAACTTGTAGGTTACACCACACTCTTGCCAAAGGGATTTCATATACTTGGATATGAAATTGGTACCCCGGTCAGACACCACCTCTAGAGGGATTCCCACTCTGGAGAAAATTCCCATCAGTGCACGTCCCACCACGGGGGCCGTCACTGTCCTCAGAGGGATGGCTTCTGGGTACCGGGTGGCATGGTGCACCAGGACCAGGATAAACCTGTTGCCCATGGCTGTCCTGTGGTCCAGTGGCCCCACAATGTCAATCCCCACTCGCTGGAATGGGGTACTGACCACAGGGAATGGCTGGAGAGGAGCCTTCTGCTTCCTCCCACTCTTTCCACTTGCCTGGCAAGTCTGGTAGGTCCTGCAGTGAGTGTCTGAACTCCTGTGCATTTGAGGCCAATAAAAGTGGGTGACAAGCCTTTCAAAGGTCTTGTCCTGCCCCAAATGTCCTGCCAATGGCACATCGTGAGCCAGCCCCAGTAGGGGGGCTCTGAAGTCCTGGGGTACCACCAGCACAGGGGCTGACCCAGGCTCAGCAACCTTAGGCTCTGTATATAGGAGGTCATTCTCCCAGTAAATGATATGTGACCCAGACTGATCACCTGCGGCCTGGGTTGCAGCCTGCTGCCGCATACCCACGAGAGAAGGGCATTCTTTCTGCGCCTTACAAAAGTCCTCCCTGGAGGGGCCTCCTTCTTACTGCCAATGGGTCAGCTCAGGCAGGTCCCCCAGTTCAGCTATCTGTTCCCCTGTAGGCTCCAGGGCATTCTCCGCAAGGTCTGCTTCCTCCTGGACCGTGGGAACTTCAAGGGCCGGTTTCCCACGCCCTCTTCCTCTTCTCTCTAAGGCCGGTCCCTGGGCCTCTCTCTCAGGCTCCAGGACCTCTTGAGCACCTCTACTTGCTGCCATGGACCGTGTGGTGACACACGCCCAATCCGGCATACCCAACATCTCCAGGTGAGCACTCCGCTCCACCTTAGCCCAAGGTGAGCTCTCCAAATCGTTCCCTAACAGACAGTCTACAGGCATGGCGGGCCTCACAGCTACCTGAAGAGTACCAGAGACCCCCCCCACTCAAAGGGAACCTGAGCCACCTTGCAGTGACTCTCTGTGGTGTCAGCGGCAACAACCGGATAGAATGCTCCTGGGACCACCTGCTCTTGAGACACCAGGTGACACTTGACAGCTGTCACACTGGCTCCTGTATCTCTCAGAGCTTCAACCCTACAGCCATTGATGGTCACCCACTGCCTGTATTTCTTAGTGTTATCAGGCAGCTGGGTTTGGGGGACCATCTCACAGTCTCCTAATGAAACAAGGGACATCTCTGCGGGACCCCACCCACCTTGGACTGCCCTCTCCTCCCCCAAGACTACACTAGCCATCTGCCTGGGTGGAGCACCAGTGGGTGCTGGTTTACCATACAAAGGACACTTTAAATAAGAGGCAAAATGCCCCTTGTTACCACACTTGTAACATTTTATGGGCCCCTTCTGAACAGGAGGACCTGTCAGGGCCCCGGTCGGTTTCTGGTGTGGGGGAGGCTGAGAACCTTTCCCTTGGTTCCCTTGGGGATCACTTTGGGGCCTTCTTGGGAACTCCCTCTGGTTACCCCTGTCCCCCCCACTCTTCTGCTGGGGACCCTGCCCACCTCTGGCGGAGTCTCCCACTGGACCCTTGTGGACCCTGGTACTGACCCAGCAGTCCGCCTCCTCAGCAAGCTTTCTAGGGTTAGTCAGCCTACTATCAATCAGGTGCTGGCGTAGCTCAGGAAAACATTTACTGGACAAGTGCTCCCATGCCATTAAATCAAGAAGACCTTGAAAATCATCAACCTTGCTACCCTTCACCCAACCATCCAATGCTCTGCAAAAAAAAGTTACATACTCCACATACGTACTGTTTGGAATCTTTGTGCAACCCCTGAACCTTTGCCTATACAACTCCGGGGTCAACCCATACCTAGTCATCAAAGCTGCCTTCATATGGGGATAAGAATTATAAACATCTGAAGGCAAGTCTAGCAGTGTGTCCCGCCCCTTACTAAGGAACCGTCCTCACAACCCCGCTCCCAAATCTTTCTCAGAGACCCGGTGGGAAGACATGGCTACCTCATAGGCCTTGAACCACTGCCCTATGTCATCATTCTTAAAAAATTATTTTACCACATCCTTTGGTATGTACACCCTTGATTCTACCTGCACTGACGGTGTGCTGCCACCAGAGGGAGTAGACTCTAAACTTTTAGCTTTTAGATCTAATTCCCTCAACTTCATGTCATGCTCCATTTGGATCTTTCTCTCTTCCAGAGCCAGCTTTTTGCTTTCCAGCTCCAGTTGCCCATTCAATTTAAGTTTTGCCATCTCCATTTCATGCATCCTGGTTTCTTTTCTGTCTGCCAATTCTTCTGGCGACAGGCCTCTGCCAAAGTTATGGACGCTTTCTGCTGGTTCAATTATTACTGCATCCTCAGGTGACCTTGACTCAATCCAGGCACTCAGCGCCTTGAGTAGGTCTGCTTTGACCTTGCACCCAGCATTGGGAACTTTGAACTTTTTGCAGAAGCCCTTCAGCTGGGCCTTGGTGTAGCTCTCTAGTCTCTCTTCTTCCCATTCTACTTCTTCGCTTTCAGAGACTACAGATGGCACTTTCTCAACAATGACTGAACCAGGCATGATTCTTCAAAAATTGATTTTTCTGTGGCAAACAAAAATCAAAAAGTATGTGGCTGCGTTATGGGTCTGAACTCACTAAGTGGCGTTCACCTAATTGTTATGCTAGTCCCAAGAAGGGGGAAACTTCTGTTCTGATTTCCACAGGAGCGAAGATGTTGCCCCACACACTTTCAGAAGACAACTCTCAGAGTGAGACAGGAAAAACTCTCTCGTGAGATCTTGTTTGCTAAAAGTGAGGGGAATAACCCAGGAGTGACCACCACTCTTCCCATAAGGTTTTTTGTGTCAGGCAATGGTGGTAGTTGATCATGGAAGAACTGGAAAGGAATACAGGGAGAATTCAGATGGTCTGCAAACAAAACATTAATACATGTTCACTCTCCTCATATAGTTCACTTACTTCTGGTGAGTCTTCAGTAAAATAGAATAATCAGACGTGCCTTTTGAAGTCAGGAAGACCAATGTTTAGGCTATGAATTTCACCAGGCCGCCTTGAGGTCTTGAAAGGAACAACTCCAAAAAGAGGGCACCTTCACATTCATAATCATACACACCAGTGTCCTGGGTAGAATAAGGACTCTATAGCGGGGGAATAAAGGTCCTAGACTAGCAGGGTTATGTTATTGTGTGGTGGAGAGTGGGGCTCAATGCTGAGGTAGTCTGGGGTTCAATCACACACTTCGAAAACCGGAGGACAAAGACAAGTACCGCTGGCCGGCTCTACCAGTGTCCACGGAGGAGCGGAGCAGACAAAACTTGTTGGAGCATGTCCTGATGTCGTGTTGGCCGGTACCTGTCAAGCGTCTACAGGAGCGGAGCAACCACGAACATCGGCACTGCCTAAACAATCCGGACCCGAGCAGAGCAGACAAGGTTTCCCCACCTCCCAGGAAACGCGCTGCGCTAACCGGCTCAAAAATTAAAATGCGAGCGGAGCAGACAACAAACACGCTTACCTGAGGAGAGGGTGCACCTCACTGGCCGGCTCCGGTCGGGACTAGGCAGGCGCAGAAGCAAACACTCCCAATGAGGGATAACACGGAACTTTTGGCCACCGCGAAGGTGTATACTCGTAGCGTGGCCAAACTCTGACGAAAGAGTGGGGACAAATCTCCGTCAGAAGTCACGTGTCAGACAAAGAATGTGTAAATATGCGAAGCAGGAACAGGGAGGAACAGGGCTGGAGTAAGTTCGTAGGTTGTAGCAACACACAATGACTAGCTGAACGTAGGGGGCGTGGTCACCATTCAAAAGATGATTAGTGAGCCAAGCACTGATTCGTGGAAGCGACTTCAGTTTCAAGAAGTCAGGGAGCGTCTCTAAATTGCGTACTTTCATGGAGGTCTAGGGATCCTCTCAAAAGTACATGCCCTTATAATGAACCAATGTGGAAGTGGAACATGCTTCAATGTTATGACTCATCCAATTCTGTGTGAGCTAATGGGTAACCCTAACAGTTCTCCCACCCAAAAACGCTCTCCCGGGGCGAGGTTTAGCAGGATGGAGAGCATGAAATCTACGGATCAGGACAGGGGCATGGATGTTTTCCACTGGTTCCCAAGATCTATCCTCTGGTGGATATCCTACCCAGTCTACCAGATACTGAAGTTGTCCCTTGTGTCTACGAGAATCTAAAATCCTATGTACTTCAAATTCTTCTTCCCCTCGTACTATTACGGGGGGTGGGGGTTTCTCAGGATTCAAAGGAGGAAGATATTTCTGTAGTAAAGAACAATGAAAAACGGGATGTATCTGTATGTCATCAGGTAACTGTAGTTTAAGTGTAACTGGGTTGATTACTTTAGTAATGACATAGGGGCCTATGTACCTGGGTTGCAGTTTTTTGGGTCCTGCTAATCTGAGAATTTTTGTTGATAACCAGACTTTGTCCCTCTTCTGATAGGCCGGTTCTGGACGTCTGTGTTTATCTGTCTGTTTTTTCCTGTTTTCTTTGGTTTTATGTAATTCAGTTATGGCCTTTTCCCACACAGACGACAAGTTTTATGGTATTCTTTGAGTGCAGGGAGACTGTCTAGTTTTTTGGGGAAAGGCATGGGTATGAATTTGGGGTGATGGGCTGATGTGAAATAGAATGGTGTAACACCTGTGGAGGCATGTATGGCATTGTTATAGGCGAATTCTGCCAAAGGGAGTGCCTCTACCCAACTACTTGTGATCATGGAAAGAAGGCATCTTAAATATTGCTCTAAGGTTTGATTTGTGCGCTCTGTTTGTCCATCTGTTTTGGGGATGGTAAGAAGTGGATAACCGATGGTCTATACCCAGAGCTGTACCCATGCCTTGCCAGAATTTCGAAACGAACTGATCCCCTCTGTCTGCAATTATCACAGAGGGTAATCTGTGCAATCTAAGGATATTAGTTGTAAACACCTGCACTAGTTCTTTGGAAGTGGGTAATTTCTTTAAGGGAACAAAATGTGCCATCTTGGTTAACTTGTCGACTACCACTAGGATAGTAGTATGCCCTTGACTCTGAGGTAAATCGGTGATAAAATTCATACTTATGGCATGCCAAGGTGCCGGGGGTATCGACAGTGGTTTCAATAGGCCGGTGGGACTACAATGGGAAGCCTTTTGCCTTGCACAGGTAGAACAAGAATTCACAAAAGTGACAACATCTTTGGACATTTCTGGCCACCAGAACCATCGCTGACATGCGTGGAGTGTTTTAACACTGCCTAGTTGTCCTGCTAAGGCGCTGTTGTGACACGATTGCAACAATTGTTGTTGTACTTTCATTGTGGGCAAGAACAATTTATTATCGTGATAATAAAGTCCTTCTTGGATGTGGTTTAGAGGATGTTTGTTCCCCTCGTCCTGTGGGATTTCTAGATATATTCCTTTCAGTGTCTCTAGAAAATCTTGGGATCTAGCGCTCTTTTGATATCCTGCCCCAATGATCTTGTCGTTAGAAATTATGGGGGTGCTTTCATTCTGTATAAAGTTCTTCTCCTGACCCAATTTAGAAAGAGCATCCGCTTTACCCTGCTGAGAACCAGGACGGTACTTGATCACAAAATTGTATTCACTAAAAAATGTACCCAGCGCATCTGTCTAGGGGTAAGTGCTCTGGCCATTCTAAAAAATTGGAGGTTCTTATGATCAGAGTAAATAGTAATCACATGGGGAGATCCTAACAAATAGTGTCTCCACTCTTGGAACGCTAACTTAATAGCCAACAATTCTCTTTCCCCGATGGTATAATTTTGCTCTGCAGGTAAGAGAGTCTTGGAGAAGTAAGCAACGGAATGTAAGCATCCTGAAGTTTTATCACGTTGTGAGAGAACACCTCCCACTGCTACTTGTGAAGCATCTGCTTCTACGTAATATGGCTGTGTGTTGTCTGCATGTTTAATAATGGGTGCCTTGGTGAATCGTTCTTTTAATAAAGAGAAGGCGAGCTCCGCTTCTTTCGTCCAGCTGAAGGGTGCTCCTTTCCTTACTAGTCTTGTTGTGGGTTTCACCACGTCGGAAAAGTGATGTATGGATCGATGATAGAAGTTGGCAAAACCGATAAAAGACTGTACTTCTTTAACAGAACTAGGGTTAGGCCATTTAATTAATGCCTCTACCTTCTTTGGATCCATATGCACCACTTCAGGAGAGATCACAAATCCAAGGAATTCCACAAGTGTGGTATGGAACATACTTTTATCGAGTTTGGCAAACAACTGATTCTCCTTTAGTTTCTGAAGGATCTTCTTCACATGGATGACATGCTCCTGCTCATTTTGAGAGTATATCAAGATGTCATCGATATATACAATCACAAAAATATCGAGATACTCTTGCATATATCGTTAACAAAGTACTGAAAAGCCGCAGGAGCATTGCAAAGACCAAACGGCATTACACAATACTCGAATAGTCCGAATTTGGGACGGAAGGTTGTTTTCCATTCGTCTCCTTGTTTGATTCGAATATGATGGTAAGCCCCTCTCAGATCTATTTTGGTGAACACTTTGGCTCCTCTGACCTGGTCTAAAAGAACAGGGATAAAGGAAGTGGATACTTGTTTTTGATGGTTACTTTATTAAGAGCGCGGTAATCCAAGCAAGCCCTTAAACCCCCTTCACGCTTCGGGATAAAAAAAAGAGGATAGGAAACCGGAGATGTAGAGAGTCTAATGAACCCCTTTTTCAACATATCGTGGATGTACTCTTTTAAGTATTCTGTTTCAGGGGCTGTCAATGCATAAATGCGACTAACCGGTAATGTGGCTCCGGGAATCAAGTGTAAGAATCTTACCGGGAGAATATTCTGCAGGAGCGTCACGGAGCCTCAGGATATGTAGTTAAGGCCTCAACCTTCCACCATCATCTAGTGTCTCTATCAAACCCTAGAGCACACTGGTAATAGGGGAAAGAGGGGAAACAAAACAAGGAACAAGAGAGGAGTAGCAACCACAGGAGCTTCAGTCACCGCTGCACCAGCTTTATGAGAACCTTTGGTTTCTAGAAAGGACAAAGAAATAATGAGTAAAACATGCATTGGCCACACTAGCAACAAAGGGGAGTATCTCTATTGTGTAAGTACCTAACACCTGAACTGTGTCTATCTCAAGGGAGCACCAAATTGGGTATCTGGGAGTAATTCGAAGTTTCAAACAGGAAATGCACAGGGTTTAACAAAGCCGGGAAGCTCATAGATACCAAGAAGCATGTCCCATCATCCATTAGCACTCTGTTCCGTAACACCATGTGCAGAAGTCCAGCGCTGAATTGATTCCCAACCGGATCAAAAGAGGAGTGTTACACCAAGTCCTTAAGGCAACACGGTACACGATCCAATGGTGCTGTCTTGTTCCAGGGAAGTAAGCCAAAGAAGTGAAGGGAAAGAACGGAGGAAGTACACTAGAGTAACGTGTCCTTCTCGAACTCAAATGAGTACCAGGGCTAGAACCTGGAGACGCCAAACCCGGCCGGCCCACGGGAATAAATCCGGTGGGCGGGCGGAGCAAACGACAACCAGCTCCCCCTCCAAAATAACAGAGCAGAGTAAGTGGCTGCAATTTCTAGTGCAATGTACTAAAAGAAAAGGGGAAACTCGCGGTGGGCCAGAGCTCTGGATGGTTTAGCTGTTAACTGGTTCACAGCTAATGCCCCAAAAAAGTAAAGAAACGCAGGACGGGGAAGCAAAGTCTTCCGAAGGAAGAGTCTCAGAAAATCAGAGTCAAACAGGAAGTCCGTAATTCACCTACGAGGCAACACTAGAACGCGAAGCCTCGTAGTTACAGGAAGTCAGGCTTTTCTACTCGCCTGACTTCCTCGCGCATGT
Source organism: Triturus cristatus (assembly GCF_964204655.1). Classification (NCBI taxonomy): domain Eukaryota; kingdom Metazoa; phylum Chordata; class Amphibia; order Caudata; family Salamandridae; genus Triturus; species Triturus cristatus. The sequence goes on from NC_140581.1 coordinate 17,508,434, forward strand.
GCGCTAGCGTGCCGCCATTTTGGATCTGCTCGCCGCACTCTTGATTCTGCTTCCGGCAATCCTGACATCAAGTGAACGCGGCACTCATAAGACCTGTGAGGGGGTAGAACAGTGGCTTTAGCTTCATCAAAAACTGAGCTGTACTCTTCATAAATAGCAGGAAGGTGCGGTGCTAGTGATTCGACCCTTGCGGCACAGCACAACAAAGTAGCCCATTCCCTATCTTCTTGGTAGCAATTCAGTACGCAGTACTGGGATGTTAGTGTCACGGTACGAGAGTTCCAATCTATTTGCGGATTATGTTTCTGCAACCACGGAACCCCCAATATAGCTCCAAAGTTAGGGGCATCTATGAGGTCAAAAACGATAGCCTCAGAGTTACCATTACTGCAAATCATGTCCATCTGAGGTGTTTGATAAGTGATGAGCCCCGGTGATAATTCGGACCCATCCACTGCCCTTACGGGTTCAGGTTGAGGCTTGCGCAAAAAAGTAATACCAGCAGTTCTGGCTACCTGAATATCCAAGAAATTGCCAGTGGCTCCCGAGTCGAGCAAAATAGACAATTGTTTTCGACAGTGAGGTGATAGGACCAGAGTGACAGACAGAGTAAAATGTTTAGGTGTCAAAGGTGGATTCTTTTCGGTGGATGAGACCTTAAAAGACGATATGCTTGAAAAATCGGCCTCTACCTTCTCCAAGCTTTCTAGTTTCCCACTTCAGTAGTAAAGGATTGACTACTGGCAAGGGTCTTGGAAGGGGAACGAGGACGGACTGGGCACTCTTTAGCAAAGTGTCCTCCCTTCCCACAATAGAGGCAGAGGTTGTTTCTTCGTCGTTTGTCCTTCTCTTCCAGAGAGAGAGGACCTCTTACTCCTCCTAGCTTGCATAAAAGTGTGTTTAGAAAAAAGACTTTTCATCTTGGCTTGAAACAAGGAAAAATCATACAACAAGGGATCGTTGTTTTCTACTAAAGGAACTGCCCAGTCTGCCGCATTACCCGCTAAATGGGAGATGACAAATGCTACCTTAGCTGCATCATCAGGAAATGCTGAGGCTTTACAAAGAAACTGCAATTGGCATTGATTCATAAAAATACTATATATTTATAGCTGTCTCCATTAAACCTCTCAGGCATTGCTAACGGTACTGGATTAGGAGTATGCACTGTCAGATGAACTGGAGAGACGGAACCATCACTTCTGGTATGAGAACCCACACTAGTGGAGGGAATAGTGAAATGAGCCGGCTGTATATAATTTCTTCCACTTTTGGGAAATGCACCGGGGTCTCTACTTTCTGTGGGGACTTGTGTCTTTAGTTGTACTACTTCGGCCTGTAGCCTTTGGTTCTCAGTCCTTAACCTTCCCACCTCTGATTGTAGGTCTACCAATGCCACGTCTAGGTCATCTATATAGGGGCTCTGCAGGGTATTGACTAGAGAGGGAGATAAAGGGGCCCCAGCCCCTTCTAGATTCATCTTCGCTCGGGTAGAATATTTTCGTGGGCTTGACTTTCTGTTACGCTAGTCCCAAGAAGGGGGAACCTTCTGTTCTGATTTCCACAGGAGCGAAGATGTTGCCCCACACACTTTCAGAAGACAACTCTCAGAGTGAGACAGGAAAAACTCTCTCGTGAGATCTTGTTTGCTAAAAGTGAGGGGAATAACCCAGGAGTGACCACCACTCTTCCCCTAAGGTTTATTGTGTCATGCAATGGTGGTAGTTGATCATGGAAGACCTGGAAAGGAATACAGGGAGAATTCAGATGGTCTGCAAACAAAACATTAATACATGTCCACTCCCCTCATATAACTTACTTACTTCTGGTGAGTCTTTAGTAAAATAGAATGATCAGACGTGCCTTTTGAAGTCAGGTAGACCAATGTTTAGGCTATGAATTTCACCAGGCCGCCTTGAGGTCTTGAAAGGAACAACTCCAAAAAGAGGGCACCTTCACATTCATAATCATACAAACCAGTGTCCTGGGTAGAATAAGGACTCTATAGTGGGGGAAAAAGGTCCTAGACTAGCAGGGTTATGTTATGGTGTGGTGGAGAGAGGGGCTCAATGCTGAGGTAGCCTGGGGTTCAATCACACACTTTGAAAACTGGAGGACAAAGACAAGTCCTGCTGGCCGGCTCTACCAGTGTCCATGGAAGAGCGGAGCAGCCAAGACTTGTTGGAGCATGTCCTGATGCCGTGTTGGCCGGCACCTGTCAAGCGTCTACAGGAGCGGAGCAACCACGAACATCGGCACTGCCTAAACGATCCGGACAGGAGCAGAGCAGACAAGGTTTCCCCACCTCCCAGGAAACGCGCTGCGCTGACCGGCTCAAAAATTAAAATGCGAGCGGAACAGACAACAAACACGCTTACCTGAGGAGAGGGTGCACCTCACTGCCCGGCTCCGGTCGGGACTAGGCAGGCGCAAACACTCCCAATGAGTGATAACACAGAACTTTTGGCCACCGCGAAGGTGTATACTCGTAGCGTGGCCAAACTCTGACGAAAGAGTGGGGACAAATCTCCATCAGAAGTTGTGTGTCAGACAAAGAATGTGTAAATATGCGAAGCAGGAACAGGGAGGAACGGGGCTGGAGTAAGTTCGTAGGTTGTAGCAACACACAACGACGAGCTGAACGTAGGGGGCGTGGTCACCATTCGAAAGACGATCAGTAAGCCAAGCACTGATTCGTGGAAGCGACTTCAGTTTAAAGAAGTCAGGGAGCGTCTCTAAATTGGGTACTTTCATGGAGGTCTAGGGATCCTCTCAAAAGTACATGCCCTTATAATGAACCAATGGGGAAGTGGAACATGCTTCAATGTTACGACTCATCGTACAATTCTGTGTGAGCTAACGGGGAACCCTAACACTAATCACTGTACATGAATCACAAACGTAAATTCAGAATCCTACCACTGCCACCAATGTTAGAATCGGGAGTCTCTGGTTGGCACAGGTGAGTACTTGTGTCAAGCAGGGACCCTCTCCTCTAGTCAGGGTAAGGGGTTACACTCCTAGCACAACCCCTGCTCACCCTCTAGGTAGCTTGGCGCGAGCAGACAAGGCTTGTCTCAGGGCGTTACAGGTTAAGCATTTGTGACCACATACAGTAACTCAGTGACCCCCACAAATTGTCTCCACACTGGTTTTATCAAAAATAATTATTTTATATAATGAGACTTAGCACAAGACCCAATACGGTATAAAGGCCCACAATGCGATTGGCATTAAGCTTGTTTAAAAGCGTATTTAACAGTTCTGTGCGCTTCGCTCTTCTTCGTACGGTACGTACGGGGATGAGAGATACTTAAAGAACGGGTCTCACAACGCTGCAGGTGCTCCGGTGCGAAGCGTACACCCTGCGGCGCTAAAGAACGGGCCTCACACACGTGGCAGCTGCTCCGGTGCGAAGCGTACACAGTACCTTTGTCTTGGAGAGTTCGTCACGGACGATGCGGTGAAAACAAGCACGTTATACGTTGCGATGTCCTCCTGTTATGGTGCGAGCTACGGCTTGTTGGGGGCCTTAGTCGCGTTGTTCGAGGGGACGGTGCATAGGTACGGTGTGCTTGATGTTCGTTGCGGTGTACGAGCCGTACCTTGAGAGCGGCACCTTTTCTTGAAGCGTGGGTGCGAAGCCGGCAGTACGCTCCGATTGTGAGCGACGTACCCAGCTACTCTACGCGCCTCAGCCTGCCCACAACAGGGGTAGGGGGCACACTTGAGCAGTATGATGCAAAGAGGGGAAATCAAAGTGCGGCATGAAGTCCTTCCTTTACGGTGCGAGCTACGGCTCGTAGGGGGGCCTTAGTCGCATTGTTCGGGCCGGACAGCTGGGCACAGGCTTTCCAGTGTATGCACCGATCTAGGCGGCGCACACTTCTCTCGGCTTCGGCTTTACGGTGAGAATGGCGGTTCTCGGCGGCGGTACTCAAGGGGTTGAAGTCCACTGGTCCTGGGACTTCGTTCAGGGGGCAAGCTCAGTCACAAGCCCTTGGAGATCTTAGAAGCACAAGTTGAAATAAAGTTTCTCAGTAATCTTTCTCCTCTCCTAGAGCAGCAAGGCCACCACTGCAGGCCAATCCCCCAGGTCAGGGACAGTACTCCTCCTACAGCTTTCCCGGTTCCGTCTCCTCAGGCAGAGGTTCTTCTTGTCAAGCAGGATCTAATTTCTTGGGAGCAGGGTCCCAATACTTATACCCCTAATTCCTTTGTTCCTCTGTGGTAGAGGGGCCTTCGCCCAGCCAGAACCAGTTCCTGAGCACTTTGTTGACATGTCTCTGACTTTCCATTCAGGGTGCAGGGCAGAGACATCAGCCGCTCCACAGGAGGTGGAGCCAGCATTGTGGTGACAGAGTACAGCCCTATTCAGAGTCCAGGTGCACTCCTCCCCTCTATCTGGATGTAAATCTCTCTATTCAACACCAGGCTACCTAGCCCTGCCCTCTGGAATTCCCCAGCCCTGTCACTCACAGAAACCAGACAGCAGATACACATCATAGCAGAGGTGGGCTGAAATGGTTAGGCAAGCAAATACCAGCTTTCTAAAAGTAGTATTTGCAAACACAGAATATTAAAATAAACTTTACTAAAAGATGTATTTTATTATTCTGAGTTCAGGCATACTAAACTCAAATTTCTACCATGTTCCCTGGGTCTGTTAGGATCATAGAATGTAACAATTCTAACAGCCCATTCTGGCCTATGAGAACAGGTAGCCTTGCAACAGTGAAAAACGAAAATGGCTGTAATTCACTATTAGGACATGCCACACTCATCAGGGCTTGTCCTACCTTATGCTTACAATGCACCCTGCCCTTGGGTCTACCATAGGGGTGACTCACATGAAGTAAAGGGAAGGTTTAGGGACTAGCAAGTGGGTGCACTTGCCCAGTCAGCATGACAGTACCAGACTGCACGCAAGGCTGCTTCTGTGGGTGGCACAACCAGTGCTGCAAGCCCACTAGCAGCATTTGGATTTACAAGCCCTGGGCACTCCTGGTGCACTTTACTGGGGTCTTACAGTAAACCAAATAAGCCAATCATGGAATCCAACCAACATATACATTTTATACAGGGAGCACTTGCACTGTGGCACTGGTTGGCAGTGGCACAGTGCTCTGAGCAGCTAACACCAGCAAAATACATGAGGCACAGCAACAAAAAGAGGAAGGGAGACTCACACCAAGATGCCAGGTCTAACATGACTGTTACCCAATATTAAAGTGCCAATGTAATATCTGTCAAAATAGGGTGAAGGTAGCAGTAACTGAGGAAGCTTTGATTGTTCTGTAAATGGAGGATGGCATGAAATTGGTTAGCTGTGCCAATCCTGAATTTGAGCAGCAAATACCAAGGTAATCAATTCAGTGCATTACTGTTAAAGTTTCAAGTGGAAGGTAGAAAAAACATCACTCATAGTTACAAATCCCAGTCAAATTAGTGGAATGACAAATCAACTGACAGGAAGCACTATTACATTCTTAGATCTTAATTTTAGTAGCCATCTAATGCTTAAGGCATCTCAAGAAGGAGTCTCTCTGGGGTTCTCAAACAATTCGCCTCAGTTGGGAACCTTGATAAGATCTACCCTTAAATATCAATCCAGAAGCCAGTTTAATATTCTTAATTGTAGTGACATTTTAAAACTGTTAGCATTTATTCTGACCTTATCTGGTCTTACCACTGTACACATTGAGGCATGCAAGTTAAACAAGATCCTCCCTACTCTATGTTGGTACTTACCTTGGTTACATGGTCAACCCCGGTAATAGCAAAAAGAGTGTTTTATTGTAGATCACAGTTTGCAGAGTGGGGTTTCGAAAGTAGAAAGGATGTTCCTTCAAATTATCCATTAATATTAATACCACCATCCTTCTCTATGAGAGAAGGACAGGCTATCCCCACTCTGCAATCATTTCAGCAGCCCTCTACTCTATTACAAGGTGCTATTGGCTCTCTTCTCAAACCAGCCCAAATGCTGAACTTTAAAATCATAAAGTAAGCTTTTACGCCCTGGTCCAGTAAACAAAGTCTCCAAAGAATATCCAAATGGAAGATTTGTCTTGGCTCCCATCTTTCCTAATTTGCTCAGGAATCACCAGTGAAAATTGATATGTGGCAGTGATTGATCAGCAACAACAGCCAATTGGGTTTTGCTCTTGAAATGTTCATGGTCTAACAAGGCTTTTGGTGAGCCAGAGGACATTTCATTTCTGTCAGGATTTGGCGTTTTGATGTTTAAAGAAACATGGAAGGGGGCGTGTTCAAGATGGCAGTGAGAACAGTCACAATGCCTTGAGCTCTGCTCCGAGGTCGCCGGCAGAATCCTATACTTCGCCTGGTTGATTTTCTACTACAGGAACGGTGGCGGAAGGCTTCCCGCTCTGTTTCTCACCATCCAGGTGCTATCGGATGTGCTACGGGGCTGCTGTGGAGCCTGAATCTTGGGCGCCCCAGAACAGTGCCCCCGGGGCCCTTCAGCCCCAGCCGGAGATGCAGCGACTCGATGCAGGCTGCCGCCAATCTGGCCTGCGTGTCCACCGCATCCCTTAACAGCTCCTCCCGAGCCAGAGACCCGAGCTGGGCAACCACGGCCCCGATATTGATACACACCATGGCGCTGGAGCCCCGACTCCGGTGCAGGAACGCTCAGCCACGCAGCTTGTGCCCACAACAGTTTACCCTGTGGTAGGGAGCCCCAGCAGAAATGCCAACCTACTGAGCTCTGGAGACCCCCATTCTGAGATGGTTTGAGTACAGCTCGTACCTCTGCCCTTCCTTATTCTCTTGCTGCGAAGAGCAGCCTGGGCTTAGGTCACCATGCTTTCGCAGACACACCTGGACCACACGTCCCCCATCACAGTGCCTGCCGCCCACGCCTCATTGAGGGCAGCGGGAGTGCCAGTGTGGCCGAACCCTGAGACACTTGCGAGACCTCTGCGTGGTGGGGGCAGGGAGTCGGAGGAGAGAGGCCTGTGCTCTTGCTGGATCTTGGGCCCCCTTAGGTCTGGGCCTGCTATCGCTGTGGACTGGGGAGGGGTCCTCTGACAAACTCTTGCTAATATGGACATTGAGGTGGCCTGCGGAGTGGGACGTCCCCTGACCTGTTTGCCATGTGCTCCCACTTAGGCTGATGGTGACACCTTGCCCTCCCGTTTTTGCACCCCCAGGTGCTCCGGCCTGGACACGTTTCCTATGCATGGGCTAGTCCTGAAATTGTGCAACTCTCAAAGCACTGCGGACACACACAGACTTGCTGTGCGACCCCTGCCCCAGAATCCTTCACTGCTGTCAGCCCTGTGTCTGGCCCCCCTGCAAATGGCGTGATGAGTGAGCCCAGAGTTGAGAAGTCCCAGGTAGAACCCCCGGAGGTGGGGACGGCACCCCCGGGCACTAGGAGTGCAGACCACCCAGGGCCCGCCACCCTGGGAGACCGGAATGATCATTTGCACAGATTTAATGAGCTACTGAGGGTGAAACTCAACATTAAAACTACCCTGGGCACAAAGATCGACTCACTGAGCATTGATATTGGGTTCCTTCGGGAAGACCACAAGAAGATGAAGTGCTGACTAGAAGAGTTCGAATCTACTTTGCCGTTGTTATGCCCCAAGGTGACCTCGACGGCCACCCAGCTGCAATCCCTCCAACAAGAGGTAGACTTTCTGAGGGCATGTGTGGAGGACCAAGAGGGGTGCTCATGCCGGGTGCCCTAATATGGAACTCTACCTTGAGGAATGATTCTCCTGAGACATTTTGCAGGGTAAGATGTTGAAGTTCTTTTCCATAGAGCAGGTGCACAGGGTGCCGGGTGGCCTCCTCAACCCGGGAGCCTTTCCCAGGCTGGTGGTGGCTAGACTGTTCAACTATCGCGACAGATACCACATACTGCAGCTCACCAACACCAGGGGCCCCTGGCAGGTCAACAACATCACGGTCTACATTTATTCAGACTGCACTCTTTCAGTACAGTGCCGCCGCTCCTCCTAACTGGAGGTCAATAAATGTTTAAGGGAGCACGACATTCAATACTCATGGAGCCATTCGCATTTAGACTGGGGCAATGGGTCATATACTGGGGCCTATACGTCGATCTCCGTTGGCACATAGTGTTGCTATATGCAAACGATGCGTTAATCTATTTGAGCGGCCAAACTTTGGTACTGCAGTTGATCATGGACCTCTTAGATGAACACGCACGGGTCTCCAGAATCTGAGTAAACTGGTCTAAATCGGTGGTGTTTCTGAGGACACCCATGTCACCGGCCCAGAAGCGGGTGGCGCCAGACACACGGTTGGCATGGGCGTTTGATACTTTTAAATACTAGGGGGTCCAGGTCTACCACCTGGGTGGCAATTTTAGGTCAGGCCATAACTAGAGCCCGCTCGACTCTCCCGTTCTGGCTGGGCCTCCCCTTGTCCCCCATGGGAAGGGAGGCCATTACTAAGATGCTGATCCTACAGTACCTTTTGTATTTCTTCTACACACTTCCCTACTGCCTGCCCCGGAAACTTTTCAAGGAGCTGGAATACTTTTGATTTCCCTGATATTGGGAACTCAAGGGCCAGGGTGGCTTTCCATAAATTATACCTGCCACTAGCGGATGGCAGCTTAGGCGCCCCAAATTATGAGCGATCTTATGCCGCGGCACAGCTGCAATGGCCATTTTGGTGGCTAGCTAAGAGCTATCTCACCGAGGTGGGCACGGTGGCTCTGCTTTGGGAAACCCCAGTATTACTGGAATGGATGTCAGGCACAACTACTCTGACCTAGAAATACCAAGGTAGCATGTTAATGGCAGCGGCTAGACGGAGCTGGTCCAGATACGTGATGCCCAGGGACCGGTCCCACCATATGCCCCTGGCCTGCCCCTGGAGATACTTTCTGGTATGTTCACATTGTCATGGATATCTAGAATTGGGGCCCTTGGAAGGAGAGGGGGTTAGACACATGGGGAAACATGTATGTAGAATTACAATTACAAACTTTTGAGGAGCTAGTAGGTGCCTACGAGGTACCGCAGGGCTCTTTCTTGTCACACGCTCTGCTTATATGCCACTCCTTGCAAACATGGGGTTATGACCGAGCAGAACCTTCCACGTCACACTTGCTACATATGCTGCTCATTCACGGTCGGGGTGGATATGCTGTAACAGCCATTTACACCTCTTTTAGACTAGATGACCAACCCACACTCTCAATACTTTGCGAGTACTGGGATGCCGAGCTGTCCATCACCCTCTCTGATAAGCAGTGGCTGCATTGCCTTAACCACCTAAAAAACGATCTCGATCATCTCCAGACTGAAGTATACTCAATTTAATTACCTCCACCATACGTATCTCACACCCCATAGGTTGGCACACATGTACCCTGCTACTGCCGATATATACCCCAGGTGTCAAGACCCGGAAGCCACATTTACACACATGGTATGGACCAGTATTCAAATATTCTGGACTGATGTAACCACTGCACTTACAGAGGCAGCTGGCACTGGGGTGGAGGAGGAACCTATTCATTTCCTACTCAGTGTCACGAAACGCAGCACATCCTGTAAAGGCCTGAATATATTTTTAGATCTTGCCCTGCGCCTCGACAAAACGTAAAATAGCGTAAAATGGAAGGCGACACTGAGTCCTACCACACACTTGTGAATGCTTGATCTCTGCAGGGCACAAGTGTCGGAACACACAAACCAATTGGAAACAGCAGCGCGAGCAACAGCGCCCCCGCGACTAACTCCTACTCAGTGGCAGGATTACCTGACAGTGATTGAGACCAAACTCTCCGCAACACACCCTCCCTCTTAGACCCGTTCACCAGAATGGTATCCTTGGCCTCTTTGGGTTCATGAGACTCACTTCAACCCATACATACATACACCCTTGACTGTTTTGTGTCTTAGCCCCACACACCCTTCTCCTTGCTCTTTGCTCATCTCTCCTGCCACCACTCCCCCCCTTCATGTTACACTTACCACTAACGGACGACCACACCCAATCAGCTACACGTATGTTACCCACTGATATACCACACCGACAGGCACACTCTGGCCTGTATCTACATATAGAGATCTGTGTTTCCTTTTGTTGTCTTTTTTCTTTAGTTCTGTTGTGTAATTCTTATATACCCTATAGAAGATCTGCGCATTTGGATAACATAAACTGTGGGATTGGTGGCAGACTGATTCTGTGCACCCCCACCGGATACGTTAGCCTGTCTGGATCAGCTAGCTCAGAGTGCCACTAGAATCTCCTCTTATCAGGAAAAGAATAGTTCTTGGCAACCTCAGAACATGACAACCCTGATCCCCCAGGATCGTGGAAACAATATACTACCTTTCGCTCAGTCACTCGTACTCACTTAGTTTGTCTCAGAGATACACAGAATAAACAGGCTGGGCATTTTCAATAAGAATTTATTGAACAGTTCTTATCCTAGTGTAGAATAGATCATCTGCAACAACCATTAGACAGTAGCAGAGATGTATGATTAGAAGCACTAAGAAAGTAAATGGATGGTATAGCACTACCATTTTGTAACAATCATGAATACATACAAGTATATAAAACACATGATAAAAGTTGCGTACTCCAACGATGCCTCCCTACTAGATGTACCTAAATGTACCTAACATCTGTGTAAGTGTTATGCCAAGAATCCCTCTAGGATCTAGTCAGCCACATTACCTGAGAATGAGAGAATATGGGTCCCCATCCTGGTCTCGAGTTGGACACCCCGCGAGGGATGTTAGACCACTTCTAGCTGGAGCGTCTGCATGCAGGAACCTCACCATCTCTGGTCAGTGTGTCAGCCGGGAAGTCTCGGTCCCATCTATCTTTCTAAGCAAGACATGATGTGTATATACCAATAGGTCTCCCCAGGGGTCCTAACTTGCTGGGTTACTGTGTCGGCCTAAAGGATGACATTGGGCATGAACTTTATACAGAGATATTATACAGGAGATGTCAGTCCTGCTGTGCTTCCAAGAAGCCTTGTGCATAATGTATGAGATTTGAACTAGGGAAAAACCCGCGTTCTGAATGCAGTGTCGGATCCTAGGTAAAAGATCAGTCCATAGGAACCGTTATGTATGTGATGTAGGGAAGGATATAGGTGAAAGGTTGCAATGTTACATGCGTCTCTATAGGGTACCTATATGGAATATGAGTTCCTCTTGTTCAGGTTATTCTATTTTGTTATTTATAAACGATCTAATGGAGAAATTGCTCTGTGTAACAATGGTGGATTTTCCATTGGTTCTCCTGACCTATTCGACTGTTTATAAATGTACTATGCCGCAGTACAGTGCAGCAGGGCTAACAAGGTGGACTTCCTGGCTTAGTAAGTGAGTTTTCCCTGGCATCCCGCTTATACCAGTCAAATTATTGTCATTTTACAACGTCAATTTTGGATCATATCATCATGCAGATGTTAATGATGATACTTTGTCAAAATCAATAGAAATCATTTACAAAAAAACAAGCAACATGGAGGGAACAGAGTTGTCTGATTATTGCCAATTAGGAGATCCCCATTAGTGCTACATATTCTTCATGTAACAGTCTGGGGAAAGGTGGGTTAGACATTTATCTATCAACAAAGTTGATGTTACTTTCCAATTGCTTTCATTTGACCTGACATGGATGCAATGTATAAAATTCCAATTATCACCTCTGCTACTCTAATTAAACATTTACATGAGCATGAGGTGCACTAATAAGATAACTCAACTAACCATCTTGTGGGAAATAGGTAAGTCACTTTTTTTCTCAACATCGTAATGCTAACTTCATTATTTCTGGGACTGTATTCCTTGAATCAATAGTGACTTCCTTGTATTATATATGCCATTATGTAATAAATGCCTCCTAAAGGTGTTGCACCCACTCAACCGAATGTCAGGTATTCTGCATGGGCAATGTCAGGTCCCCATACCTCCTGAAACACCTCTCAGCACTCCCACCACTGGGTCAGGGAGTCCTGGCAGGTGTCCCAAGAGGGTAAGGGGGATACGGGAAGAGAGATACAAGAAAACCGCAGCTCTGTATCTTCTGGTTCTGATGGGTATATGAGAGGGATGGTGAAGTGCCCCTTCTGGTGATGCTGTTCGTCAAGGGCTGGACAATCCTAAAAGAAGAGATGACAAATTAGCAACTACAATGACCTCTTTGAGCAACAATAACCGGTACATACATATGTTTGTGCCCAACTGACTTTACATAGAATCACCTTTAAAAGAAATGAGCAGTTTTTTTAGTCACAGCCATCTAAGCTTAGCGCTAAACCAATTCTCCACATTGCTCTGTTCATGGCACAGATTCAAATTCAAATTCAAATATCTTTATTCGAATGTAATACAATACATCCATAAAAGTACATTTTAAAACATACAGACATAACATATTCCTTTCATATAGAGAGAAATCATCCGTTTCAAAAATAAGACTCAAGATAATGTGCAATAGTTTTGTGAAACCAGGATACACGTAAAATGCAACAGGTTAAAAATATAAATAGTTATACAAAGCTAAAAAGGGATAAAAATACAACGATAGTAGCAGCATAATTAACCTTCCATACTTTTCCTAAAGGTGATAGCAAGTTTCAAAAAACTGCATATAAACAGAGTATAGTCACATTTCAGGAGTTGGAGGTAATAAAGTGCTGGTTTGATTTGGGTAAATTGTAAATCCTTTAAACAAGGCTTCAAATACAACTTCCGAGGTACTAGATAATATGGACAGACAAATAAAAAGTGTGCCAAATCTTGCGGAGACTTCCCGTCGCAGCCGCAAGCAGGTAACACTTGGCCTCGATGTGCTCCTTTTGGTGTTGCCAACAGGAGATGGAATAGATCAAAACGGAACCTTGTCAAGAGATAGCGTTCATACCCTGACATAGGCCAGGATAGGTATGGTTCCATTTGTGAACATGTTTTAAGTAGGGCGTGCTTCCTTACACTAACTTTCATCAGCTCGCCCTCCTCCCGGGCAAGATACCTGGTAGACGTAAATGTCTTTTTCACAAAAATTACATCAGCTTTAGTTATAGAATTTGGGGATGAAAACAAATCCGGCCGTCCCATTTCAGTGAGGCGGTCGTTAATATACCTCAGCCACGGAACCTTAAACCTACCGTCCCAGGTTAGAGCTTCTTCTAGTATAGCATGAGTGAGAGGTATATCATCATTTAGCCAGGAGTTCAACCAACATAACAGGGGATTTGCTGCTATTCTGTCACTCAGAAATGGTACACCTAATTCCTCATGTACCGAGAAATTTCCGGTGCCCCTTGGCAGCCTCAATACCTTCTTTAAGAAGTTATTTTCTGTAACCTCCAGGGCTCGTGTCTGGCAGTAGCCCCATATCTCACTGCCATAGCAGGCGATGGCGACACTTTTGGCTTGATATAGTTTGAGCAAGGCGGCCACCGGACTGTTGCCCATTTTTCTAGCAAAGCCAAGTATTGCTGCATTGACACGTATTACTTCGCCCTTTTTTTTGGCAATAGCTGGGCCCCATTCTAGTTGGTCGTCGAGGAGGACCCCGAGGTATGAGAAGGTTTTGGAATTTGGAATTCTTTCCCCATTTGTATGAAAAGAGTTGGGTTTACGCGACCCCTGGCCTATTTTCATAGTGTAGGACTTTGAATTATTGATACTTAAGCCTCTGGACTCCATAAATTCATAAAAAGAATTTAGAAGTTTCTGGAGACCAATTGCGGTCCTTGAAATAAGGACAGCGTCATCCGCATACAGTAAGACTGGGATACCTTTTTTGCCTACATAGGGGTAATCTGTACCTGTTCTCAACAAGCAGTCCTCCAGCTCATTTATGTACAAATTGAAGAGAAATGGTGCTAAAATACATCCTTGGCGGACGCCCCTATTAATTCTGATGTCCCCTGACACCTTCAAATCTTGTGAGTAGCGGACGTTGGCTCTTGTATCTGAGTGTAAATCGATCAGAACATAAACTAAGTTCCGATCAATGCCCATTTTTAACATGATGTCCCATAATTTACCTCTGTCCACACAGTCAAATGCGGACGATAGGTCCATAAAGGCCATGTGTATGGTTCCCTGGCGGGCTAGAGTGTATTTGCTTACAATTAAATACAGGTTCAGACACTGGGTCACTGTTGAGTGGCCTGGTCTGAAGCCGTATTGTATTGAAGATAAAATATTTTTCTCGTTTGCCCATGTTGTAAGTCTGTTCAAAAGCACACCCCCTACCACTTTTGCTACAGAGTTAATTAAGGATATTGGTCTGTAGCATGTCGGGCTGCCGCGATCACCCTTTTTAAACACGGGGACAATAGTTGATTGTCCCCAGGATTTTGGGCACCCAGATATTGCAGCTGCGTTTATTACATTTGTGAGGATAGGAGCCCATAATTGGATACTAGATTTAAAAAGATCCGGAGGAAGGCCATCCGGACCGGGTGCCTTATTGCTAGTTAAACCTTGGATTGCCTTTTCTACTTCGCTGATTGAGAAACAGGGAGGCTTCTCCTCTAGAGCTAAAAATTCATGATCTAAAGGTTGATCATGACTTTTAAAAATTACACTAAAATGGGACACCCAATCTGCCTCTGGGATATTTGTGCCTATTGCAGTATCACTTGGATTGTCAAACAGAGGTTTGTTGACAATCTCCCAGAATTTGCTGCTATTTCCCAGGACAGCTGGATCAAGCAGGGTCTCCCAAGTACTGGCCTTAATTTCCTTTTTCCGCTTGTCTAATGTCTTTTTATAGATATAGCGGAGGATCCTGATTTCGCCTAGATCTCTAGGTTTATTTTTTAACGCCATCCTTAAATTTCTGTTTGCAACAGAACATGCATGGTCAAACCATTTAGGGTGACTATCAACTTGCCCTTTTGCTGGAACCAGTAACATAGAGCTTACTATTAGCGCTACACTTTCAAAGGTGGCTAAAGTTTGCTTTGGAGACACAGAAGTTGAGGCACAGGTCGCTAATTCCTCACCACATAACTTATTAACATCATTGTAAAAGTTTTCTTGATTTACCCTATGCCATTTCAAACGACGTTTACCATTTGTACATTGTAAAATTCCCCTGTCTTTACACTGTTTACGTAATTCAAATATGCCACCATTCAAGTTGATAGAGATGGGGTTGTGATCACTGTAAATATTCATGTGGATAGTAAAGCAGGAGATCTGGTTTACAAGGTCAGCAGATAATAGTATATGGTCAATAAAAGACCCATAACGTGACCCTTTAAACGTCGGTACATCAAAAACTTTAGATTCTGGCACCAGGGACATTGCTACATACAAATTATATTCATTGAGTAAATCATTAAGAAGGGAACCGCGTCTAGTATGATTAAAGTGAAAACCATCCATGCTGTTACATCCAAGGGATCCCATTGGGGTATCTCTTGGGTTACCGCACGGATGTGCATTAAAGTCACCTGCAATCAGTACTTTACAAGGTAATATGTCTATTCCTTCTTTCAACATTTCATTCAATAGTAGTATGTTACATTCCCCTTGACTAGATGTGGCGTTATAAAAATTGACTAAAGTCAAAGCATTCTTGCCTCTCTTCAATATAAGCGCTTGAAGGTTACTATTTACACATTGATGAATAGTTATATCGCAAAACAGGGCCAAGTTTATAAAAATGGCCAGGCCCCCTTTTGATCTGCCACTAGTAGAGGGAGATGCTGGCCTAAGGAAGCTTTGGTACCCTTCAATAAAGGCAGCATTTTCTTCTAACCATGTTTCTTGGAGACATATAATCGCATATTTTTTAATAAAAGCAAGCCAGGCAGGGTCGCATATCTTGTCTGCCAAGCCTGCAATGTTCCAAGAGACTAGACTCATTTTACAACCAACATCATTCTCTGTATTCATAGGAGCCTCGGTACTAGTAAGTTCTAATAACTGGTTTTGTTGTTCATTGACAGTCGATCCCAAAATTTCTACTGCAGTGGATTTTAGTTCTACAATTGGTAGGTCAACGTTAAAAGCGTCAGATTGATGATGCAGTATGTTAGAATATTCACAATCAAAGGATACAGGCCTGGATAACAAACAATCTATGTCTGATTCTACAAAATTTATGCAGTCTAATTCTTTGTTTGGATGACAAATGGACGCGTCACAATTAAAATCACTTAATGGGGAGTCAGCAAGCGTAGGCATTGCTGCTGCAACATACAGTCAATCAACCCCCTCTAGACCATTTTGCTCGTAAAAAACATCAAACCTGTTTGTGGTTGGGACATTATAATATGCGTTCGAGGGTATTGGTTGGAAATGATTTTCATAGCAATATGGGTCATCTGGGGTCTTCCGTCTTTCATGATAAGGGACTGAATAGTTAACATTTCTAGGTCCCCCAAAAATATCATTTCTATGCTGTCTATAATGACCAGTATTATAAGAATACTTCATTGGTATTTCTCCATTAAAATGTGGGTTGTATGCGACATACTTTTCTTTTTCCTCAGTGATAGGATGTGTAGGCAACTTATTAATGCCATAATCACTAGTGGGGTAAAAATAGCTTAAATCTTTAGTACGGATCAAGCTATTAATCGTCTCATCTTTCCAGCCAATTATGTGTTTTACTGCTCGATTATCAAAAAAAGTAACGAGAATGCAGTCACCCTCGGTAGATTTAAATCTATGGCCCACCCAATCGACCCTCCTGACATTTAAGATTTTACCACTGATGTGTCTAGGGAGCGGTCTATGCGTGGTTAGCCAATGACTTACTTTATTTTTCAAGTCCCCATATCTCTCCGCCTTGTCCTTTTCTAGCTGCGGGACACCTATCATTACTATAGTGTGTAATTGGGATTCCGGGGGGAGATGAATATGTATGGGTTTTTTATTTTGTGGGGGCAGCGTGAGGTTTCGTGTTGGTCGTATATTTGTGACTGGGGATACCGCTGGTGGAGCCCTATCAGGCATAGCTCGATCGGCAGATGATACTTGGGATAGATCTTCTGCGGCCCATTCGCTCTCGTCATTGTCAGCTATGGAGTATGCCAGCATGGTAGGTACACTCGGCAACACTAATGGTTCTTTTTGTATTCTTATATGTTGTGGTTGGTCGTTCTGGGCATTAGATCCCGTAGGGGTAATGATTGCCGTATTGCAACAAGCGATTTCTGAATTGTCAGTCTGTATAAAGGTAAGGGAGGATTTAGGGTTAGCAATCTGGACGTTATCTCGATATTTCTCGAGTTTGGCTAACATTAACTCTATATTAGTGATTTTCTCATTTATAGGCTGGAGAAGGAGTCTAACCAGCCGTTCTAGATCTGTCAGGTGAGATGAATCAGTTAAACTCACCCTTTCAGTCTGAGTTATCTCATCAATATAAAGTTTTTTTGTTTTTGACTGTTTATCTTTGGCTGTTAATAAATCTTGTTTGGTAGATGTTGTAGCCATATTAGATGTACCCATTATTGGTTTGGCCAATTTAAAATTAAGCCATACATCTTTGGCTAAGGATTTATGGTTGCCCAGAGGTTTGTAAATCTTCCTCATAATAGACTTAGTTTTTTTTCTCCCATTACGTCCTTTCTTCTTTTTGGGAGAGGGAGATTTATCTGTCACTATTATGCTAGTCAGGGGAGAACTTTCAGCAAGTACCACTCCTGGGGAGTTTATTGACGTATTTCCTAGTTGTACTAGACACGGGCTAACCCCGCCAATAGTAATGGGCGAAACACTTCTTTCATTACTATTTAAAGTGATCGGACCTAAGGGTGTTTCATTTCTACTACCTTTGCCACTTGGTAACCCCGAGAAGGATTGCAGCAAGAGCGAATCATCCACATTTATAGTTGACTCCACAGTGTTATTATGCTCAGTGGTATGCATTGAGAGATTAGGAAAACACATGTTAGGAGTCAAGGAGAGACGTCTCTCCGTATTTTGAATCGCATCAGCTACTACACTGATCGTTTTCTGCAGCATAAGGTCAATAGCTGTTAAAGATGGCAAGGGTGTAGAGGGGGTGGGATTTTTCCGAGTGGATGATCTTGTGGCCACCGGAGTCTTTCTGGCTTTCGTCATTATTTACACCTACCCCTCTATGTTACACCACAGCTAGATATTACACTTAACCTATGCACGTATCAGGGCTAGTTAACATATAGCACACAGATGAGATACAGAGCTCACCTCACAGTTTTATCCTGAGTGGCAAGATGAATGCAATGGGGGTAGCCCGTCCCGTCCCCCTCAGTCCCCTGAGGGCCACAGAGGGCCCGCCCTTTGCCCGGGCTTCGCCCGGCGCCGCCCGCGCGCGTCCCGCGATGCGGGAGGAGCGTCGCACTTTTATGCGCCTCCGGGCGCAAGGCACTCTGGGGGCTGTAGTCTCCGGTCTCCGGCCGCAAGAGCTGGTGATGGCGGCGGGGAGACACACGGAGAAGCGAGGATGTCCCCGGTGATGGCGTCGGCAACAGCAGCCCCAAGACACGAAAGAAGGCTCCCCAACAGGTAGGCAGCGTTTGATTTAGGCAGGGTTCCCGCTCTATTTCTCGAGCGTCGCACTTTTATGCGCCTCCGGGCGCAAGGCACTCTGGGGGCTGTAGTCTCCGGTCTCCGGCCGCAAGAGCTGGTGATGGCGGCGGGGAGACACACGGAGAAGCGAGGATGTCCCCGGTGATGGCGTCGGCAACAGCAGCCCCAAGACACGAAAGAAGGCTCCCCAACAGGTAGGCAGCGTTTGATTTAGGCAGGGTTCCCGCTCTATTTCTCGAGCGTCGCACTTTTATGCGCCTCCGGGCG
This sequence comes from Triturus cristatus, assembly GCF_964204655.1. Taxonomy (NCBI): domain Eukaryota; kingdom Metazoa; phylum Chordata; class Amphibia; order Caudata; family Salamandridae; genus Triturus; species Triturus cristatus. Next base: position 17,527,231 of record NC_140581.1, read on the forward strand.
CAAGGCACTCTGGGGGCTGTAGTCTCCGGTCTCCGGCCGCAAGAGCTGGTGATGGCGGCGGGGAGACACACGGAGAAGCGAGGATGTCCCCGGTGATGGCGTCGGCAACAGCAGCCCCAAGACACGAAAGAAGGCTCCCCAACAGGTAGGCAGCGTTTGATTTAGGCAGGGTTCCCGCTCTATTTCTCGAGCGTCGCACTTTTATGCGCCTCCGGGCGCAAGGCACTCTGGGGGCTGTAGTCTCCGGTCTCCGGCCGCAAGAGCTGGTGATGGCGGCGGGGAGACACACGGAGAAGCGAGGATGTCCCCGGTGATGGCGTCGGCAACAGCAGCCCCAAGACACGAAAGAAGGCTCCCCAACAGGTAGGCAGCGTTTGATTTAGGCAGGGTTCCTAAGTCCTAAGAGTAAGTTCCCAAGTCTCTTTTTATTGTTATTACACATTGCAGTCTCTCCAAATGATGATGGGAATTGTAGTATAAGCAATTAAACGCTACAGGCCTGAGAAATCACTAATAATAACAAAAGAAGTACTTACCTTGTCCATTAGAGGTGAAGGCAGAAGGTAGAAGATCAAAGTACATATGACTTATCTCTGGTTTTCTGTGTTTCCTTTTCTTGCAGGGAGATCCGGGGTCTGGTCTGACATTGGGGAGAGGAACCAACGAGTGAAGCAGGAAGGCGAGGATGCAGGCAAAGGTCCAGGAGAAGGAGATTCAGGTAAGAGGTAACATACAGAGGTCTGCTCCAATCAGGAAAAGCAAGGCCAAGCAGTGAGCAGTGCCTGGGGCATGGTTTATATACCCGCCACCACCCAACATGGCTGCCAGGTCACGTGACTCGGCATGAGCACACAACTCCTCAGTGAAACAGAATGCAGGGGCCTGCAGATGGTTTTAAAAGCATTTCAGGAAGTGAACCTTTTCTAACACAGTCCAAAGGCTCGCACATAATAAAGACACAATGAGCAATGCCCGAAAACATTCATGAACTATATTCGGGGTGCACACCCTTCTTTTACAATAGCATAATGGCTTTCCCACAAGGGCACTCAATGTACCCAGGAGGCGTGTACCTGTATCCCTCACCAGGCAGCAAAGCTGATGTTCAGGCCGTGTAAGGCTCAGGGAGCTCTCTAGGAAAGGTGTGATGCAGTAGGGAGCCGTGGGGCAAGCGACAAAGAATGCAGGGAGCAGCGTGGCCCCTGACACGTGACCCCTGACAAAAAGTAGCCATACTGTACCAGGGAATATAATTCCCTTTCACTGTTGATCTCGTCTCGTACAGTACACAATTTATTATTTGAACGTTTCTCTTTACCACACTTTGCATTCTGTGTCACCCCCTCTTTGGTTATATTTAATGTGTTCTATGCCAATACATTTATTCTGTCCTAAACATTTACCTGTATGATATTCTTTGATATTCTCTGGTAATATCATTTTAATCCACTGAAGCGGGAAACATTTTTTATAAAATCTGCACATTTCAAAAATTATGTGACAAATACATTATACAAAGATATAGAGTAAACCTGTAACTTAGGAACCACATAAATTAAGTGACCCTTACCAATGCCTGCTGATTTATTTACAATTTATTCAAGAAAGATAAAAAAATCCAAGCATTTTAATTTCATTCGGTGTGCATTTTTAGCTGCGTTTAGAAGAAAGTAGCTTTTTCAAGGTAACTCTCCCCAAATGATCATGTAATATAAAAAATACATTAAAGATAACGTGTAATATGAGTCAATTACACCACCTTGGCATTCTGGGGCCATTTGCAAACCATTGAGCCTTTGGCTTCCTGGTTTTTGATTTCACCAGAACCCCTTGATGGATATTTTGGACCACATGACATGGTTACTTGTTATGAACACATGATCTCCTACACATTCCAGCTAAGACACAAACACACACATGTGTGTGTAAACAACCAGTGCCCTATTTAATAAGTATTTTTGCCATTTATCATTTAACTAATAATGTTTATTTTTTTTTCATGTTTTATTGATTTCTATCTTTGATTTTGTGTGTGTATCAAACAAGAGTGAGCGTAGTGTGTGCACATATAATAATAATAATAATAATACCTCCTGAAAATACATTGGGCATGGTTTAGTTTTTGCCACAAAGGGTACTCTGTTGCAAATGTGTCACTGCACCCCTCAATTAGAGTCATGCAGACGGTAAATATTCTGTTGACGGAGCCCTCAGTAAATGTTAAAAAGTCTTTTTTTTTTTTGCAGTCTAGAACAGGGAAAACACTGGAAGAATGGCCATTTGTTTTTTCCTTCTTTTTTAAAAATGAAGAACTTATAATGTGGCCTTGGCTGGAAGTTGAGAAACTCAACAGCTGGTGGTGGAAGGGTGAACAAGCCTTGTTACTGACTTTGCAGGTCATTGCATTACATTTTTGGATCCCACCCCTGATTTGGAGGCAGAAATTAAATTACATATTTATTCCTGCACAGGATACTCAACTTTGTGAAGAACTTGGATGAATGGCCGTTGCCTGTAAACAAGAGTAGGGCATATACATCCATGTATTTATTCTACTCATTTTTTAATACCTATGTTACTAATTTTCAAATAATATTTATTAAGTGCAACAGAGGCTCCTAAAGGAACCTTGAAGCTTATGGAGCCAGTTCAGAGAAAAGCACTGTTAAACTGCAGGATCTGTGCTATCACACTTGTAATATCTGCTGCCACACATCTCCTGTCTGCACGGAACACTGACAAAATATCGATGACGAAAATATCACATGGATCGAATATTATCTAAAACAAATTAAGGATCAAAATATCGAGAAAGTAAATGTAGATAGGTAAGTATAGATTTAAAATTTCTACCTCCACATCTATCTTGCTTAAAGATATGTATATATATATATATATATATATATATATACACACACACAAAATTCCCCTTTGAGGAGCCCAAGACCCTACAGAGCGGCCTCACGCAATGGGCATGGAGCAGCCCATCCTTCCACCACTGTAGCACAAAAAATGAGGCCCAATACTGCAGATGACGTTTATTTTGCAAGAACAGCAGCACCACATTCCATTTTCTAACGTTTCGGCTCTCTGCCTTGCTCACAGATGGAATTGGATAACTCGCAGGTGTGCTGGGGCGCGCTTCTTTAAAGATAGGTCACGTGACTGCAATGCCTACTTCAAGTCCCATGGTGCACCGTGTTGGTTACTCACAGTTCTTATGGAAGTCCTCCGATATTTTTACCTTGATGGTATTTTTCTTTCAAACACTCACTGAAAAAACCATCGGTTTCAGGGACGTTATAGTTAGTTGGACATTTCACTCATAGAAAACCATAGAAATTCCCTGTTATAGTCAGTTGAGCTAACTATAACTCGTGCCCCCACAATGCATTGCTGATGACATACATATTACATCATTCATGACATGGTCAGTGACATCACTGATGACATTACTGATGACATCTCAATGATTTCACTGATGACATCATCCACGTGAAAATCTGATGCACCTCATCAGACCCTAATATAACACTTGATACACCCACTCTAAAATACAGACTATCATTTTCAAAACCATGAACACACCAATACCAGTTAGTACATATCCACTCACTAATTCCTAGGGCTACACACACATCCATTCATTCACGCATACAGTCACTCATACATACAGTCAGCCATCAATACAGCATTATCATATCTTATTTTATTTTTATTTTATTTTGAAGGTTTTATATAGCGCGAACAAGACTCTTGCGAGTATCAGAGCGCTTTACAGGTCATAAGAAGGCACGGTATAGTATGCAAAGACACAACTAATAAAAAAAAATACATTGAATAGTCATAGAGTTCACGTGAATTTAGCCATGAGGATAGTTTTCACTTCTCTTTTGAAGGAGGCAATGGAAGGGTTCATTCTTGTTTCACTGGGCAAAGCGTTCCATATCCTCGGAGCCATACCAGAGGAGGATCGGTTATAAGTTTTTTTCTTGGCAAATCATTGAGGTTGTAGGAGAAGAGTCTTGGCACTCCTGGAGGCTCTGCTGCCTGCAGAGAGCACCAGTTTCTGAGCTAGGTATTGTGGTGCTTTGTGGTAGAGGGCATTGTGTGTCATACATCGGACCCAACTCACAGCCACATCTAAAGACCAACATGTGATAGAGATACTGATCATGCAGCTCTGACACCCAACAAGGCCTCAACACCCAGCGCCACCACCACCAGAACCTCCCCACGGACCACCCCCCCTACTACAATTGAGGCAGTGCAAAACAGGACAACAGACCTTCCCAAAACACCATGGCCCCTCAGGCGCCCAATAGCTGAATGTTGGGAGATGTGGCAACCAACTATATATGAAGGAGGCAAGTCACCCATCAATAATAATGCACACAATGCCAAGTGTAACGCTGATGTGCTGCACAGACCTCACTATGCAATGCACAAACCTCTCCATGTGTAGATATACTATTGATACTTGTAGTGCAGTGCACAGTGGACGCAACCATGTTACCTCAGGCAGTGGGGAAGATCTCGGTCATGTAGCTGTGTTGTCCCCCACTGGAAGTGGAAGAGGAGTGGGCTGGTCCAACATACGCCACTCCAGCATAGGAGTATGCATAAATAGGCCAGGCCCTGGGTGTGGTACGCTTGTGGGAAGACCAACAAGTCTGCCAGAGCAGCGGCCCTCACCTTGGCACTTGGCTGCCACCATGACCGCAGGCTTCCTCCACACAAGCCCCATGCGAACCCAGTGGCACAGCACCACCGACTTATGTCTGTACCGACTACTGCCTTCGATCTACACTGCGGAGAGCAGGGCTCACAATTCAGATGCAGTGGCGATTGTAGATGATGCAGTCCAGTTCACAAGACACGTTGCTCCCAGTGCGGCTCGCCCGGATCATGCATCATCGCAGGCTGCACACATGCTGTGTGCTTCAGGTGATACTAACTCACTGCACCATAATTCATCACCACGTCACCTTAGTAAGGCAGAATTCATTAGAGAAAAGATTTTTCTCCCAGTGTGACCGTCTGGATCACGCATCATCGCCGTCTGCACACACGCTGTGTGCTTCAGGTGCTACTAACTCACTGCACCATAAGTCATTCTCCACGTTGCCTCATCAAGGCAGACTTCATTAGACAAAAGACATTGCTCCCAATGCGGCCCGCTGGGATCACGTATCATCGCAGGGTGCGCACATGCTGAGTACTCCAGGTGCCACTAACTGTGCAGCTCAACTCAACGCCACGTGGCTGTGCACCCATCCTGACTGCTGCCTCCACCCTACACTGGGGTTACACAGTTAACAATTCAAGATTAGTAGCAACGCAAATTGCGTAAGAGACCATAATGGGCTAAGAAGACCAAATGCTCCCAATCTGTGCTGCTCAAGTCAACATCGTGTGCCTGTGGGCCTTTGCTGACCACTGCCTCCGGCCTACACTGTGGAAGACCGGCAACACACGGTACCAACTAACCCTGTTCAACACAAGCCAATCCCACATGTGTAACTGTGTCCTGAGTCCTGAATGGCAGCGACCCCAACTTGCTGGCAGCGACCATAGCACCAGACTCCCTTCAATCAGTGAGGGATATTTGCATATGGAAGGACAGCAACACGTGGTGCCACTGAACCTGCACTATGCAGGCCGGTGGGGCCACCAACGTATGCACGTGGCTGTAGGCCCTTGCTCACCGCTTCCTCTGGCCTACACACTGGAAGACCGGCGACACATTGTGCCACTAACCGTCTCCAACACAAGCCGATCCCACATGTGAACTGTGTCCTGAGTCCTGAGTGGAAGTAACTCCAACTCCATGAGACAACCACAGTAGCAGACTCCCTTCGATCAGTGAGGCATGTTTCCAAATGGAAGGCCAGCGTCACGTGCTGCCACTAACTCTGTTCAACACAAGCCGATCCCACATGTGTAACTGTGTCCTGAATGGCATTGACCCCAAGTCCGTGGCAGAAACCACAGCACAAGACTCACTCTGATCAGTGAGGCATATTTTCACATACAACGGCGGTGACACGTGGTGCCACTAACCCTCTTTAACACAAGCCGATCACGCATGTGTAACTGTGTCCTGAGTCCTGAATGGCAGTGACCCCAAGTCCATGGCACCGACCACAGCACCACTTTCTTCGATCAGTGAGGGGTATTTCCATATGCAACTACAGAGACTAGTAGGCAAGTAACTATCACAGTCCGACACCCTACATATTATACTTTTAGTATCCTTGCTTCAAGAACTTTTTTTATATCAGTTATAGCTTTACTACAATGACCAAATTAATCTTCAAGTGCAAACCAACATGGAATAGCAGTCTACACTGCGGGCAGTACAGCTCGCAATTCCAATTTTATATGCTAATTTCTAACAACAAGATTGTACTCAGAAAATACAACACTTCGTCAGTGTATTCTATACTTATTTCATCTTTTTATGATACGCCTACCCTTCCCTCAGTAGGGCTCACAATTAAATATATTTCTTCATTCATTAACTATAGAGTCCACTAGGCAAGTAACTATTACAGGCCTCAAATCTACATAATATCCTTTTAGTATCCTTTCTTCTTGAACATCTGTTATATCCGTTATAGCTTTAGTACAATCACCAGATTAATTTTCAAGTACAAACTAACACTCATTAGCAGTCCACACTGCGGGCAGCAGAGCTCGCAATTTGAATTTTGGACACGTGGTGCCAACTAACCCTGTTCAACACAAGCCGATCCCACATGTGTAACTGTGCCCTGAGTCCTGAATGGCAGTGACCTCAAGTCCATGGCACCGACCACAGCACCACACTCCCTTCAATCAGTGAGGCACATTTTGATATGCAAGGCCGGAAATACGTGGTCCCACTAACCCTCTTTAACACAAGCCGATCCCACATGTGTAACTGTGTCCTGAGTCCTGAATGGCAGTGACCCGAACTTTGTGACAGGGACCACAATACCACACTCCCTTCGATTAGTGAGGGGTATTTGCATATGGAAGGCCGGCGACACGTGGTGCCACTGAACCTGCACTACGCAGGCTGGTGGGGCCACCAACGTATGCACGTGGCTGTGGGCCCTTGCTCACCGCTACCTCTGGCCTACACTACGGTTAGCACGCCTCACAATTCAGTTAGAGTCCTGATTACACATGACGTAGTCCAGTAGGCAAGACACATTGCTCCCAGTGTGGCCCGTCCACACGAAGCATCATCACAGGCTCATACAGTCTCAATGCTTCTGGTGCCAATAACCCTATTTAACACAAGCCGATCCCACATGTGTAACTGTGTCCTGAGTCCTAATTGGCAGTGACCCCAACTTTGTGGCAGCGACCACAGCAGCAGATTCCCTTATTTCCATATGCAAGGCTGGTGACACGTACTCCCACTAACCCTCTTTAACAGAAGCCGATCCCACATGTGTACCTGTGTCCTGAGTCCTGAATGGCAGTGACCCCAAGCCCGTGCAAGCGACCACATCACCTGAATCCCTTCAATCAGTGAGGCATATTTCCATATGCAAGGCCGGTGACACGTAGTCCCACTAACCCTCTTTAACACAAGCCGATCCCACATGTGTAACTGTGTCCTGAATCCTGAATGGCAGTCACCCCAAGTCTGTGGCAGCAACCACAGCACCATACTCCCTTTGATTTGTGAGTCATATTTCCATATGCAAGGCCGGTGACACGTACTCCAACTAACCCTGTTCAACACAAGCCCATCCCACATGTGTAACTGTGTCCTCAGTCCTGAATGGCATTGACCCCAAGTCCGTGGCAGTGACCACAGCACCATACTCCCTTCGATTTATGAGGCATGTTTCCATATGCAAGGCCTGCAACATGTACTCTCACTAACCCTCTTTAACACAAGCCGATCCCACATGTGTAGCTGTGTCCTGAGTCCTGAATGGCAGTGACCCCAAGTCCGTGGCACCGACCACAGCACCACACTCCCTTCGATCAGTGAGGCATATTTCGATATGCAAGGCTGGCGACACGTAGTCCCACTAACCCTCTTTAACACAAGCTGATCCCACATGTGTAACTGTGTCCTGAGTCCTGAATGACAGTCACCCGAACTTCATGACAGTGACCACAGCACCACACTCCCTTCGATCAGTGAGGAATATTTGCATATGGAAGGCCGGCAACACGCGGTGCCACTGAACCTGCACTACACAGGCCGGTGGGGCCACAAACGCATGCACGTGGCTGTGGGACTTTGCTCACCCCTACCTCTGGCCTACACTACAGTCAGTAGAGCTCAAAATTCAGATAGAGTCCTGCTTCCACATGACGCAGTCCAGTAGGCAGCACACATTGCTCCCAGTGAGGCCGTCCACACCAAGCACCATCACAGGCTCATACAGTCTCAATGCTTCTGGTGCCACTAACCCTATTTAACACAAGTGAATCCCAAATGTGTAACTGTGTCCTGAGTCCTGAATGGCAGTGACCCCAACTTCAGGGCAGCAACCACAGCACCAGACTCCCTTCAGTCTTATATGTTGTTCTTTTCTTTAAATATAAATATAAATATATATATTTTTATATGTAAATATATACATGATTAAGATTCTTCTTTGTCCAACTGCACAGGGACACTTCCGTGCCAAAGAAGGTTGTTGGGGGTATGTTGGTAATGTGGGTAGACGGTGCGTTACCTGCTGATGTGGGGAGAGGCAGCATCAAAGGGGTATCTATAACAGAAAGAACTCCAATATGTTTTCACAAATGCCTCAGACAGATGCCAGCTGACGGACTGAATCACAAAATGATTCTTCAATACTTATGTAGTGTGAGTTATGAACAGTTTGCACCCAGGCTCACAGAGGGACAGCTGCGGCCCGTCCACTCGACTCACAGACGCAGTACTATGAGCTGTCCGTGTCATTGTAGCTATCCGTGCCCTGTTCTGTCGTACGCCACGCCATGCCACTCCGATTACGTTCCGACGATGACCCCACATAGCTACCTGTTGCAGGCATACTCGCTGTTGGTGTGCAGGTCAGTGGACTAGTTCTCAACATCTGACAGCCACTCGCTGAGGGCAGGTTTGCACACACACCACACTCATCCGGCACATGCGTCTCAGGCCATGTGACCACGCAAATATTATAGATCGACAACGTCACATCCTTTATTGCCGGTGCTGATTTGATGATGGACGCTCCACGGGTTTCAACCATAAAGAGTCCTTGAAACGTTGGGCAGAAGGTTAGTCGCACCCTGAGCTGTATGGCCGTCAGGGGCCTACCATCCCCTTGGCACGGACTTGAGATGCACAGGGTTAGTGCCACCTGAAGCTCATGTGGCCATCAGGGGCCTACCACCACGTGGCACGGACTTGAGTTCCACAGGCTTAGCGGCACCAAAAGCTGATGTGGTCTCCACCATTGATGACTCAGGACTCAGCGACATGTGTGAGATCTGCCAGGCCACAGAGATCCTGATGTGGTCTCCGCCATTGATGACTCATGACTCAGCGACATGTATGAGATCGGCTGGGCCACGGAGAATCTGATGTGGTCTCCGCCATTCATGACTCAGGACTCAGCGACATCTGTGAGATCCACAGAGAAGCTGATGTGGTCTCCGCCATTCAGGACTCAGCGACATCTCTGAGATTTGTGGAGTTTAGACGGGCACGTGGAGTGCCCACTGCTGCACACTCCGGTGGCATCAGGTAATTATTTTCTCATGGATGCGCAGAGGCGACAGTCTCTCTCTCTCTCTCTCTCTCTCTCTCTATCTCTCTCTCTATCTCTCTCTCTCTATCACTTCCCTCTCTTCACACTCTCTCTCTCTTCATTCCTTTCCTTCTGTCTCTCTCTCTCCCTTTCTCACTCCCTTTCGGTCCTTCCCTCTCTTTTTCTCTATGGCTTTTTTTCCTTCTCTGTTTCTCTGTGTCTCACACGCATTACACACGTCCTTATTTTGTGCTTTATTTTCCAGGCTCTGTCGTCGACATCCATGGTACCCACAGGAGTGTTCCGTATTGTTGTTTTGTATTATTTTTATTACATTTTATATATATATGTTAATAAAAAATAAAGTTTGAAAATAGTTTATCGTTTATATATATATATATATTTATAAAAAAATAAAGTTTGAAAAATAAATTAACAATGTTTTTGGTTGTTTTCTTAACTGCTGTGTGACTCTTTCTTGTTCTTATTACTGTTATTTGATGGTGTCCACCATGGTGTTAAATTTTGGGGCACTTATCGCGGGAATACTGATGATGTCTGCAGTTTGCACCAGCTTCTGAATAGTGTGTTAGTGTGTTAGTTTACTTGCATTAAAGTGCTGATAATGAAATGCAGACTAGCCGTTCCCGTGCAAAAAGACAAGAGGTGCACCTTTGCGATTTATTCTAAATACTAAAATCCTGTATTGAATTGCACTGAGGTAGTGGTTGCACTTACAGTGTACACACAAAAGCAATGAAGAAATCTCATTGTCTTTATATTCATTGGGAATAGTGTGTCAGGTGCTGGATCTTGACGGGATACACTGCCCAGTTCATATATTGTTCTGCACACAACTTTCATAACAACTGCAATGCGAAACAAACTCCGGCGATAAGCCACGTTAGCACCAGGAAATGCAGACTAGCCGTTCCCGTGCAAAAAGACAAGAGGTGCACCTTTGCGATTTATTCTAAATACTAAAATCCTGTATTGAATTGCACTGAGGTAGTGGTTGCACTTACAGTGTACACACAAAAGCAATGAAGAAATCTCATTGTCTTTATATTCATTGGGAATAGTGCGTCAGGTGCTGGATCTTGACGGGATACACTGCCCAGTTCATATATTGTTCTGCACACAACTTTCATAACAACTGCAATGCGAAACAAACTCCGGCGATAAGCCACGTTAGCACCAGGAATTTTACACCTGCTTTCTGCTGGTGTTAAGCAGGATGACTACCTGCAGCATGAAATGGAACACAGCCAAGAGCCACACCAGAACACCCACAGGTGCCATAGAGTCAATGAGCATGATACAGGGATACCCATGAGGGCCACAAGACTCATCGTAAGAACCCCAGGACTGCCAATGCCCCCCAAACCCACATCTGAGCAAGTGTCTCTGTGGTCATTGTGTTAGCATGATAGGCACGGGCCCTGCAACATCACAGTGTGCTGTCTTCAGCAGACATTACCATGTCACCTCAGCGTTGGCAGTGACACTAGACACGTAGCTATGCACGCATCCTCCTGCATGCGCAACCGGCGTGTGCTGGTCCGGCGTACACAGGTCAGCGCAGGGGTGTGCCTATCCGGCAAGGGGAATGGGGTGTCTCGGACATGTCCATGTGCAGGAAGTGCAGTAAGTGTGTCTCTGTGTTCTGGTGTGGCCTGCCACAAGGGCCGCAGCAGGCGATGTTGTAAAGTGGCATGCACCACCTCCAAACTACACTGTCATGGTGTAGTTGGAATGCAGCAGGACATGTGCGAATAGGCATTGCAAGGGTGTGCCGTACGAGTGCATGGGATACAACAGCACTCCGTACAAAAGTGTGGGGGTTTGTGGGAGAGAGGAGCAGCTGTTTGGCAATGTAACATACAGTGAACCCGCCCATGTGCCACATGCTGGGAATCCCATCCATGATGAGCAGGGTCGCAGACATCCCACAACACCCACAACCGGCCTTTGTACACATCCTGTATGACTGTAGCTGGAGAAGTTACTGTAGGGATGAACGGCTCTTTGTCTGAGCAACCTTGCGTTAGCACATCTGCTGCTCCGAGAAGAAACTTGCAAGTGGCCAACCCTCCCTGACAGATACGATAATATTTGCATACGTCTCGCACTCTACGCACTCCCCGATTTGAGTACAACGAGTACACATCCCACACTCAAAAGTCCTTTGTCGTAGTTAGCGTGTGTAAAATGGCCTTCACACGTACTCCCACCACACCCCTGCCCTGCACCCATTGCACAAACACCCGGCTCATTGCACCAATCTGTGCCATTTCATCCACAAGACTGGCACACGGCAAGCCAGTGCAGCTACAAGCAGAGCCACTGACGCAACAGCAGGGCATCCCGAACACCTGGTCAACTCCATTCACGTCCACCTATACTTTGAAGGTCTGCTGCATGTCCTCAGTGCATTGCCTTTGGCAGTACTGTGGATCACTTACCTGCTGAACTTCCGCATTGCGGACGTCACCTGCGTTCAACCTGTATTGCAATGTCGCATGTGCCTATCCCAGTGGTGCATGGACGTGTGCCTCTCCAACGAGTGGGTAGCTGACATGGATTGTGATGGGTATCTGCGCCCCCGTTGGCTCACCACCAGGAGTGTCATGGTGATGCCCGTTTATGGCATGCATGGATTTTTGGCATGCATATTGGGACCTGGGCCTGGGAAATTTCACGTGTCATAGTATGCAGTGACCAAATTGACCCACTTCCCGATTCTGCTTTGGTGCACATTGGGTACAGTGGTTGGATTCAGCACATCTGTCCCAGTCACCTGATAGATTACGTAGACAACATGTCAAATATTGTGGCCAACCATCACTCATTAGAGATAGTGGCTTATGCAGCTGCACTCGCGTTCATGGACGAGTGACAAGGTACGTACAAACACTACTCGATGTGCCACATTGCACGTGTCCTGCTGCCTCATTGCACGTTGTACATCTGCTCACAGGGCTGACTTTAGGGCAGTGCGACTGGTGCGGCCGTACCGGGTGCTGACCTGTGGAGGGGGGGCGCTGATCTCAGGAGGAGCGCTGTTGTTAAAGATTGCAAGAATCGCTGTTAGCATGACCTGAAAGCCATTTTGTATTTGGCAGCTATCTTAGTTAGCCATGTGCTTGCCATGTGCTTTCTCCCTCTTCCAGAGCCTTGCACATGGTCAGAAAGGCCTAGCTGTCAAAATGCACCTGCTCCTAGTAAAGAACTGTCAGGCTATTCTTGCTGATGTAAGGAAAATGTCTCCCCTCCCACTTTGTTGAGCAAGCAATTTTTGTATAGCCATATTGTTAGACCTGGCACCATTGGCGTGGGTCTCCCTTCCATTTTTCGCTATTGACTCCTCTGTCTTTGCTGGTATTAGATGCTCTGGGTGCTGTGCCACTGCCATTCAGTGCCACAGCGCGAATGCTCCCTGTGTAAATATGACATATGAATTGGTATATCCATGATTGGCTTATTTGGTTTGCCTGTTAGTCCCTAGTAGCGTGGCCTGTGTGTGCCCAGGGCTGGTAAACCAAATACTGTTGGTGGGCCTGCAGTGCTGGTTTGTGCCACCCACAGATGCAGCTTGTAAAGTGTGTCTCAGGCCTGCCACTGCAGAGTCTGTGTGCAGTCCAGAACTGCCATCTTGGCTGTGAAGTGCACCCACTTCCCAGCCCCTGTACCTTCCCTTGGCATCATGTAAGTCACCCCTATGGTAGGGTGCATTGTATGTGTAAGGTAGGACATGCCTTGGTGTGTGTAGCAAGTCCTGGTAGTGCATTACACCCAGTTTCATTTTTCACTACTGTAAAGCTACCTGTTCTCCATAGGCCAGAATGGCCAGTTTGACTATTACATTCTATAGTCCTAACTGGTCCAAGGAACATAGTAGAAAAACAAATTTAGTATGCCTGAGCTCAGAATATTAAAATGCATCTTTTAGTGAAGTTTATTTTTATATTCTGTGATTGAAAATACCACTTTTACAATGTAGGTATGTTCTTGCCTAAGTCTTCCAGTGTGCTCTGCTGTTATGTGTATTGGCTGTCTGGTTTTGGAGGGACAGGGCAGGCTGAGTCAGACCTGGGTTGAATAGAGAGATCTGCATTGGAGTATGGGGAGGGGTAGCTCCTTGACCTGAATAGGGCTGTGCCTGGCAAGGTGAATGCTGGCTCCACCTCCTACTGTGCGTCTTATGGCAGACCCCCTCTTTCTGAAAGGAATGATGCAGCCTGGTAAACAAAGTGCTCCAGGACTGGGCAGAACTGGTTCTGGCTGGGTTCAGTGACTTGTAGCTTTTGAGAACAAAGACTTTTATAAATATCTGTGCTGAAACCCCTACAATTTGTATTGCTCCTGGATGTCAAGAAGAACCTCTGTCCGTGTAACTGAAGGAATCTGCAGGAGAGAACTGTCCTTGTGCTTGTGTGCTGTTTCTTGGATTGGCCTGCAGTAGTTTTCACTGGACTTGGAAGAAGAGGAAAAGGACTTTGAAGAGAACTTTTATTTTTAACTTGCTAAAGCAATCACCCAAGGGCTAGAAGAGAGCTAGCCTCCTGCTGGAGTGTCAGGCACATCAGACTCCACCACCAGCCTCCTGATTCCTCCCAGCGAGAATTTCTATCTGCAGGTGAGGCTCCTGTGAGCTCCAGGGCCTCTAGTTCTACTACAGAGAAGACAGTGCTGAAATCGTCGCTAAAGCCCGTTTGCGAGCCGTCGCAGCTGAAGAGCGTACGAAAAATCATCACGCTGCTGCCGCCGAGCGCTCGCAAACCAAGAATCATCACATCGTAAGCTTGCGGGCCACAAAGGGCTCGCTAACACCCAAAGATCATTGAATCGCACGTTTGCGGGCTGTCGAGTGCTCGCTAACCAAGGATCATTGCATCGAGATCATCGCATCACAACATCGCAGTGCGGGCACCGTGCATCCGCCATTTTCATCGCATCCCACCCGGATCGTAGCTCCCTCGCGGAGCGCCATTTCTTCTCATCGCAACAAGGTCGCACACGCAACAGGTTTGCTGCATCATCCACCCTTGCGGCAAGGATTCAACGCATCGCCTGCTTAGCATGAAGAAGTTTTTCGCTTTGTCCCACACGCATTTGCAGATCAGCGCATCATCCTCCCTTGCGGCAAGGATTCAACGCATCGCCGGTCTCGCGTGAGGGAAATCATCGCTACAGCTCAGCTCGTTTGCGACATTTTGTTTGATTTGCTACAGAATCCAGGTATTTTGTAAGTAAAAGGGTTGCAGAGACCACTGCTTTGATCTGAACTCCTCTTTGCACATTTTGAACTATTTTTGCAGCATTTCAAGAGTAATCCTATTTTTCAGTTTTGTGGCTTTTTACCGTTATTGGTCTTGTGTTAAGTTTATATATAAAGATATTACGTTTTTTTAAACTATTTGTGTGGTGTCCCTTTGTAGTGTTCTTCACTCTGTTACTGTGTATGGTCATAAATGCTTCACACACTGCCTCTGAGATAAGCCTAGCTGCTCGTGCTACGTTACCATAGGGTTGAGCAGGGGTTATCAAAGGGTGTAGCCCACTTACTCTGACTTAGGACTTGGACAGTGGCCAGCCATTGCTAACTAGAGACCCCCATTTCTAACATTGGTGGCAGCGGTGGGATTCGAACCCACGCCTCCGTAGAGACTGGAGGACAGGGGGAGAGATAGGCGGCATAATATGGAGATGGCTAAGCTTAAAATGGATGGTCAGAGGGACTTAGAGAACAAGACGTTAGAATTTGAAATAATGAAAGTGAAGCTTGAGCATGAGAGAATATTGAGGGAGTTGGAGATTAAAGCAAAGAGTGTAGAGATCTCCCCATCTAGTGGCAGTGTTGCAGCGCGGAGTACTAAATCCCTCCCTACGACACAGACCACAGATCTCTACGACCACATTCATACACTCATTCACTGGTGGGGCCCATAACACCATTCATTCGTTCCCTACAGTCCTGTGGTATTTAAGAGGTGATTTTCTTTACTCCATACGCTGGAATGGGAGGAAATGTACAAATACCTAATGAGCAATAGATTCGCCTATCTTTCCCCGCCTCACTAGGATCTAATTCTTAATTCAGCAAATCCTCCCATGGATAGGCCATGGATCAGCTGAGTTGATGGGTAGAGCAACGGTCAACTCTCTAAACAATATATAAAAAAAATACATCACTCCAATAATAACCTGACACGATTCTTATAATTAATAATGTTTATCTAAAATAAAGCATGGAAATCATTAAGCATTAAATAGTTTGTCAGCATATTTACCTATTCTGGCTAAATGTCGTCCTCTAAGTCAGATTCAGTTCTTTTGTCTCTATGCCCATAAGAGATCAAATAGTCCATAAAGCCATTGGGCATTCGATCAGTCCATTCGAGTCTCAGGCCGACTGCTGTCCTGCAGTGTCACCGTCCTCTCCGTCAGCATAACGTCAGGAAATTTGGAAAGTCGCAAGAAGAGCTTTTTTCCCTCTCTAGTCTACACCTTTTATAATAATTTTGACAGCAGAATGTAACAACATATGTCTTTAAAACCCCTCTGATTGGTCAAACTACAGTCATCTTTCTTATTTCTCAGGCGGAAAATGTTTCTTTTAGATGTAATTCAAAATTTTAATAAATGTTGCAACAGTTGCTTATCCGCTTAGGTCAATTTGGTTTTCACGTAGTCTTGTGTTCATGGTGTCCATTTTAACGAGGTTATTGTTGCTCATTTTCCAGCGCAGGCGCATTTCACCCCGATACTTTTTATCCGTCCTTAGTTAGGGTCGTCTGGAGGCCATTGTTGCTAGTAGCAACGCATGCGCACTTCACCCAGAAACGTCAATAATTCATCCGTCCGTCAAATAGAAATGGCAGCCATTTTGTGGCCACTCCAGAAATGTCAACTTAAGCAAAGAAACACAAAAATATAATTAATACATGGAAATGACTATTAAGATGTTATTCCCTCACTAAACCCCTTATGTGTGTGTAATTATCTAGCAAAAAGCAACACGCATTACAATTTATACTTATTTTTTAAAAGCACAAATCACAATTTACATCACGTAAGCACCGCATAACATGCAATTTCTAAATATCTATCATTAGTATGCGTACATTTAAGCCATGCAAATGCAGTTCCCACGTGTATTTTCTTATTAGTAAATGTTGATTACTGAAACACAGCAAATCATTAATCTATTACTATTAATTATTATTTATTTTAGTCCAAACCCAGAAAATGGAGGGGGTATACACTTATTTAAGAAAAATCCACTCCAGCAGCAGCATACCAGTAGTGCATACTGAGAGTAGGGTGTATATACCCAAGGAGGTTATTAAGGATTTCCACAAAAGTGAAGATATTGGGCAATGATTTGCAGCTTATGAATTATCCATAGTGTCCGACTGGGTCCCTGAGAAGGATTGGAGAGCGGGGTTGTGGGGACGCTTTGTGAGTGAGGGGAGGGATACCTTGTTGGACCTGCCCCAGAAAGTTGGATGGTTTATGCCCACATGAAAGAAGCTTTGATTACCCGCTATGGTTTGAACCCTGAGATGTATAGGCAGAGATTTAGGACCTGCAAGAAGCTAGAGGGTGCCACGTGGGTTGAATATTTGTCTTTTTTTTGCAGAGTAATGGAGCGCTGGGTAAAAGGTAGCAAAGTAGAAACTTTTGAGCAGCTTCATGATTTGATTGCATGGGAGCATTTATCTAGTAACTGTTTTCCTGAGCTACGCCAGCACCTGATTGTTTGCAAGCTTACTAACCCTAGGAAGCTTGCTGAGGAGGCGGACCGCTGGGTGAGCACCCGGGTTCGCAAGGGTCCAGTGGGAGATTTTGCTAAAGGTGGCCAGGGTCTCCAGCAGAGAAGTGGGTGGGACAGGGGTAAACTGAGGGAGTTCCAGAGAGGGCCCCAAAGTAATTCCCAAGGGAACCAAGCAGTGGTGTCCCAGCCGCCCCAAGATAAGAGGCCAGTGCCCCGGCAGGTAGGCCTGTTCAGAGGGGACCCCTTACTTGTTATAAGTGTGGTCAAGTGGGCCACAGATACTTTGATCCCCAGTGTCCTCAAAGGGATGCTCCTGCACCACCCCGTGCACCACCCCGCCAGCTTGCTAGTATAGCCCTGGTAGGGGAGGAGATAGGTGCCCAAGGAGGGTGGGATCCCGTAGAGTTGACCCTTGTCTCACTAGGAGACATATTAGTCAGTAAGCATGTTTACATGTGCCAGGACCTCCCCTTGGTGTTATGCTGACTAATTTAACCTATGTATATATAAGGCCCCTGTTCTCTGTACTCCTTAGACTGGCTCCTACAGTGGCCTAAGGGTACCGTATGATGCAGTCTCCCTCATCTGAGGCTGTTAAAAATGTTATTTTTATATTACAGCTTCTGTGCCAATTTCTTCTTTGTTGGTTAAAAGGACCAGGTGTATCAGTGAACTCCTTAGGAGGTTTATATTTCTTAAAATGGCACCCGGCGTGGACCTCATCAGAGAAGCTGCTATCCAAGGGAGTGGTCTTGACGGGAGACAGGAATCTACTGAGGAGGACAGGGCAGGACTCTACTAAGGAGGTACCCTGCGCACGGAGATTCTCTGTCTCTGCAGCCCAGTACATTTCTGGTCTTCCTGATTTGATCCTCCAAATGTTTACCGTTCTGACTGAGAACGTTTTTGGCGTGAGTATTCTAAAACGACTGTTAGGTCACTCAGAATTTGGCAGTGAGAGGCTGGAGATGTGTGCTTGAAAAGGTTGTAGACATCTGATTTGCTTTGGTTTGGCCAAAGATTTTGGAAATATGTAAATTGTAATTTATGTAGGCAGGTAATGAGGAGACTTTTCTCTAACTTTTGAATAATTTGTAACGGCACATATTGGTGCCGATTACGATCCGGTAAAAACCGGGTACGAACCGTCGGACGGAGCATAATCTCCGCCCGACGCGTACCCGGTCGTCAATTTTTACAAACAAGGAATTACGATTCGCACGGTTACACCATTACCGTACGAATCGTAAAAAAGCCCGACCGAACAAAAAAAACCTACCAATGCGATCCGGGAAAGCGCCGACCTGACGTCGGGACGCTCGCAGCCAGCCATTCACGACCCAGGAATTACGATTCGCACCGACGTCACCCCGCACGGTGATTATTCTCCGGCAGCCAAAAACTGCCGGGAAATCAGGACGACGCGAACAAGGACCACCAGTACGCGACGGACAGACGACTACGCGAACAAGGAGGACCAGTACGCGACAGGACGACGCGAACAAGGAGGACCAGTACGCGACGGACAGACATGGACCCGAACCTACGAGTCATCCCTGCCCTCATAGCAGTCCACCTCCTCTACAGGTTACGACGCAGACGCCGCAGAAGGTCAGAATAACTAAGGGAGGGGGGAAAGTGGGGTGGGGTGGGGGTGGCACGCCCAGGGCAGGCCACAAAACAACCACATAAGTCACACACCACACATGGCCTGGACATACCTGACTCCCATGCCCTGGTCACCATGAGGGGGTGGGGGCGTGTCCTGATAAGCCAGCGACCGCCACTACGGAAGTCCGTCACCACGCGAACCGGCAACACAACCAGACAGGTACGTCCCGTACCCACGCCTGAAGAGCGTGGGTACGAGTCGTACCACGCCCACACACACGTCACCCCAACAATGGCGGGACGGATCGTACCCACGTGGCAAAGGCCTGGGTACGGGCCGCACAAGCATCACATAGCGTGGGGACGAATATGTACGGACCCTACCCCCACCCGCGTATGCATGGAGCGTACCCCCACCCCAACAGTGTAAGTACGACCCGTACCCCCACCCGCGTATGCATGGAGCGTACCCCCACCCCAACAGTGTAAGTACGACTCGTACCCCCACCCGCGTATGCATGGAGCGTACCCCCACCCCAACAGTGTAAGTACAACCCGTACCACCACCTGCATATGCATGGAGCGTACCCCCCATGCCACCAGTGTAAGTATGACCCGTACCCCCACCCGCGTATGCATGGAGCGTACCCCCACCCCAACAGTGTAAGTACGACCCGTACCCCCACCCCGTATGCATGGAGCGTACACCCACCCCAACAGTGTAAGTACGACCCGTACCCCCACCCCGTATGCATGGAGCGTACACCCACCCCAACAGTGTAAGTACGACCCGTACCCCCACCCTGTATGCATGGAGCGTACACCCACCCCAACAGTGTAAGTACGACCCGTAGCCCCACCCGCGTATGCATGGAGCGTACCCCCACCCCAACAGTGTAAGTACGACCCGTACCCCCGCCCCGTATGCATGGAGCATACACCCACCCCAACAGTGTAAGTACGACCCGTAGCCCCACCCGCGTATGCATGGAGCGTACCCCCACCCCAACAGTGTAAGTACGACCCGTACCCCCACCCGCGTATGCATGGAGCGTACCCCCCATGCCACCAGTGTAAGTACGACCCGTACCCCCACCCGCGGACTCACGGACCGTACCCCCACCCCAACAGTGTAAGTACGACCCGTACCCCCACCCGCGGACTCACGGACCGTACCCCCCCAACAGTGTAAGTACGACCCATATCCTCACCGCGTATGCATGGAGCGTACCCCCACCCCAACAGTGTAAGTACGACCCGTACCCCCACACCGTATGCATGGAGCGTACACCCACCCCAACAGTGTAAGTACGACCCGTACCCCCACCCGCGTATGCATGGAGCGTACCCCCCATGCCACCAGTGTAAGTACGATCCGTACCCCCACCCGCAGACTCACGGACCGTACCCCCACCCCAACAGTGTAAGTACGACCCGTACCCCCACCCGCGTAAGCAAGGAGCGTACCCCCACCCCAACAGTGTAAGTACGACCCGTACCCCCACCCGCGGACTCACGGACCGTACCCCCACCACACCAGTGTAACTAGACTCGTACCCTCACCTCGAATGCATGGAGCGCACCCCCACCGTGTATGTTCCAAGCGTACATATCCTGAAATAGGAGGTGTGTGTGCAGAGTCCTCCCAGCAGTGCCCAGAGACAGGAGGGGTGGGTGTGGAGTCCTCCCAGCAGTGCCCTGAGACAGGAGGGGTGGGTGCAGAGTCCTCCCAGCAGTGCCCAGAGACAGGAGGGGTGGGTGTGGAGTCCTCCCAGCAGTGCCCTGTGACAGGAGGGGTGTGGGCAGAGTCCTCCCAGCAGTGCCCAGACACAGGAGGGGTGTGTGCAGAGTCCTCCCAGCAGTGCCCAGACACAGGAGGGGTGTGTGCAGAGTCCTCCCAGCAGTGCCCAGGCACAGGAGGGGTGGGTGTGGAGTCCTCCCAGCAGTGCCCAGAGACAGGAGGGGTGGGTGTGGAGTCCTCCCAGCAGTGCCCTGAGACAGGAGGGGTAGGTGCAGAGTCCTCCCAGCAGTGCCCAGAGACAGGAGGGGTGGGTGTGGAGTCCTCCCAGCAGTGCCCTGTGACAGGAGGGGTGTGTGCAGAGTCCTCCCAGCAGTGCCCAGACACAGGAGGGGTGTGTGCAGAGTCCTCCCAGCAGTGCCCAGACACAGGAGGGGTGTGTGCAGAGTCCTCCCAGCAGTGCCCAGGCACAGGAGGGGTGGGTGTGGAGTCTTCCCAGCAGTGCCCAGAGACAGGAAGGGTGGGTGTGGAGTCCTCCCAGTAGTGCCCTGAGACAGGAGGTGCGTAACACATGTGTGTGATGCCGGAATCACCCACATGCATACTGCCTACAAGGGAACATGTCCCCATGAACTCATGTCAACAGACTCCACACACAAGTACAGTGATCACCCAGGATGCCACGATTGTTGCAGGTGGAGACATGGCCATGCATGCATGGCCAAAGTAGAAGGGCTCCGTCACACACACAGCTCATGTAGACACTGCTCTGCGCTAAACATTGCGAACACCCTGCAGGGAAGAAATCAGGGTACACAGAGGAAGGAATACACCCTGGGACAATTGCACCATGCAGTAACTGCTTACATGAACAAAGAAAGTTAGCCAACACCTTGTGATGGCACACAGATCCCAGGGTCCCCCCAATGAGCAGCACACTACTACATATCCCACACACCCAAACCCTTAAACACCACCCAAAACCATGTAGCAGCCCCACCAACACCAATACCAGCATAGCAGTAGTGTGATAATGAAAACAAAAATAAGCTTTATTCAGCATGAGCACAATGTCCGTGGATCGCAGGCAGTTAAATATTCACATAGCCCATAGGGCAGTCAATGATTCGCAGCTGGATGGGGGACACAGTGGGATGCGTGTCCCCTACCTTGCCTGCACAGTCAAATGGCATCGTCTTCCATACTGGTGAGGGCATCATGGGGGGGGGAAGCAACAGGCACCGCAGGGACATCAGGGCAAAGGGGAGGCGTTGTGGGTGCAGGGATGGAGGACTCCACCACAGGGGGTGGGGCAGGGCCAAAGGCGGAGGCCAGGATGGCACTACACACCTTTGCAAGGTCCTCCAGGGATTCCCCTGCACCCGAAGGATCCACAGGCCCCAAGGAGGGGGGGGGGTCAGAGGGATGGGTCGCAGCGCCACCGGGGGAGGGTGGAGACAGGGGGGGAGACTCAACCACCCTGACCAAGGACTTCCTTGACCGCTTGCGTGGTGGTGTAACTGTGGGGCTCAGGGACAGAGCGGCCATGAAGGAGTCCTTGGGGGAGATGTGGCCAGGAGAGCTGAGGGGAGGGGATTTGGAGGGAGTGGACTGGGTGGAATGCGGACTCCCACTATGGCTGCGTGTCACACGTTTGCCCCCCGACCCAGTGGGTGTGCCTACCTCACCCTGTGTGTGCGTGTCAGGAGGAGTGCGGTGGACCTTCCCTGCTGGTGTGGTGCCTGTGTCTGTTGATGTGGGTGCATGCCGACGTCTGGGTGTACGTGGGACAGGCATGGGAGTGGGAAGTGTGGATGGGGCAGGGGTAGGTGGGGGGAGGTCGCGCTGCAGGAGACCCACTGCTGCAGTCAGTGTGGAGTCTATGGACCTCAGCAAGTTGCGTTGGTCAGCCTGCGATGAATGAATGCCCTCCAAGAAAGCCTCGATGTTGGTGAGGGTTTTCCCGTGGGCATGGAGGACATTAAGGATCGCAGCCTGACCAACCTGCAGTTGCCGCTGGATGTCCACAGACTCAGCATTGGCGGCAGCAGTGGAGACAGGGGCAGGGAGTGCGGTGCCTGGCCGGAAGGAGACATGCAGTGACCGGGCACGCTGGGAAGGGACACGAGCAAGTGGGAGGCGGCTGATGGGAACTGAGGGGGCGGTGCCAGGTGTTGTTCCGCTGTCAGCTGCTGGTGCAGCCACCGCCCACTCGGAGAACTCCTCCTCGGACCTGTCAGCTTCGTATTCTGACGTGCCAGTCGACAGGTCCTCGGCCGCACTATCCTCCACCTCTGTCCCACTCGATGTGCCAGCCCCGATGTCAGGGCTGGCACTGGTGCTCGGTCCCTCCGCCTTGCCTGTGTCCATGTCTCCCTCTGTGTCCCCCGACGATGCTGTGGGCAGGGTGGAGAGACAGAAATTAATCAGACAGCTGTACACATCAGTCACATGAGTCCAATCTACATAGGTAACATTGCATAGCCTGAAAAGGAAGATCCCTAACATCTACTAAACAAGGTACCGATGTAGGGCATTAAACACACAGTTGGTTGAGCCACCATGCCACTGAAACACCATGGAGAGCATGAGACAATAGCCAAAGACAGGAAACGTAGTCTGACATAGCACCAAGGCCCTGGGGACAATCCAGCACTGCATCTGCACCACACAGCGTCGGTGAAAATACCGATGACCAGGGACCATATCCATGAACTTGAGACACATGCTGCATAGGTAATGCTGAAAACATGCCCAACATGACTCGGTCACTGCACCTTGTGTGTGTGTCCAGACAAACATCACACACTGCCCAGACCCAGCAAGTAGAAATCAGGATTTGACATATAGGCATTGGCCGCCCCAACAAACCCCTACACGAGGCAAATAGTTTATACACAGGCGGCACCAACATCTCATAGTCTGGGTGATAAACACAGGGGCAGGCAAAATGCAAGATTGGACGCCAAACAGCCAAGGTGCGCCTGTACAAATAATGAGGTACCAGTGCCCATCCTCAGATGAGTATAAAAAGACACACAGGCA
This sequence comes from Triturus cristatus, assembly GCF_964204655.1. Classification (NCBI taxonomy): domain Eukaryota; kingdom Metazoa; phylum Chordata; class Amphibia; order Caudata; family Salamandridae; genus Triturus; species Triturus cristatus. The sequence continues at coordinate 17,551,124 of NC_140581.1, forward strand.
CTGGCAACTGTGAGTATGAGGAAGGACAATCAGGTCAGGCTGCACAGTGGACACCTGTACAAAATAGCAAGTCTATATACATGGTGACAGGGGACAATGGCACAGAGCACAACCTACGCTGTAGACACTGAGAGTGTCCACGTTCATGATGACACATACACCACTGAGGAAAAGGTGCCCCAGGGGACAGTAGTGGGCACGCAACTACATGCTACTGAATGGTAATGACTGCAACACACGCCACCATCCCTGCACTATGCGTATCGCACACTCATGCACATCATGTCACAGGCCACTACATAGGACATGCGCGCTGTAAGGCATGACACATGAGAGACCAACTCCCATTGTTGTAAATTAAGGCAGAATGTGATTAAGCATTTACTGAAAACATTAGTGTTTCCCTTTTATCGTGTTTTCCCCATTATGTTGGCCGAAGTCCGGACTCCATTTTGTATTGACATGCTGCCATGTGTTCACCACGAGGAGAGTCCGACTTCTGTGTTAGTTGCTCTTGTAATCTGCCTAGCAACAGGTTATAAATAGCTCTCCCTTGTCCGTCTGGCGCATGCCCAGACTTGACCACATCTGTTATAATTAGCTTTGCTTGACCATGTGTTTTCGCGGGCCCAAGGAGTGTGTTAGCTCCGCCCATGTATTGATTCGGTATCGAGAATGACCCTAAATGGTAATGTTCTTCAACTTAGTGGTATCCACCCACTCATGAGCCCCTTCGCTGTGTATAAAAGGGGACTGTGTATGCAAGTTCTTTGTGCTACTCCTTGCAATACTGAAGAGTGTTGTGTGGATTGTAGGACCACCCTTAAGGGTTAATAAACGTTGTTTTTGTACTTTGCAGTTTCCGTGCCAACTTCCTTATAGATTTCGTTACAGAAGAGCGAACCCTTGTCTCTTGCGGGCCTAGCTGGGGCTTGTATTCATCAATTGGCGCCCGTCACGTGGGGCTCATCGGCGACTCGGATGCTCGAAGGACTGGTCGCGACGAAGGTGAGGAGTTTGGCCGGGGACGTGATCACTGCCAGCGGCGTCTTAGCCTTGGCATCCCGAGGTTTTTCTTCCTTCCCTTCCGAGCTGACCATCTGGGTGGCGCCGGTCATCGACTGAGACCTCTTCTGTCGGTCCTGCCGTGAGAGCCGTTTGGGCGATTGTGGAGCTTGGCAGTTGGAACCTGGACTCTTGATTGGTAAGAACCGTTGTACGGTACTTGCTCCGAGTTTTGAAGCCTGGTCTGGCTATTTGAGTTTGATTGATGGTGACTAGTCATATTTTGAATTTGTCTTTGTGAAAATATATGCGTTGCAACACATATAGGCAGGTAATGTGGAGAAATTTCTCCGGAGCTGTGTAAACTTTGAACGGCGCACCGATTAAGTGCCATTTTTCTTGATAATACTGCATATTTTGCATTATTCCTAGCATGCCTGCTTTTAGCGCACTTCGTAAGTGGTGCTGCTGTCTTGGGAACCGGTTGAACCTCGAGGAATCTGCTCCAGCTCCCCCAGAGGGGACTCCTAATAGGGATATGTACGTGAAGCATGGTCTTTCTTCCATAATGTACAGCACGTTATGGAGGAAATATACTAGGAAGGATCCTGAGTTGCGATGGCCTTTGTATGGATCGTTTGATCTACGTAAGATTGAGTATGTGGAACAGTGTATGTGTAAGCGACGTGCGCGTCAGGATATGTTTGAGTGTGTGCGATTATGGGTGAAGGAAGTGCGTGAGCGAGAGAAACGTGAGAAAGCGCTGTTTGATAAGGAGCAGCGAAAGAATGATCATGTGCGAGCGCAGGAAGCGAAGCATCGGGAGGACAAAGAGCAAACGGACAGACAAGAGAAAGAGCGTAGGCTACAAGTTTCGGGTCAATATGTTGTTCGTCAGCCGCTTTATCCTGTCCTTAATAATCCTGATGACGATTTTTATTTACTAGATCGCTCTCCGCCCCCTTATGTTGGCGCATCTGCTCCACGGCCGCAAGATTCTGGCCCGGCTCCGGGTAAGGTCGACACACGGTCCATGTTATCGGCCGAGCATATGGCTGAGCTTCGGAAACTTTCCCTCCGTGCACTTAAGGGCAAGATGTCTATGGATGAGTTGTTCCATGCTTGGGGGTCGTGGCAAGATAGAGAGAGGGTGTATTTTCTGTCTCATTTTTCAGAAGAAGTAATTGCAGCTTTCCGAAAATATTCTAGTGTCTTTGAGCCTGACGACGTGTCTTCGGATGCCGGAGCATTACGTAACGGTGTTTTTTCTCCCCCTAAGGCTTCTGAGGCGGCTCGGCGGCTGTTCGCTTTGCGGGACGAGGTACTGGCCCTTAGAGAGAAAGCGCGTCAACAAACGGAGGAGGAGAAGCAGTCGGATTCGTCTGCAGCAGGGGACCACCCATCCGCCTCCCAGTCAGATAAGGATGACATAGTGCATGTTAAACCAATGCGAGAGGCGGCGCCTTTGTATGTTCCTCCTAAAGGAGCGGGGACTAGCTCGGATGTTAACTCCGCCGATGCAAGGGGATATTTTGTATATAACTGGGTTTATACTCCATGGCATAGGGCCGATGTTATGGCATTAAAGAATGCGCTGCCTGACCCCCGCAAGAATCCAGCGGCCTTCTATGAAGAAGTCGAGGGGGCCTTGAATTCTTGCATTATGACCTTGGCGGATATAGACCTGTTCTTTGGCCTTATCCTACCGCCGGATACGTGGCGCTCTGTCCGGAAGGTAGATGATGCGGTTGCCTTCAAGGCCCGGTGGTCTGACCTTGAGGATGAGGATAGGGAACGGAAGCCCGCACAGAAACCACCCCAGAATATTTTAGATCTCCCTGCGGCTATTGTGGCTAAGTTGAAGACGATTATCCCCCCTAAAAAGATTGACTGGAATATGTTAGCAGCATGTAAACAGAAAGTTGACGAGTCAGTCGCGGACTTCTTTACGCGTTTTGAGGAAACGTTCCATGATTTTAGTGGCCAGTCACTTACCGACGATACGGGCCGCCACCTTTTTGCGGACAAATATGTGGCTAATCTGCTGCCGGCAGTTGCGGCCCGGTTAAAAGCGAGTGAGAGTTCTTGGTCCTCCGCGACTCCGACGGCCCTTCTGACCATTGCCCAGTATTATGAGCGTCAGGAGCACGAGGCGAAGGGCCAGGAGGAGAAGAAATCGAAAGATCTTAAAACTAAAGTGATGTTAGCACAAGTATATGGCCCGCCCCGCCGGGGTAATAATAATAGAGGAAGGGGTGGATCTTATGGTCCCCCTTCGGGCCGATCTGATTTGAATAGGAACCAGTGTGCGTATTGCAAACAATTGGGCCATTGGGCCAGGGATTGCCCAGCGTTGCGTGCTTCGCGTCAGGGGCACACTCCGGGTGGGCCGAAAGGTAGAGGGGGCTTCTCGAACTTTAGAGGGAATTTCAACGATAATGTCCGTTTCGATACTGCTGGACAGCACCGAGATAGCTCAAATGTTTTCGATCGCCAGCACCAGTATCATGTATCGGACAGCGATCGATTGGGATATCACGATTCTCAGCATGCATAGGAATGCGTTGGATGGGGGTCCGAATCAGTTGAGGTGCCGGTCGATCAGACGGGTCCTTATGTATCGGCTGAGGTTTTAGGTTCTACTGATCAGTTCCTAGTGGATACAGGAGCGACACGTAGTGCATTGTCTAGGTACCTGGTTCCAGGGGCTCCCCCATCTGGCTCGATAGTTACATCGGTAGGGTTTGACGGTACACTCTCCCGAAGCCCTCTTTCACAGCCCCTTGCATTTAAAGTTGATTGTTTTTCTGCGCCTTGTCCGTTTCTGCTTGCTCCGTACACACCGGATAACATTATGGGCCTTGATATGTTAAAGTACTTTAGGGCTACAATCCGCTGCTCCCCTGAGGGTGTGAGGGTGATCTTAAATGATAACTACCCCCGGTCTGGGCGGATGTGTACGATCTCAGAGGATGCGTTGTTGGCTACCCTCCCCCAAACTTTATGGGCAACATCGGACACAGATGTCGGACAAATGGTGATTCCTCCGGTCCACATTAGTGTCCAGGAGGGGGCGGTGCTACCACGCCTCCCGCAGTATCGTATTTCCCAGGAGGGCGAGGAGGCTCTCATACAGATTGTGCAAGACCTGATCGCAGTGGGGGTAGTGGAAGAAGTTCCCTATAATATCTGTAACAGTCCGATTCTCCCTATTCTGAAAAAGGACACGGATGCAAAGGTTTATCGGTTCATAATTGATTTGAGGGAGGTGAACAAGATCGTGATACCTCAGTATCCGGTGGTTTCCGATATCACGACGTTGCTTACCTTGGTCCCGCCTACGGCGACCGTGTTCTCAGTGATTGATTTGAAAAATGCCTTCTTTTCTATTCCCATTCACCCTGATAGCCGATTTCTTTTTGGGTTCACATTAAACAATAGATCTTATCGTTTTTGTAGAATTCCCCAGGGCTACACAGAAAGCCCTAGTATTTATAGTCAGGCTTTGAAGCGACAGTTGGATTCCTTTGCCTTACTCGAGGGGGTCGCCCTCATTCAATATGTTGATGACATCCTGTTGGCGGCTGACACCCTGGAGTTGTGTGAGAAAAGTACGTTAGCCTTACTTTCCTTTTTAGCGTCCCACAATCATAAGGTCTCTAGGAAGAAATTGCAATTCTGTAGACCAAAGGTGACTTATTTGGGTCACCTTTTGTCTAAGGAGGGGCGTGCACTCACACCAGATCGTATCCAAGTGATTTTGGACACACCAAGGCCATCCACGCAGAAGGATGTGCGTGCATTTTTGGGTCTTGTTTCTTTTTGTAGACAGTGGATATTGGGGTTTTCACACATAGCTAAGCCATTACTAGCTCTCTTGACAAAAGACACGCCCATCCCGATCCCCTGGTCAGATGAGTGTGACGCTGCTTTTCAGCAATTAAGACAGGCCCTTTGTTCAGCACCAGTGTTAGGGACCCCTGATTATGCAAAACCCTTTTCGTTGTATGTGCATGAGAAAGATGGATGTGCATTATCAGTCTTAGTGCAGATGCACGGCGATAAGCAGCGCCCTTGTGCATACTTTTCGGCTGTGCTTGATCCTGTCGCCCGAGCATTGCCAGGATGTTTTCGCTCGGTTGCGGCGACAGCTGTGTCAATACGCCAAAGTGAGGGAATTGTATTGTCCCATAAACTGTTGGTGTTAGTTCCCCTTGCTGTTGATGCCCTGCTTAATCAAACAAAGACGCAGCATTTGACCAGTGCCCGTTTAACGGGATATGAGTTGACGCTTTTAGCTCCTCACATTACGTTAAAAAGGTGCGTGACATTAAACCCGGCCACATTGTTGCCATACCCCGAGACCCAGCCTGAGGCACAGAAAGCGCATGATTGTATTCTTGTGACTGAGGAACAAACAAAGGGTCGTATTGATCTCCAGGATACGCCATTTTCAGATGTAGATGGAGAACTGTGGGTGGATGGATCATGCCTGAAGCTACCGGATGGTACGACTTCAGCAGCGTATGCAATTACCACACTGCAAACAATAGTGGAGACAGCACGCATACCACAGAAATCAGCTCAAGCAGCGGAACTGATAGCGTTAACACGAGCGTGTGAGCTCAGTACAGGATTGTGTGTGAATGTTTACACAGACAGCCGCTATGCCTTCGGAGTAGCGCACGATTTCGGCCTACTCTGGAAGGAGAGAGGGTTTCTAACGTCACATGGGGTACAGATAATGCATGGGGAGTTAGTCCACAATCTTTTAACTGCATTGACATACCCAAATAAAATTGCCATTGTTAAGTGTAGTGCCCATAGGAAAGTAGTTGATAAGGTTGGAGAAGGGAATGCGTTAGCGGATCGAGTAGCACGGGAGACTGCGATGCAGCCCGGTACTACTGCCATGTATGTAGTGAAGTCACAGGTGGAGAGATGGCAGGATGCGAAGGAGGAAGTGCGAGAAATACAAAAGACCGCTTCTGACAAAGAGCGGGAACAATGGGCTAGCGAAGGAGAACTGGATGACGAGGGTTGCTGGAGAAATAAGCAGATGGATAGATGGAAGTTACCCACGGCTTTTGTACAACCTATGGTCCAGATGGCACATGGGCTAGCACATGTTGGAGCTTCCGCAATTGTGAAATTGCTTACCCAAGTCTGGGAGCATCCAGAGATTGCTAGCACAGCAAAGAGGGTGGTGCAGACCTGTATGATCTGTCTGAAGTATAACCCAGGGAAAGGCACGCGAACTCCAGCAGGAGGATTTGCGACGCCCACTGCACCCTTTGAGGTTCTACAGATGGATTACATCCAGCTTGAGCGCTGTAACAATTTGAAGTATGTTCTAGTAGTGGTTTGCGCCTTCAGTAAATGGGTTGAGGCGTACCCTGCGAAAGACAATACTGCAATGACTACAGCGAAGCTATTGCTGAAGGAGTTTTTCCCCCGATACGGCGTCTGTAGACTTCTGTGGAGTGATAATGGCCCTCACTTTGTAGCAGATGTTATAAAGTATGTCTTGAAGGGCCTAGGCATCACCCAGAAGTTCCACGCCGTGTTCCACCCTCAGTCTGCAGGACTAGTCGAGAAATATAATGGCACATTGAAGCTTAAGATCGCCAAAATTCAAGCTTCAACATCTTTGACTTGGCCAGACGCCTTGCCACTGGCGTTATTGTCAATTAGGTCGGTGCCACACTCTCGAACCGGCCTTACACCCTATGAGATTGTATTTGGACGCCCAATGAATATTTGGGGTCCACCAAGGCCTAAGGCTGTGTATGATGTACCTTGTGTAATGATGAGTGATTATCTGGCACAGTTAACGGATAACTTGGTTTCTATTCATCAACAGGTCCGAGAGGCGCTCCCTGATCGGTCTACCGGTGAAGGACATGGTCTCCGGCCTGGGGATCATGTCATGCTGAAGGTTTTCGACAGAACGAACAGTTTGGAGCCGAGATGGGTCGGACCTGAGCAAGTTCTTCTTGCAACGAGGACGGCAGTGCGAGTCTCGAACAGGAAGAATTGGATCCATTCCTTGCACTGTCGAAAGGTACCGCCCGGATTGGTGGAATCTGCTGTACTGACCGATCAACGAGACATCTTAGCAGCAGAGACAGGCCGTGCTGCAGTGCCAAACGACACTGAGGAGCTCTTTCCGGACCATACGACTTCTGGAGGAAGGCGATATCATCTGCGACCAAGGAAGTGAGGTTTCCAGTACCGGGACATACTGTCAGAACGGCCCGTGGGTTAGTGAAACGGAGAGCCGATGAGGCAAGGGGGGGGGATCAGCCCTGCATTAGTGTAGCGACACCCGTCTTGGCCCGCTGGTGAAGAAATCAACCGCTGCCCAAGGGGAAGAGTTCTGACAGACTTTTAGTTTCAGGAAGATATTAGGGTATTGTTTCCTTTGACATGGAGAAGAAGAAAATTTTTTGTGCGTTGGGGTTCATGCTAACAGTAGCTATCGTTGGTATAACCACATGGTTTGTGGAGGAGGCAACTCCTGCCCGAGAGACACTTGTGTTGACGACTCCAGCGCCTGCGGAGCACTACTTTTACACATTGCCATATCAAGAGTTGAAGCATCGACAATCCTATTTGAATAACACTTTCATTCAGATGCTGCATCACACCCACGTTGCTACAAACGCTACGAACTGTTGGATATGTGGGATGATGCCAGCCCATCAGAAGAAAGGAGGTACGCCATTCATACCACTTCCTTTCTCTCACAATGGCTCCTGTAGAGCATGGTACACTTTGTTGTTTGCCACTCGAAAACCGACAGTGGGACGATTGCTTTTTAGACTTAATAAAGAATGCCATCAGGACAAGAATGGATATCCACAAGCGAATGGGACAATTTGGGAATGGGAAGAATACCGACCGGACAATGAATCCATCCCCTATATCTTCACGAACACCAGAGACACTGTGGGGAAGGATAAATTTGTAATCCAAGTAGCACAAGCCCAAGCGGACCTGTGTGTCCAGAGTGTGGGTTTTATCCCTGTTGGTGTCAGTGATTGTATAACTGTGGTAAACATTGATGGGTTAAACAATAGCACCTTCCTAGCATCCCATAATACCTACTTTGTATGTGGAAATAAAGGTTATTACCGTTTGCCGGCTGGGTGGTCTGCGGTATGCTATGTATCATTCCTATTGCCTCCTGTATTCTTAGCACCTGCGTCATATCATAAGGATTTGAAATTGCTGAATAATGTGACTGTAAATAGATATAAACGTACTCTATCTATTGATGAGGTGGATCAAACAGATACCAGCTTGCAACAGTATATTGATTTTAATTTAGGACTGTTTTTCTTTGTTGGAGCCGCTCTGAATAGTAGGAAGATCCGAAGATTAACAAGAGTGGTAGAAGCTGTGACTAATCAGACTGCTGCTGCTCTTGGGAATCTTACGGAAGAATTACAGATTACCAGAATTGTTGCATTGCAGAACCGTATGGTATTGGATGTAATGCTAGCTGATCGAGGAGGAGCCTGTAAAATTATTGGAAGTAGCTGCTGTGTGTTCATCCCTGATCATACGCCATCCGTTTATAACGCCATTAATAAGCTGCATAAAATAGCAGCTGAAATCCACGCAGAAAACGGCACTTGGTCCTTTTCTGGATGGTTTTGGGCGTTGGTTACTGCCTGGGGATGGAAGGTCTTAACTGGTCTCTGCATTATTATAGCAATTCTGTTTTTTCTCTGTATGTGTATTCAATGTGGACCATTGTGTTGTTCTGTATGCATTTCATTCTGCATTCCAGATAAGAAAGCTATTGCCGATGTTGCCCGCCAGAAGGGTCTAGCTAAAGAGGTTAAAGGAATGATGATAATTGACATATACGATGATTATTCTTGGAAGCCAGATGTCTTCAGTAAATGCTGAAAGGGTCGTCTGTTGTAAATTAAGGCAGAATGTGATTAAGCATTTACTGAAAACATTAGTGTTTCCCTTTTATCGTGTTTTCCCCATTATGTTGGCCGAAGTCCGGACTCCATTTTGTATTGACATGCTGCCATGTGTTCACCACGAGGAGAGTCCGACTTCTGTGTTAGTTGCTCTTGTAATCTGCCTAGCAACAGGTTATAAATAGCTCTCCCTTGTCCGTCTGGCGCATGCCCAGACTTGACCACATCTGTTATAATTAGCTTTGCTTGACCATGTGTTTTCGCGGGCCCAAGGAGTGTGTTAGCTCCGCCCATGTATTGATTCCGTATCGAGAATGACCCTAAATGGTAATGTTCTTCAACTTAGTGGTATCCACCCACTCATGAGCCCCTTCGCTGTGTATAAAAGGGGACTGTGTATGCAAGTTCTTTGTGCTACTCCTTGCAATACTGAAGAGTGTTGTGTGGATTGTAGGACCACCCTTAAGGGTTAATAAACGTTGTTTTTGTACTTTGCAGTTTCCGTGCCAACTTCCTTATAGATTTCGTTACAGAAGAGCGAACCCTTGTCTCTTGCGGGCCTAGCTGGGGCTTGTATTCATCACCATGTCTGGAGTCAGCATCAGTGCCAACTGACATGGAACCCACATGCAGTGAACTTGACAGGGCACAGGCAAGGTCCCACAACCTGTTACACACCACCCCCACACATGATGCTACAGTCATTGTTCTCGTGGACAAAGCGCCAGCCTACATTACCTTGTGAAGGAGTGACTACACACAGACCAGGGAACACATTGCAAGGAGGGGAAGGGTGGCAGGGGCGCAGCGCTATACTGGGGCAAACAGGATCTGCACAGCACCTTTAAACCCTGGCAGTGAATTCATGCTACTGTGCCCTTACAAATGCCGGTGACACACAACAAACACACATGTACCTACCCCCTTCCGGCTGCTGCATCGCCTGTAAGCGCCTCTCCAGGTCTGGAAAGACCACCGGCAGCACACGCCTGTGGAGGTGGCTCAGACGGCGGCGGCCGCGGTTCTTGTGGCTCTCAGGTGAGTCCCCCAGCAGGAACCGTGCAATCCTCCGCGTCCAGCACCGGATATCCTGCCAGCGTTTCCTCACCTGGGACAGGCTCCGCCTCCGACCATCCACACCCCTCACGGCACTGACGGCGGTCAGCCAGATCTGCTCCTTGGCAGTGGCGCCTACCTGTGAGGAAGAACAAGTGACACCACATCAATACACCAGCCACATGTCACAGAGAGACATATGAGTACAAATTAGCTGGTTACAACAAGGCATGTCATGCAGGCAACGCATTGCACCTTTGTCATAGGGACATCATCCCCTGGTGAGGGAAAAAGCAGTACGTGCCATAGTGGGTACACAGGTGGAATGATGGCAATGTCACAATCAATGATCAAGGCTCACACTGTGCATCACACCCACCCCTCCTGTCTCAGGGCACTGCTGTGAGGACTCCACACCCACCCCTCCTGTCTCAGGGCACTGCTGTGAGGACTCTGCATCCACCCCTCCTGTCTCAGGGCACTGCTGTTAGTGATAGGCCCCCACCCCTCCTGTCTCAGGGCACTGCTGGGAGGACCCTGCATCCACCCCTCCTGTCTCAGGGCACTGCTGTGAGGACTCTGCATCCACCCCTCCTGTCTCAGGGCACTGCTGTGAGGACTCCACACCCACCCCTCCTGTCTCAGGGCACTGCTGTGAGGACTCTGCATCCACCCCTCCTGTCTCAGGGCACTGCTGTTAGTGATAGGCCCCCACCCCTCCTGTCTCAGGGCACTGCTGGGAGGACCCTGCATCCACCCCTCCTGTCTCAGGGCACTGCTGTGAGGACTCTGCATCCACCCCTCCTGTCTCAGGGCACTGCTGTTAGTGATAGACCCCCACCCCTCATGTCTCAGGGCACTGCTGGGAGGACCCTGCATCCACCCCTCCTGTCTCAGGGCACTGCTGAGAGGACTCTGCATCCACCCCGCCTGTCTCAGGGCACTGCTGTTAGTGATAGGCCCCCACCCCTCCTGTCTCAGGGCACTGCTGTGAGGACTCCACACCCACCCCTCCTGTCTCAGGGCACTGCTGTGAGGACTCTGCATCCACCCCTCCTGTCTCAGGGCACTGCTGTTAGTGATAGGCCCCCACCCCTCCTGTCTCAGGGCACTGCTGGGAGGACTCTGCATCCACCCCTCCTGTCTCAGGGCACTGCTGTTAGTGATAGGCACACACCCCTCCTGTCTCAGGGCACTGCTGGGAGACATCAGGCATCCCCCCCTGGGACCCCCTCTACAGTACATGGCATGTGTGTCACACCAGGACACAATGCCAGAAGTCACAGTCACAACATAGGGACGGTCTGTGCCAGTGGCCTATGCACTCACCTGATACCCTGGTTGCCCATACAGCATGGAGTACTGTGGGAGGATCACATCCAGCAGAGCCATGTTCTCCTCCAGGGTGAATGGCTGTGTCCTCTCCACAGCCCTTGACATGGTTCCAGGGAATCAGTAGCAGCAGCTGGGTCGACGAATGCAAAGATGTGCAGGCAAGTACTCCCTCATGGGACCTGGCTGCCTTATATGTGCCTTTCTGCCCAGTCTCATGCACAGGAGTACAGAGTGATTGGTCACTCACATTTGCATCCTATGTTTCCACCAATCCCTTCAAACCTAGCAGTCTGTGGGTTCTCTATCGGTTTCATTCTCCTGCATGATGTCAGCCCCACAAACACATTGCAACAAAGTAGAAGAATTCCAACTGACTTCTGCTGTGCACCTTCCAGAACAATTTCGAAATTTGAACTTGGTCTCCATGACAACCAGCATGCATGTAGGCCTTAATACTTGTCCCCTATGTAATTTGGAGCATCACACACAGGTACGGTGTTTTTCGGGGCCCTAGGGCACCCCAAATGCATTGCAACGGCCCGTACATGCATGCCTACGTTCACTATCACTATGGGTCTGCACGCGTATGCGTACTCGTAGTGGTACGGACCGTACACTCGCATGTACGCTCAATATCACTACGAGTACGCATACGCGTGCAGACCCATACTGATAGTGAGCGTAGATGCGTGTGTACGGCCCTATCACTATGGGTCTGCACGCGTATGCGTACTCGTAGTGGTACGGACCGTACACTCGCATGTACGCTCACTATCACTATGGGTCTGCACGCGTATGCGTACTCGTAGTGGTACGGACCGTACACACCCATCTACGCTCACTATCACTATGGGTCTGCACGCGTATGCGTACTCGTAGTGGTACGGACCGTACACACCCATCTACGCTCACTATCACTATGGGTCTGCACGCGTATGCGTACTCGTAGTGGTACGGACCGTACAAATGCCTGTACGCTCGCCATCACGATGGGTACACATACGGCAGCACTCCCACAGTGATTTGGGAACATACACAGGCCCTCTTTGTCAGCAGTACGGCGGTTTTTACACATCACAGTGGTGATAGGCGACACACAGGTAGGAATGGGGCGGACATACTTGTCCATGGATGGACATACTTGTCCATGGATGGACATACTTGTCCATGGATGGACATACTTGTCCAGGAATGGACATCAAGGCATCGTCGGTGCATTACTACATGTGTGGGGCACAGGTGTGACAGGCTGTGAAGTGGAACATGACTCCTGAGTGGAGAAGGCACCAGATGTATGATGAGATTTGTATAGGTGTAATGTGTGACGGTGCAATGTGTGCCAGGCATGCCCTTGACTCCTTTGACATGTGTGCATGTCGTACTGCGCACTTGGGGTGAGCGTCACTGGCATGGCACGGACACCAACACACGGAAGTGTCCCATGAGGCCCGGTACAGGGGTTCTGACACATGACTTGTCACTACCCACAGTGCACAATGTGACTATGTCATTAATGTGTGCGGGATTTCCATCTGGTTGATGTTGTAGCACCCTCAGAAGCTGCAGCCGTTGCAGCAACCAACATGTGTCTGTGTGTAGATTGTCATTGCACACTGTTCCGCACACCATGCCACATGTGTTATCGGATGTGAGGTGCACATGTATGCATGGGACACGGAGTAGCGTGACAAGGCCATGTCAGCATCCTCACAAGGAATGTGTGGTGAGTCATGACATGTGCACCTTCATGGCAAGGTGTGTGGGCAGGCCTAGTGTAATGTCATGTGACCTGTGGCTCCAGTGTTCCGCTACCAGTCTCTGCAATCGGCATCCTACTTCTGCTGATGTGTGGGTGTATGTCAATCCTGTGTTGCGTCTGGCTGTTCACTTGCACTGGGACACAGCTATTCCCATGGCGTGGCATGGGGAGGTTCTCAATCTCCGTGTGTAGCTGGCTCTTGGTAGGAGTGTCACCTTGCATCCATACGTGTCCAGGGCATGTAGCACATACCTGACTCCCTATGTAGCATGTGTGTATTGCCAGATTCACATGTGCTCAGTAAACATGAGTTGTTGTCGTAGTGCACTCACTCTTCCTTGTCACTTCCAAATTACTGCAGAGCGCCGCCTCTTGCCCGAACAATGCCAGACTTGGCTGCCATGCAGGAGAATGACAGGATCCGGCTCTACCGCTTCACCCAACCGTTGATTCTGGAGCTGACGGCGAGACTGGCACCACACCTGCAACCGCAGCACAGGTATCCTACGGCACTGACACCCCAGCTGAAGGTAATGGCTGCCCTACATTTTCTTGCCACGGGTACCTTCCAAAATACCATAGCTCATGTTGGTGGCATGTCCCAGAGCATGTTCAGCGGTGTGCTGCATGATTTCTTGGAGGCCATGTTGATTCACCTGGATGACTTCATCAAGTTCCCAACCCCTGAACAGATGACTGAGGTCAAGCGTGGATTCTATGCCCTGGGAGGGATGCCCCATGTCATTGGGTCCATAGATGGGACACATGTAGCTTTGGTACCACCACACGCACGGGAGGTGGCGTACCGCAATCGGAAGCACTACCACTCCATCAATGCCCTTGTGGTGTGTCTCTCCAACATGGTGATTTCACATGTCTATGCTCGTTTTCCAGGATCAGCACACGATGCCTACATCATGAGGCGTAGCGGGATGCCTGATATGATGATGCAGCTGCGCAACGAACGGGCATGTGTTGTAGGTGGGTACAGTCTGTCTGTCTTCTATTCTGTATCGCCTACCAGCACGACCGCTTCACCACTTCTAACAATGACCATGTGCTTCCCATGTAGGGGACGCTGGCTATCCCAACATGCCATGGCTGATCACACCTCTCCGCAACCCCATCACGCCGGCACAGCTCCGCTACAACACCGCCCATGGCCGGACAAGGCGAGTGATAGAGAGGACGTTTGGCATGCTGAAGAGCCGATTCCGGTGCCTCCACAAGACCGGCGGTGCACTCCCTTATGCCCCGGCAAAGGTCTGCAAGATCTTCATGGTCTGCTGCATGCTGCACAACATGGCAGTTGAAAGAGCTGTGCCACTCATCCTGAATCAAGATGACGAGGACCATCCACCCGTGGAGGACGAAGGGCTTGGCAATTGGGCTAGTGATGTGGAGGATGTGGAGCCGCAAGAGGACATCCGGACTCGGCTCATACGCGACTTCTTTGCTTAGTGGTGAGTACCAGTGTCTGAGTGTGCATGCATTGGTCCCCGTGTGGCATGCGTTGTGATGTGTGTCTCCACCTGCATGTATGGCACGTGACTCAGAGGTGTGTGTGGGTGTGTCACTGGAGTGATGGTGCCAGTGATGGTAGTATTTCCCCTGTCATTATAATGACCTAGCATGTTGTCATCCATACATGTGTCGAGTAAATGCACATGCACGTGGCTGTGCTTTTTGTGGCTGACTTCTTGTGTGTCTCTCTTCCCCAGGTACCTGCACATGCCGTCTGCTGGTTGCATTGTTGTGGCACTGCTATTCATCATGGACATGACATCGTGGGCTGACTCAGCGTTACAGGCACGGACACGTTTGGAAGTCTCCATGGGGTAAGGGATGCATCTGGGGTGTATTGGGTGTGGCAGTTGTTCACGATGTATGCACACTGCCCCTGTCGATGTGTTGTTCCTCTGCAGCCATGTCGCATCCCCATGGGACACGACATGCAGCTGTGTACACCTGAATAGATGGTCTGCCTGGTTGACAGGCATCAGTGATGGGATAGGGGATTGTGATGATGGCATCAATGTGTGTGACACTGCCCTCGGCCACATACGGTTAGCATTGGCTGGACATGGTGTGGGACTTCAACATCAGCGGATCTATGGTGTATGGCAGGCTCTCCGTGTGCAGCTGTGGGTATTTAGCTGTTAGCCGACGCTTGTGTGCCACTTCCATGGCAAACACGCATGTGTGCTGCAGAAGGGGGGTGCCAGTGTTGGACCCACATGTTACTCCACATGATGGGTTCATGTGTACTTCGAGTGGCCTCTGCAATCCCGAATACATGTCTAATAAAGGTGTCCCTATGCCTCCAAGGTGCCTCTTCTCAGTCAATGCTGGTGTGTTGCCACGGTGCATCCTGCATGTCTGGCATGGTATTCCCTGATTGTGGCTATGTGTCAATGTGTCGATTTGCAAGATGCAAGCTGTGTGTGTGGGCTGAGACTGTGTATTGGGCATGATGTCCATGACTGTGTTGGTATTGTGACATGTGCCATCCCCATGCATCCCACGTTGGCCAGGCCCCCATTCTCGGCATCCACCGGACTACGGCTTGCAGGACATGGTTCTGCCACCTGTCTACACATGCCTGGGTGCCCCCCCGGACACTGGACTGGATCCCTGACCACTGCACATGACAGTTGCTGTACTCAATGTGTGTGTCAGCACGGTTGTTCGGCAACCCCCTCAGCTGGTTGGGCCCATCAAGGGTGTGTATGGTGCTCCATGTCTGTCTTGCCTAATACACTGTGACCCATGTGTCCTGTGCCAGACTCAGGCCCCAGGGTGTGGATGGTTGAAGACAAAAGATGACTCAGGCATGTTTAGACTTTACAAGACACATGTTAGTTAATAATGCTACCAGCAGGCATCTACTCATCAAAGTGTGATTTATTAGTGGGGGGGGGGGGAAAGTAAGGGTCTTTCCGGGATGTTTGAATCCAAAGTTCAGTAGGGGAGTTGGGGTCCTTGCCATTGGAAATCCTCAGAGTCCATGCCACAGTCTTTGTCAACATTGGTCAGCCAGTGACCTGCAGGGCCATGTGGCAGAGAATGTCTCTTGATGCTGTGATGCTGTTGCTCCAGTGGGCCAGGTGCCAGGCCAGGTGTCCTGGGAGATGGTGATGTAGCAGCCACCCTCACGGTCCTTTCCGTGGACGACCCGGCCTCCTGCGGGGAACCTCAGCAGCAGGCCGTGACGACGTCTGGGATGCTCCGTCGGAGGTTTCCTCCTCCTCCTCCTGATCCCTCCCTGTGGGTGGTGATGTTCTCCGCCTTCTGGCACAGGGAGGGTCGGCCATGGTGTCGGCCATCCGACGGAGTGTAGCGTGAATCCCCTGGAATGCCGTCACTTGCTCAGCCTGTCTGTCCTCCATCCTCCGTTGGTGTTTTAGTAGACAGGCATGTTGCTGGGCCTGCTGTGCCTTGATCCCCTCGAGGACGGACACAACCTGGGCCATGCCCGTGGTGTCCTGCCGGTATGAGTCCAGGATGTTACGGACATGGGAAAATACCGGATCCCCAGCCAACTGGTCAGGCTCGCGCCTCCGCCGTCCTCCACTCCCACCACCCCTGCCCACTTGCACCTGGCCTGCACTTGTGGGCACATCGGGTCTCCGGGACCCCTGAGGGGTGGCATTGGCGTTGTCGCCTGACTCCTCCTGGGTGCCCGGGACACCGTGTCCCTCCTGGCCAGCCTGGATGCATTGTGGTGTTGGGGCAGGGATCCTGGGTGTCTCCTGGGATGTGGCAGGAGTGGGGGTGGTGGTTGGCACAGTTGTACCTGACGCAGGTGCTGCAGGTGGTTGGACACCAGAGGGGCCAGGTCGGTCGGGGTCGTCCGCAGAGTGGTGAGAGTGTTCGCTGCCGGTGGGATCGGGCTCCTGCAGATCCAGGTCCTGTGAGTGTTCCCCCCCAGTGTTGGGGGGTGCACCACGACGTTGACCTGTGTTTGAGAGAGACAATGTTAATTTTGGTCCATGCAACATCCATGTTTCATCAGTTTCAAAGTTGGCACATTTCCTCTTGGAATTAGGATTGGTCTTGCATTCCACTCACAGTGCACTTGTGCATGGGTGTGTCCCTTGGGCACCACTTTGGCCCCTTTAACTATGTGTGGCACAGTCTTACTTGCTGCGGCAAGTGTGACTGCAGTCAGCAGTGGAGTGGGCAGGTGTGGCGAGCCATGCATTGGCGCCTTCCGTGTAGCACTGTACATGTGCACATGGAGTGGATCCACACACTTATATGATCCAGGTGGCTGTCCTTGTGCTCGTGAACAGGTTGTGACATGGCCATGTGTTTTGCCATGGTGAAGAGGGGGGCTTCTGGCACTGGCCACCCTTGTCTACATGCACGCAGTCTACCTGCTGACGAGCAGACATTCACACACGCCACACGGCTGATTGGCTCTCCCTGTGTCTTGCTCCCTCTGTGTCCCCCTCTCCCTCCCTCTGTGTCCCCCTCTCCCTCCCTCCGTGTGTCAGCCTCCTCCCTCTGTCCGTCTCCCTCCCTCTCTGTCCCCCTCTCCCTCCATCTCTGTCCCCCTCTCCCTCCATCTCTGTCCCCCTCTCACTCCCTCTGTGTCCCCCTCTCCCTCCATCTCTGTCCCCCTCTCACTCCCTCTGTGTCCCCCTCTCCCTCCATCTCTGTCCCCCTCTCCCTCCATCTCTGTCCCCCTCTCCCTCCCTCTCAGTCCCCCTCTCCCTCCCTCCGTGTGTCAGCCTCCTCCCTCTGTCCGTCTACCTCCCTCTCTGTCCCCCTCTCCCTCCCTCCGTGTGTCACCCTCTGTCACCTCGGCCCAGCTTCCTGGGCACACACTGTTAGCAGATCTTTGAGTGGCCCTTGGCTTGTTGATGTGAGTTTGTTTCTGATCTCCAGGCACCCATTGGGTGTGATGTGTGTCTGTGCGCTGCTGCTGTGGTGGTGTGTGCTGCCACTCTTTCACAATGTTTGCTGTTCATTAGCTGCTGTCATGTGCAAAACAGTGCCTTCACCCCCATGTGTTGATGCAAGGCGTCCGCCATTTGCTGGCAAGTCATTCCTGTGTTGGGACACACTGTTTGTCTGGCTGTGACCTAGGCCATATGGGTAGAGTGAATTGTTGTCTGCTTCTGAGTTGCACTATGTGCTTTTTTGGGCCCAGCCTCCCGCCATCCGGGTTACCGTGTCATGTGTTGTTGTCTTCTGTGGCCTGTGACTTGACATTGTCCAGCTGGGTGCATGGGGCATGGTGGCAGCAGTGGCATGTGCGTGCTCATGGAGTGTGGTTGAGTCATGCGATGGCTTGTGGTGGTTGCGTGCCTGTTGGTGATTTTGGTTGTGGATGCCGTTCCCCCCTTGTGAGGTGCGTTGTTTGTGTACTCACCCGGCTCTCGGAGTCCTTCTAATCCATCGACTGCCTCCACCGGCAGTATGGCCATCACCCTCTCCTCCCAGGGATGGTACTGTACGGGTCTGCGGGAGGGCCCTCCTCCGGTGGCGTTGGCCTGGTCGTGTTCCTCCTGCCTCTTGGCTCTGACCCTCCTCCGCAGATCGTACCACCTGTTCTGGCATTCCTGCTTGGACCTTCTGGTGTCCGCAACAGCATTCACAGCATCGACAATGGTCTGCCACATGGCTGTTTTTGCTGACAGGCTGGTGCTTCTGACCAATGTTCCAAAGAGCTGTGGCTCGACTCTGAGGATTTGATCAACAAGGACCTCCAATTCTCGGTTACTGAACTTTGGATTCTTGGTAGTGGGCATGGTGAGGGGTGTGGGTGGGGATGGTGGGGGGGTGTGTGGATGTTGGGGGGGGTGTGGATGGTTGTGTGTGTGTGTGTGTGAATGTGATGAGGGGGTGTTTGTGAGGGTGGTTGTGTGAAGGTGTGCAAGTGTAAGGTGTGTTGTAGCTTGTAGTGTGGTTCTGTGGTGTCTGGCAGCAGTGAGTCTGTTGCAAAGGCTCATGGTTTGTGTGTGTGGGCCCTTTTTATTGGTCCATTGGTGGGTGTGGCTGTGTTTGAATTTTGGGTGGGTTGGTTATAAGGAGTGGTGGTGTATTGGGCCTCTGTTTGTTTTTGGCAGTTGCAGGTCAGTGAATGTGTTGTTTTAGTGGTTGTTGGACATGTTTAGTGGCTTTGTGCCATTCGAATGGTGTATTCTTGTGTTGTTTTGTTTTGTCCTGGTTGTGTCCGTGCGTTTTGAGCATGTGTACGGTGTGTACATGGGCCGTTTGGTTGTAAGGTGCTGTCCTTGTATGTGACTTGGTACGACTCGTACATGCGGTGGTGATGTTGGGACCTGGGGTGCGCTCCGTACTTAGGAGGTTGTGTTGGGGGTAGGACCGGAACGTACTGGGGTGTACATAGACGGTGGTACGACACGTACTGGGGTGGGGGTACACGGGGGTGCGACACGTACTGGGGTGGGGGTACGACTGGAACGTACTGGGGTGTACATAGACGGTGGTACGACACGTACTGGGGTGGGGGTACACGGGGGTGCGACACGTACTGGGGTGGGGGTACGACCGGAACGTACTGGGGTGTACATAGACGGTGGTACGACACGTACTGGGGTGGGGGTACACGGGGGTGCGACACGTACTGGGGTGGGGGTACGACTGGAACGTACTGGGATGTACATAGATGGTGGGACGACACGTACTGGGGTGGGGGTACGACTGGAAGGTACTGGGGTGTACATAGACGGTGGGACGACACGTACTGGGGTGGGGGTACGACTGGAACGTACTGGGTGTACATAGACGGTGGTACGACACGTACTGGGGTGGGGGTACACGGGGGTGCGACACGTACTGGGGTGGGGGTACGACCGGAACGTACTGGGGTGTACATAGACGGTGGTACGACACGTACTGGGGTGGGGGTACACGGGGGTGCGACACGTACTGGGGTGGGGGTACGACTGGAACGTACTGGGGTGTACATAGACGGTGGGACGACACGTACTGGGGTGGGGGTACGACTGGAAGGTACTGGGGTGTACATGGACGGTGGGACGACACGTACTGGGGTGGGGGTACGACTGGAACGTACTGGGGTGTACATAGACGGTGGTACGACACGTACTGGGGTGGGGGTACACGGGGGTGCGACACGTACTGGGGTGGGGGTACGACCGGAATGTACTGGGGTGTACATAGACGGTGGTACGACACGTACTGGGGTGGGGGTACACGGGGGTGCGACACGTACTGGGGTGGGGGTACGACTGGAACGTACTGGGGTGTACATAGACGGTGGGACGACACGTACTGGGGTGGGGGTACGACTGGAACGTACTGGGGTGTACATAGATGGTGGGACGACACGTACTGGGGTGGGGGTACGACTGGAATGTACTGGGGTGTACATAGACGGTGGTACGACACGTACTGGGGTGGGGGTACACGGGGGTACGACACGTACTGGGGTGGGGGTACGACAGGAACGTACTGGGGTGTACATAGTCGGTGGGACGACACGTACTGGGGTGGGGGTACGACTGGAACGTACTGGGGTGTACATAGACGGTGGGACGACACGTACTGGGGTGGGGGTACGACTGGAAGGTACTGGGGTGTACATAGACGGTGGGACGACACGTACTGGGGTGGGGGTACGACTGGAACGTACTGGGGTGTACATAGACGGGTGGGGGTGTACATACACGGGGGGTACGTGTCGGACGTACGGGGGCTGGGGGGAGTGTTGGGCGCGTATGCGGGCACATGTCTCCATGGTTGCTGTAGGAGTTCGGTGCGGACGGTGTTTTTTCCATACGGTTGTGACCTCGGACGCACGGGATGGATTGTGATTCCTCGGTCGGACTTGACTTTTCACGTTTGTAAGGTAAATCGTCCGAGGACGTGTCGGACACATTTTCCGACCCGAGGACGTGTGGGGAAATATTCCCAATGCGGTTCGTAAGGACTTTTTACCATGCGAATCGTGATTGCCAGTTCGTACGGCACTTGTACGATTCGTACGGTAAAAAGACCGGATACGAGTCGCACAGGGGAATTTTTTACCGGATCGTGATCGGCACCATTATGTTAAGTGCCACTGCTGTATAATATTGTATATGTTACAATATTCTTGGCATGACCTGTTCTTAGCACACATCGAAGAATGTGTTGCTTTCTTGGAGGTACCATAATGGAATTAGAACGGAATCAGCCGGCTCCCCTCGGGGATACCTAAATAGGTTTAGGTATAAAAAATGTATTTCTCCCTTGGTGACCAAGTACCCCATGGAATTAAAATATGTACATAAAAAGGATCCTAGTCTATACACTTAGTAACATTTATAAGTGGTGATATGCAGAGTGCTTTTTGAGTGTTCTGCCAGCCAAAACTGGCAAATTTGATGTATTTCGGCTTCTTGAACATGATACAGTCTTTGGGCTGTTTTTCTTGTGCAGTCTTTTCGACTACTTTTGCGAGCTTTTCTTGTAAATATGACTTACAACTAATATTTACAAATGGTTTGGTTTCAGTGCAGTCTGTGGGCTGTCTCTTGGTTCTGTCCTAAGTGTTGATTTGTGGATTAACTATGTGTTTAAATGTCTATGTGGTTTGTGATTTGACATCGGTGGTACCTCTGTGAGTAAGTAGCGATTGCGTTTTTTATGTAAGAATGGCTAGCCTTAAGCACGCTGTATTGTGTGTTCTGAGTGTGTGACTCCCTTCTGTAAATGTCTAGAATGAGCTCAATGTGTTTTTTTTGTCATCATTCTGTTAGGCAAAATGTCATTTAATGAATTACATATTAAATAAAAAATCCAGAAATGAATGATGTAACATATGCTAAATAGCTGTACGATATCATTAAAATTGACAAAGTAAGCCACTATAGATATGTGCAAATTGCCACAATGGTACAGATAAAATTAGAATCCACATTCAATAGGATTAAAATACGGCTCATACAGAGGAAGAAAAAAAAAATGGTGTGCTTTGCAATACCTATGACTGAAATACAGAATGTTACAGCATTTTCCTTAGATGCATTGTATTAGATATTAAAAGGCATTCGCATCATCTGAGTGAATTGGTTGTTGCTGAACTAAACACGACATTACAGAACGATAGATTTGTGCTGGCTTGAAAGGTGTGAGATGTTGACGCCTGCTGGTCACAGCGACAGCTGCATACATAGCACATAGCTACTCCTGACCGCAGGCCACAGAGGGAAAATGCTGTGTCAACTAGATTTTAAGTCAGGGTAAACCTGGTATAAAGGCCTGCATTACAGAACTGTTGATTTTAAAAAAGTTTCAAAAGACAGTTTCATTATTTAGGATAACAGAGAAAGGATTGAAAGTAGGGATTTCCTTTCTTAATGCCTTTTTACATAAGCACATCCGTGGTTCTGATGTTAAATGATAACTGTCCTTTAAAAAGTGGTGCAGACTTTTCATGTTTCAAGTAAGGCTTCTGTGCTTAGGGTTATAAATGAATACATTTTGAAGGCAAAAAGGAATGAGGCTTGCTTTTCATACGTGGAACCATCAAAAGGGTTGGTGTTATTAAAAAAAAAAAAGGGGGGGGGAATTTTGATTATATAAAAAAAAATGTTCATTAAAAATAAGTGCACACATTTCTTTTTAATCTCTATACTGCCGAATTATCATACTGTGAACTCCTAGCATCAAAGTTGAATTTAAGCAGCGCTTTACCGCAATGGGGGTAACTAAAATAGAAAATGTCACTTTACGCAGGCATACAAAACTCATTTTTATAAGGGTGTACCTTATACATTTCTGATCCCCCTTCTCTGGGATATGTAGAGAACACCCTGGGGATCCCTAATATGCCAAAAGATTGTAGGTTATTCATTTTTAAGCTCCCCTAACACTAAAGTCGAAATTGGGCAGAATTCACGGCTTAAAAGCAGTTCTGCCCCTCAGGGCAGTTTTCAAACTGATCTCAGGCTTCAGTAATGCACACATGTACATATAGAACAAGCAGCCGACCTCTATACTGCTAGAACAGCTCACCGCACACATGCAAGTATAGAACAAGCAGCCGACCTCTATACTGCTACAAAAGCACACCGCACACTGCACACAAATGAAACTAAGTATAAAAACCCAGCAGAAGTTATTATCTTACCTCTAAATTACTGACAAACAGGAATGGAATAGGACTGCTTTTCAGCTATCAGTCTCCAGGGTCACTTTGAATTGGAACACTGCATTAAAAGCCTTGCACAAAAATAGAACAGCTGGTAAGGGTTAAAGGTCGAGTTCTGCATTTAGCAGCCTAGCAGGGCTCAGAGCAAGGTTTGCTTTGACACTTCGATCTCTGAAACTTTTTGAAAGACAAGATGACAGCGCAGGGATAGAAAGAAAAGTTTCGCTTACTATTTTTGTCAAAAGCAAGTTTTTGTGCACTGATATGAACAAAGGGAAATATAATGGTATATCTGGGCTCTGATGAAGAGAATAGCTCTGCCATGTATATAGCACTAATGCTTTTAGTTTGAAGATTATTGTGAAAGGGCTGAGATACGGAGGCAATGGGATTTAGTTTGAATTCATTCACCCTCATGTTGCAACTACTACAATTGCTAAAGGAATTGGTAGTTAGTTATTAATGTTTTCTAGCTAGCTAAATGTGCTATTTACCTCCTACAAGTGTGTTTGTGCCCACCTGCCACAAATAGAAGTAGATAGTGTCAACAGAAGTGAAACCTGTTTCAGGTTTTCCTACTGTCAAAATGGGGGAAGGAGGCTAGCTCCTCTACAAATTAAGGGTAGGCAAATTTATGTTTTCTCTCTCTTTTTGTTAATATCTTTTGAGCCTGTCTAAACTGTCTGTGAAACAGCCATGAGACGTTTAATTCGCTATTCAGTAATACTGTTTTAAAATTGTTAGCATTAATAAAATGAATATATAAATATGCTATGTTACTGCCCATCCTGTCTGATGAAATTATGAAAGGATGAGTAGTCTAGATTGCTGTTCCCTTATTTGACCTTTAAGGGGAACTAGATGTGGGTAGTTTTTGTTCTAAAATTCTCAGGTGATAACACCATTATTATTAGCTAGTCTGTGTAAATAAGCTGACAGTCCTTTTTAGAGCTGATGTTGCATAGTTTGGATTGTGGAAAGTAGAATGCAGGAAAGACGCCCATGTGATCCTTAGCAAACGTTTTTGAAGAAAATATTGTTTTATAGGAGTTTGTTTGTCACAAAATGTTCTGCTGGCGAAATGCATGTACCCACTATGTTGAAGTTTTTTTTTTAGTTCTTTACGTAATAAGAATCCCTGTTAAATTAGCAGTCCTAAGTGAGAGCATGGTCCTAAGTGTACAATGTAGGTGTTTTTATTGAGAAAAATCATTTTTTAGTGTCTGCAGTCCTGTACAAGTAATGTAAAGTCTATGAGTAAAAGTGTAGAACATTTCCTTTTTTTTAGGGTCTTCAGATGAATAATATAGGAATACACAAATGTAAGGATTTGGAGTATGTCTGTATTGTTTTTCTCTTTTCCTCAGAATTTAGTAAATGAACACAGACTTCCTTAGCTGCTTCAAATAGTGTAATAGGTACAGGGTTTTTACTCTCAGATAGATGAAGTGTGTCTTGGGTGCCTTGCTAATATATGGGGTGTCCCAAGACTAGGAAGTATTTTGAGACTATCCTTTCGGATGATAGATTATTTGTATGCCTTGTCTAAAGACCTTTTGTTCTGTCCACCAATAGATATTTTCTGCCTTACAACCATTGCCAGAGGGACCCGGACATCAGATCCAGCCTGGGAGTCAGCACCAGTCCAGTTTGAAGCCAAGGTGAAGGTAACCAGCACATGGCAACTAGGACCTCAGTGAAGGCAGAAGCACTGGGATGTGAAGTGTGTACCCCCGCCACTGTCTTGGGCGAAAGACAGGGTCACAAATCAGAAAATAGAAATCGCGGATCAAGTTTTTGATGTCCAGCTGAGAGAGTCACAGACCGACCAGAACGGCGAGGAGCTTTTGCTTGAGGTGACCCCTTTTGAAGCAAGGGTTGCTTCAGAGATCCTAGCATCAGGCCTCTGAATCCTGGTCCGAAGTGAATTCTATGTTCCTCCTAGATCATAGGAATGGCTTTAGCTCGTGCTAAAATGACCATCTGTTAAAGATTGCAAGAATCGCTGTTAGCATGAGCTGAAACCCATTTTGTACTTGGCAGCCATCTTAGTTAGCCATGTGCTTGCCATGTGCTTTCTCCCTCTTCCAGAGCCCTGCACATGCTCAGAAAGGCCTAGCTGTCAGAATGCACCTGCTCCTAGTAAAGAACTGTCAGGCTATTCTTGCTGATGTAAGGAGGAATGTCTCCCTTCCCACTTTGTTGAGCAAGTAAATTTTGTATAGTCATATTAGTCAGTAAGCATGCTTACATGTGCCAGGACCTCCCCTTGGTTTTATGCTGACTAATGTAACCTATGTATATATAAGGCCCCTGTTCTCTGTACTCCTTGGACTGGCTCCTACAGTGGCCTGAGGGTACCGTATGACGCAGTCTCCCTCATCTGATGTTATTAAAAATGTTATTTGTATATTACAGTTTCTGTGCCAATCTCTTCTTTGTTGGTTAAAAGGAGCAGGTGTATCAGTGAACACCTTAGGAGGTTTATTTTTCTTCACTGTATTTAATGATAAGGTATGATTGGAGAGATGACGGGCACTTTTGCCTGTTGGTAGAAAGAGAATCCGAGGAGGCGGTCATAAGGTGTGGGGGTACTAAAAAGGATTGTCACAGTGGGTGCCACCAGCACTAATGCTGGACCTGGCTGCTCACATGTCCCAAAACAACAGTGGACATGACTGCATTGGCGTCGAATTATGTCCGAGGCATGGACAACCAACGCTGCATGACACTGACGTGTGTTGGTGATGGACTACCCCGAGGTGAACATGGACGATTTCCTACGTTCCTTATTCAGGCATGCTGCTGCATTTGTCTGCATATCGTGGCACTACTCTTGGCTGCACTGACACACTTTTTTAAATAAAGTTTCCACATTTTCACTCGTCTCCAAATGTGTTGTGTCTGGATTTGTATGCCAATGAGTGTGTCACGCACTCTCTGGCTGCCTGCCATTCGTGAATTGCTACCCCATCCGGACTGTGGGTTTGTACCTATGCGTTCTCATGTGCCTCTTGCGTACTGACACTTTTGGACTCTTATCCGCCACAGGCATTTCTCTGCTGTGTTGGATTGTACGAATGTTTGTGTTTTGACAGCATTGTGTTGGAAGTTGATGTACTCTGCTTCGTATGTGTGTGTGCTGCATTATGTGTGAGATGTCCCTTCATGTGAGTTTTTGTTCACCCTTCTCCCTTTCAGGCAGCATGGTTATCACTTCTATGCTCGTTCAGTGGTGTGATGTTGACGGGTGGTGTGTGACTTGTGCTCCTTGTTGGTGTGTTTCATTTTGGCCATTGTTTGTCTATTCTTGTGCTGTGCTTAATTGTGCATGTGTGCCATTGTGCCCATCTCCCCCACCGTCACCCCACTCCTTGCTTCTTCCTCTTCCTGGTGCTGTTGTGTCCACACATAAATACATATAATGAACAAATTAGAATAGATTCTTCTAGGTTTCAAAACTCTCTATTGGTTTCTTTTTAATTTTCCATATAAACTGTTTTTTAAATATTTAAGGACACATAGAAGTCAGAAGTGCAATTTATTCTATCAACACACTTTCTAGAACATTCTACAACAAGTGCAGGTTAAAAGTTCATCAGTTTTTTTAAACCTAACAATATTTTTTTGCAACACTTTTTTTGAAAATTTAACGGCACGTGCAGGTTAAAAGTTCACAATTGTTTTAAGTTTGAACAGTGCCTTCCAAATGCAAGTAGCAGGTGTGGTTGAGTTGAGCAAATTTTAACCTATGATATGTACTCCACGTTGAAACTGTTTTTTCTTAACCAATCACAAAGATGCTTTTCCACAAAACAAATGTGCACCCTACTTTTAAAAAACAATGCTTTTTATCTCCAAATCAGGTATCATTTTGTATGGCAAAAAAAAGTAGTTAACCATCTTTAAACATGTCTCTTATTCTACGAAGGAACTACATGAGCTACAGACATCTTTCCATACCTTCGAGCCACACCTTCAAAATGCTAGTGTGGATCATAGGACATAGCTATATTTTCTGGTGCAAGAGGTATGCAGAACACAGACGTATTGACTTAGATCTAGGTTTACAAAATGTGGACATTAAATGGTTTGAACAGAGAGGATTGAAGTGGCACCAATTGTTCCTTTGGTTAAAACCTCTTTGCAGCTTCCACACCCTGACCTCACGATTGTGCATTGTGGTTGAAATGACCAAGGCACATTGACTGGAGTAGGTTTGGAAATGCTTATGAAGGACACCTTTGGACCACTGATGTTACTTTTGCCTCAAACTGACTTTGTATATTCCAATATATGCCAAAGACAGAAGTGGAAATGGTCAAAACAATTTTGTCCTCAGATTGAAAAATCTAGGAAGAATGTCAACAAAGCTGTGTCTGCATACCTCAGAGACCATAGAATGCACAGTGGTGAAGGGAGGGGGCGGGGCCTGAGGTGACATGTGTGCAAACAGGCCCTGTAGCATGTTTTAAATTGGGGAATTGATTCCTCTTCAATCATAAGGGTCCCTGGGGGCCAACTAGCCCACCAGGTACCTCAAGTATGTGCCACAGAGCTGTGTTGCAGAGAAGTGGCCCAGGCCACGCCCCTTTTTACACCTCTCTGCAATCGAGCTCTGCGACACTTACTGGAGGTACCTGGGGGGCTAGTTGGACCCCAGGGACCCTGAAGATTCAAGGGGACTGAATCCCCCAACTTAAAAAGCGCCACGAGGTGCGTTTGCACAGTGGTGAAGGACGGGGGCGGGCCTGAAGTGACATGTGTGCAAACAAGCCCTGTGTCACATTTTAAGTTGGGGAATTAATTCCCCTGCAATCTTGAGGCCCCCTGGGGGCCAACTAGCCCACCAGGTACCTCCAGTAAGCGACAGAGGCCTGCGTTGCAGAGAGGTGGTTTAGGCCATGCCCATTTTCACACCTCTCTGCAACGCAACTCTGTGGCGCTTACTGGAGGTACCTGGTGGGCTAATTGGACCCCAGGGACCCTCAGGATTCAAGGGGACTTAATCCCCCAACTTAAAACGTGCCAGGGGGCGTGTTTCCACAGTCGTGGGAGGGGGCGGGGCCTGAGGTGATGTGTGCAAACACGCCCTGTGGCACGTTTTAAGTAGGGGAATTAATTCCCCTTCAATCCTGAGGGCCCCTGGGGGCCAACTAGCCCACCAGGTACCTCCAGTAAGTGCCAGAGGCCTGCGTTGCAGAGAGGTGGTCCAAACCACGTCCTTTTTTACACCTCTCTGCAATGCAGCTCTGTGGCGCATACTGGAGGTACCTGGTTGGCTAGTTGGACCCCAAGGACCATCAAGATTCAATCTTAATCTCCCAACTTAAAACGGCCACAGGGCGTGTTTGCACACATGTCACCTTAGGCCCTCCTCCCCACTGTGCAAACATACCCCGTAGCGTGTTTTAAGAGGTAGTTTTAATCCCCCAACCCTATTATGTACTAGGGCCTTACAGAGGAGGTCATGCTAATCACAGGGGTACCCCAACGCATAGTGTTCCCTAGTGCGTGTAGGTGTTTTCATTGTATTCTAAGTGTCTTTCAGCATACCACTGGCTCTAGGCCTGGTTAGTCAGAGTCAGTTACCACGAGTACCCGCCAGAAAAAGTTGTGGGCACAGGATCATTTTGAAACAAGGCCTCTTTCTGCTCCTCTGTTGGTTCTTTCTGCACATGTCTTGCGTCTTCCTGCACTTTTCTTAATCTTTGTGGACTTCTGTTGCTTCTTTCTGCATTTCTTTTGCTTCTTTCTGTGAATGTTTTCTTCTTCCTTCACATGTCCTACCTCTGTAGGCATAGTTAGAAACTAGCATTTGAAAAACCTTGGAAATTCACTGAAAAAAACATAGGTTTCAGTCATTTTATGGTTAGAAATTAGCGTTTAAAAAACCTTTGAAATTCACTGAAAAAAAACGTAGGTTTCAGGCATGTTATAGTTAGAAATTAACATTTAAAAAACCCTAGAAATTCACTGAAAAAATCATAGGTTTCAGGGGTGTTATAGTTAGCTGGACATTTCACTCATACAAAACCATAGAAATTCCTCGGTTATAGTTAGTTCTGCTAACTATAACTCGCGCCCCTGCAATGCACTGCTGATGACGTCACATATTACTTCACTCATGACATATTCAGTGACATCACTGATGACATCACTGATGACATCTCAAATGACATCACTGATGACATCACTGATGACATCATCCGTGTGATAAAATGATGCACCTTCTCACACCCTAATATAACCTTTGATACACCCACTCTAAATTACAGACGGCAGTTCTCAAAACAATAGACAATCCAACAGCAATAACTACATACACACTCACTAATTCTTAGGTTTAAACACACATCCACTCACTCACCTGTACAGTCACTCATACTTTTGGTCACTCAGTAAAGGACTATCATATCCACTCATACACCTATATAAACACTCACACACCACCACTCATCCATAGAGGTACTCATATATCTAGTCAGTCATGCAAATAATTAATCACACTGCCATTTACTCACCTATACAGTTATACACACACCAGCTCAATAACTTATACAAATACTAGCACATTCTTACACTCTTATACAATCACTGATACAAGCACACACTCATCCATACAGCCACTCTCAGAATCACACACTCTCAAGGATCACTGACATAATATCGACTACTTAAAATATCGTTGCTAAATTATTGACTACAATATTATCGACTCACCATACTTATTAAAGAAAATACTAAAATATCGAGTACACAATATCGTCTTTAAAAAATATCGTATATCATTATATCGAACTTATAAATATCGTTAACAAAATTATCGTCTACTCTTAAATGACTATGTAAATGACAAAATTGTCGAAACCAGAAATATAGACAACCAAAATATAGAATATTTCACAATATCGACTATCTAAAAAACTATGAAGAAAATATACTTTAAGCACAACACATACATTAACATTGTAATATATAATAAAACACTTAAATAACATTAACATTTTCGTTCAAATACATACATTTAAAAATAAACATTCCATAAACAATATGAATACATTTCACTACATAAATAATTTTATAATTATTATACATGCATTAAACCACATTTAAAATTTTCTTTAAAGCATTTAATACTACAAATAAACAATGACTTACTACTAATAAGTTGCTAATTAGCGTTTCCCTTACATGGAAACAAACAGCCAGAAAATAAAAAATAAAAAATCAAGGTTGACCAATGACATGCTCACATTTCAAATTAAACCAATGAAATGAAGCAACTAATTAATTGCACACTATAAAAACACTACATTTCAACATCTCTTTCACAAGACAAACTGAAAAGAAGAAATAAGATGAAACTCTACTCAACTGTTTCCTGAAAGAAGATTTACAATCCAAAAGAAAATTTAACAACTACAGAAAGTAAGTTAAACTCTATTGATAAAGCAACAAATCTAGAATGCTACAGCTGAAACTATTTCTATAAATGAATTTACTACACTTTATTTAATTACATTCATATCTCCTCTATAGATACCTTCTAAACAGACAAAATATTTTGGACATCCCCACAACTCTAATATTAATCAATGTAAGTATATTTTAAATTTTTCCTACCCACCTACAAGTATTAATAAAAAAACATAATTCTAAAACATATTTATTCCTTATTTCTCTCCTCTACAGAAAACCACTGAACCATCCAAAACTACCTTCTACGCAATCACCTACTGGACCAAAGAAATAAGTAAGTATATAAACCTCAATCATTAAACAGCCTAAAATACGCAGCCAGAATGTTACTTTCCCCTTAAAACAGTATCACAGTCAAAAAAATGTATCCAACTATTAACTAATGTTTTTCTCTTATCAACAGAAAATCTATCTCCAAGATTAAACTGAAAGCTTGAAATCAGCTAATTAACATCTTTCAACACATCAAATTAAACATTGTAAGTATATTCACTAAAATTTAAATATATTTAAAATATCTATAACATTGTTTATATTTACAAAATATTTTTTCATCTCTCCTAGCATAATACAGAACAACATGACTGAAGGTGCAGAATTTATAACATCTCAAAAAAATAAAATGTTGTTATGTTATATGGGTTATGTATATACACAAGAAAAGCAAAGTGGTCTGAAAATGTTTTGGAAATGTAGCAAATACTACTCAAACAAATGCTATGGTAGAGCTATTACAAAAGAAACCACTGTTCTTTCTGTAAAAGAACATACTCACCCCCACAATATAACAGAGATAGAAGTTAGAAATGCTCTTGAAAACATTAAAGAAGTAAGTACTAGCACTGATAAACCCACCACCCAAATACTCAAAGAAAAATTATTAAAAATACCACACCATGCATCAGCACAATTACCCCCAATTGATTGTTTAAAAAGAACTATTGCTAGACAAAAAAAACTAACTACCAAAACACTACCTACCCCTAAAACATTTGAGACAGTAATCATTCCGCCAGAATTAAGCATAACTCACACTAATGAACCATTTATTTTGTTTGATAACAAATCTTCTGATAAAAGAATAATTATGTTTGCTACTGCAAACAATTTAGTGAAATTACAACAATGTGACACTTGGATGATGGATGGAACTTTTAAAGTTTGTCCAAAACCATTCTACCAACTGTACACAGTGCATGGATTGTACCAACATTCTAACATTCCATTCATCTATGCCCTCTTACCAAATAAACAGCAAACAACATACATAGAAATGTTAACCAAAATTAAAGAAGAAACCAATAATTATTTCCCACAAAAAATAATCATTGATTTCGAATTAGCCATGATCAATTCAATACTAAAAAATTATCCACACACAGCAATCCAAGGTTGCTATTATCATTTTAACCAGAGTCTATGGAGACATCTGCAAAAGTCCACCCTAAGTGTACAATACGCTACAGATAGTACTTTTGCCTACCAGGTTAAAAAACTAATAGCACTAGCATACGTTCCTGTAACAGATGTAGCAGAACACTATAATATTCTAATAGAAAGTCCCTATTACAAAAAGAACGAAGACAAATTAAGCCAACTCCTAGACTACTTTGAGGACACCTGGGTGGGAAGATTACATCGATCAGGACATAGAAGACAACCAAAGTTCCACATTCCTTGGTGGAATGTATACCTGAGTACCTTAAATAAACAATCCAAAACAAACAATAGTGTTGAAGGATGGCATAATGCCTTTCAAGCAACTACAAGCAGAGGGAAACCTACCCTACAAAAACTCCTGGAATCTCTACAAAAAGAACAAAGCTACCAAGAATTACGGATGCAACAATCTGTTACTCAAATAGGTCCTAAATTAACTAAACAAACCAAACAAATGTTTGATCTACTACAAAGTCAAGTAAACCTATACCCATCAACAAGTGGCCTAGACTACCTATCACTAATAGCCAAAAGCATTTTATAATTAACATACACACAGCTAATAAAAGAAATTGGTCAATACAATAAACAATTGCAATCATATATTAATACTATATTTTCCTAAATAATATATAATTGTCAGATATATTTCATTTTCATATAGAAAATATATATGTACAATTAAATATTATTTCTGTAAATATAATATATATAACAATAAACTATAATAACATTTCCCACCCAAATTATAACAAAATATAAATTACCATTGATGTAGCCATACAAGATGAATTCCACCAAGCAAAACTCCTTCCATTTGTATGTCAATCCATAGTAATAATACAAATTTTGCCCCACCAAAAATGAAAAAATGAACACATCCAATGTAAATCCATCCTCGACAAATCCAAAAACGTGAAACCCTCAAAACCCGAAAAATAGGTCAAAATAGTAACAAACGCTCCTGGAAATCCAGGTGAAAAAAAAGTGTGATAACTTTATTAGTTTCATTAACTAAAACACACTTTCTAAAAAAAACAAAATAACTTCTCTCTTTCCATCATAATATCCAAACCCTAAAAAACCCGAAAAGAAGTAAAAAATAAAAAAAACGCTCCATGAAATCCCATAAAAAGTTAAAAAGTGTGTTAACAATATTACTTAAATCAAGTAACACACACTTTTAAAAAAAAACGCGTCTTGGTCTTCGAAAAAACATCGATCAACATTTACCTGAAAAAAGAACAAAACATACCCACCCAGACAATCACACCCAAATACATGAAATAAATATAATTACATCATTTCAAACAACACACATTTAATCACAATATTTACTTCTAAAACTACGTCACAACCAGTAAACAACCACACGTAACTAAATCATTACTAACACCTCAAAAACACCCAAAACATTTAACATTATCAATCAATACACTATAAACATCCTAACTACCCTAAACATAAGTATTTAATAACACTTAATACTTAAAACACCCCTTACCTTGCTCAACGCGACGCAGCTTCCGACCGCGAGCTTCCTCAGTCCAAAATGACCCAAAAAAACATGAAGCGGTTACAAAATAATCCCATTCAAATGAAAATCCCTACTTAAATCAGTGTAAATACATTAAAACAATAAAAAACATCATTATAATCATATATAAAAATAACATAAATTTATCTAAATTCTTAAAAATGATTTTCTAATAAACAATACCTTTAAACATTATATTCATAATAATTAAAAATACATTATTATTATGATTATAATACAGTAATATTTTTTTCACAACTGTACAAACTATAATAAAATGTATGTTATTATTTAAATTTTATTTACGAAACGTACATGTTGAAAATCTTTTTTTCATATAATTATAAAATATAAAAATTAATAATATTAACATTTCCTACAATAATATTATTAATCATCATTAAAAATACATAGCATAAAAATATACTATTTGTCATGTACTAATTATGTACAACAACATAATAAAAATGACACAATATTCTTCAGAAATTACATATGCAATGATTTTTTTTATGTATATAGCCAACAAACACATTATTATATGAATACTGTAAGAATATGTTTATTTACAATGTAAAAAAGTAATAAATGTTATTTTTTTTGTAATTATCAATACTTCTGTTATAAAATATGATGATATCAATAAATTGTATTTTCCTTAAAACATTGCAAAAATACACAAATGTATGCATATTTGCTGTATCTCTACTAATGTATACTTCATTCTGTAAATAAAAAAAACAATAATCTCTCTACTTTCTTCAACAGAAATAAAGCTTATATAAAAATATAAAATGTGTCATTGGATTTCATAATTTATTACTATCACATATATAATTTAGCTAATTTAATTGTTTAAAAATGTAAATAATCACATTTTTTCCAACATTAAATCCAAAAACATACTTCATTAACACAATACATATACATTCTGCACACTAACCCTATACAAATTACTATTCCCATTTCACCTATATTAAAGTCAGGAAAAGTGCTCGACACTAACCCTATATAATTTACTATTCCCACTCCAGTTAACATAAAGTCAGGAAAGGTGCTGGACAGTAACCCTATATAATTTACTATTCCCACTCCAGTTAACATAAAGTCAGGAAAGGTGCAGGACACTAACCCTATATAATTTACTATTCCCACTCCAGTTAACATAAAGTCAAGGAAGGTGCTGGACAGTAACCCTATATAATTTACTATTCCCACTCCAGTTAACATAAACTCAGGGAAAATGCTGGACAGTAACCCTATTTAATTTACTATTCCCACTCCAGTTAACATAAAGTCAAGGAAGGTGCTGGCCAGTAACCCTATCTAATTTACTATTCCCACTCAAGTTAACATGAAGTCAGAGAAGATGCTGGACACTAACCCTATATAATTTACTATTCCCACTCCAGTTAACATAAAGTCAGAGAAGATGCTGGACACTAACCCTATATAATTTACTATTCCCACTCAAGTTAACATAAAGTCAGAGAAGATGCTGGACACTAACCCTATATAATTTACTATTCCCACTCCAGTTAACATAAAGTCAGGAAAGGTGCTGGACAGTAACCCTATATAATTTACTATTCCCACTCCAGTTAACATAAAGTCAGGAAAGGTGCAGGACACTAACCCTATATAATTTACTATTCCCACTCCAGTTAACATAAAGTCAGTGAAAGTTCTGGACAGTAACCCTAAATAATTTACTATTCCCACTCCACTTAACATAAAGTCAAGGAAGGTGCTGGACAGTAACCCTATATAATTTACTAATCCCACTCCAGTTAACATAAACTCAGGGAAAATGCTGGACAGTAACCCTATTTAATTTACTATTCCCACTCCAGTTAACATAAAGTCAAGGAAGGTGCTGGCCAGTAACCCTATCTAATTTACTATTCCCACTCAAGTTAACCCCTTCGATGCTGCGCAGATTCCGCCGCTGTGCTGGCGGAATCTTGCGCGGGCGGGGTCATGACGGAATGGTTCCGTCATGAGCACAGCTCAACCGTGGGTCATGACGGAACCATTCCGTCATGAGCACCGAAGGGGTTAACATAAAGTCAGAGAAGATGCTGGACACTAACCCTATATAATTTACTATTCCCACTCCAGTTAAGATAAAGTCAGGGAAAGTGCTGGACAGTAAACCTATATAATTAACTATTCCCACTTCAGTTAACATAAATTCAGAGAAGGTGCTGGACAGTAACCCTATATAATTTACTATTCCCACTCCAGTTAACATAAACTCAAGAAAGGTGCTGGCCAGTAACCCTATATAATTTACTATTCCCACTCCAGTTAACATAAAGTCAAGGAAGGTGCTGGACAGTAACCCTATATAATTTACTATTCCCACTCCAGTTAACATAAAGTCAGGGAAGATGCTGGACACTAACCGTATATAATTTACTATTCCCACTCCAGTTAACATAAAGTCATAGAAGGTGGTGGACAGTAACCCTATATAATTTACTATTCCCACTCCACTTAACATAAATTCAGAGAAGGTGCTGGACAGTAACCCTATATAATTTACTATCCCCACTCCAGTTAAAATAAAGTCAATGAAGGTGCTGGACAGTAACCCTATATAATTTACTATTCCCACTCCAGTTAACATAAACTCAGGGAAGGTGCTGGACACTAACCCAATAAAATGTAATATTCCCGCTCCAAAAAGATAAAACTGAGAGAAGGTGCTGCTTATAACATCACTTAAAATATTAAAAATATACATTTATTAACTATGAGATATCATTTAAAAACTATTACATTTTACAATACTATAGTTACAACAATACCCACCCCTATCCCATATTAACCCTAATTCCATAAAAAAAAATGTACAATATATTTTCCATAAAATTTGCAAATATACAATTATTTAATTATAATTTTTATTTAAAATTTTTAATTTCACAATATTTACTAATAAATTGAATTGTTTTATGATCTATTTTTATACTATTATTTTTTACAATTACTCCCCAACCTTCTCCCCTAATTTACCCACATCCCACCCATAAATACAACATAAATATTGAAATTATAATTTCCAAATAAAAGTATATAATTAGATTTTTAAATTAAATTTTCACAAATTTAAATTATTGCCAATTATATATTTAGTTATTAATCTATAATTTTGTAATAATTATTAAAATACAATCCACACACTTACACCCTATTAACTCAACTTCCCAACCATGAAACCAATAATTAATTTCGAAATTAATTTGATTTTTTTTTTTACAATTTTCAAAATTATATTAAAAATTTTAAATTTCTAATTCTTTAATATTAATATTTATAACTTATTATCAAATCTTACTGTAATATTTTTAATACACTCCCCACCCTTATACACTAATAACTCTACATCCCACTCATAAAACAAAATTAAAATTTCATTATAATTTTAAATTATATAATTTCGAATTTACATTAAAATTTTGAAATTTCGAATTCTAAAATATTTAATATTTTTACATTATTATCTGATTTTACAATAACATTTTTAAAACACTCCCCACCATTCTCCCCTAATAACCCAACATCCCGCTCCTAAAAATATATATAATTTCTTGATTATTTTCAAAATTATAAATATTTAATTTACAAATTTCATTACAATTTACTATTCATAATTATTTATTATTTATTATTTTTAAATTATTATCTGATTTTACACTAATATTTTTAAAACACTCCCCACCCTTATCCCCTAATAACCCAACATCCCGCTCCTAAAACATATCATACAATAAATTTCTTAACACTATTAATTATATTTTAAAAATTAATAAAGTATTTATACATATAATTAAACAATTTACTCATTCAATATACACTAAATAGACATTTTAAACAATATATATATTATATTTCGATATTTCTAACAAAACGAATCAATCGATATTATCTACAAACGATATTACTACATCGATATTTCATACTTCGATATTTTACTAAACACAAAAAAAACATATTACTTACCTCGATATTCTACACTTCGATATTAATGTTATCTCGATATTTTAACTTCGATATTCCTGTTGTTCGATATTATTTTTTCGATATTATGTCTATTTACCACTCTCACTTATAGCCATTTATATACTCCAACACACATATATACTGCCTTTCACATATGTAGTTACTCACACATGTACCACTGAGATATACATTCACTCACTAACACACCCATACACACACTCACCCACCCATACAGTCCATCACAGATGCACTCTTGAAAACATGCACCCAGTGAATCACCCACTCACACATCTATGCACAGAGTCACACACACCCCACCCAATAAATACTCAGGCACCCATACAGATACTCAGACAACCAATCAATAACACATATAGACACTCATGTAGCTATTCACAAACCCATGTAGTCAGTTACACACCAACAGACAGACGGATACAGACATTCGCACAGTTTAGTCACTAACCCATGCATTCAGTAAGATACGTTTAATCACTCACTTATAGAGTCAGTCACGCACCTACTAAATCATCCATTCAGACACTTATACACCCACTCATTCTTCAATACGCCTTTCCCTATATATATTAAACATATTTCAACTTTACAGAAATACACAGTCACTGGGTGATGTCATCAGTGATGTCATCAGTGATATCATTTGAGTTGTCATCAGTGATGTCATGAGTGATGGCACTGACCATGTCATGAGTGATGCAATATGTGACGTCATCAGCAGTGCATTGCAGGGGCGTGGGTTATAGTTAGCAGAACTAACTATAATGGAGGAATATCTATGGTTTTGTACGAGTAAAATGTCCAGCTAACTA
The DNA here is from genome assembly GCF_964204655.1 of Triturus cristatus. NCBI lineage: Eukaryota > Metazoa > Chordata > Amphibia > Caudata > Salamandridae > Triturus > Triturus cristatus. The sequence continues at coordinate 17,589,651 of NC_140581.1, forward strand.
TAACACCCCTGAAACCTATGGTTTTCTCAGTGAATATATATATACATATATATTCATATATATATATATATACATATATAAATATATACATTATCTACTGGCGGCCGCCAGTAGATAGTTATAGTTAGGACCGAGTCTCCATAGGAAATCTGAAAATTCTATTTTGAATAACTTTGGCGCCGGTTGACGAATCCTCCCGATATTTTCAAAACAAATGGGGCGCTCCGTTCAGCTCCTACCCTGAAAGTCTCGGGGTGATTCGTCAAGTGGGGGCCGAGAAAAAGGGGGGGGGGCCCAAAACGCGTTTTCCCCATGTATTTTTCCATAGGACCTTTAGTCGCAGCTACAGCCCGAACGGCTGAACAGAATTACTTGAAATTTGGCAGAGAGGTAGCCATAAGGTCAAGGAAGTGCCTTTTGCAGGTCTGGTGTAAATCTGTTCAGTATTTCCTGAGAACATAACATTTAAAAGCATATCAATATCTATGCGCGCGCAGCGTGCGCGCACTGTGCAAGCCCTGTGCGCGCACCCTAACGTGCACGAGTGTAATTCTGATTGGTTGTTAGATGTCAGTAAACATTCGAATCGGTCGAAATCAGGAAGTGTCGGCCGCCATTTTGTCTGTCGCACAGAAAAGGAAAGGTGGAGAACGTGAATAGGGGGCAGAGTAGGGAGTTCTTGACCCCCTAGCCATTGTCAGGGGGTCACAGTAGGACCACGAAGGGCCAAAAAAAAGATTTTAATTTTTTTTAAAAACATCGCGGGGTGCGCGCACTCTGCGCGCACCTGAAAAAAAACCTTAAAAAAATAGAAATAAAAATCAAGTTTAAGTGTTTAGATATTAGGTGGCTCTAAAAAGAGCCCATGTGTTTATTGAGTGTTTTTCGGTACCTACAAGTAAGTACCGATGCAGAGTCTAAAGTTCAAGAGGAAGACTCTGTTCCCTTCATCATTGAAATGTACACCGTCTCCTCTATAAATGCCCTGCATGTTGTAACGCAAGTTGTTGTGGTATATAGAACCCATACCATAGTCTCTGAGGAAAGCAGAAACAGACTTATTGACGTGCTTTCTTGCTTTGTCAATCTGTGGACAATGTTGGTTGGACCAGTTCCACTTTTGCCTTTGGCATGTATTAGAATATACAAAGGCAGTTTGTGGAAAAAGTGACATCAATTGCAAAAAGGTGTCCTTTACAAGCATTTCCAGACCTACCCCAGTGAAAGTGCCTAGGTCATTTCCACCACAGTGCACAATAATAAGGTTAGGCTGTGGGAGATGTAGAAAGGATTTCACCAAAGGCATTAATTGATGCCACTTTAACCCTCTCTGACCAATCCATTTAATGTCTACATTTGGCAAAGCAAGGTCTTTCACAATACCTCTTTTTTCTGCAAATTTTTCACTCCAGAAGACAGAGCTATGACCTACAATCCACACTGTGAACATCTTCCAAGGAGATCTGGATGCACTCAGGAGGTGTCTTTCAGTAGAATGGCAATATGAAAAGAAAGACAGTTGAAAAATTGAGGCATACATACTTTTTTTTAATAAAAAAAACTCATTGGCTGATTCAAACCATTTTACAGTTAAAACAAGGCTGTATGTTTACATTTTTAAAAGCATGTTTTGGATTGGTTCAGAAAAATGTGTTCCCACTGAACATTACTTTGGATTTGCTGTTAGGTTTGAAAAGTCAAGCACTCTTGCTCTTTGGATTAGAAACACTGTGTGCTGAACTTCTGACCTCTCTGCTCACACCAGTGTTCCATGACCTGTTGCTATGGTAGCAGGCAGAAGTCATGTTGGGGGAAGGGATGATTTGGAAAAGGGTTGAAATTTGCAACCAATAGAAATGTGCTATTCCATTTGAAAAATGTGGGAAGGACTGTGATTTGACATTAACATGTATATGTGTGAAAAAAGGGAGGGAAACATTGCCATTTACTGGTTCTGGTGAGAGGAGAGAGGTGTACAGCTCTGAGATTCTGGGTCTGATAATCTGCTGTTTGAGTGCCACATTTCTTTCTCAACTAACTCATTTTAAAGGTGAGTTATGAGTTTGAGAGGGGATGTATGTGGTGAGTTTTGATATAAATAATAGAATTGTGATTCTTCTTTTAAAGTTGTGTTTTACATTTTGTGTTTTAGGAGATATTTAACTGTCTTGAACTTGTAAGATATTATGGAGTATGTCTTCACTATAAGTTAAGGTGTACTGGTATCACTGAGGAATACTGTTTTGTGCCTAGAATCACATCATGAGTCTGTCTGCACACGGGAATTGTTGTTGTAGATTTAATTTGTGTTGCTCATGGTCTCAAGTAGCTGTTATGACATGTGCTCTTTTCTGCTTCTCTAAAATATAAGGAAAATGTGTCAGGCTGTCACAGTAATTATCACTTGCTCCACCACAGTAGTAAATGTGCATTGAAATTGCCAAAGAAAATATCACTTTCTGCCTAGAATCACACCATGAGTCTGTGTGCACACAGGAATTGTTGTCAGAGATTTAATTTGTGTTGCTGTTGTTCTGTAAAACTTGCACTTTCAAGAAAGGGCCAGCTTTTTTTCTTCAACTGTGATGGTTAGCACTCAGCAGAAATCACGATCTCACAAATGAGAGGCAAATGCTAACACATTTGAAATCAACAGGGTAGATTTTCCTTCCAATCTTGTAATGGGTGAGGTTGTTCCTACATGTTCAAAACTCCAATTAACCCTTACCACACATGTACTCTTACACACATCTCTGCAGTCTCATGCAGTTGTGCAAGTCTCCATGCAGATTTCTCTTGCACCTGACAATACACAGTCTCCAGAAACACACTCTTTGCACACATGCAGCAGCTTCACCCACACTCCCATGCATACTACTCAGCTCTGTGTTGTGTTTCAGATAGCAGTGTGTAACGCAAACACATTCAACGTCACCAAGGCTCATTTCCTTTGCTCTAGTCTAATCACTCACCCTGTAACACATGCTCATGCTCTCAAGGAGCTGTTAGGACATGTGCTCTTTTCTGCTTCTCTAAAATATAAGGAAAATGTGTCAGGCTGTCACAGTAATTATCACTTGCTCCACCATAGTACTAAATGTGCTTTGAAATTGCCAAATAAAATATCGCTTTCTGCCTAGAATCACACCATGAGTCTGTGTGCACACAGGAATTGTTGTCAGGGTTTTAATTCATGTTTCTCTTGTTTTGTAAGACTTGCACTCGTAGGAAAGGGTCAGCTCATATGATAGGATTTGAAAAGCTCAAAAAAAATTGTAATGAATTAAAATTACATAAAGGTATTTTTTTTCAGTTTCTTGCAGGTATTGCTGAGCAACAGTGACAAAATTTAAAGATGCCTATAAAGTCAAGAAAGAGAAAAGAAAAGCAACAACAACTATATTTGAACACAACTGGTAAAAAAGAAAAAGTCTTCTGGTAAGCAGACTAAAGAATTTTTAAAAAATATCTTCAAAAACACAAAAAATGTTAAAAAGATATCTTCAAACAGTGTTTCAAGTACAAAACAACAACAGAGTCGACAGCAAAAACAAAATGCTAATGTACAATCAGAAGTAAGAAAGAGTGACTTAACACGAAAAATAGATTTTAAAAACATTCGTCGAAAAATGTTTCAGAGAAGAGTGATGTTAAATTTGCTAAAGGATGTGAAAAAATATAAGAAGAAAACCAAATTTTATAAGAAAAAGAAATTTATTGAAACTATTGTTACGAAGGCTTTGGAAATAAAAAACAAAACTATTCATTTTAATTTTGAACAGGATGCGTAGATTAGATAAATTAGTCAATGCAATGAAGTCACAAAGCAAAAGGAAAAGAGTAGTGAAAAAAAATAACTTTTGTAAAGTGTTCTTAGGAGAATGGAACCATAGTTCAAGTACTGAACCATTTTTTAATGAAGAGAGTTATCTTCAAAGTAATAGTTTGTTGCATGCAGTTGACACCAATGGTAGAGCATATGAAGTTAAAGATGGTTGTGTAATGGAAAAGGAGAAAATGGTTCCAAGAAATGAGGAAGAAGTGATGGCTGATGAGGTTATGGGGAGACGTCCTAAAGCCCCAGTGTACACTTGGAATTGTAGTAGTATTTGTACTGTGCGTCAGGAATCTATTGATAAATTACATGACTTTCTAAGGGAATATAGTAAAAAGAGTGTTAAACAGAAGATTAAGGTGCTACAAAGACTAGATCCATGCAGAGTGAGAGAGAATACTGGTTTGCAAGGACATTCTCTGGCTTGTCTATTTAGGAAAGTTTGTCAAAGTGTTTTTCACCATTTTAGGATGCTGACAGTACATCATACTGAAATGAGAAAGTTTGTGAGAACATTGTATTTTGCTAAAAGTCCAGCACTAAAGTTAAATGAGTTGAATAATGCTCTGTTCCGTGGATCTGTATCAGACGTAGTGAAGGTTACTGATGAGATTCAGTTTTGTTACTTTGGTCCAGAACAAGAAAGTGTAGAAAATGACACAGTTATTGATGAAAATGTGGAAGAGAATGTAGAACTCACTGTTAGTAAAAATTTTGAAGATGAAATGACAAAATTTACTATCATCTCTAATGAAAGACCAAATATTACTTGTATTTGGTGCCGGAGAAGTCATTATAAAACTCAAACAAGGAATATTGATCTGTATAAAAAAAGTGAAAATGAAGATAATTATAAGTGGAAAGATTTTGCAACATATATATTTCTGGAAAATTGTTTTGAATTGGGTGAAGATCAGCGTATTTGTAAATACTGTTATAACAAGTTAGAAGAAAATAGAATGCCAGCTAGAGCTGTACATAATAATTTAGAATTGGTTGATATTCCTCCAGAACTTTCTGATTTAAATACGTATGAGTCTATACTCATTCAATGTGTCCATCCGTTTCAGACCATAGTGCGCATGGAGCCCAAAACAGGTAAATTACCTCCTTCAGATTTACAAAGAGGGTTAAAAGGAAGAGTTGTCTATTTGCCATTGGATTTGAAAAAAAATATGGAAACAATTGATGCAGATACTTTGGAAACTGAACCATTAGTTATTCTGGTTAATGGTGTACCTACAAAGAATAAGAAAATTTGGCAGGAGCTGGTAGATGTATGAAAAGTACAAAGAGCAAATTTGTATTTGAAAAAAAATAATAAATGGTATGAAGCAATTTATATGGATGAAGATGAAGAAGTTTTACTAGAAGACACAGGAATACCAACTGGGCAAATTGAAAAAGTGGATAAGTCAAAAGAAGAAGAAATTTATGAACATTTCAACATACATCCTCTTCATTCTAAAGAAGTTATGGGAAACGCTATTGATCTGTTTCAGATGAAGAAAGCAAAAGGAACTCCTGTGAGTGTATGGGAGGAGAGCTTGGAAGCTCGTTGTTTTCCCCAACTGTTTCCTACAGGAGAAGGTGGACGATATGATGAACGTCCAGTACAGATTCCTGCTTCTGAGTGTTGGACTACAAGATTATATGCAGAAGATCCCAGATTTCATCAAAGTATTCCTTATTTGTTCCATCTTTTATTTGAAAGTGACTTGTCTGCACTATCTTATGCAGTAAATCACATTTTAAAAACTGGAGTACATCTACATAATGTGTCAGCAAAGGACTTTATCAACAAAGTGCAACAGCGAGATGATCATTTGGAATCTCAATTGATCAATTTGATGGCTTGTCAGCGTGGGACTAATGAATATTGGTTCCGACGCCATGGAGAATTGAAGTGTATGTTACGGAATTTAGGAACTCCTACATGGTTCCTTACCCTGAGCTGTGCTGAGTACGCTTGGGATGATTTACTGGATTTTCTGCGAGAGGCAAATTCAAACATTAAAAACATCCAATACAAGACAGCAGGAGAATTGTGCTCATTGGATCCAGTTAATGTTTGCAGATATTTTAATCATAGATTTGAGGCTATGATGTCCTTCATCTGCAATAAAAAAAATCCACCTATTGGAGAAGTTGTGGATTTCTTTTGGAGAAAAGAGTACCAAGCAAGAGGTGCTCCTCATATTCATATGCTGTTGTGGATCAAGGATGCCCCAAAATTTGGAACAGTTGCTGATGAAGCAGTTTTATCTTTCATTGAAGAATATGCAACATGTGCTATACCTAAAAGCACAGAAGAGAAAATCTTAAAAGAGCAAGTTTTACGTTTCCAAAGTCATCGGTGTGAGTAAAGATAAATTCTACACCAAGGTGCCGATTACGATCCGGTAAAAACCGGGTACGAACCGTCTGTCGAAGCGTTTTCCCCGTCCGACTCGTACCCGGTCGTAAAACTTTACAAACATGGAATTACGATTCGCACGGAAACACCATTTCCGTACGAATCGTAAAAAACACCGACCGACGAAAATATACATACGAATGTGATCCGGGAATGCTGCGACGTGACGTCGGGACGCTTTCAGGCAGCGTTTCACGACCCAGGAATTACGATTCGAACCGACAGCAGTCCGGACGGCAATATTTTTACGGCACCCAAAAAGTGCCGGAAAAGCAAAGTACGGCACGAATCGACCAGAGTAGGTGGCCCGGTACGCACCGTACCCCCCCCCAGCCCCCGTACGTACACGCCGACCCCCCCAGCCCCCGTACGTACGCGCCGGCCCCCCCCAGCCCCCGTACGTACACGCCGAACCCCCCTGTATGTACACCCGTGTACGTGTCGAACCCCCCCGTGTACGTTCGAGTCGAACCCCCCGTGTACGTTTGAGTCGAACCCCCCCGTGTACGTTCGAGTCGAACCCCCCGTGTATGTACACCCGTGTACGTGTTGAACCCCCCCGTGTACGTTCGAGTCGAACCCCCCCTTGTACGTTCGAGTCGAACCCCCCGTGTATGTTCGAGTCGAACCCCCCCTTGTACGTTCGAGTCAAACCCCCCCCGTGTACGTTCGAGTCGAACCCCCCCTTGTACGTTCGAGTCGAACCCCCGTGTATGTTCGAGTCGAACCCCCCCCGTGTACGTTCGAGTCGAACCCCCCCGTGTACGTTTGAGTCAAACCCCCCCGTGTACGTTCGAGTCGAACCCCCCGTGTACGTTCGAGTCGAACCCCCCGTGTATGTACACCCGTGTACGTGTCGAACCCCCCGTGTACGTTCGAGTCGAACCCCCCCGTGTACGTTCGAGTCGAACCCCCCGTGTACGTTCGAGTCGAACACCCCCCGTGTACGTTCGAGTCGAACCCCCCCGTGTACGTTCGAGTCGAACCCCCCCGTGTATGTACACCCGTGTACGTTCGAGTCGTACCCCCACCCGTGTATGTACACCCGTGTACGTGTCGAACCCCCCGTGTACGTTCGAGTCGAACCCCCCGTGTACGTTCGAGTCGAACCCCCCGTGTATGGGGTGGGGGTACGCACCGTACATACACGGGTGGGGGTACGACTCGAACGTACACGGGTGTACATACACGGGGGGGGTTCAACTCGAACGTACACGGGGTTTCGACACGTACACGGGTGTACATACAGGGGGGTTCGACTCGAACGTACACAGGGGGGTTCGACTCGAACGTACACGGGGGGGTTCGACTCGAACGTACACAGGGGGTTCGACACGTACACGGGTGTACATACAGGGGGGTTCGGTGCGTACGTACGGGGGCTGGGGGGGGTCGGCGCGTACGTACGGGGGCTGGGGGGGGTCGGCGCGTACGTACGGGGGCTGGGGGGGTCAGCGCGTACGTACGGGGGCTGGGGGGGTCGGCGCGTACGTACGGGGGCTGGGGGGGGTCGGCGCATACGTACGGGGGCTGGGGGGGGTCAGCGCGTACGTACGGGGGCTGGGGGGGGTCGGCGCGTACATACGGGGGCTGGGGGGGGTCGGCGCATATGCGGGCACGTCTCCATGGTTGCTATGGGAGTTCGGTGCGGACGGTGTTTTTTCCATACGGTTGTAACCTCGGACGCACGGGATGGATCGTGATTCCTCGGTCGGACTTCACCTTTCACATTTGTACGGTAAATCGTACGAGGACGTGTCGGACACATTTTCCAACCCGAGGACTGTGGAAATATGGATTTTTCCGATCAGTTATGTCCCCTATCTTGGACCCCAACGGTTTCATGTATGAATCACAAGTACATGTATGTTCCCTCCAGTTCCAGTTATGAAGACGCAAACACATGTGCGTCCACCGTCAACATGTCCTCTTTCAGATCCGCCATGAATAGGCTGGATATTCCATTCCTAAGTATGAAAGGCCACCGGCTTTATATGGTTCACTTATGCCATTTTACAGTCCAGGCAAATAGGCCCTGATTCTGTCATCAAGCTTTTCTTGCTTTCTGCCTCTGAAAGCTCCAGTCTGAGCCTGCATCTGTGACCATGAACTTTGTCTCATTCCCTGCGCGGCTCACGATGCCTGTCATCAGCCTGTTGCCTGCCAAAAACTGTATTTCACCTTCGAAATTATCTGCTCCGCTCCCTACCCAATGCATTCCTGTCTAGTAGTTTAAGTAAACATTCTTCCAGCTACCGAGCAAAGGCCCGGCTTCTCTGTCTTTATGCAAGTAATTCATAGCCCTATTATTATGGAAGACTTCTGCCCCCGCATCCAGTGTAGACACTTAGACGCTTGTACACGCACTAACAGTCAGTATAGTCAGTATAGAATAAGATTCTACTCTAAGAGACCTCTCTTTTGGATAACATAGTTCTTTAAACACAGGATGTCAGATATGATTTGGGATTAGGTTGACTTGACCCTCCAGACATCTGTCGCCACATGTAGAGCTAAATGTCAAGTCCCCTTCACCCCCTAGTTGCACGTTAATCACACGTCATGCTGCTGTGCGCGCATTTCTGCCAAGTATTTCTGCTGACATTGCGAAATTCCTTCATGGAACCACCCTATTATGACATCATACCTGATGATGTTCTTTAGTTACACCCAGTTACGCCTACTTTTGCTACGCATGTATCTTTTATCTTCACTGTCAATTGTTACGCCTCCTGCATTTGCTTCACTGTAATGCCTATTGTATAAAAGTGTTTACTTATCGATAAAGTATGTACTCCACTTCCTGAACCTCCGTGGTGATGGAACTTGGAGTCAACGATTCGAATCGTCCATTGGAATAAAGCCCATTCTGAACCTCTAATACCACGGATTTTGCCTCTTATTTACTGAGCTATTTTTATTATGTTTCTGTATCAAATTAAGTCGCGGTAATTAAATTATTTACCACATGAATGGCGCCCGAACAGGGACACTTTCTCATCTCACGCGCCGGCGGTGCGTTGCAGGCCCGGTCTCCTGCCACAGCTGGACGGACAACAACGCGTACCAGCAGGATTTCCTGTATCTCCCTCCGGTCAAGCGGGGGCGACTGAGGCTGCGATCAACACCCAGACGAGGCGGTGAGAAGTGCGAAGTATCCCGACCAGAGCCTAGCTGAGAGAGCAAGATCCGAGGTATACAGAGGCCCACCAAGTTCCGAAGTTCCGAAGTTCCGAGGTTTCCGACGTTCCGAAGTTTCCGAAGTTTTCGAGTCGAGTCCAGTCCAGTCCAGTTCAGTTCCGTTCCGAGGCCTTCAGTTCCGAGCTACCCGGTGAGTACCATTACTGGGGAGGCGTTCCGACGTGCACATAGCCTGTGCCGGTCAAGACGGGTTTGGGTACACAAATCCGGTCTGCACTGTTTTAGCAGTGTATCTGTACTGTTTAGCAGTATATCTAGTATATCGAGTATATAAATTCAGAATAATTCAGTTAATGCCGAGTATTATGTTCAGTGATTAAGTTTTCTTAGATCATCATCATCATTGTTGCTCATTTAAATGTTAAATGTTAAATGTGTTAATACGTCCTGCATATTGTGGTATGAATGACTGTTCATTATTGTGTTTATTGTATTAATATTGTATTAAGTTTGTTCAAGATCGAGTATCAGATCAGTTCTCAATATGCCGCTCTTTTCGAAATTAAGACAGATCACAACTAGAAAAGGGGTACTCGAAGAAACTGTTCCTATTCCTCCTAGGGACACTCCAGGGTACTTCATGTATCATAAACACGGCTTAGACGCTATATTATTTCTCGATTTATGGGTAGACTACACCAAGGAATTACCAGAAAGTCAGAGGTGGCCCACAGCTGGGACCTGGGATGCGGAGTGCATCATGAAAGTAGAAGAAGAGTTATGGAAAAGGAAAGCTAGACAGTCACAGAAAGACGCCGTTGAGTTATGGCGTAAAGAATCTCATAGACGTACAGAAAAAGCACTCAGACAGGAAGAGAAAAATAAGGAGAATTCAAATAAAGTCCGAGAAAATCTATTAATTGAAGAAGGTACACGAGTGAAATCAGAACAAATAGACAGACAAAGAAATGCCCTTATGAATGGTATGTATCCCCTTCTGGCCGAAGGATTACCTAAGGCTACTCCGGAGATACCAAAAGACTTGCCACCCCCATTATTTCCAATAAAGATGCATCCTAAGGGGCATCCTAGAACAGCAGAAGATGTTTTTCTTTCCTCATATTTAGATGACGCAGCTCCCGAGTATGCTAACCCCGCCCCACATAGACTGTCTGCCGGGGAGGTTCAACGCCAAGATCCTGTATCTGTACCTCTACAACAACAAATCCTGACACAAGTTCCGGCAAGCACATCTGTTTCCACATCTGTTCCTACAGCTACTTCTACAGCTGTGTCCACACCTATAGTTGCTGTATCGCGTTCAACTAATCCTTTCACGCCCGATACCCCAGACGGGGCTACCGGAGGTGCTACCAACATTTTTTCTACGCCACCCAGAATAAATAAACTTACTTTTCAAGAGTCAGCACATCCACGTACCCCCAAACTCATAAATTCCCGCACGCTTAAGGAACTTCTTGTAGATTGTAGATATGACCCTGTGCCCGGCAAAGAGGACGAAATGATCCTGGCATCATTACGTATCAGACGAGCTGCGGTGTATTTAGGGAAGCTACCAGGAATGACTATGCATCTAGATAATATATATCATTTTGTCCAAACAGGGCGAGATTCTGAATGTATTAACAGAGCTATGGAATACCAGAAAGTAGAGATACAGGGGGAACTGTTACGTTTCCTCATAAATTGTGTGATCAGAAATCAAGACCGACCAGGGGTAGATCCAGAAACAATGGAAACTCTTACCAGATGTAGACAGAATATATCAGAAGGGAGACATGATAGGCAAAAATGTATAATAGCCATGTGCCGAAAGATCCGTAAAGAAATAGAACGCCTACACGAAGAGAGATTAGCGGTAGACCAGTTTGAACAAAACGAGGAGGAGGAAGGATCAGGACTGTCCACAGGACAGTCAGAAACCATAGCCTATGTAGGTAAAGGAAGATCTTGTAATAGTACTAGATGTTTTTCTGACCCGATACGTCCGATATGTCCGGATAATAACAGGAAATTCCAAACACCTATAATAAATATAAGGTCCCCCGAGCATTCGTTCCAAGCCGCTGACAAATTACTCCGAGAACGAAGGGGTTATCATTTACTCGATTCTATGGATGAACAAGAATTAGCCAGGTCAGCCGTTCATTGGGTTGACAGTCCCGGAAAATATGGTGATGATACAGTAGCACACACATTTTTGAACCTCACCCCAGATGAACAGCGTTTAGCTGGGATTTATATGATTCAACAACTCCTTATACTATATAAAAGCCAACATTCAGATCCTGGTCCCTTACCTGATATATTGACTGAACTACTCACGAATAGATGGAGAGGTTCAGGTACTAAGTTAATTAAAGAAATACTAGAATCAAGAAAGCAGTACATTCTTTTTGTATGCCCAGAACATGTCTCACTGCCCATCAAGGAAAAAACGACGTATTACATGGACAGACAGAATCCCTTACGAGAAGTACACCCAATAAAGGGCGAGGACAATCAGTTTAAACGTGTATTTGTATATACGCCCATATCGAAAATAGAATTGTTAGAAATGAAGAAAGTGGTACCCAGTCATGACAAAGACCCAGCGGGTTTCCACCGAGAAATTAAAGACATGTTACTTATGGGAGAGTATACTTATCCCGACATTATGACGATATTAAAGGTATTAATGCCTGCTGGCATTTATGAAAAACTCAAGGAAAAAGAGTGGGAGGTGGGAGACCAAAAGATAGATTGGACAGCATTAGAAGCAGAAGAAAAGGCCCGAACTGCAGGAGCAGGGCTTGGGGATAAAACTAAAGCACTACCAGGTTTACTAGTACAGGTGCTGCCACGTTTACTAACTACGAAAAAGGAAGACTGGGGTGCAATCTCAGCCTGTAAACAAAAGCAAGATGAAGACACTAGTGATTTTTATGCCCGATTTGAAAAATGTTTTGGTATAAATAGTGGCATAAAAGCAAGTAGCGAATCATACCCACATCTGTTTGTGACAAAATTAGTTGAAAATTCCTTGCCCCAGGTGAAGAATAGAGTATTAAAATTCGAGAGTACTTGGCAAGGTAATACCCCATCACAAATATTACAAATGTTACAGTATCATCACAATAGAATTAGAGAGGAACAAGAACATGAACAAAGACGCATGAAAGACACAAAAATGAAAATGCTAGTCTCCCAGACAGTTCCAGCTGAAGGTCATAAAAAGGGTACGACACAGTCCGGTGATTCAGCAGGACCTGTAAAAGGGACATGCAACTATTGTAAACAACCAGGTCATTACATACACGATTGCTCAGTCCTGAAGCGTAATATCGCCACAGGTAAAACACAAGAAAGACCACGGCCACCTAGACAGGATCAGAATGAACAAGGAGCCCCGCAGCATGCACAGTCCATGCCAGCTCCACAACAGTCTATACAGTTTGTGCCAGCTGCAACAGCGCTGCCTGTTGCTGCCACACAAACCACGACACGACAGCTGTACCAGACCGCACAGTACGACTATCCTGACTATCAACGATACGCATGAAGCAGCCTAGAGAGGGAAGTTGACTTACCCCTTATCGAGGTCCCTGTAGACCAAGAAGGACCTTATGTACATAGTGAATTATTAGGCCAAGATAGAAAATTTTTACTTGATACAGGGGCAAGTCGAACAACCATAAAACGTAGTGAAGTTCCAGGGGCACCCCTCTCAGGCTTACAGAATATTTCCCTTGGTTTTTCAGGAAAACCTGTTGTTAATGAAGTATCACAGCCTCTTCCACTTACGATAGGACCCTTAACCCGAACTACAGATTTATTGCTTACTAAATCATGTCCAGAAAACTTGTTAGGTATAAAGACACTGAAAGCTCTAGGAGCTATAATATGTTGTTCTCCGGAAGGAGTAAGATTGTTTTTACGTGATTTCAAAGGTCACTATGTGTCTCGAGACATGGATCCCCGACTGCAGACTTTACCTACACATTTATGGGCACAAGGCCCTACTGATGTTGGTTGCATGAATATTACACCATATCGAGTTACACTAAAGGCAGGAGTGGTACTACCACGAATGCGACAATACAAGTTACCACCAGATGCTGTAGTGGCTTTACTACAAATCATTGACGAGCTCATTGCCCAAGGAGTGGTTGTGGAAACAGACTCCAATGTATGTAATTCCCCGATAATTCCGATTCTTAAACGAACAGATCCAAAGGCCCCGCCAGTATATCGATTGGTTATTGATCTGCGCGAATTGAACAAATGCATTGTGCCACAATTCCCTGTGGTCCCAGATATCTCGTCATTACTGACAGCTATTGATTCCAAAGCAACATTCTTTACTGTAATTGATCTCAAGAATGCCTTTTTCAGTGTCCCAATAGATCCGGAAAGCCAACACTTGTTCGGATTTAGTTTAAATGGACGTAGCTTTAAATTCACACGCGCACCTCAAGGATTTACAGAAAGCCCCAGCATCTATAGCCAAGCACTGAAAAGAGAACTCGACAGTATCCACATGCCAGTAGACACTGCCCTGCTTCAATATGTCGATGATCTGCTGATCACCGCTAGAAGCAAACCTGAATGTGAGAAAGCATCACTGACAGTTTTACAATTTCTAGCCGAAAAGGGGCACAAGGTGTCCCCTTCCAAGCTGCAATTCTGTGTCCAGCGAGTTGTTTACCTTGGCCACTCGCTGTCCAAGGAGGGAAGGCAGCTTACACCAGATCGCATTCAGCTAATTGCTAATATGCCAATACCCAAGACACAAAAGGAGGTGCGGGCTTTCATGGGCCTCACTTCATATTGTAGGCAGTGGATCCCTCAGTATGCATTTCTAGCAAAACCACTCATTCAATTGACAACACAGGAGACAGCCACATCGACTGTTCTCCCTTGGACTCAGGAACATGCACAAGCTTTTGAAAGCCTAAAGAAAGCCTCATGCCAAGCACCTGTTTTAGCAACACCATGTTACAATAAACAGTTTACACTCTTTGTTACAGAACGCGAAGGTACTGCCTTGTCAGTACTCACACAGGAACAAGCAGGATCATACAAACCATGTGCTTATTTTTCTAGTACATTAGATCCCGTAGCTCAGGCTTTGCCTGCATGCCTAAAATCAGTGGCAGCAACAGCTTTAGCAATCAGACAAAGCGATGCCATAGTGTTAGGACATCCATTGACAGTACAAGTACCACATGCAGTAGAGGTTCTTGTGAATCGAACGCAAACACAACACTTGACTATTGCGCGACTCACTGGTTACGAATTAACATTGTTTCAGCCACATATAGAAATCAGACGTTGTAACACATTGAATCCTGCCACACTTTTACCTGTAATCGGAACAGACCCACTAGCTCATGATTGTATTGAAGTTATTACAATCACGACGAAACCCAGACAAGACTTGACAGATGTCCCATTGTCAGACCCAGACCTGACGTTGTATGTAGATGGTTCATGTATGAGAACAGGTACAGGAGAGTTAGTAGCCGCTTACGCAGTCACAACAGACACCGAAATCATTGAAACAAATTGCATAAACACCTTGTCCGCTCAAGCAGCAGAGCTCGTCGCTCTGACACAAGCCTGTATTCAAGCCACAAATAAAAAAGTCAACATATACACTGATTCACGTTATGCATTCGGAGTTGTACATGACTTCGGCGTGCTGTGGCGAGAGAGAGGTTATTTAACTTCTCACGGTGCCCACATTCAGCACGGACCCCTCATTCATGCCTTATTAGATGCAATACATCTACCCACTGCAATATCAATTATGAAATGTAAAGCTCATACGAAAGTTACTGATATCATTTCTCAAGGCAATGATCTAGCTGACAGAACAGCTAAACAGACTGCTCAAACTCAAACATCCGACATGACAAAGACAATAGTCCCGACGCCAACACATTGTATGACGGTTAAAGATCCCACTCTTGACGTAATTGACATCCAGACACATGCTACACCAGACGAAATAGAGAAATGGACTGAATTAGGAGGGATCCAAACGGATCAAGGATGGATGACGAAGGAAAAATCTGTGTGGTTCCTTCCTGATTCAATTTTCCAAGTCATTATTAACACTGTACATAGTCCAGCGCATCTAGGAGAAAAAGCTATGCTAGACAGCATTCAACACATTTGGTTCAACAAACATTTACGAGCAGCAGCCAAACAAAAAGTTCGTACCTGTATGATCTGTTGTCAGTTTAACCCAGGAAAAAGCATTCCCGTAGAACAGGGTGGATTTCAGCCTCCTGATCACCCTTTTGAAGTCCTCCAGATGGATTATATCCAGATGGAACGATGTCGAGGATTCAAATACGTTCTCGTAGTTGTCTGTGCTCTTTCCCGTTGGACAGAGGCATACCCGGTTTCAGATTACACTGCCCCGACTACTGCCAAACAGTTGGTTCGAGAATTCTTCCCACGATACGGTTTACCACGTGTTGTCTACTCAGATAACGGCCAGCCGTTTTCATCCGAACTAATGAAACACGTTTCACTTTTGTTAGGCTATCAGTGGAAATTCCACTGTGTCCGACACCCCGAGGCAGCAGGTCTCGTGGAAAGACATAATCAGACCCTGAAAATTAGATTGTCCAAAATATGCAGGGAGAAAGGTGTCGACTGGGTAGTAGCGTTACCAGTTGCACTCTTTTACATGAGAATGGTAGCACACTCTCGAACAGGGCTATCCCCGTATGAGGTGATCTTTGCAGACCACCAAATATGTGGGGGACGCCTATACCACGCAAAATAACTGATATTGACTGTAATATGCTGACAGATTACTTGGCTTCCTTGATGTCTGCACTACAATCTTGTCGTTCACAGGTAGCTGCAGCCTTTCCTGACAACACTGAGGTGAAACCCCATGACGGAACTTTGATCGGAAGACTCAGCTGGATCCTAGGTGGAAGTCGCCGCAATTGGTCTTGCTCACCACAAGGACAGCCGTGAAGATCGAAGGCAGGAAAGGCTGGGTACATTCAAGTCATATCAAGAAATTTCATGGACTACCATCGGATGTAAATACCACACCTCGTGCGTTTTCACCCATTGACTCAAAACTTCCTTTGGTTGAATCAAGTAATCACGAACAATACAAACTAAAGCTCAGGTCTAACCAGTCAGGCAATTTGATTGTTTAAGTCCTCTCCAAGGTGAAGCGGTTGAATTTGTCTCTGACATGTATCCCTTAGACCTGAATAGAGAAAAAACCCGAAAAATGTTGAAACGACATGCGTACTGTAAATCACTGCGTAGTCATTGCACAGTGACGTTATTAATTTTGTTTTTCTTAAGTCTTTTAATAATTACTGCAAGTATATTGTTGCACATATATTATCCTATTTCTAGACATGTTTATAATATTACTGCTGAACATTCTTTTAGTGAATTACCTCCGCATGAGTTGTCTTATAGATTTGCGCTGCGCAATAACACGTTTATTAGTATGTTACATCATTCCCATCAGGTTAACAATGCTACAAATTGTTGGATATGTGGCCGACTCCCTCCCTATCAGAATTATAAAGGAATTCTACCTCTCTTTCCATACCCGTTCACACACAACGGCTCCTGTGGAGCATGGTTTAGTTTAATTAATTCCCTAGATTCGAATTCTGCAGTTCATCAAGACAACGGGGTATGGGGAAATTTGAACTTAGTTTTACTTAAAGTCTGCTACCCTAACAAGGAGGGACTTCCCAAAAGAACAGGAACTGATCTAGAAAATGAAGTGTATGGATTAGGTAATTTTACGCTTAATCTTATGATCCTAAATGTCGAATCCGAAGCTACTCCAATTTTGCCCGCTATGTCAATATTTCCAGTAAAAGGTGAATTATGTGTAAGAAAGAATGGTTCCATACATATGGGCCATAGTAGATGCACCACTGTAATAGAATTTAGTGATCAAGGCAAGTCTACATTTAGAGCTTCCCGCCATTCCTATTTCATATGTGGTCAGACGGCATATGTACGTTTGCCACCAGATTGGGATGGTACCTGCTACATTGGATTCCTTTTGCCACCTGTTTTCCTAGCTCCTCCTGATTATCACAGAAATACTCGTTTAGTACACAATAGAGAAAGGAGAGATCTCCCAATAGTCGATTACACTGAAACAGCATGGGAAAAATACACAGATTTCAATAAAGGTCTCTTTCCATATATAGGTACCGTTACTAATAGTAAGCTGATACGTAGATTAACTAGAACCCTTGAAGCAGTAGTGAACGAAACTATTTCCGCCTTAGGCAATTTAACAGAAGAGCAGTCTGCTATGCGGATTGTTGTGCTTCAAAATCGTCTTGTCCTTGACGTCATCCTGGCCGATAGGGGCGGAGCTTGTAGGGTCATCGGATCAAGTTGTTGCATTTTCATACCAGAAAATTCGCCATCTGTGTATAAAGCCATAACTCGCCTTCACAAGATTGTAAGCCAGATACACCAGAATCCAGGCACCTGGACTTGGTCCGGTTGGTTTTGGAGTGTATTATCTACCTTTGGATGGAAGGTCCTATCCTTCCTAGGTATTGGCTTTCTCATACTATTCAGTTGCTGTCTATGTCTACAATGTGGACCAGCGATCTGTGGTCTGTGTGCCACATCGTGTATTCCACCACCAGGATTTCATTCATCCCAGAAGAAAAAAGAAGAACAAATGATGTTATATGAACAGATCAACGGATTGATGAAGATTGATATCTCTTAACGGGCAAGTAGGGGACAAGGAGGGAATGTGGAAATATGGATTTTTCCGATCAGTTATGTCCCCTATCTTGGACCCCAACGGTTTCATGTATGAATCACAAGTACATGTATGTTCCCTCCAGTTCCAGTTATGAAGACGCAAACACATGTGCGTCCACCGTCAACATGTCCTCTTTCAGATCCGCCATGAATAGGCTGGATATTCCATTCCTAAGTATGAAAGGCCACCGGCTTTATATGGTTCACTTATGCCATTTTACAGTCCAGGCAAATAGGCCCTGATTCTGTCATCAAGCTTTTCTTGCTTTCTGCCTCTGAAAGCTCCAGTCTGAGCCTGCATCTGTGACCATGAACTTTGTCTCATTCCCTGCTCCGCTCCCTGCCCAATGCATTCCTGTCTAGTAGTTTAAGTAAACATTCTTCCAGCTACCGAGCAAAGGCCCGGCTTCTCTGTCTTTATGCAAGTAATTCATAGCCCTATTATTATGGAAGACTTCTGCCCCCGCATCCAGTGTAGACACTTAGACGCTTGTACACGCACTAACAGTCAGTATAGTCAGTATAGAATAAGATTCTACTCTAAGAGACCTCTCTTTTGGATAACATAGTTCTTTAAACACAGGATGTCAGATATGATTTGGGATTAGGTTGACTTGACCCTCCAGACATCTGTCGCCACATGTAGAGCTAAATGTCAAGTCCCCTTCACCCCCTAGTTGCACGTTAATCACACGTCATGCTGCTGTGCGCGCATTTCTGCCAAGTATTTCTGCTGACATTGCGAAATTCCTTCATGGAACCACCCTATTATGACATCATACCTGATGATGTTCTTTAGTTACACCCAGTTACGCCTACTTTTGCTACGCATGTATCTTTTATCTTCACTGTCAATTGTTACGCCTCCTGCATTTGCTTCACTGTAATGCCTATTGTATAAAAGTGTTTACTTATCGATAAAGTATGTACTCCACTTCCTGAACCTCCGTGGTGATGGAACTTGGAGTCAACGATTCGAATCGTCCATTGGAATAAAGCCCATTCTGAACCTCTAATACCACGGATTTTGCCTCTTATTTACTGAGCTATTTTTATTATGTTTCTGTATCAAATTAAGTCCCGGTAATTAAATTATTTACCACAGGACGTGTGGGGAATGATTCCCAATACGGTTCGTATGGACTTTTTACCATGCGAATCGTGATTGCCAGTTCGTACGGCACTTGTACGATTCGTACGGTAAAAAGACCGGATAGGAGTCGGAAATTTTTTACCGGATCGTAATCGGCACCAAAATGTCGATTTGGATTTCCACGACCTGTTCTTTCAAAAGAAAGAGTCAATAGTTTTATGTCAGCTGTGCGACATACTATTACAAGAAAATCTCCCAAAAATACGTACAACCTAAGAAGAAAAGAAGAGTCAAAATATATAAATGACTGCAACCCAGTCATTTTATCCATGTGGAATGCTAACATGGATATTCAATATGTGGCTGACAATTCTATTGCTGTTGCTCGGTATGTCACATCTTACATCACTAAATCTGAGAAAACGGAATTGAAGGAAATGTGGGAAGAGATTTCTCACGAGAAGACTGTCAGTTAGAAGCTATACAGTTTCAGTTTAAAGATGTTATCGCATCGAGAAATTGGATCCTACGAATGCTCAGATAGGTTATCATCTGCAAGTCTGTACTCGAAATCAAGAAGAATAATTTGGGTAAGTTTAGGCCTTGCAGGAATGCGAAATCGGGTACTGAAATCTATTTGAGAAATTGAATATTTAGCTGAGTACGAACCAGAAAGTACAGACATTTTAAGAACAAACATGTTGGACACATATTACCCACAAAGAAGTCATCACCTTGAGAACATGTGTCTCTATGAAGTGCTGCAGAACTACATTTTTAAATGGAATGTCACAGAAGACATCAACAATGGAAAATATAAAGCCAGTGGTGAGGAAGGATGTTTGGTGAAGCAAACAAAAGGAAGTTTGATAAATCACTGGAAGCTGAGTTGCGACACTACTGACAAAAAGGAATTTTACTACTTGGCACTTTTGCAGCTGTTTAAACCATGGCGTTCAGAGGACGAACTACTTGGAGAATTCCAGAGTTATGAAGATTCCTTTTATGCTAGCAAAGACAGCATAGAATGCAGTACTTTCACAACTTATGTTCAAATGTTAAATGAAGAAATTGAACAAGAAGCAACAATTGCAGCTGAAGTAGCTAGAGACAGTTCTCAAGACAGTCAAAGTTCTGGGACACTCAGTCAAGATCCCCTAGGACAACCAATCGTAGAAAACGAAGCAGCAATAGCCATGACTGAAGTCGAAACAGCTATGAATCTAGCTCAGGTTGATTTAATAAACTTACCGAATTTGGAAGAACAACTGAATGATGAACAACAACAAATTTATGAGGAAGTCAGGAAAAAAATTGATCACAGATTACTACATGAAAATAAAGAGTGCTCATGCACATCTTTTGAACCAATGAGAATGTATGTGAGTGGACAAGCAGAAATTGGAAAAAAGTTTCTTAATTAATGTAATTAGAAGCTACCTACAGAACAAAACGGATTAACTGGGTTAGCAGCGTATAACATCAAAGGAGTTACCTTACATTGTTTGCTAATGTTACCAGTAGAGCATGAGAACAAAATACAATACCACAAACTAGCAGGAGAAGCATGCTTTGAAGTTTCAAGAGTATTGAAGAAAATGAAAGTACTCATTATTGATGAGGTAAGCATGGTATCAAACTTAATGCTTGCCTTTGTGCATTTAAGAATGCAGCAAATACTAAAGACAGACTATGACGTGTTATTTGGAGGAAAACACGTCATAGTTTTTGGGGATCTTTTGCAACTTACTCCAGTTAAAGGACAACCGGTATTCCATACACTTACACATGAAGACACGAAAAAGTCGTTAGGAAGTATAGGCAATGTAAATATTTGGACATATTTTGAGTATAAGGAACTCATTACCAATATGAGGCAAGCCAATGATGAGGATTATTCAAGTATTCTGAAAGATATAAGAATTGGACTACTCACAGAACATGGCAGAAAAGCATTACAGAGTCGATTGCTGAGTAATTTGTTTACAACAGAAGAAATAGTTCCAGAGAAAATATACAAGAAAATTGCTGAAAAAAATACTGTAACCTGCTTAATGCCGACACTACATGAATGCTCTGTATTCAATCAAGAACTTTTGAAATTGGAAAATGAAGAGATCATAAAACTGGAAGCTGTGGATAACATTCAACATGAACGAATAACTATTATATTGACGGGCAAATTGGCTACTAAATTGGATTCTCTGGAGAAAAACATTTAAAAAACAGCTGGTTTGGAAAAGAATCTTTATGTATGTATGAACTGTAGAGTAATTTTAAGACGTAATTTGGATGTAGAAAAAGGTTTAGTGAATGGAGCTATGGGTAAAGTTGTGGGTTTTGTACAGTACCAGAAAAAAGATGGAATTTAATTCTTAAAAATAAAATTTGATCAGATTGAAGAGGTTAAAGACATTAGTCGTTGTTCAGTTCGTTTTTTGCTAGTGAAAGACTTATATGTACGTAGGAAGCAGTTTCCGTTTTCTCTAGCATATGCTGTAACTATTCACAAGTCTCAAGGATTAACTGTAGATAGTGCTTTTGTAAGCATTGGATCTAGTGTGTTTAAAGAAGGTATGGCATATGTTGCTTTGTTACGCGTGAAAAAATTATCTGGTTTATTCATGATAGACTTTGATGACTCAAAAGTTAGTGCTGATGCAAACTGTGTAAAGGAATATAATAGATTAAGAAGAAGCTATGCTCCTCATTTAGGTCAGTATCCTGTGTTTGAAAAACGTGTTGTTTGTTGGAAAAGGAGATTTGAGAATATCTGTAATGAGGATGTACAGAAGAGAAAACAAAAAGACAGTGATATGACTGCAAGCAAAAAGAAAAAGGACAGTATGGAAGAGGTTGTTGGTTGTCATTTTGAAAATAGCTCTGGTGTCAACTGTTACGCAAATGTAGTGCTGAATGTTGTCTTTTATCTTGAATTTTTGCAAGAGCAGATAATAGTAAATCAGGGAAAAAGATTCTGTTCTTTGCTGAGTCTCCTTTATGAGAAGCTGAGTAATGATAAAACTAAAATAGAAAGTGCTTCTGATGTTAGAAATCTTTTAGATGTATGTTCTGGATGTACACAGTTTACACAAAATGTCCAGCAAGATGCACAGGAATTCTTAATGTATATGCTGATGGTACTGGAAGATGAAGGGGTAGAAGTAGAATATTTATTTGGTGTCTCTTATAAATGGGAACATTGTTGTTAAAACTGTATGAACACATGCAGTAGTAATGTTGATTCTGAAAGGTTCATATATTTACCATTACCAGAAAGTAAATCAGTGACTTTTAGTAAATTAGTTAAAGATGCTAATCACAACATGGAATGTAAATCTGAAATGTTGTCAACGTTATTTTTAAAGAAATATGGACAGTATGTAATTTTAATGGTACAACGTTGTAGAGCTGATGGAACACAATTGGAAACTTTACTAAAGAAGTTTGTTGGAAATCAATTATCTATATCTGGAAAAACTTTTGTAGCAGTTGCAATAATTTTTCATGACGGTCCTTCTATAACTTCTGGTCATTACACAGTTTATCTAAAATGTGAAAAAGGCTGGACACTGTGTAATGATTCTCAATTGATTTTCAAGCAACGTTTGCCTTATGATTTACCCAATTCTTACTTAATTTTTCTGAAACCCAAATTTTAAATACTAAATTTAGCATCTGAAGAAAGCATTATTTAAATTTTAAAGGATTAAAATTGAATATTTCACTCAAAAAGGATTTTAAAATTACCATTTGGCCTCAAGGAAAAGAAAAACAAACAATTGTGGACTTCTTTGACAGATATTATTTTGGCATATGTTCTTTTGCAACAAGGTTTACAGATGTTATTTCTTGAAAATTGTTATTGTACTTAAAAGGTATTTTTAATATATATGTGACATTTCTATCAAGGTATGTTTTAGTGAGGATACATTTGGGGCTTTTTTAAACAATCTTTCAGATTGTTTTTTTTTTTTTGCCCGCTGTTAAATAATGAATACAATTGATTTCACTATTTTCCGTGAAAATCAAAACATTCTGAAAACAGCAAAAAAAAGGGCAAACAATTGCTTTGCTAAATATGAAAAAACATGTACTGTTTAATAAAATGTATTTTTGAATATTAATACTTTTTTTCTTTTTTTCAGAACTAGAAAGAAAATTTAGAAAATGTAATTCAGTTTCCTTGCAATTAAATAAAAACATTTATTTCTAAATAAGTTATTTTAATGGTCAGGTAAGTTTAAAATATCTGTATTTCTCACTCCTTTCGTTTCATGCTTCCTTTTCTTCACCTCTCCTCACTCTGCTTTTCTCATTTCTCTTCCCTCTCTCTCTTCCTGCTTTATTACTCTTTCGTAACTCCCTCACTCCTTCTCTACAAGTGATGCAAAGGTGGTGCAAGGGGCTTGTAAATCTGCCCCATTGTGTGCTGAAGTTTTGACCTCTCTGAACACACCAGTATTCCTTGATTTGTTGCTATGCTAGCAGGCAGAAGTCATGTTAGAAGTAGGAATCATTTCAAAAGGGTTGAAATTTGCAAGTAATAGAAATGTGTTTACATTTAAAACAAAGGTGAATAACATGGAAAGGGGGCAGGGTAGAGACTTCCTGACCCCCTAGTATTTGTCAGGGAGTCCCTGAAGGTTTACTAAAGTTGAAAAATTTTTTTTTTTTTTTTTAAAAAACATCATTGGGTGCGCGCAGCGTGCACGCACCCTAAAAAATTGACAAATAGATTCAAAAAACAAGTTTTTGTGTTTAGATTTTAGGTGGCTCTAAAAAGAGCCCTTGAGTTAATGTATGGACAGAGGAAGAAAAAAACGAAAAAAAGAAAAAAAAAACTATGGCCTAGTGCAAGAGTGCTGCTCAAATCTTCTCTGAATGAGATCAACACTGCTCTCACCCATAGAAATAAGAGTACCGCAATCCATGCACCGTGTACACATCCTCGCAAAACAAGGATGTATATCCAGAGGTGTGGAAGAAGGTGAAGGCACCATCGCAGAAGAAGTGCTCGGCTGAGCTGCCGAAGATGTGCTTGGCTGAGCTGCTGCAGATGTCGTCGGCTGAGCAGGTGGAGGGTTTGCCCCAGAAGTTCGCCGAAAAGTCGCAGGATGCACTTTTTCAACGTGCCTCAACATTGTGTGAATACTAAAAGAGTACTTCTTATTAGCATTCCCACGTGATAAGGTCCGTTGACAAAGTATGCAGGTGACTTTTGGTGCATTCACCTTCTTTTGCCCCTCAGGAAAAGTGAAAAACTGCCATACAAAGGAGTCTTTCTGCTTCCTCTGCCTCTGTCTCTCAAGAGTGTCCTGTTCACTCTCAGAAGATGGCTGCTGCTCTGCCATTGTCTCACAAAAACAGATTAGCTCCTTCTCCCAGGGAATCAGAACTAATAATGAGGGGAGTGGGTGTGGTTTTGGAAGAATCTGGAACTGAAAGTACTTTGAACCAATGAAAAGTGATGTTTCTTGATCACATGACTTGCCATGAGGGGATTGGGTGTGATGTTGAAAGAATCTGAAACTGAAAGTACTGAAAACCAATTAAAAGTGTTGTTTTATTAATCACATAACTCGAGGTGCGCGCACGGAGCAAGCTCAGAGCGCGCACGGTGCAATTACGCATGCGCGAATGTGTACGTGTGCATGCGCATAAGTATTATGCACGTACGTAGCGCTCCTACGCAGCACGCGCGCACGTCACTCCTCGTACGCCGAGCACGTACGAGGCACGCATGCGTACTGGGTGCGCGCTGCAAGCGCGTACTAAAACGTACGTATGCGTACGTAAATAACGTACGCATGCGTACACAAAAAACGTACCCATGCGTACTAGGTGCGCGCTGTGAGCGCGCTCTGAAACGTATGTATGCGTACGTAGATAACGTACGCATGCGTACATGAAAAACGTACGCATGTGTACTAGGTGCGAGCTCTGAGCGTGCACCCTAAAAAAATTGGAAAAAAAAAAAAGATTGAATTAAAGTGTACATAAGTTAATAGAAGATATTAACTATGCTGTTCAACTTTATCCAAATTCAAACTAAAAAAAAATGAGCCACACCAAATTAAAGGATACAGATAATCTATAAATGTATACATAGGTAACTTTTTGTAAAAGAAATATATAAAAAATATATTAAAAAATTCTAAAATTAGCATTTAAAAAACCTTTGAAATTCACTGAAAAAGCCATAGGTTTCACACACGTTATAGTTAGGAATTAGCATTTAAAAAACCTTGCAAATTCACTGAAAAAACCATAGGTTTCACACATGTTATAGTTAGCTGGCCATTTCACTCGTAAAAAAACAATGAAATTCCACTGTGATAGTTAGTTCAGCTAACTATAACTCGCGTGCCCGAAATCCACTGCTGATGACGTCACATATTACATCACTCATGACATGGTCAGTGACATCACTGATGACATCACTGATGACATCTCAAATGACATCACTGATGACATCACTGATGACGTCATATATGGGATAAAATAGTACATCTTCACCCACCCTAAAATAAATTTAGAAACACCAACTCAAACTTTCAGACGGGCAATTTGAAAACCATAGATACTCCAAAACCAATAAGTACATACCTATACATTGACTCTTAGATCTACATGCACCTCAATTCACTCACCTGTACAGTCACTTATACTTACAGTCACTCCGTGCAAGACTATCATATGCATTTATAAACATATATAGACACTCACACACTACCAATCAACCATTCAGGTACTGACACACCTAGTCAGTTGTGCAAATAAATAAGCACAGTCAAATTAACTCACCTATACAGTTAAACACACTCAAGATTACTTACTTATAAAAATAATAAAACATTTTGACACTCTTACACAATTTCTAGTACAAGCACACAGTCATTCATACAGCCAGTTCCGCTATCACACACTCTCAGATATAGATAGTTATATACTCTTACACACATATACACTGTGTTTCATATATGTAGTTACTGTCACATCTACAACTGAGATGTACATTCAATCCCTAACACACCCATACATACACTCACTCAACCATACAGTCCATCGCAGTTGCACTCTTAAAACCATGCACCCATAGGATCACCCACTCATATATCTATGCACAGAGTCACACACACCTCTCCCACTCATACACTAAGGCACCCATACAGATACTCAGATAACAAATACATAACCCATATAAATACTCATATAGCTATTCACAAAACCATGCAGCCACTTATACACCAACACACACAGACACATACAGACATTCACACAGTTTAGTCACTAGTCTGCAGTAATATACATTTAATGACTCACATATAGACTCAGCTACGCACGCAGAAAATCATCCATTCACAAACTTGTACATCCACTCATTCTTCAACATACCTTTCCCTATATATATTAAACGTATTAAAAATGTTCAGAAACACACAGTCAATGGATGATGTCATCAGTGATGTCATTTGAGATGTCATCAGTGATGTAATCAGTGATGTCACTGACCATGTCATGAGTGATGTAATATGTGACGTCATCAGCAGTGGATTTCGGGCGCGCGAGTTATAGTTAGCTGAACTAACTGTAACGGTGGAATTTCATTGGTTTTTTACTAGTGAAATGGCCAGCTAACTATAACATGTGTGAAACCTATGGTTTTTTCAGTGAATTTGCAAGGTTTTTTAAATGCTAATTCCTAACTATAACGTGTGTGAAACCTATGGTTTTTTCAGTGAATATATATATATATATATATACATACATATATATATCGGAAAGTTCAAATTCCTGCTACTTCCACTCAACGGCGGCGAAGAAGGAAACTCGGACCCCGCTGGACTTCAGGTAAGATGTTTTTATTGCAGATCACAACCCACACACGACGCGTTTCGGGCTTCAAGAGCCCTTGATCACATGCAAATTAACCCTTCACTTTCCACTTTTAAGTGTGTTTTTTGAGTGAACCACCCACTTCCCCTAGTTCCGTGTCACATGGTAATGAACAAGGTAGAAAGACTTACGATGGGCGCTAGTGTAAGCTGACTCCATTATAAGAATATGTTTACATGTAAGTCTTGATTTACATATATGTTTTTTTGTATTTTTTTACATATTTGTATCAAGCAATCAATGCAATTACAGGATAAATCCCTGGAATTATAAAACGAATTCTCTAACTGGATAAATCCAGTACCATGGAAAAAGAAAGTGCATAAGTGCAATAGCAGCAAGAAGGACAATATTAATGTGCAAAATGTGCAAAAAGTGCAAAAAAGTGCGAGAAATAGTGCAAAATGCGCAAAGATATTTCATTATACAGTGCTTTAGGTAAAATACCTCATAAAATTAATTACAGTTTAATAAATATGTAAACAATCACGAATATTAATAACAGTAAAATTCCATTTTTGTATAGGAATATAAAATACCGTTAAAAAGCATATACTGTAAATTGCACATATTCAAAAAAACATATATTCTTTGGTTTTTTTATATTCTAACAAACTATTTAGTCATAGTTTTTTTGATTCCTTTTGAGAGTTGGTGGCGACAGGTTGTTTTCTTTATACTATTTTATCTCTACAACGCACATCTTTTTATAATTATTATGTACAAATACTCTTATAATACTATTGATGATAATTAAAAAGATGAGACATGGATCATGACCAGACTCTGTTGTCATATATTTCCCTTTTTGGTATTTCTACTGAGTCTTTTTTTAGTGTGCCCATTCATAGGAAGTTGTGCATATCCTCTGTATTATTCAAACCGTTAGGCCATTTACTGTCGAATTCCAAAATGATCCTAGTTTCTAACTGTCTTAATTTACGCTCCCTATTCCCACCCCTTCGTGACTTGGGGACAGCGTTAATGACAAAGTATGTTAGACAGTTGATATCGTTAGCATGGATTCGCTTAAAATGCCGTGCCACAGGATAAGCTGGATCACTGTGTAAAATGGCTCTAATATGCTGCAATATCCTGACGTGCACCTGTAGCTTCGTACTCCCAATGTAGTTAAGGCCACAGGTGCACGACAGGACATATACAGCATATTCGGTTTTGCAATTGTAATGGCCACGTATTGGAATTGGAGATTCACTGAATGGGGTTGTGTAATGGGTCTTGTTACAGCCAAACTTGCAAGCTCTGCAAGTTGCACATTTTCTGAAGCCGTTGCTGGGTTGTAGCCAGCTGGCCGTTTTCCTGGTTTCTGGGGAACTCTTGTCTAAGGTAGATCCCATGGTTTTGCCTCTTCTGAATGTGATCTTCGGGGTTTCTGTTAGTCTGTTACATAGTACAATATCAGTCATCACTATAGGCCAATGTTTTCTAACTATAGCTCTGATTCTACGTTCTTCATTACTATACGTTGTAATTAGTCTTGGGCTGTCAATTTTGAACGTACTAGCATCTGATATACATTGAATCTCAGTGTTGGTGTTTTTGAACAGACTTTGCCTTGGACGCATACTTGCTTTTTTGATGTCACTATACCCTCTGACCTTCAGTCTTCCCACCATTTCATTAGTACACACATTAAAATCTGATTCATTGTTACAGATCCGCTTGAGTCTTAAAATCTCTCCATAAGGGATACTTGCAATAAGATGTCTAGGGTGTGAACTTTTTGCATTCAACATGATATTGACCGATGTTGGCTTCCTGTATAGTGTGGTGGCAAGTCTCCCTTCCTTAATGTGCACTAATACATCCAAAAATTTAATGCGTGTCTTATGTATGTGGGATGTAAAGACAAGGTTCATGGTGTTTCTGTTGATGTCTTCGATAAAAGAATGGGCTTCTGCCTCGTTTCCCTTCCATAATATAAAAACATCATCTATGTATCTCATGTAAGAAACTATGTGTGTCTCGACCACTGCTTGGTGTGCCTTCTTGAGAACCTGTTCCTCCCACCAGCCTACATGCAAGCATGCGTAGCTGGGGGAGAAACAGGCTCCCATCGCAACGCCTCGTTGTTGTTTGTAAATATCTTTATCAAAAAGAAAAAAATTGTTGTAGAGGCACCATGAGATGAGCTCCAGAATGACTTTGTTGTGTTCGTAGAATTCACTAGACCTTTGGTCCAAAAAATGTTTTACCGCTTGTAGTCCCTGGATGTGATCTATACTGGTATATAATGATTCTATGTCTAAAGTAATAAGACATAGATCATCAGTCCAGTTTAGTTTTTCAATCTTCTGTAAAAAATCGCCTGTATCTTTAACATAGCTAGGTAAATCTTTAACTATGTTCTGTAAGAAATGATCAATATATTGGCCAACTTTTTCACTCACACTGTTAATGGCCGATATAATGGTCCTACCAGGGACGGGTATAACATTTGTATGGATTTTGGGAATTAAATATAACACAGGTAATACTGGAAACTCATTATACATAAATTTGTACTCCTCCGTGGAAATGAGACCTTCACGTCTCCAATGTGCCAGCTTTTTGTGTAAAACTGTCTTGGCTGTGTTGTATTCTTTAATGCTAGATTTAGTATAGCAACTTTCATTGTTAAGCTGTCTTTGTGCTTCCAAAATATAATCTTTTTTCGGCCATAAAACCAAATTCCCACCTTTGTCCGATTTTTTTATAACCACATTATGATTTTCACTTAGCTTTTTCATTAGCTTATCATACTCTCTTTTTTTTAAAAACATGTTTCTTTGTTTTCTGCTTTTATTGATTTTGTGGTTCAACTTTTTTAGATCATTGCTGATCATGTCGTGATATGTATCAACGGCATCTTTCGGCATTAGTGGTACAAAACATGATTTAGATTTAAAAGGGCTGATCCCAGCCCCTTTCTGTGTTTGGTTGATTTTTCTCAGCCTCTCTTGTGTATTTAAGTCTGTGTCATCATTGAGGATTTCAGATTCTGATTGTCCATGTAGGTCTTGCAATATGAGCAGAGTAGGAATGTCCGAGGCTGCCAACAGTGGATCTGGGGTGATATTCTGTTGTGAGGATGTGTCCTCTTGTTGTTTGCTTGACTGTAATGCAAAGAATTTCTTGAGTTTGTGCTTCCTAATGAAGCAATAAACGTCAATGCGAGTACTTGCATAATCAAAGCTATCACCAGGGCAGAAATTCAAACCGAGTGCCAATAGTTGTTGCTCCGCTTTAGTTAATTCTATTGAGGTTAAGTTGACAATGCTGTTGTCTTTTAGCGCTGTTTTCTTTGCCACTGTGCTTTCTTCTTCGTGCTTTTGTTTGCACCTTTTGCGCCTGTTGGCTCTTCTCTTGTTTCTGCGTTTTCTGTTGGCCTCCTTTGCTGCCTCGGTCGCAGTGTTAATAGTCTTTCCTCCACTAAAAAATCAAGCTCTTGTTCTACATTTAATTTGGTTTGTTTCGCATGAGGACGATCTATTTCTACACTCGATCCACTCGTCAACGAAACAGTGTCAATGCTGGATGTGTCTTTATCGTTGTCGATCTCGATATGTGCACTTGCAGTGTCGCGCTTGGCTTTTTCACTGTAGTGTTGTCTTCTTGCTGTATCGAACTTGCGGGCAAAAGTAAAGATTTGGCCATTTTCATAGTCCGCTAGATCACGGGCGAACTTGTGTGCCTTTCTGAATTTTATTTTTTCTTCATGTTTCTTTACTCTTTCTTTTATAGCCTCCCTTGTTTTAGTGATCAGATCTGTTGTTCCGAATTTGCTCAACTGGTTGTTTATTTCCTCAATTTCCTTTAAGATTTCCAGACGATTGATGTTGGCATATTTTACCAAAATATTGACCAGATTCATGGAAGCCGCTAAATTGCTTTCTCCCCACTCGCGTAGCATGTTGGGGTTTGGTTTGTCGAAGCTAGGTGCCAGCAAAATACGTAATCCGCGTGGGACCCTCCCAACTTCGGCATACTTAGACAGTGACTTATGCTCCCACCATTTTGTGGTCTCCAATTTCATTTTCTTTTCTAAGTTTTTCAAAAGGGACTTGGCATCTAAATCTTGATCACTCTCCATGTTCACCATTTGTGCTATGTTGTTTGAAGTGCTTGGAAGGATGCCAAACACCTCCTCTGCCGCCATTTCCCTCTCTCGCATCATTTCTGCCGACATTGTGGGTTGTGAAAATTAGCTGGATTCGTGCAAGTCGTGCGAGTCGGTAAACTCTAGACTTGTCGTTCGATAGCCTTAATGAACAGTCTCTCCCCACCTACAACATTTGCCAATGCAACTCACCGGTGAAGTACGTTTTCTTGCGGGTCCTCCGACCCAGCCGATCGCGTTCTCTCACCGATGCTCGTTTTCTTTCGCAATGGTAGGGGGCGGTCGCCAAAGTTCCACCACGGATCCTCGTTGTGCTTCGGTCGTGGGCGGCCGCCTACTTAGAGGGGAGGGGGTCCGGTGACGGAGGCAACCGACCTCCGTAACGATATCGGAAAGTTCAAATTCCTGCTACTTCCACTCAACGGCGGCGAAGAAGGAAACTCGGACCCCGCTGGACTTCAGGTAAGATGTTTTTATTGCAGATCACAACCCACACACGACGCGTTTCGGGCTTCAAGAGCCCTTGATCACATGCAAATTAACCCTTCACTTTCCACTTTTAAGTGTGTTTTTTGAGTGAACCACCCACTTCGCCTAGTTCCGTGTCACATGGTAATGAACAAGGTAGAAAGACTTACGATGGGCGCTAGTGTAAGCTGACTCCATTATAGGAATATGTTTACATGTAAGTCTTGATTTACATATATGTTTTTTTGTATTTTTTTACATATTTGTATCAAGCAATCAATGCAATTACAGGATAAATCCCTGGAATTACATACATATATTACCTACTGGCAGTCGCCAGTAGGTAGTTATAGTTAGGAGGACCTATTTTCCATAGGAAATCTGCAACATTCTATTTGGAATACTTTGGCGCCGATTGACGAATCTTAGTGAAATTTTCCAAACCTTTGGCCAGCTCCGGTTCACTCCTATCCTGAAAATTTCACGGTGATTCGTCAAGCGGGGGCCGAGAAAAAAGGGGGGTCCCAAAATGCATTTTCCCCATGCATTTTCCCATAGGACCTGTTGATGCAGCTACAGCCCGAACTGCTGAACAGCACTACACCAAATTTTGCAAAAAGGTAGTCCTCAGTTCAGACTCATGCCTTTTGCTTAAATGGTGTAAATCCGTTCAGTAGTTCCTGAGAAAATTAGAGTTAAAAAGATAGATATATCTGGGCAGAGCCTAACCACACATCTCATCGTGAGATCTGATTGGCTGTCAGCACTTCATCCAAGAAGTTTTGGCAGCCATCTTGGGACCAATATACATGATAGCACCTCATTAAAAAGCATTGCAGTTAATAGAAGGTTTTAAGACTTCAGTTACATTATAAATCATTTGTTGATGGTACTATACACATTTTAGGAATTGTGGTGTGTTCTAAGGTGATTTTACGATGTGAAAAAGCCTTCTGCTGTGATATCATGAATCATGTTTGAGAGAAAACTATTTTCTCATGCTTTTCCCAAAGAGGTTTGGATGGTGATCTATAAGCGAAACTGAGAGCATATTTTCTGTAAATTCACATTATCTTTCTCAGTCATGTGAGAATGAAGTCTGACATTCTCAGTAAAACATGTTCATGCAAGAAGGGCAGAGACTGTCAGTTGATTCCTTTGTGTTCTACTGCAGCTTCCCAGAGTGTTCTAAAGAACAACTAGAGCGCTAACAGTCCTACTTATGACAAACGTATTGCACACCTGAAGCCATCTTGATTGGAATAAAGTGAAATGTAAATGTCAAGGTACTTATAGAGCGCACTGTCACCAGACGGCCACCTTGCGGTGTCGCCTTAGCGGTTTCCTGGCGCTGATACTCATACCGCTGTGAAACCCCTCCTGGCTTTTCCTGTGAAGTGTCCACTCCTGGGCACCCCCAGGGTGAAGCCAGGCATCCTTAGCGCTGTTGGGGCCGGTGTGGAGGCTAAGCAAGCTATTGCCCAGAGTTGCAGCGTGGGGCCCGTGATTAGAATAGGCACCGAGGCAAGAATAGACAGGTCCGAGGAAATTGAGCCCGAGCCCCGCCGAGGCGGGAATCGAACCCTGGTCCCTGGCCAGAACTCTGCTTCAGGGTCTGCCGCTCTAACCATTGAGCCACACTCCTCCAAGTGGTAACTCTTAAAACATTTAATTTAAAAAGGAGCAAAATGAGGGGGTTCATTTTGCCATAGAAAGTAGGATGAGTAGTGCTGCAGAAAGAAAAATTAGGGCACATTTTGAGTGACTTCTCAAATCCTCTTCTATTTCATTAAAAAATTCTGACATGCAGACTGAAACATGCACTTTGAATACCAGCAGCAGTCTTCCCTGGTGACCAGTAGCTTTACTACAGTGATCTAATGAGCAACTAGAGTGCTAACATTCAGAATTTATGGCAAATGTGTGACACATCTGAATGACTTCTTGATGGAACCAAAGTAAAAAACTGAAAGTATTTCCTACTGAGGAGACTGCAGTAAATGAGGAAATTAGGAAACTTCACAACAAATAAATCTCCCAAGATGGCCACCAGAGACAAAAGAGCTGAAATGTAGCCGAAATATCACCCAAATGTAGCCCAAGTATAGCCCAATGACAGTATGTCCCAGAGTGTTCTTAAGAACAACTAGAGCGCTTACTGTCTTAGTTATGACAAAAGTATGGCACACCTGAAGCCATCTTGATTGGAATAAAGTGGTAACACTTAACACATTTAATTTACAAAGGAACAAAATGAGGGGGTTCATTTTGCCATAGAAATTATGATTAGTGCTGCAGAAAGAAAAATTAGAGCACATTTTGACTTCTCAAATCCTCTTTATTTCATAAAACAATTCTGACATGCAGACTGAAACATGCACTTTGAATACCAGCAGCAGACTTCCCTGGTGAGCAGTGGCTTTACTACAGTGATCTAATGAGCAACTAGAGTGCTAACATTCAGAATTTATGGCAAATGTGTGACACATCTGAATGCCTTCTTGATGGATCCAAAGTAAAAAACTGAAAGCATTTCCTACTGAGGAGACTGCAGTACATGAGGAAATTAGGAAACTTCATAACAAAGAAATCTCACAAGATGGCCACCAGAGACAAAAGATCCCAAATGTAGCCCAAATATCACTTAAATGTAGCCCAAGTATAGCCCAAAGACAGAATGTCCCAGAGTGTTCTAACGAACAACTAGAGCGCTAACTGTCTTACTTATGACACAAGTATGGCACACCTGAAGCAATCTTGATTGGAATAAACTGGTAACACTTAAAACATTTAATTTACAAAGGAAAAAAATGAGGGGGTTCATTTTGCCATAGAAATTATGATTAGTGCTGCAGAAAGAAAAATTAGGGCAGATTTTGACTTCTAAAATCCTCTTTATTTCATAAAAAAATTCTGACATGCAGACTGAATCATGCACTTTGAATATCAGCAGCAGTCTTCCATGGTGAGCAGTAGCTTTACTACAGTGATCTAATGAGCAACTAGAGTGCTAACATTCAGAATTAATGGCAAATGTGTGACACATCTGATTGCCTTCTTGATGGAACGAAAGTAAAAAACTGAAAGTATTTCCTATGGAGGAGACTGCAGTAAATGAGGAAATTAGGAAACTTCATAACAAATAAATCTCCCAAGATGGCCACCAGAGACAAAAGAGCCCAAATGTAGCCCAAATATCACCCAAATGTAGCCCAAGTATAGCCCAATGACAGAATGTCCCCGAGTGTTCTTAAGAACAACTAGAGCGCTTACTGTCTTACTTATGAAAAAAGTATGGCACACCTGAAGACATCTTGATTGGAATAAAGTGGTAACACTTAACACATTTAATTTACAAAGGAACAAAATGAGGGGGTTCATTTTGCCATAGAAATTATGATTAGTGCTGCAGAAAGAAAAATTAGGGCACATTTTGACTTCTCAAATCCTCTTTATTTCATAAAACAATTCTGACATGCAGATTGAAACATGCACTTTGAATACCAGCAGCAGACTTCCCTGGTGAGCAGTGGCTTTACTACAGTGATCTAATGAGCAACTAGAGTGCTAACATTCAGAATTTATGGCATATGTGTGATACATCTGATTGCCTTCTTGATGGATCCAAAGTAAAAAACTGAAAGCATTTCCTACTGAGGAGACTGCAGTAAATGAGGAAATTAGGAAACTTCATAACAAAGAAATCTCACGAGATGGCCACCAGAGACAAAAGAGCCCAAATGTAGCCCAAATATCACCCAAATGTAGCCCAAGTATAGCCCAAAGACAGAATGTCCCAGAGTGTTCTAACGAACAACTAGAGCGCTAACTGTCTTACTTATGACACAAGTATGGCACACCTGAAGCAATCTTGATTGGAATAAACTGGTAACACTTAAAACATTTAATTTACAAAGGAAAAAAATGAGGGGGTTCATTTTGCCATAGAAATTATGATTAGTGCTGCAGAAAGAAAAATTAGGGCAAATTTTGACTTCTAAAATCCTCTTTATTTCATAAAAAAATTCTGACATGCAGACGGAATCATGCACTTTGAATACCAGCAGCAGACTTCCCTGGTGAGCAGTAGCTTTACTACAGTGATCTAATGAGCAACTAGAGTGCTAACATTCAGAATTGATGGCAAATGTGTGACACATCTGAATGCCTTCTTGATGGAACGAAAGTAAAAAACTGAAATTTTTCCTACGGAGGAGACTGCAGTAAATGAGGAAATTAGGAAACTTCATAACAAATAAATCTCCCAAGATGGCCACCAGAGACAAAAGAGCCCAAATGTAGCCCAAATATCACCCAAATGTATCCCAAGTATAGCCCAATGACAGAATGTCCCAGAGTGTTCTAACGAACAACTTGTGTGCTTACTGTCTTACTTATGACAAACGTATGGCACACCTGAAGCCATCTTGATTGGAATAAACTGCTAACACTTAAAACATTTAATATAAAAAGGAACACAATGAGGGGGTACATTTTGCCATAGAAATTATGATTAGTGCTGAAGAAAGAAAAATTAGGGCACATTTTGAGTGACTTCTCAAATCCTCTTCTATTTCATTAAAAATTTCTGATATGCAGCCTGAAACATGCACTTTTAATACCAGCAGCAGACTTCCGTGGTGAGCAGTAGCTTTACTACAGTGATCTATTGAGCAACTAGAGTGCTAACATTCAGAATTTATAGCAAATGTGTGACATATCTGAATACCTTCTTGAGGAATCAAAGTAAAAAGCTGGAAGCATTTCCTACTGAGGAGACTGCAGTAAATGAGGAAATTAGGAAACTTCATAACAAATAAATCTCCCAAGATGGCCACCAGAGACAAAAGAGCCCAAATGCAGCACAAATATCACCCAGATGTAGCCCACATGTAGCCCAATGACAGAAGTGTGCAAAACACTTATTTTTTGTGTATTTGCAGTTTTATATAGTGCAGACTTGTCAGGTATTGGAGTGCTTTACATGAGCATTGGTTACATCACACAAGATCAAATTCATTTTGGTTGTAGACATGGGGAGATTAAGTGATTTGACCAGAATCACAGAATGTTGAGCTGAAGCCGAAACTCCAAACTGGTTCCCCAGGTGCAAAGTCTGCAGCTCTGGAAGTAACACCACATCCTCTCCCTTAGGTTCAACATTTAATCAAGTGGTCAACTGGATAAAAAAACATAAAGATTACAAATAATTTAAAAGTTTTTTGTCGCTATTTGAAAACTCAGAAAATATGTCCTCATTTTAGTTTTTTAGAGCACTTACCATAATTTTAATGCAAATAAGACCCTCTCATATATGTAATTTCTAAAGGAAATGCTCTATGTATTACAGTTTTGATTACATCAAGATAACGTCAGGCGTTCCACACTTTTGTAATAAAAATAGAATGTTAGCAATCTAGTTGTTCATTGGGATACTGTTGAGAGGCAGAGGCCAGGGGCCCGGACTCTGAAAATAGAAGGCAGGTAGGAGAGTGCAGAGGCAACAATTTGACCACACTGGGCAGGCAGGAAGGGCAGTGGCAGCACAACAGACTATGGAGGGCAGTGGAAAGGGGGCAACAAACCAACAATACAGGACTGGCAAGAGAAGCTGTGGCAAAATAATAGACGGTTGTGGGCAGAAGGAAGAGGCAGTGGTAGTTCAACCATACATGCCAACAGACCCGTTTCAGCCAGGAAACGTTCAATGTTTTTAAGCTCAAGTGGGCTTTATTTGATCTGTCTCCTGTCTACAATCTCCTCTTTTTCAATGTAACTCAAAGGGGAAAATCAATTCCACAGTTTTTTTCCAAATCTCCCTCTTATCAAGTTCAAAATGTTCGCAAGTATGGTATATTGGATCATGGTAGGCAGGAGGAATTGGGGTAGAGACATGGACTCGGATAACAGAGGACAGGAGGGACATGGAGAGGTACACCAAACTGACCCTACAGGGCAGGCATCAGGGTTTGCAGCAGCACAATACACCACACAGGGCATGTGGGATGGGAGTGCAGCACAACAATCCATAGAAAGCAATAGGGAGGGGACAGGACCATGTACATGGACAACCGAGAACAGAGGGGAAAGAGGCAATGGTAGCTAGCTGACCATAATGGACAGACAGGAGAGAAAACTGCAGCATAGCAGACCATAAAGGGCAGGAGGGACGGATCAGGGGCATTACAATGGAACAGACAAGCCAGGAGGGAGGGAATAGGGGTCTGCACATGGAAACAGAGGGCTGAGGGCAAGGGGGCAGGGCAGGAGCAGCAAGATGACCATGGAGGTCAGGCAGGATGGGCACTAGAAACAAGACACACCATGGAGAGCAACAGTGAGAATATGATGGAATACACACAGACCATGGAGGGAAGGTGGGAAGGGGTCAGGGCAGCTAGCTGACCACACAGGTTAGGTGGGAGGGGCCATGGCAGTACAGAAGACCATGCATGGCAAGCGGGAGGGTTAGTGGCAGCACAATGGCTATTATGGGCAAGAAGGAGGGTGGAGGGGCATGCACAAATGACCATGGAGGATGGAAGGGAGGGTCAGGACCTGGGCACAGACAAGAGAGTTCAGGGGAAGGGGCCTCACAACAGACCGTGCGGGGCAGGCAGGAGGAGCAGTTGCAGCACAACAGACCAGGGAGGGCAGAAGGGTGTGGCAGTAAAATGGACCATGGAGGACAGGAGGAAGGGGATAGGGGCATGACATGTGGACAGGCAGGGTGGAGGTGGCAGGGACAGGTTACTGTTATCTGACAATGCTAGGCAGGTGGGAGGGGAGTTGCAGCTCAACAGAACACTCAGAGTAGATAGGAGTGGCAGATCCATGGAACATGATGGGCAAAAAGGATGGAGCAGGGGCATGCACAAAGACATCGGAGGGCAGGGGGAAGGAGAATAGGGGCAGCAAGCTAAGCACAGAGGCTAAGCAGGAGGTCAATGATGGGCCATAGAATTGGGCAATGGAGGGCAGGAGGAGTGGACTGGTACATCATGCTAAATGGAGGGCAGTGGCAGCACATCAGACCATGCATGGCAGGAGGGAGGAGGCTAGTCCATGGATTCAGACAACAGAGGATAGGGAGGAGGTGGATGGGGCAGCAAGCTAACTGTTCAGAGAAGGTGGGTATTAGGAACTTTATTGTTTTTAAAATGTGTGTCTGTGCGAACTACTTAAAATATAAACAAGTATGCAGCATTATCTCACTTTCATTCAGGAAGAAGAGGACGTTTGTGACTGTGACTCTGGGCTCACATGGCAGAAACACCCCCTGACCCTCCACCCCCATCGCAAAATGTAATGCCCGTGAAAAGGGTAGGTGGACGCAGTGTTATATAGAACATAGTCCTGAGAGCACGATTGAAAATGAAAACTAGATATAGTATATGGTATAAACTATGCACCAAAAATTGTGATATAAGATGAACCGGGGCGTGAAATATAATATGCAACACATTGTGCGCAATGACAGATTCATTGGAGAGCGCGAGATAGCACAGGCACTAGAATGTGCTGTGCTTTATGCGCCTTGGAGTGTAATATGCACAGGGCAGTGTTGTGTAACCTAACTAGTCTCTAAAGTTGTAATATAAAATATGTGCTGGGGAGTGTAACGTTGCATATGCACTGTGACAAAGATATGGATCCCAGATTGCAATATGTATGGCATAGCGCTGTGCGTTATAACATAGGCATCGAAGAAGGCATATTAGATGGGGCAATATAACCCGTGCGAAGGCAAGTGTGGCATGACATATTCACGGGGTGGTGTTACAGTGCACATGGGCTAGAGAGTGTCATAGCATATGCACTAGCTGGTGGAATACAATACAGAGGTGTGTGGCACTCGGCGGGCACTGGTGGGTGTAACACAGCATTGGGCTCAGCCAAGAGCACGCTGTGACTCTCAATTGAGGTTTGTCTCTTTTCCAGAGAGTAAAATAAAAAGTATTAAACATCCGGCGGTGGATGTGTGTTTTATTAACCATGAGGGGGGTTTCTTGCATAGTTTGGTCGAATTTTTGTCAAATCCCCTTTGAATGGCTTGGTGTGCGTGTGTATTAAATGTGCCCGTCAATAGCTACCCATGTTGGTATAAATAATCGACAAGGGTGTCTACTTGGAGAGTACCCACCGGCGGGGGCTCCGGGGTTAGGCACGGTAGGGCGTCAGACACGTCAGACCTTCACTAGTGTAAATACATTCCACGTGGATTCATTGTATGCATAGTCGCCTTTTAATGAATATCACGCAAATCGTCATGGTGATAGGTACATACGGTTTGTCCAGCATGTCCTAGGTGTTTCTATAAATATATATTTTTTTAAAATAATAAAAAACAAAGGCCGGCCCCGGGGGATGGGGTCCCCGGGGCCATAAGTGGCCTGAGGAGGGGGGCAACGCAGCCCCCCTCCTAAAGATTTTTTTTTAAAAAGGCCATGACCCTGGGTTTAGGGTCCCCGGGGCCGATTAAGGCCTTGGGAGTGGCAAATTAATTTTTTTCAACAAAACAAATTAGGGTGCAGGCCCTGGGAGACGGGGTCCCCAGGGCCAATAAATTAGAAAAAGAAGAGAGGCCACACAGCCCTCCTTCTAAAAAAAATAAAATAAATAAAAGACCGGCATCGCGCCGGAGGCCACGCCCCCTCCTTGCAGCACTCTGCAAACGTGCCCCCTGGCCAGTTGTAAGTTGGGGAAATAATTCCCCTTCAATCGTGAGGGCCCCTGGGGGCTAACTAGCCCACCAGGTGCTTCCAGTAAGCACCAATGAGCTGCGTTGCAGAGAAGTGGTCTAGGCCGTGCCCCTTTTTACATCTCTCTGCAACGCAGCTCTGTGGTGCGCACTGGAGTTACCTAGTGGTCTAGTTGGACCCTAGGGACCCTCAGGATTCAAGGGGACTTAATCTCTCAACTTAGAACAGCCAGAGGGCGCGTTTACACAGTGGGGAAGGGAGGGGACGGGGCCTGAGGTTACGTGTGCAAACACGCCCTGTGGCGCATTTTAAGAGGTAGTTTTAATCCCCTGCCCTATTATATACTAGGGGCTTACAGAGGAGGTCATGCTAATCACAGGGGGACCCCAACGCATAGTGTTCCCTTGTGTATGTAGGTGTTTTCACTGTATTTTGAGTGTCTTTTAACATAGCACTGGTTTTAGGACTGATTAGTCAGACTCAGTTACCACCAGTATCCATCTGAAAAAGTTGAGGGTACAGGATGATTTTGCAACAAGGCTTCTTTCTGCTCTTCTGTTTGTTCTTTCTGCACGTTATCCTTCTTCCTGCACTTTTCTTCGTCTTTGAGGACTTCTGTTGCTTCTTTCTGCATTTCTTTTTTTTCTTTCTGTGCGTTTTTTCTTCTTTCTTCACATGCCCTTTCTCTGTAGGCATAGTTAGAAATTAGCATTTAAAAAACCTTTGAAATTCACTGAAAAAACCATAGGTTTCAGGCAGGTTATAGTTAGGAATTAGCATTTAAAAAACCTTAGAAATTCACTGAAAAACCATAGGTTTCAGGGGCGTTATAGTTAGCTGGACTTTTCACTTGTACAAAACCATTGAAATTCCCCCGTTATAGTTAGTTCAGCTAACTATAACTCGTGCGCCCGCAATGCACTGCTGATGATGTCACATATTACATCACTCATGACATGGTCAGTGACATCACTCATGGCATCACTGATGACATCTCAAATGACATCACTGATGACACCACCGATGACATCATCCTTGTGATAGAGTGGCAGACCTCCTCTCTCCATAATATAACCTTAGATACACACATTCAAAGATAGAAACTAAAAATGTCAAAACAATGGACATACCAATACCAGTTACAACAACCTATTCAGTAATTCTAAGATCCACATACACATCCACTCATTCACCAACAGTCCTATACAGTCACTCATACATGTACTCACTCATCATATGTACTCATACACCTATACATCCTGTTACATAACGCCAGTCATCCATAGAGTTACTCACACACATAGTCACTCATGCTAATAAAGAATCAAACATCCATTTGATGTTATCAGTGATGTCACTGACCATGTCATGAGTGATGTAATATGTGACGTCATCAGCAGTGCATTGCGGGGGCGCATTTTATAGTTAGCTGAACTAACTATAACAGGGGAATTTCTAGGGTTTTGTATGAGGGAAATGTCCAGCTAACTATAACACCCCTGAAACCTATGGTTTTTTCAGTGAATTTCTAAGGTTTTTTAAATGCCAATTCCTAACTATAATGCCCCTGAAACATTTGGTTTTTTCAGTGAATTTCAAAGGTTTTTTAAATGCCAATTCCTAACTATAACATGCATGAAACCTATGGTTTTTTCAGTGAATTTCAAAGGTTTTTTAAATGCTAATTCCTATCTATAACTTATCTCTAAAGATATCATGAAAAGCATTCTTTTTTAAAAGTAGGGTGCACATTAGTTTTATGGAAAAGCATCTTTGTGATTGGTTAAGAAAAAGCAGTTTCACCGTGGAGTACATATCATAGGATGAAATTTGCTCAGCTCAACCACACCTGCTACTTGCATTTGGAAAGCACTGTTCGAACTTAAAAC
This sequence comes from Triturus cristatus, assembly GCF_964204655.1. Lineage (NCBI taxonomy): Eukaryota > Metazoa > Chordata > Amphibia > Caudata > Salamandridae > Triturus > Triturus cristatus. The sequence continues at coordinate 17,632,013 of NC_140581.1, forward strand.
AATCGATAACTTTTAACCTGCATGTGTCGTTAAATGTTCAAGAAAATGTTACAAAAAAAATCGTAAAGTTTTAAAAAATTGATAAACTTTTAACCTGCATGTATTGTAGAATGTTCTAGAAAGTGTGTTGATAGAATACGTTGCACTTCTGACTTCTATGTGTTGTTGAATATTAAAAAAACGGTTCATATGGAAAATTAAAAAGAAACCAATAGAGAAGTTTTGAAACCTAAAAGAATCAAGGAACTATTCTAATTTATTCTTTACATGTATTTATGTGTGCAGCTACAAAATTATAGACACAACAGCACTAGGAAGAGGAAGAAGCAGGGAGTGGGGGGAGGGGGGGAAGATGGGCAGAATGGCACACATGCACAATTAAGTACAACACACATATAGACTAACAATGGCCAAAATGAAAAACACCAACAAGGAGCACAAGTCACACAACCCGCCAACATCACACCACTGAACGAGCATAGAAGTGAAAACCACGCTGCATTCATACAGGATGTGTACAAAGGTCAGTCGTTGGTGTTGTGGGATGTCTGCGACCGTGGTCGTCATGGATGAGATACCCAGCATGTGGCACATGGTCGAGTTCACTGTGTGTTATGTTGCCAAACGGCGGCTCCTCCCTCCCACGAGCCCCCACACTTTTGTACGGTGCACTGTTGTATTTCGTGCACTCGTACGGCACACCATTGTAATGCCTATATGCGCATGTCCTGCTACATTCCAACTACAACATCACAGTGCCGTTTGGAGGTGGTGCATGCCACTTTACAACATCGACTGCTGCAGCTCTTGTAATAGGCCACACCAGAACACAGAGACACACTTACCGTACTTCCTGTACACGGACATGTCCGAGACACCTCGTTCCCCTTGCCGGATAGGCACACCCCTGCACTGACCTGTGAACCCCAGACCAGCACACGCCAGTTGTGCATGCAGGAGGATACGTGCGTAGCTACACATCCAGGCTCACTGCGAACGCTCAGGTGACAGCACACTCTGATGTTACTATCATACTAAGACAATTACCACAGGGACACACTTAATAAGATGTGGGTTTGGGGGGCATTGGCGGTCCTGGAGTTGTTGAGATGAGTCTTCTAGCCCTCATGGGTATCCCTGTATCATGCTCATTGACTCTATGGCACCTCTGGGTGTTCTGGTGTGGCTCTTGGCTCTGTTCCCTTTCATGGTGCAGGTAGTTGTCCTGCTTAACACCAGCAGAAAGCAGGTGTAAAATCCCTGGTCCTAACGTGTCTTATCGCTGGAATTTCTTTCGCTTTGCAATTGGTGTGAAAGTTGTGATGTGATTTTTTTTGTGTGCACAACAATATACGAACTGAGCAGTGTATCTCGTCAAGATCCAGCACCTGACACACTATTCCCAATCAATATAAATACAATGAGATTTCTAATAGATTTTGTGTGTACACTGTAAGTGCAGCCAATACATCAGTGCAATTCAATACAGGATTTTAGTATTTAGAATAAATCGGAAAGGTGAACCACGTGTCTTTTTGCACGGGAACGGCTACTCTCCATTTCATTATCAGCACTTTAACGGAAGTAAAGTTGAGATAAATCTAACACACTATTCAGAAATTGGAGCAAACTGCAGATATCACCAGTATTCCAGCGATAAGTGCCCCAAAATTTAACACCATGGTGGATTCCATCAAATAACAGTAATAAGAGCAAGAAAGAGTCACACAGCAGTTAAGAGACCAACCCAAAACGTTATTCATTTTTTTTTCAATTTTATTTTTTATAATAATAAATATATAAACGATAAACTATTTTCAAACTTTATTTTTTTATTAACATATATGTGAACAATAAACTAATAAACAAAATGTAACAACAATAATACAAAACAACAAGGCGGAACACTCCTGTGGGAATCATGGATGTCGTCGACAGACCTGGAAAATCAGAAAGATTGTTAAAAAAAAAACAACATGGTATTCTCAACAAAATACCACAAGAAACAAATCACAGATATATAAATGCATACAGCTAACAACATTTTATAAGTTTAACTTACAAAAACTGTAAATGTTGCCGCTTTAAAATATTTACCGAATCTGAGGAATTTTTTTTGCAGAAGGCACCACGCCCACAACGTTTTTCTTCAGTGGTGAGGAAATGTTTTACTTTTCCCAAGGGGCAAACAAAGATCAATGCCACCTTCGTCACTCGCAAGATTTGGCAAAGAGTTCTGTTACGAGGGGATCCTAACAAAAAATACTCGTGCGGCACAGCAAGTATGATGAGACACCTAAGGACCCTTCATCCAAACAATCTTGCACGAGAAGAGTGCAAACAGATGAGAAACACTCCTGTTCTGTATCTGTAAAAAAGAATCACAAATAAATGTATATTAATAACTTTCAAATTTATACTATTCCATTACTGTACAAACACATTTTATATAAAAACTGACTAAGAAACTATAGCCCTGAACCACAAGTGTGACGATGATTAAAACACTACATGCATAGTGCATACTACTTTGAAGCAGTTCATGCCCTCAAGTCTACCTCACTAAAAGACTACATGCTAACTGACTAAATGATTACAGTACTATAAGGAGACACACTGGGTGAGTGACAGGGTGTTTGCTACAAGTAGTCCATGTGCTAAGGCCTGGCTCAGTGCATGAATACTTAGGCACTGACTGAATGATTAGAGTACTGCAAAGATAGTATCTTGGTGAATTTATAAGTGTTTGAGTTTTCGCACAGTGAATGGATTAGTACATGATGCTGAATGGGCCACTAGAGGACTGCAAATGGAGTGACAGGGTATTTCCTGGAAGTGTATGGATACTGACTAGGGAATTGAAGGTGTGAACGATAATTGTGTACGTGGTTAGAGGACTGCATGCATAGTGGATAAGGGTTTGAAGCAGTCCACATACTAAGGCCAGGGTCACTGGATGACTACTTGGGTACTGACTGAATGATTAGAGTACAGCAAGGAGAGTGCCTAGGTGAATTTATAAGTGCTAGACTTTTCGCCCAGGGAATGGATTAGTACTTGGTACTGAATGGGTCACTAGAGGAGTGCAAATACATTGACAACTGCTGGACTGTATGGATACTGACTAGGAAATTTAAACTGTGAAAGACAACTGTGTAGGTGGTTAGAAGACTACATGCATAGTGCATAGGGGTTTGAAGCAGTCCATGTGCTAAGGCCTGGCTCAGTGTATGAATACTTAGACACTGACTGAATGATTAGAGTACTGCAACGATAGTATCTTGGTGAATGTATAAGTGTTTGGCTTTTAGCACAGTGAATGGATTAGCACATGCTGTTGAATGGGTCTCTAGAGAACTGCAAAAGAAGTGAGAGGATGTTTCCTGGAAGTGTATGGATACTGACTAGGGAATTGAAGGTGTAAAAGACAAGTGTATAGTATGTTAGAACACTACATGCATACTGAATAGACATTTGAAGCAATCTATTTGGTACTTAGAAACGGACTAAATATTCAGACTACTTCTAGGACAGTGTTTAGGTAAAACTTTTAAATTTTTAGTTCTGCCACAGTGAACAGAATAGTACATTGTACTGCACCTTAGTGTCAAACCCTGACTCATTTTATCAATGCATAAGCAAAGACTAGCTTCTAATGCTACTAAAACTTGACAACATGACAGGTTTAAAAACAGTTATCTGTCAGCAAATACACAATGTTACCAAACGCTTCTCTCACAGTGGTTCCCAAATGCACACAGACTCACAGTGTGATTCAAGACAAGCACCACTATCCCTAGTAGTTTACCAAAACACATTCACTACACTGGAAGTGGTAAGGGAACTGCACACAATCTTCATATTTCACGACTACACTTTACTGTCAATACCTTACTCATTTAATGAAAGCATAAGCCATAACTGTCTTCTAATGCTACTAAAACTTCACAACATGACATGTTTTAAAACAGTTATCTGTCAGCAAATACACGATGTTACCACACGCTTCTCTCACAGTGGTTCCCAAATGTACACAGACTCACAGTGTGATTCTAGACAAGCACCACTATCCCTAGGAGTTTACCAAAACTCATTCACTACAGTGGAAGAGGTAAGGGAACTGCACGCAATCTACATATTTCACAACTGCACTTTAGTGTCAATGCCTGACTCATTTAATCAACGCATAAGCAAAGACTGGCTTCTAATGCTACTAAAACTTGACAACATGACAGGTTTTAAAACAGTAATCTGTCAGAAAATACATGATGTTACCAAACACTTCTCTCACAGTGGTTCCCAAATGCACACAGACTCACAGTGTGATTCTAGACAAGCACCACTATCCCTAGGAGTTTACCAAAACTCATTCACTACATTTGAAGAGGTAAGGGAACTGCACACAATCTTCATATTTCACGACTGCACTTTAGTGTCAATGCCTGACTCATTTAATGAAAGCATAAGCCATAACTGTCTTGTAATGCTACTAAAATTTGACAACATGACTGCTTTTAAAACAGTTATCTGTCAGCAAATACACGATGTTACCAAACACTTCTCTAACAGTGGTTCCCAAATGCACACAGACTCACAGTGTGATTCTAGACAAGCACCACTATCCCTAGGAATATACCAAAACTCATTCACTACAGTGGAACTGGTAAAGGAACTGCACACAAGCTACATATTTCACAACTGCACTTTAATGTCAATGCCTGACTAATTTAATCAACGCATAAGCAAAGACTGGCTTCTAATGCTACTAAAACTTGACAACATGACAGGTTTTAAAACAGTTATCTGTCAGCAAATACACGATGTTACCAAACGCTTCTCTCACAGTGGTTTACAAATGCACATAGACTCACAGTGTGATTCTAGACAAGCACCACTATACCTAGGAGTTTACCAAAACTCATTCACTACTGTGCAAGTGGTAAGGGAAGTGCACACAATCTACATATTTCACGACTGCACTTTAGTGTCAATGCCTGACTCATTTAATCAACGCATAAGCAAAGACTGGCTTCTAATGCTACTAAAACTTGACAACATGACAGGTTTTAAAACAGTTATCTGTCAGAAAATACATGATGTTACCAAACACTTCTCTCACAGTGGTTCCCAAATGCACACAGACTCACAGTGTGATTCTAGACAAGCACCACTATCCCTAGGAGCTTACCAAAACTTATTCACTACATTTGAAGAGGTAAGGGAACTGCACACAATGTACATATTTCATGACTGCACTTTAGTGTCAATGCCTGACTCATTTAATGAAAGCATAAGCCATAACTGTCTTCTAATGCTACTAAAATTTGACAACTTGACTGCTTTTAAAACAGTTATCTGTCAGCAAATACACAATGTTACCAAACGCTTCTCTCACAGTGGTTCCCAAATGCACACAGACTCACAGTGTGATTCTAGACAAGCACCAATATCCCTAGGAATATACCAAAAACTCATTCACTACAGTGGAAGTGGTAAAGGAACTGCACACAATCTACATATTTCACAACTGCACTTTAATGTCAATGCCTGACTAATTTAATCAACGCATAAGCAAAGACTGGCTTCTAATGCTACTAAATCTTGACAACATGACAGGTTTTAAAACAGTTATCTGTCAGCAAATACACGATGTCACCAAACGCTTCTCTCACAGTGGTTCCCAAATGCACACAGACTCATAGTGTGAATCTAGATAAGCACCACTATCCCTAGGAGTTTACAAAAACTCATTCACTACTGTGCAAGTGGTAAGGGAAGTGCACACAATCTACATATTTCTCGACTGCACTTTAGTGTCAATACCTGACTCATTTAATCAACGCATAAGCAAAGACTGGCTTCTAATGCTACTAAAACTTCACAACATGAAAGGTTTTAAAACAGTTATCTGTCAGCAAATACATGATGTTACCAAATGATTCTCTCACACTGATCCCAAATACACACTAACTCACAGTGTGATTCTAGACAAGCACCACTATCCCTATGAATTTACCAAAACTCATTCACAACAGTGCAAGTGGTAAGGGAACTGCACACAATCTACATATTTCACGACTGCAATTTACTGTCAATGCCTGACTCATTTAATCAACGCATAAGCAAAGACTGGCTTCTAATGCTACTAAAACTTCACAACATGACAGGATCTAAAACAGTTATCTGTCAGCAAATACATGATGTTACCAAACACTTCTCTCACAGTGGTTCCCAAATGCACACAGACTCACAGTGTGATTCTAGACAAACAACACTATCCCTAGCAGATTACCAAAACTCATTCACTACAGTGGAAGTGGTAAGGGAACTGCACACAATCTACATATTTCACGACTGCACTTTAGTGTTAATGCCTGACTCATTTAATCAAAGCATAAGCAAAGACTGGCTTCTAATGCTACTAAAACTTGACAACATGACCGGTTTTAAAACAGTTATCTGTCAGTAAATACACAATGTTACCAAATGCTTCTCTCACAGTGGTTCCCACATGCACACAGACTCACAGTGTGATTCTAGACAATCAACACTATCCTAGGAGTTTACCAAAACTCATTCACTAGTCTAGAAGAGTTAATGGTACTGAACACTATCTACATATTTAAGTACAGCACATCAGTGTCAAAGCATGACTCGTTTAATCAACGCATAAGCAAAGACTGGATTCTAATGCTACTAAAACTTCACAACATGACAGGTTTTAAAACAGTTATCTGTCAGCAAATACATGATGTTATCAAATGCTTCTCTCACACTGATCCCAAATACACAATAACTCACAGTGTGATTCTAGACAAGCACCACTATCCCTAGGAGTTTACCAAAACTCATTCACTACAGTGCAAGTGGTAACGGAACTCCACACAATCTACATATTTCATGACTGCAATTTACTGTCAATGCCTGACTCATTTAATGAAAGCATAAGCCATAACTGTCTTGTAATGCTACTAAAACTTGACAACATGACCGGTTTTAAAACAGTTATCTGTCAGCAAATACACGATGTTACCAAATGCTTCTCTCAGAATCCCTACCCAAATGCACACAGACTCACAGTGTGATTTTAGACAAGCAACACTATCCTAGGAGTTTACCAAAACTCATTCACTAGTCTGGAAGAGTTAATGGTACTGCACACAATCTACATATTTAACTACAGCACATCAGTGTCAAAGTATGACTCATTTAATCAACGCATAAGCAAAGACTGGATTCTAATGCTACTAAAACTTGACAACATGACAGGTTTTAAAACAGTTATCTGTCAGCAAATACATGATGTTACCAAATGCTTCTCTCACACTGATCCCAAATACACACTAACTCACAGTGTGGTTCTAGACAAGCACCACTATCCCTAGGAGTTTACCAAAACTCATTCACTACAGTGCAAGTGGTAAGGGAACTGCACACAATCTACATATTTCACGACTGCAATTTACTGTCAATGCCTGACTCATTTAATGAAAGCATAAGCCATAACTATCTTCTAATGCTACTAAAACTTGACAACATGACAAGTTTTAAAACAGTTATCTGTCAGCAAATACACAATGTTACCAAACGCTTGTTTCACAGTGGTTCCCAAATGCACACAGACTCACAGTGTGATTCTAGACAAACAACACTATCCCTAGCAGATTACCAAAACTCATTCACTACAGTGGAAGTGGTAAGGGAACTGCACACAATCTACATATTTCACGACTGCACTTTAGTGTCAATGCCTGACTTATTAAATCAATGCATAAGCAATAACTGGCTTCTAATGCTACTAAAACTTGACAACATGACCGGTTTTAAAACAGTTATCTGTCAGCAAATACACGATGTTACCAAATGCTTCTCTCACAATCCTTTCCCATATGCACACAGACTCACAGTGTGATTTTAGACAATCAACACTATCCTAGGAGTTTACCAAAACTCATTCACTAGTCTAGAAGAATTAATGGTACTGAACACAATCTACATATTTAAGGACAGCACATCAGTGTCAAACCATGACTCATTTAATCAACGCATAAGCAAAGACGGGATTCTAATGCTACTAAAACTTCACAACATGACAGGTTTTAAAAAAGTTATCTGTCAGCAAATACATGATGTCACCAAATGCTTCTCTCACACTGATCCCAAATACACACTAACTCACACTGTGATTCTAGACAAGCACCACTATCCCTAGGAATTTACCAAAACTCATTCACTACAGTGCAAGTGGTAAGGGAACTGCACACAATCTACATATTTCAGGACTGCACTTTTCTGTCAAAGCCTGACTCATTTAATCAAATCATAAGCCATAACTGTCTTCTAATGCTACTAAAACTTCACAACATGACAAGTTGAAACAGTTATCTGTCAGCAAATACACAATGTTACCAAAAGCTTCTCTCACAGTGGTTCCCAAATGCACACAGACTCACTGTGTGATTCTAGACAAACAACACTATCCCTTGCACTATACCAAAACACATTTCTTCATCTAGAAGTAGTACTACATTTTAGTATAGAAACATAACATAACTCATTTCACAAATTCATAAACAATGACTGGTTTCTAATTCTACCAAAATATAAAAACAGCACAGTTATCTGTCTACAAACACATGAAAAACACAAATGCTTATCACAGAATGGTTTCTACATGCACACACATTGTAGAGAAAAAAAGTACTCCCTACAGTTTAGCAGGAGAAATACATTAGTCTAATTAAAATGAAAATAGTCTACATACATCCCCTCACAATTAAATAACTCATCTTTCAAGTTCTTTTGTAGATTAAGAAGTATATCAATCACTCACCATATCTTCTTTTACAGAATCTCTGCACTGTGCACCTCTCAGCAAAAACAAAGAATGGAAAAGTTTCCCTTTCATTTTCCACACATATACATGTAAACATCAAATCACAATCCTTCACACATAAACTCAAAAGCAAACACACATTTCTATCGGTTAAACATTTCAACCCTTTCCAACTGAAATACATTTCAACCCTTCCCCCAATCTGCCTTCTGCCTGTTACCATAGAAACAGGTCATGGAACACTGCACTGAGCTCACAGGTCACAAGTTCAGCACACAATGATCCTACACAAGACAGTATGTGTGCTTGACTTTTCAACATATCAGCTTATCGTATATAATGTTCCTTACAATCTGTTTTTGTTAGCCAATAAGAATCATACCTTTAAAAAACAGAAATATACACCCTACATTTCAGTGTAGAAAGTAGTCATACAACCAATGATTTCTTGTCTTTTTTCAAAAAACATTGCCGTGGATCCGCGCACCCAATGCGTGAGAATCCGTGCACCCAATGCGTTAGGATGCGCGCACTGTGTGCGTATTTCGCCATGTTTTTTTTTTTTTAAAAAGGGTGCCCCAGGGGGTCCTTCTGGGACCCCCTAAGCACCTCTAGAGGGTCAGAGTATTTCCACTCTGCCCCTTTATATGTTTTACACACTTATTCCCCTTGCATCTTCAGCCTCGCTTCTACCGAGGCAGAAAATGGCCGCCAACAGTTCCTGGTTTCGAATGTAGAGAGACACTCGACAGCCAATTAGCATTCAGCGCGCGATCAGGAGCGTGCGCGCTTGGTTCGGGGAGGGTGCGCTTACGGTGCGGGTACGGTCCACGGATCCTCCGGAGCCATAGATATCACTAACTTTTTTACCCTAATTTTCTCAGGAACTACTGAACGGATTCACACCATATATGCAAAAGGCACGAGTCCAAACTGAGGACTACCTCTTTGCCAAATTTGGTGTCATTCCGTTCAGCGGTTCGGGCTGTAGCTGCGACAACATATCCTTTGGGAAATTGCATAGGGAAAACTAGTTTTGGGACCCCCCTTTTTTCTCGGCCCCCGCTTGACGGATCACCACAAAACTTTCAGGATAGGAGCGGAGCACAGCTGGCCAAAAGTTTGGAAAATTGCGCGAGGATTCGTTAACCAGCGCCACACTTATTGGAAATAGACTGTTGCGGATTTCCTATGGAAAAACTATAACTACCTACTGGCGACCACCAGTAGGTAATACATATATATACATACATATATATACATTTATATACATACATATATAAATACATATATATACATACATATATATATACATACATATACATACATATATATACATACATATACATACATATATAAATACATATATATATATACATACATATATATATACATATATACATACATATATATACATACATATACATATATATATATTACCTACTGGCGGTCGCCAGTAGGTAGTTATAGTTAGGACCGTGTTTCCATAGGAAATCCGCAACATTCTACTTTGAATAACTTTGGCGCCGATTGACAAATCCTCGCGAAATTTTCAAAATAGGTGGGGCGCTCCGCTCCTTCCCTGAAAGTCTCGGGGGGATTTGTCAAGCAGGGGCCGAGAAAAAGGGGGGGTCCCAAAACGCGTTTTCCCCATGCATTTTTTCATAGGACCTTTAGTCCAAGCTGCAGCCCGAATGGCTGAACAGAATTACTTGAAATTTGGCAAAGAGGTAGTCCTCAGGTCAGGGATGTGCCTTTTGTAGATCTGGTGTAAATGTGTTCAGTATTTGCTGAGAAAATAGCATTTGAATCAATATATATATCTATAGGCGCGCTCCGAGCGCTTACGGTAAGCTTACCGTACGCGCACGCTGCCATGCGCGAGCTCAATTCTGATTGGTGGTTACATGACTGTAAACATTTGAATCGGCCAAAATGAGGAAGTGTCGGCCTCCATTTTGTGTGCCTCACACTGATAAAAAAAAGGAGGAGAACGTGGAAAGGGGGCAACGAAGAGAGTTGCAGACCCCCTAGCGTTTGTCAGGGGGTCCAAGAAGGCCATAAAAGTATGAAAAATACATTTAAATGTTTTTTTAAAAAATCGCAGGGTGCACGTACGGTAAGCTTACCGTACGCGTACGGTCGAAAATAAAAAAAAAAGAAGAAAAAAACAAATTTAAGTGTTAAGATATTAGGGGACTCTAAAAAGAGCCGTTGTGTTCATTGAGTGTTTTTTGGTACCTACAAGTAAGTACCGATGCAGAGTCTAAAGTTTAAGAGGAAGACTCTGTTCCCTTCATCATTGAAATGTACACCGTCTCCTCTATAAATGTCTTGCATGTTGTAACGCAAGTTGTTGTGGTATATAGAACCCATACCATAGTCTCTGAGGAAAGCAGAAACAGATTTGTTGACGTGCTTTCTTGCTTTGTCAATCTGCGGACAAAATTGGTTGGACCAGTTCCACTTTTGCCTTTGGCATATGTTAGAATATACAAAGGCAGAATGAGGAAAAAGCAACATCAATTGCACAAAGGTGTCCTTAATAAGCATTTCCAGACCTACACCAGTTAAAGTGCCTAGGTCATTTCCACCACAGTGCACAATAATAAGGTTAGGCTGTGGGAGATGTAGAAAGGTTTTCACCAAAGGCATTAATTGGTGCCACTTTAACCCTCTCTGACCAATCCATTTAATGTCTACATTTGGCAAAGCAAGGTCTCTCACCATACCTCTTTTTTCTGCAAATTGTTCACTCCAGAAGACATAGCTGTGACCTACAATCCACACTGTGAACATCTTTCAAGGAGATCTGGATGCACTCTGAAGGTGTCTTTCAGTAGAATGGCAAAATGAAATGAAAGACAGTTTGAAAATGGAGGCATACATATTTTTTTAAAATAAAAAGAACTCATTGGCTGTTTCACACCATTCTACACTAAAAACTAGGCTGTATGTGTACATTTATAGAAGCATGTTTTGTATTGGTTCAGAAAATTGTGTTCCCACAGAAGAATAGTTTGGATTTGCTGTTAGGTTGGACAGGTGAAGCACTCTTGGTCTTTCGATTTGAAACATTGTGTGGTGAACTTCTGACCTCTCTCCTCACAGCAGTGTTCCATGAGCTGTTGCTATGGTAGCAGGCAAAAGTCAAGTTAGGGGAAGGGAACATTTGGAAAAGGGTTGAAGTTTTCAACCAATAGAAATGTATGATTTCATTTGAAAAAAAGTTGGAAGCACAGAGATTTGTAATTAACATGTATATGTGTGAAAAAAGAGAGGGAAACATTGCCATTTACTGGTTCTGCTCAGAGGAGAGAGGTGTACAGCTCTGATATTCTGACTGTGATAGTCTGCTGTTTGAGTGCCACATTTCTTTCTCAACTAACTAATTTTAAAGGTGAGTTATGAGTTTGGATGTATGTGGTGAATTTTGCATGAGTCTATGAGCACAGAGGAATTGCTGTCACAGATGTATTTCGTGTTTCTCTGGTTCTTTTGAGAAGTAACCATGCATATGTCTCTTGCAACTGAAAATACACAGTCTGCATAAGCATAAGCAGCAGTTTATCCTGTAGAATCAGGCTGAGTATTCACAAGTGAATGGTGTTTCAGGTAGCAGTGAGTAACGCTAATACATTCAATATCACTAAGGCTGATTTCTTTTGCTGGAGTGTAGTCAGTCACCAAGGTCACACATGTTCATGGTCTGAAAAAGCTGTTTGCACATGTGCTGTTTTCTGTGTCTGAAAACTGTAATGAAAATGTATGTGACTGTTAGAGTAATTAACGCTTGCAGGAAAAAACAGTATTAAGTGTGCTTAGAAATTGGCAAGTAAATTTCATTTTCTGCGTAAAATCACAGCATGAGTCTGTGAGTATAGTGGAATTGCTGTCAGAGATGTATTTCGTGTCTCTCTGGTTCTTTTGGGAAGTAACCATGCATATGTCTCTTGCAACTGAAAATACACAGTCTGCATAAGCAGACTGTTAGCACACACCCAGCAGTTTATCCTGTAGAATCATGCTGAGTATTCACAAGTGAATGGTGTTTCAGGTAGCAGTGAGTAACGCTAATACATTCAATATCACTAAGGCTGATTTCTTTTGCTGGAGTGTAGTCAGTCACCAAGGTCACACATGTTCATGGTCTGAAAAAGCTGTTTGCATATGTGCTGTTTTCTGTGTCTGAAAACTGTAATGAAAATGTATGCGACTGTTAGAGTAATTAACGCTTGCAGGAAAAAACAGTACTAAGTGTGCTTAGAAATTGGCAAGCAAATTTCATTTTCTGCCTAAAAACACAGAAAACAGTAGTAAGTGTACTTTGAAATTGGCAAGCAAATTTCATTTTCCGCGTAAAATCACAGCATGAGTCTGTGAGCATAGTGGAATTGCTGTCAGAGATGTATTTCGTGTCTCTCTGGTTCTTTTGGGAAGTAACCATGCGTATGTCTCTTGCAACTGAAAATACACAGTCTGCATAAGCAGACTGTTAGCACACACCCAGCAGTTTATCCTGTAGAATCATGCTGAGTATTCACAAGTGACTGGTGTTTTATGGAAGCAGTGAGTAACGCTAATACATTCAACATCACTAAGGCTGATTTCTTTTGCTGGAGTGTAGTCAGTCACCAAGGTCACACATGTTCATGGTCTGAAAAAGCTGTTTGGACATGTTGTTAAAAAGTCATTTAAAAATTTTTAAAAAAAGTTAAGAAGTAAGGTTGGCTCTTAAAAGAACCGTTGTGTTCATAAAGGGAAAGAGGAAAGAAAGAATGGGAATACTAACAAGGACCACAGATGTGCTGGTCGATCCTATTGTTTATGAGGGAAACACTGGTCTCCGCATGAACAATTAGGCCATGACATCTTGTGCACCTCATTGCAACCCTCCCAAAACGAGGGTTTATATCCAGAGGACCAGAAAAGGGTGATGCTCCCACCGCAGAGGAAGTGCTTGGCTGAGCTGCCGAAGATGTACTCGGCTGAGCATCTGCAGGTGTGCTTGGGTGACTTACTGGAGATGTTTCTCCAGTATGTCTAGCATAAGTCCTGGGATGTTTATCCTTAATGTGTCTAACCATAGAGTGATTTCCAAAGGAATACTTCTTCCTAGGATTCCCTCTAGATAAGACACGCTCACAAAGTGAGCAGGTGACTAAAGGAGCATTTACCTTTTTCTGCCCCTCTGGATAGGTGAAATATTCCCATACAAAAGAAGTCTTTTGTTTCCTCCTTCTCTCTCTGATGATGCTGCTACCTGGCTCACTCTCAGAAGAGGACTGCTGTTCTGCCATCGTATCACAAAGACAACTCAGCTCCTTCTCCTAAGGGATCACAAGCAGACATGAGGGGAATGGGTGTGGTGTAGGAGAGTTCTAGAACTGAAAGTAGTTTAAACCAATCAAAATTGCTGTTTCTTGATCACATGACCAACCGCGCGCGTACGTTACGCTTACGGAGCGCTTACGGAGCGCTTACGGTAAAAGTACGCATGCGCGTATAAAAGACACGCGCATGCGCGCATGCGCATAACAGGCACGCTCCAACACTTCCGCCTAACGTGCACGTGTAACGTATGCGCTTACGCGTCGCGTACACAGTACGGACGTCTACGTAAATTGCGTAAACATACGCAAACAGAGTAGAAATTTTACATACATAAAGCAAAACGTGCGCTTACGGTAAGCTTACCGTACGCGCACGTAAAAAAAAATAAAAAAAATAAAAAAAAATGGAAAAAAAGATTCATGAGTGATGTCAGTGACCATGTCATGAGTGATGTTATATGTGACGTCATCAGCAGTGGATTGCGGGTGCGCGAGTTATAGTTAGCTTAACTAACTATAACGGGGGAATTTCATTGGTGTTTTACGAGTGAAATGTTCAGCTAACTATAACATGTGTGAAACCTATGGTTTTTTCAGTGAATTTGCAAGGTTTTTAAAATGCTAATTCCTAACTATAACGTGTGTGAAACCCATGGTTTTTTCAGTGAATATACATATATATACATATATATATACATATACATATATATACATATACATATATATAATTCACTTAAAAAAACCATAGGTTTCACACATGTTATAGTTAGGTGGACATTTCAAACAATGAAATTCCCCCATTATAGTTAGTTCAGTTAACTATAACTCGCGCGCCCGCAATCCACTGCTGATGACTTCAGATATTACATCACTCATAACATGGTCAGTGGCATCACTGATGACATCACTGATGACATCATCCTTCTGATAGAGTGGCGGTCGCACGAGTTATAGTTATCTGAACTAACTATAATGGGGGAATTTCATTGGTTTTTTACGAGTGAAATGTCCACCTAACTATAACATGTGTGAAACCTATGGTTTTTTAAGTGAATTTGCAAGGTTTCTTATATGCTAATTCCTAACTATAACGTGTGTGAAATCTATGGTTTTTTAAGTGAATTTGAACGGTTTTTTAAATGCTACGTTATGTATGTATTATTATATATATTTTTTTAGGTTTTTCACCGTGCGCGCACCGAGCGCGTATCCCGCGATTTAAAAAAAAAATCAAAAAATGTTCTTTTCACCCTTCGGGGTCTTTCAGGGACCCCCTGACAAACTCTCTACCCTGCCCCCTTTTCACGTTCGCCACCTCTCTTTTTCAGTGTCGCACCCGAAACAAACAAAATGGCGGCCGAAACTTCCTGATTTCGACTGATTCGAGCGTTGACTGACATGTAACCAGCAATCAGAATTACGCTCGCGCACGTAAGGGTGCACGCACAGGGCACGCATGGTGCGTGCACGGTGCGCGGCTATAGATATTTATGTACTTTTAACTGCAATTTCTCAGGAACTACTGAACAGATTGACTCCATATCTGCAAAACGCACATGCCTGACCTGAGGACTACCTCTCTGCCAAATTTCAAGTAATTCTGTTCAGCCGTTCGGGCTGTACCTTTGACTAAAGGTCCTATAGGAAAATGCATGGAAAAAATGCGTTTTGAGACCCCCCTTTTTTCTCGGCCCCCGCTTGACGAATCACCCCGAGACTTTCAGGGCAGGAGCTGATCAGAGCGCCCCATTAGTTTTGAAAATTTTGCGAGGATTGATCAACCGGCACCAAAGTTATTCAAAATAGAATTTTGAGATTTCCTATGGAAACACGGTCCTAACTATAACTATCTACGGGCGACCGCCAGTAGATAATATACATATATACATATATATCAAGCTTCTGGTTGACACACGCAGTTTGGAAGGCACTCGAGCAGCTGCGTAAGGCTCAACCTGTTCCTTAAATCACTGGTACGGGTAGCATCCGCCTGCAAGCAGAAATAAATGCAAATCACTTTTTTGCCTGACGCGTTTCGTTTATTAACTTCTTCAGAGGCAGTACCATGATGAACACTCCCCCATCGCTTTTAATGTCTATTTCATCTGCCACGCCCAGATGGGCTGTCCGAATGGAACTGTGGTGATTGCTGGGAAATGGAGTGTCCGAAATTAATCCTCAGATGGAAGCACATTTCTTTAAGCTCTGGATGAGCCCCCACAAGCGTTACTGTCCTCAATCCAGCGCAGTTGCCCCATGATCAGGTAGGTAAATACCATCCACATGGCCCCCAATGTTCGCGGGGTGGTGCCCTTCCGACGGCCGTGTAGCCGCCAAAACATCAAGCTCCTGGTTGACACACACAGTTTGGAAGGCACTCGAGCAGCTGCGTAAGGCTCAACCTGTTCCTTAAATCACTGGTACGGGCAGCATCCGCCTGCAAGCAGAAATAAATGCAAATCACTTTTTTGCCTGACGCGTTTCGTTTATTAACTTCTTCAGAGGCAGTACCATGATGAACACTCCCCCATCGCTTTTAATGTCTATTTCATCTGTCACGCCCAGATGGGCTGTCCGAATGGAACTGTGGTGATTGCTGGGAAATGGAGTGTCCGAAATTAATCCTCAGATGGAAGCACATTTCTTTAAGCTCTGGATGAGCCCCCACAAGCGTTACTGTCCTCAATCCAGCGCAGTTGCCCCATGATCAGGTAGGTAAATACCATCCACATGGCCCCCAATGTTCGCGGTGTGGTGCCCTTCCGACGTCCGTGTAGCCGCCAAAACATCAAGCTCCTGGTTGACACACGCAGTTTGGAAGGCACTCGAGCAGCTGCGTAAGGCTCAACCTGTTCCTTAAATCACTGGTACGGGCAGCATCCGCCTGCAAGCAGAAATAAATGCAAATCACTTTTTTGCCTGACGCGTTTCTTTTATTAACTTCTTCAGAGGCAGTACCATGATGAACACTCCCCCATCGCTTTTAATGTCTATTTCATCTGCCACGCCCAGATGGGCTGTACGAATGGAACTGTGGTGATTGCTGGGAAATGGAGTGTCCAAAATTAATCCTCAGATGGAAGCACATTTCTTTAAGCTCTGGTTGAGCCCCCACAAGCGTTACTGTCCTCAATCCAGCGCAGTTGCCCCATGATCAGGTAGGTAAATACCATCCACATGGCCCCCAATGTTCGCGGGGTGGTGCCCTTCCAACGGCCGTGTAGCCGCCAAAACATCAAGCTCCTGGTTGACACACGCAGTTTGGAAGGCACTCGAGCAGCTGCGTAAGGCTCAACCTGTTCCTTAAATCACTGGTACGGGCAGCATCCGCCTGCAAGCAGAAATAAATGCAAATCACTTTTTTGCCTGACGCGTTTCGTTTATTAACTTCTTCAGAGGCAGTACCATGATGAACACTCCCCCATCGCTTTTAATGTCTATTTCATCTGCCACGCTCAGATGGGCTGTCCGAATGGAACTGTGGTGATTGCTGGGAAATGGAGTGTCCGAAATTAATCCTCAGATGGAAGCACATTTCTTTAAGCTCTGGATGAGCCCCCACAAGCGTTACTGTCCTCAATCCAGCGCAGTTGCCCCATGATCAGGTAGGTAAATACCATCTACATGGCCCCCAATGTTCGCGGGGTGGTGCCTTTCCGACGGCCGTGTAGCCGCCAAAACATCAAGCTCCTGGTTGACACACGCAGTTTGGAAGGCACTCGAGCAGCTGCGTAAGGCTCAACCTGTTCCTTAAATCACTGGTACGGGCAGCATCCGCCTGCAAGCAGAAATAAATGCAAATCACTTTTTTGCCTGACGCGTTTCGTTTATTAACTTCTTCCGAGGCAGTACAGAACACTCCCCCATCGCTTTTAATGTCTATTTCATCTGCCACGCCCAGATGGGCTGTCCGAATGGAACTGTTTTGGCGGCTACACGGCCGTCGGAAGGGCACCACCCCGCGAACAATGGGGGCCATGTGGATGGTGTTTACCTACCTGATCATGGGGCAACTGCGCTGGATTGAGGACAGTAACGCTTGTGGGGGCTCATCCAGAGCTTAAAGAAATGTGCTTCCATCTGAGGATTAATTTCGGACACTCCATTTCCCAGCAATCACCACAGTTCCATTCGGACAGCCCATCTGGGCGTGGCAGATGAAATAGACATTAAAAGCGATGGGGGAGTGTTCATCATGGTACTGCCTCTGAAGAATTTAATAAACGAAACGCGTCAGGCAAAAAAGTGATTTGCATTTATTTCTGCTTGCAGGCGGATGCTGCCCGTACCAGTGATTTAAGGAACAGGTTGAGCCTTACGCAGCTGCTCGAGTGCCTTCCAAACTGCGTGTGTCAACCAGGAGCTTGATGTTTTGGCGGCTACACGGCCGTCGGACGGGCACCACCCGCGAACATTGGGGGCCATGTGGATGGTATTTACCTACCTGATCATGGGGCAACTGCGCTGGATTGAGCACAGTAACGCTTGTGGGGGCTCATCCAGAGCTTAAAGAAATGTGCTTCCATCTGAGGATTAATTTCAGACACTCCGTTTCCCAGCAATCACCACAGTTCCATTCGGACAGCCCATCTGGGCGTGGCAGATGAAATAGACATTAAAAGCGATGGGGGAGTGTTCATCATGGTACTGCCTCTGAAGAAGTTAATAAACGAAACGCGTCAGGCAAAAAAGTGATTTGCATTTATTTCTGCTTGCAGGCGGATGCTGCCCGTACCAGTGATTTAAGGAACAGGTTGAGCCTCACGCAGCTGCTCGAGTGCCTTCCAAACTGCGTGTGTCAACCAGGAGCTTGAAGTTTTGGCGGCTACACGGCCGTCGGAAGGGCACCACCCCGCGAACATTGGGGCCATGTGGATGGTATTTTCCTACCTGATCATGGGGCAACTGCGCTGGATTGAGGACAGTAACGCTTGTGGGGGCTCATCCAGAGCTTAAAGAAATGTGCTTCCATCTGAGGATTAATTTCGGACACTCCATTTCCCAGCAATCACCACAGTTCCATTCGGACAGCCCATCTGGGCGTGGCAGATGAAATAGACATTAAAAGCGATGGGGGAGTGTTCATCATGATACTGCCTCTGAAGAAGTTAATAAACGAAACACGTCAGGCAAAAAAGTGATTTGCAGTTATTTCTGCTTGCAGGCGGATGCTGCCCGTACCAGTGATTTAAGGAACAGGTTGAGCCTTACGCAGCTGCTCGAGTGCCTTCCAAACTGCGTGTGTCAACCAGGAGCTTGATGTTTTGGCGGCTACACGGCCGTCGGAAGGGCACCACCCCGCGAACATTGGGGGCCATGTGGATGGTATTTACCTACCTGATCATGGGGCAACTGCGCTGGATTGAGGACAGTAACGCTTGTGGGGGCTCATCCAGAGCTTAAAGAAATGTGCTTCCATCTGAGGATTAATTTCAGACACTCCATTTCCCAGCAATCACCACAGTTCCATTCGGACAGCCCATCTGGGCGTGGCAGATGAAATAGACATTAAAAGCGATGGGGGAGTGTTCATCATGGTACTGCCTCTGAAGAAGTTAATAAACGAAACGCGTCAGGCAAAAAAGTGATTTGCATTTATTTCTGCTTGCAGGCGGATGCTGCCCGTACCAGTGATTTAAGGAACAGGTTGAGCCTTACGCAGCTGCTCGAGTGCCTTCCAAACTGCGTGTGTCAACCAGGAGCTTGATGTTTTGGCGGCTACACGGCCGTTGGAAGGGCACCACCCCGCGAACATTGGGGGCCATGTGGATGGTATTTACCTACCTGATCATGGGGCAACTGCGCTGGATTGAGGACAGTAACGCTTGTGGGGGCTCATCCAGAGCTTAAAGAAATGTGCTTCCATCTGAGGATTAATTTCGGACACTCCATTTCCCAGCAATCACCACAGTTCCATTCGGACAGCCCATCTGGGCGTGGCAGATGAAATAGACATTAAAAGCGATGGGGGAGTGTTCATCATGGTACTGCCTCTGAAGAAGTTAATAAACGAAACGCGTCAGGCAAAAAAGTGATTTGCATTTATTTCTGCTTGCAGGCGGATGCTGCCCGTACCAGTGATTTAAGGAACAGGTTGAGCCTTACACAGCTGCTCGAGTGCCTTCCAAACTGCGTGTGTCAACCAGGAGCTTGATGTTTTGGCGGCTACACGGCCGTCGGAAGGGCACCACCCCGCGAACATTGGGGGCCATGTGGATGGTATTTGCCTACCTGATCATGGGGCAACTGCACTGGATTGAGGACAGTAACGCTTGTGGGGGCTCATCCAGAGCTTAAAGAAATGTGCTTCCATCTGAGGATTAATTTCGGACACTCCATTTCCCAGCAATCACCACAGTTCCATTCGGACAGCCCATCTGGGCGTGGCAGATGAAATAGACATTAAAAGCGATGGGGGAGTGTTCATCATGGTACTGCCTCTGAAGAAGTTAATAAACGAAACGCGTCAGGCAAAAAAGTGATTTGCATTTATTTCTGCTTGCAGGCGGATGCTACCCGTACCAGTGATTTAAGGAACAGGTTGAGCCTTACACAGCTGCTCGAGTGCCTTCCAAACTGCGTGTGTCAACCAGGAGCTTGATGTTTTGGCGGCTACACGGCCGTCGGAAGGGCACCACCCTGCGAACATTGGGGGCCATGTGGATGGTATTTACCTACCTGATCATGGGGCAACTGCGCTGGATTGAGGACAGTAACGCTTGTGGGGGCTCATCCAGAGCTTAAAGAAATGTGCTTCCATCTGAGGATTAATTTCGGACATTCCATTTCCCAGCAATCACCACAGTTCCATTCGGACAGCCCATCTGGGCGTGGCAGATGAAATAGACATTAAAAGCGATGGGGGAGTGTTCATCATGGTACTGCCTCTGAAGAAGTTAATAAACGAAACGCGTCAGGCAAAAAAGTGATTTGCATTTATTTCTGCTTGCAGGCGGATGCTGCCCGTACCAGTGATTTAAGGAACAGGTTGAGCCTTATGCAGCTGCTCGAGTGCCTTCCAAACTGCGTGTGTCAACCAGGAGCTTGATGTTTTGGTGGCTACAGGGCCGTCGGAAGGGCACCACCCCGCGAACATTGGGGGCCATGTGGATGGTATTTACCTACCTGATCATGGGGCAACTGCGCTGGATTGAGGACAGTAACGCTTGTGGGGGCTCATCCAGAGCTTAAAGAAATGTGCTTCCATCTGAGGATTAATTTCGGACACTCCATTTCCCAGCAATCACCACAGTTCCATTCGGACAGCCCATCTGGGCGTGGCAGATGAAATAGACATTAAAAGCGATGGGGGAGTGTTCATCATGGTACTGCCTCTGAAGAAGTTAATAAACGAAACGCGTCAGGCAAAAAAGTGAATTGCATTTATTTCTGCTTGCAGGCGGATGCTGCCCGTACCAGTGATTTAAGGAACAGGTTGAGCCTTACGCAGCTGCTCGAGTGCCTTCCAAACTGCGTGTGTCAACCAGGAGCTTGATGTTTTGGCGGCTACACGGCCGTCGGAAGGGCACCACCCCGCGAACATTGGGGGCCATGTGGATGGTATTTACCTACCTGATCATGGGGCAACTGCACTGGATTGAGGACAGTAACGCTTGTGGGGGCTCATCCAGAGCTTAAAGAAATGTGCTTCCATCTGAGGATTCATTTCGGACACTCCATTTCCCAGCAATCACCACAGTTCCATTCGGACAGCCCATCTGGGCGTGGCAGATGAAATAGAAATTAAAAGCGATGGGGGAGTGTTCATCATGGTACTGCCTCTGAAGAAGTTAATAAACGAAACGCGTCAGGCAAAAAAGAGATTTGCATTTATTTCTGCTTGCAGGCGGATGCTGCCCGTACCAGTGATTTAAGGAACAGGTTGAGCCTTACGCAGCTGCTCGAGTGCCTTCCAAACTGCGTGTGTCAACCAGGAGCTTGATGTTTTGGCGGCTACACGGCCGTCGTAAGGGCACCACCCCGCGAACATTGGGGGCCATGTGGATGGTATTTACCTACCTGATCATGGGGCAACTGCGCTGGATTGAGGACAGTAACGCTTGTGGGGGCTCATCCAGAGATTAAAGAAATGTGCTTCCATCTGAGGATTAATTTCGGACACTCCTTTTCCCAGCAATCACCACAGTTCCATTCGTATAGCCCATCTGGGCGTGGCAGATGAAATAGACATTAAAAGTGATGGGGGAGTGTTCATCATGGTACTGCCTCTGAAGAAGTTAATAAACGAAACGCGTCAGGCAAAAAAGTGATTTGCATTTATTTCTGCTTGCAGGCGGATGCTGCCCATACCAGTGATTTAAGGAACAGGTTGAGCCTTATGCAGCTGCTCGAGTGCCTTCCAAACTGCGTGTGTCAACCAGGAGCTTGATGTTTTGGCTACTACACGGCCGTCGGAAGGGCACCACCCCACGAACATTGGGGCCATGTGGATGGTATTTACCTACCTGATCATGGGGCAACTGCGCTGGATTGAGGACAGTAACGCTTGTGGGGGCTCATCCAGAGCTTAAAGAAATGTGCTTCCATCTGAGGATTAATTTCGGACACTCCATTTCCCAGCAATCACCACAGTTCCATTCGGACAGCCCATCTGGGCGTGGCAGATGAAATAGACATTAAAAGCGATGGGGGAGTGTCCATCATGGTACTGCCTCTGAAGAAGTTAATAAACGAAACGCGTCAGGCAAAAAAGTGATTTGCATTTATTTCTGCTTGCAGGCGGATGCTGCCCGTACCAGTGATTTAAGGAACAGGTTGAGCCTTACGCAGCTGCTCGAGTGCCTTCCAAACTGCGTGTGTCAACCAGGAGCTTGATGTTTTGGCGGCTACACGGCCGTCGGAAGGGCACCACCCCACGAACATTGGGGGCCATGTGGATGGTATTTACCTACCTGATCATGGGGCAACTGCGCTGGATTGAGGACAGTAACGCTTGTGGGGGCTCATCCAGAGCTTAAAGAAATGTGCTTCCATCTGAGGATTAATTTCAGACACTCCATTTCCCAGCAATCACCACAGTTCCATTCGGACAGCCCATCTGGGCGTGGCAGATGAAATAGACATTAAAAGCGATGGGGGAGTGTTCATCATGGTACTGCCTCTGAAGAAGTTAATAAACGAAACGCGTCAGGCAAAAAAGTGATTTGCATTTATTTCTGCTTGCAGGCGGATGCTGCCCCTACCAGTGATTTAAGGAACAGGTTGAGCCTCACGCAGCTGCTCGAGTGCCTTCCAAACTGCGTGTGTCAACCAGGAGCTTGATGTTTTGGCGGCTACACGGCCGTCGGAAGGGCACCACCCCGCGAACATTGGGGCCATGTGGATGGTATTTTCCTACCTGATCATGGGGCAACTGCGCTGGATTGAGGACAGTAACGCTTGTGGGGGCTCATCCAGAGCTTAAAGAAATGTGCTTCCATCTGAGGATTAATTTAGGACACTCCATTTCCCAGCAATCACCACAGTTCCATTCGGACAGCCCATCTGGGCGTGGCAGATGAAATAGACATTAAAAGCGATGGGGGAGTGTTCATCATGGTACTGCCTCTGAAGAAGTTAATAAACGAAACGCGTCAGGCAAAAAACGTCAGGCAAAAAAGTGATTTGCATTTATTTCTGCTTGCAGGCGGATGCTGCACGTACCAGTGATTTAAGGAACAGGTTGAGCCTTACGCAGCTGCTCGAGTGCCTTCCAAACTGCGTGTGTCAACCAGGAGCTTGATGTTTTGGCGGCTACACGGCCGTCGGAAGGGCACCACCCCGCGAACATTGGGGGCCATGTGGATGGTATTTACCTACCTGATCATGGGGCAACTGTGCTGGATTGAGGACAGTAACGCTTGTGGGGGCTCATCCAGAGCTTAAAGAAATGTGCTTCCTTCTGAGGATTAATTTCAGACACTCCATTTCCTAGCAATCACCACAGTTCCATTCGGACAGCCCATCTGGGCGTGGGAGATGAAATAGACATTAAAAGCGATGGGGGAGTGTTCATCATGGTACTGCCTCTGAAGAAGTTAATAAACGAAACGCGTCAGGCAAAAAAGTGATTTGCATTTATTTCTGCTCGCAGGCGGATGCTGCCCGTACCAGTGATTTAAGGAACAGGTTGAGCCTAAGGCAGCTGCTCGAGTGCCTTCCAAACTGCGTGTGTCAACCAGGAGCTTGATGTTTTGGCGGCTACACGGCCGTCGGAAGGGCACGACCCCGCGAACATTGGGGGCCATGTGGATGGTATTTACCTACCTGATCATGGGGCAACTGCGCTGGATTGAGGACAGTAACGCTTGTGGGGGCTCATCCAGAGCTTAAAGAAATGTGCTTCCATCTGAGGATTAATTTCGGACACTCCATTTCCCAGCAATCACCACAGTTCCATTCGGACAGCCCATCTGGGCGTGGCAGATGAAATAGACATTAAAAGCGATGGGGGAGTGTTCCTCATGGTACTGCCTCTGAAGAATTTAATAAACGAAACGCGTCAGGCAAAAAAGTGATTTGCATTTATTTCTGCTTGCAGGCGGATGCTGCCCGTACCAGTGATTTAAGGAACAGGTTGAGCCTTACGCAGCTGCTCGAGTGCCTTCCAAACTGCGTGTGTCAACCAGGAGCTTGATGTTTTGGCGGCTACACGGCCGTCGGAAGGGCACCACCCCGCGAACATTGGGGGCCATGTGGATGGTATTTACCTACCTGATCATGGGGCAACTGCGCTGGATTGAGGACAGTAACGCTTGTGGGGGCTCATCCAGAGCTTAAAGAAATGTGCTTCCATCTGAGGATTAATTTCGGACACTCCATTTCCCAGCAATCACCACAGTTCCATTCGGACAGCCCATCTGGGCGTGGCAGATGAAATAGACATTAAAAGCGATGGGGGAGTGTTCATCATGGTACTGCCTCTGAAGAAGTTAATAAACGAAACGCGTCAGGCAAAAAAGTGATTTGCATTTATTTCTGCTTGCAGGCGGATGCTGCCCGTACCAGTGATTTAAGGAACAGGTTGAGCCTTACGCAGCTGCTCGAGTGCCTTCGAAACTGCGTGTGTCAACCAGGAGCTTGATGTTTTGGCGGCTACACGGCCGTCGGAAGGGCACCACCCCGTGAACATTGGGGGCCATGTGGATGGTATTTACCTACCTGATCATGGGGCAACTGCGCTGGATTGAGGACAGTAACGCTTGTGGGGGCTCATCCAGAGCTTAAAGAAATGTGCTTCCATCTGAGGATTAATTTCGGACACTCCATTTCCCAGCAATCACCACAGTTCCATTCGGACAGCCCATCTGGGCGTGGCCGATGAAATAGACATTAAAAGCGATGGGGGAGTGTTCATCATGGTACTGCCTCTGAAGAAGTTAATAAACGAAACGCGTCAGGCAAAAAAGTGATTTGCATTTATTTCTGCTTGCAGGCGGATGCTGCCCGTACCAGTGATTTAAGGAACAGGTTATGCCTTACGCAGCTGCTCGAGTGCCTTCCAAACTGCGTGTGTCAACCAGGAGCTTGATGTTTTGGCGGCTACACGGCCGTCGGAAGGGCACCACCCCGCGAACATTGGGGGCCATGTGGATGGTATTTACCTACCTGATCATGGGGCAACTGCGCTGGATTGAGGACAGTAACGCTTGTGGGGGCTCATCCAGAGCTTAAAGAAATGTGCTTCCATCTGAGGATTAATTTCGGACATTCCATTTCCCAGCAATCACCACAGTTCCATTCGGACAGCCCATCTGGGCGTGGCAGATGAAATAGACATTAAAAGCGATGGGGGAGTGTTCATCATGGTACTGCCTCTGAAGAAGTTAATAAACGAAACGCGTCAGGCAAAAAAGTGATTTGCATTTATTTCTGCTTGCAGGCGGATGCTGCCCGTACCAGTGATTTAAGGAACAGGTTGAGCCTTACGCAGCTGCTCGAGTGCCTTCCAAACTGCGTGTGTCAACCAGGAGCTTGATGTTTTGGTTGCTACAGGGCCGTCGGAAGGGCACCACCCCGCGAACATTGGGGGCATTGTGGATGGTATTTACCTACCTGATCATGGGGCAACTGCGCTGGATTGAGGACAGTAACGCTTGTGGGGGCTCATCCAGAGCTTAAAGAAATGTGCTTCCATCTGAGGATTAATTTCGGACACTCCATTTCCCAGCAATCACCACAGTTCCATTCGGACAGCCCATCTGGGCGTGGCAGATGAAATAGACATTAAAAGAGATGGGGGAGTGTTCATCATGGTACTGCCTCTGAAGAAGTTAATAAACGAAACGCGTCAGGCAAAAAAGTGATTTGCATTTATTTCTGCTTGCAGGCAGATGCTGCCCGTACCAGTGATTTAAGGAACAGGTTGAGCCTTACGCAGCTGCTCGAGTGCCTTCCAAACTGCGTGTGTCAACCAGGAGCTTGATGTTTTGGCGGCTACACGGCCGTCGGAAGGGCACCACCCCGCGAACATTGGGGGCCATGTGGATGGTATTTACCTACCTGATCATGGGGCAACTGCGCTGGATTGAGGACAGTAACGCTTGTGGGGGCTCATCCAGAGCTTAAAGAAATGTGCATCCATCTGAGGATTAATTTCGGACACTCCATTTCCCAGCAATCACCACAGTTCCATTCGGACAGCCCATCTGGGCGTGGCAGATGAAATAGACATTAAAAGCGATGGGGGAGTGTTCATCATGGTACTGCCTCTGAAGAAGTTAATAAACGAAACGCGTCAGGCAAAAAAGTGATTTGCATTTATTTCTGCTTGCAGGCGGATGCTGCCCGTACCAGTGATTTAAGGAACAGGTTGAGCCTTACCCAGCTGCTCGAGGGCCTTCCAAACTGCGTGTGTCAACCAGGAGCTTGATGTTTTGGCGGCTACACGGCCGTCGGAAGGGCACCACCCTGCGAACATTGGGGGCCATGTGGATGGTATTTACCTACCTGATCATGGGGCAACTGTGCTGGATTGAGGACAGTAACGCTTGTGGGGGCTCATCCAGAGCTTAAAGAAATGTGCTTCCATCTGAGGATTAATTTCGGACACTCCATTTCCCAGCAATCACCACAGTTCCATTCGGACAGCCCATCTGGGCGTGGCAGATGAAATAGACATTAAAAGCGATGGGGGAGTGTTCATCATGGTACTGCCTCTGAAGAAGTTAATAAACGAAACGCGTCAGGCAAAAAAGTGATTTGCATTTATTTCTGCTTGCAGGCGGATGCTGCCCGTACCAGTGATTTAAGGAACAGGTTGAGCCTTACGCAGCTGCTCGAGTGCCTTCCAAACTGCGTGTGTCAACCAGGAGCTTGATATACATATATATATACATATATACATATATATACATATATATATATTACCTACTGGCGGTCGCCAGTAGGTAGTTATAGTTAGGACCCCTTTTCCATAGGAAATCCGCAACATTCTATTTTGAATAACTTTGGCGCCGGTCGACGAATCCTCGCGAATTTCTCAAAATAGGTGGGGCGCTACGCTCCGCTCCTACCCTGAAAATCTCGGGGGGATTCGTGAAGCGGGGGCTGAGATAAAAGGGGGGTCCCAAAACGCGTTTTTCCCATGCATTTTTCCATAGGACCTTTAGACAGGGCTACAGCCCGAACGGCTGAACAGAATTACTAGAAATTTGGCAGAGAGGTAGTCCTCAGGTCAAGGAAGTGCCTTTTGTAGGTTTGGTGTAAATCTGTTCAGTAGATTCTGAGAAAATAGCCTTTAAATCAATATATATATCTGTGGCAGCTTACGGTGCGCTTACGGTGCGCTTACCGTAAGCTTACCGTACGCGTACGGTGGCGTGCGCGAGCGCGATTCTGATTGGCTGTTACATCTAAGTAAACATTCGAATCGGTCGAAACCAGGAAGCGGCGGCCGCCATTTTCTCTCTCGCACTCTGAGGGGGGGGCTGTAAACAAAGGCAAAAAACATATAAAGGGGCTGTTTAGACAGCGCCCATGCACATAGCCATGTTAGTTGAGTCCTCAAAGATCCCCCAAGGCCAAAAACGGTAAATTTTTATTTTTTGAAAATTTCGCCGATTACGCTTACCGTACGCGTACGGTGCGCTTACGCTAAAAATTTTAATAAAAAAAAAAACACTCTCTGTGCATGGCATATTATTGTCATCACTTACAAATTAAATTTAACAGATTACCTATCACAAGGAAGCGCATAATATGTCCTCCATGTGCGCACGGTGCGTAACGTGGGCACGCGGTGCGCGTAGTGCACTGCGTGCCCACCTTGCGTGTACGGCACTAACTGCGTAAAGTGGGCGCGCGGTGCGCGAAGCGCACCGCGTGCTCACTGTGCGCGCACGGTGCGCGAAGCGCACCGTGCGCGCACGGAACGAACTGCGTTAAGTGGGCGTGCACGCCACGAATGGCGTAAAGTAACTTAGCATTTAAAAAACCGTACAAATTCACTGAAAAAACCATAGGTTTCACACACGTTATAGTTAGGAATTAGCATTTAAAAAACCTTGCAAATTCACTGAAAAAACCATAGGTTTCAGACATGTTATAGTTAGCGGAAATTTTACTGATAAAAAACCAATGAAATTCCCCGTTATAGTTAGTGCAGGCAACTATAGCTCACGCGACCGCAATCTTCTGCTGATGACATATGTGTCTTTATGAAAAAAAAATATTTGTAATATATGTATAGCTAAAAATGTATGGAAGAAGACATGGGCAAATAAGTGTCTAAATACAGTATTAGCATCAGCAGAGGATTGCGGTCGCGTGAGTTATAGTTGCCTGCACTAACTATAACGGGGGAATTTCATTGGTTTTTTATCAGTAAAATTTCCGCTAACTATAACATGTCTGAAACCTATGGTTTTTTTAGTGAATACATATATATATACATATATACATGTGCCATGTGCATTTGACTAGCTGCGCGTTTTGCTACTCCAAGATTGGATGTTAGTCGCATTAGGTCACTTGACTGTTTGAAGTAATTATCAACTACTCTGTTGCCAGGCGAACTAAGCCCACTGGGGCTGGACCAACAAGGCAACAAGGTAGAGAGGCAATAATATGCGCAAAAAGAGAAGACCAGTTACAATAATTCTGGTTTGAGTTTGACGACATTTAGCGTGGCCAGTATATTTATGGTTTAATGGATTTGAGACCACCTAGGTTGTAATTCAATGTAAAACGAGCACAGTAAGGCATGGACAAAATTCAAATACAGTCGTATAAATTGTACGTGCAAGTATTTATATGTGTAAAAGTAATGGCACACCCTGTGATGAATTATTATGAATGAAATGATATATAATTTCAGTAATGTGCAATCAATGCCTTCAATGTAAATGCAAACTACGAGTCTGTTTTCACCCTCCATTACTTTGTAGTTTTCACGTGACACGGCATATTTTTCAGTTAAATTGAAGGTAAAACTTTATTGCAATGTTAGTGAGCAAGCCTGCAGGACAGGCGAAACGCGTCTAACATTATCAGCTGACAATAAAGAGAATTAGCTGAACGACACGGCGTCGACTCTCCTTTTGTAGGATTTGGTGCATATATACATATATATACATATACATTCTATTCCCAATAACTTTGGTGCCGATTGACGAATCTTTTTTGTTTCAAAACTTTTGGCCAGCTCCGGTCTGCTCCTATCCTGAAAGTCTTGGGGTGATTCGTGTAGCGGGGGCCGATAAAAAAGGGGGGTCCCAAATCATATTTTCC
The DNA here is from genome assembly GCF_964204655.1 of Triturus cristatus. Taxonomy (NCBI): domain Eukaryota; kingdom Metazoa; phylum Chordata; class Amphibia; order Caudata; family Salamandridae; genus Triturus; species Triturus cristatus. The sequence goes on from NC_140581.1 coordinate 17,661,911, forward strand.
CCATGCAATTTCCTATAGGACCTTTAGCCGCAGCTACAGCCCGAACTGCTGAATGGAATTACACCAAATTTGGCAAAGAGGTAGTCCTCAGTTCAGACTCGTACCTTTAGCTTAAATGGTGTCAATCTGTTCAGTAGTTCCTGAGAAAATTACAGTTAAAAGTACATATATATCTATGGGCGCGGTGGATCCGCACACCCTGAGCGCACCCTCCTGATCACGCGCTGAATGCTAATTGGCTGTCAACATTTGAAACCAGGAACTGTTGGCAGCCATTTTGTGCCTTGATAGAAGCGAGGCTGAAGAAGTATTTGGAATTAGTGTGCAAAACGTATAAAGGGGGCAGGGTAGAAATACCCTGACCCTCTAGACCTGCTTAGGGGTCCCAAAAGGACTCCCAGGGCCCCCCAAATGTATTTATTTTTTTGAAAACAAAACGCAAAGTGCGTGCAGGGTGCGCAGATCCTGCCATGAAAAAATATATAAATAAAACAGAGCTTTTTTATAATTAGCCCCGGGGGGGCCAAATCCCGGGGGCAAAATTATTAAATTTAAAGGGGGCCCAGAGAGGCCCCCCCAGCCCTGGGAACTGCCACCCACCCAGGGCTACAAAATAAATTGGGAGGGTCTCAAAAGCCCCTCCCAATATAATTTGTGGGGGGGCTAAACGGCCCCCCTCAAGTCCCGGGGACCAACATCCCCAGGGCTTTATGTTTTGAGGGAGGGGGGCTGTGTGGCCCCCCTCCTGGAGCCCTTGAGGGCCCTGGGGACCACCACCAACCAGGGCCGGCTCCTGCAGTGTCCTGGGGTGCCCACCCCCAGGACACTGTTGTTTGCTATGAGAAGGCGGGAGTCTCCTACCCTCCCATAGCAAACTTGGTTTGGATTTTGAAAGAGAGAGCAGGGAAACCTGCTCTCTCTTTCAAAATCCAAACCATACTGCTTTTCCACACAGGGAGCTGCATGTCAGCAGCTCCCTGTGTGGAAAAGCAATGCCGGCTCCCGAAGGACGCGGGGAGCCGGCTGCGACCGTGGGGGCGTTGGGGCTCCCCACACGGTCCCCAACATTTTTTATAAGCCCCGGGGGATGGGGTCCCCGGGGCTAATAAAAATTTGTGATATTTGGCTATTTTTTTTTATGGTAAATTTAGGAGTCATGCATCCAGCGTGGCTCTCAGCGCGGCCCCCTGGTGTGCACGCGTTGGATGCACAACTACTAACCTGTAGGGTATTATGCCACTCCCAAGAGACCACTAAAAATGACACCACATGTCTGCTACAGCAGCCTGTGTAAGGTGGTGTATGCACCCCTTACTTAGATATAGATTCCCAATATTTACCTTATATGACTACCCAAATAAACCTATCAGTCATCCCTATGTCAGGCCTTATCAATCCTGAAGGCAGGGTGCTGGATTTTGTGTGAGAGGGTGCCAATGCATGAGCAGGGCCCCTCTGCAGCCTTCGGAATCCATCCTGTGGGGATGTTCCGTGATGCAGCCATGCCATATACTCTTAAGTGCATTATAACCTTGCGGTAAATGCTAAGTTTGAAATGACTGCAAGGAAACATGTAGTGTTTGGTGTTAAACACCTTGAATCATACCTCGCCGCCAGTCCAGGCGGGGGAGGTATGATTCCACCCTCCTATAGGAAGAAATATAACCACACCGGTACACCCGGTACCAGCTTAACAGAACCCTGGCATCACAAAATGGATGCTGCCAGCCACAGACACGCGTCTGCCCTCCTGCTGCTGGACAAAACTCTGGCAGGGAAGGCTGGACAATAGTTTTCCTGTCACAGGAAGATGTAACCACCTTCCAGACAGGTTTTAGTGCATTGGGGCTGGGTGGGTGCACTCCAAGAGTGCTTTGATCTCTGCACTGGGGGCACATTTGGTGTCCCTGTGCATAGTCCAGCTCAAACCGGTTGCAGGGGCTAGCAGCCCCTGCTCTGTTGTGAAACTGGACAAAGGACATGGGTGTAACCACCCCTCTGTCCTGACCCTCCCATAGTTGGGTCTCCAGAGTTTGTCCCAACCCTTCCTTGGGTATAAAGTAGGAACCCCTGACTACATGACTTTAGATTTACCTGTCCAAAAACTCTGCTACAGAATCCCAGAACTTCAACTATCTACACTTCGTTGGATGACCGAAGAATCTCCCTTGGAGTAAAGGAGTTACTCCCCTGCAAGGCAGGCACCAAAGATGCATTTGTCTGATTTGCAACTACTCTAAGGACTCTGAGGACTTTGCAACACAGGAGGTGGGTTTCCAAGCTTCCCCGAGGCCGATCCATGCTCTCAGCAAACCTGAGATCCAAAGCCCTTGTGGGGACCGTGCAACCCGAACCCCTGGACACTGTGCACATTTGCAGCAGAATATGCTTCTTGGTGATCCCTGAGGCTGTGCTTTGGGCTACTTGTAGTCCAGACCCCGAAGATTACTGGCCTACACTCCACGAGTGACCCGTGGGCTTGTATTTAGTGATTCCTCTTGAGGTCCCTTTGTGATCCCTTGTCCATCAACTTGTGGGTCCCTGAGAAGGGTACTGTAACTTTTAGTGGGCTTACATGATTGCTCCCGATGTGCCCTGACTCTCCATCACTTGGGGAGTCACCAGGACCCTGCTGGTCCACACCGAAGCCTTTTTACTCTCACCATGTGAGTTGCTGTTGCCAAGGCTTGTTGGTTTCTGATCGGACACCGACCCCCCCCAGCACTCGACATTCTTCATGGGACAGCTTGCCCCCCGTGGCAGTGGAGTCAAGCTTCACCTCATCGCACCTAAAACACCCGACATTGGAGGGCATTGGTCTGTCGTGCCCCTGGTCACCCTGAAGTGACCCAGACTCTGTCCCCTTTGCTTTCAGGTTATTCACAGCTCCGATCCAGGCTTGGATCACACCGGACACTTTTCCTCTCCACGGCAGCAGCACTTTGCAGCAACTCGCCATTGAAAACAGCGACGATTACTGACACCACTTCGCACCTATGCACCCGGCTTCCCTGGGCAAGGTAACACAAGTACTCTGGTGCTCACATGGGCTCTGACCTTAGAACCTTCTTAGTCTCAAAGGGTTTGCTCCAAGTCCTCTCCAAAGTGTCCTTAATCTTGAAAATTCTAACCGCGACTTTCCCATAGGATTGTACGGAGCTCGCGGCTGGGTTCTCACACAGCATGCGTCCCTCGTGGGTCCCCTGTGTCACTGTCTTGGGTGGTTCCTTCGGGTCCCAGTGATTCTACGTGCTCTAGACACTGTGTCTAGTCAAGTCGTGGTTCTTATACCACTTTCTTAATATATGGTTTGGGCTGCCCCTGGGGCCCATTGTATATTGTGCTATTTACTTATGTTCTAGTGTGTTTATATTGTGTATCTTGATCTCTAACCTCATAAAGAGGTTAGTAGAGAGTGTTTAGTAATAAATACATATATTTTATATATACCTTGTGTGGCTCCCCTTTCATTTGGTCATTCAAGAGGTTATAATCTGGTAAACCAAGCTGCTTTACACTCCTTCAAGACTTAGCCTGAAGGCTGCTCTCCATAGCTACCACTAGGATAGCTTTCAATAAAGGTTGTCTCAAACCTAATCATCAATAAGGTTTGTTTGGACTGGTGCAAGGTGCCCACTATAACTGGTGGACAGCATATGCCAGGCCAACTTCTCACAATCAGCGCAGTTGAAGGCCTAGTATAATTTATGAAACAAAAAAAGATGTTGCTCTGAAATTCTCTGGTTTTTCAATTATTCATCATGTTAGAGAGCTGTATGTGAGTTCCTCCTGGTTGTAGCCTTGCTTTTATGATCTTCTGCATGATTTTACTGGTATGTGAAATTGAGGCTATTGTGCGGTAGTTTGAGCAATCTTTGGCATCCCTTTTTCAGGATAAGTTCAAATAGGAATCTTTTCCAGTCTTTCAGTTACTGCATCCTCTTCCAATTCTGTAACAAAAACATATCATTACTTTTATTGAGGTGTGCTCCATTATTTTGAACAACTCAATTAGTATTGCATCCTTTCTAGCTACCTTCTGTTTAGCCATGAGTTTCAATGTCCATCTAACCTGGCTTTTCAGAATATCAGGCTCCAGCTCTGAGATTTGATCTGACATGATTCCATCTTGCTTCTGTAGCTCTTCAATATATTCTTTACATCTTCTCCATTCAAGGGATATTTTCCGGCGTTGTCTTTCAATGTTGCAATATGTGGGCAGAGTTTCTCTTTTGTCTCCTTTATCTTCCTAAAGAAGTCCATCTTCTGCCTATTTTATTGTTTTCCTGGCTCTCTTGGGATTCTTGCTTCACATGGTCTTCTTTATCCTTGCTCGCCTTGTGCTGAAATTCATCATTTAGCTTGGTACTTCTATTTCAGTCTGCAAGGGGTTTTGCCTACCTTCTTTGGCTTATTTTTTCCAGTGTTGCATTAGAGAGCCAATTTGCTTTGTACTTGCATCTGGCATGTGGAATATTTTTCTTGACTTCTTGAATATGATATTGTGAATCTCCTCTAAGAGTTTGTCTGGTTCTCTTTTGTTTAAGTAGAAAACGTCAAAAATGATTTTCAAGGGTGATGTCAGTAGTGGCTCCTCCATAGGGGCGTTTGGGCGCCACCCCCCTGCTTTCTCGCAGTGCAAGAAGGCAGAAACATAAATGGTAATAACTACAATTTATGTTTCTGCCTTCTCGCACTGCGAGAAAGCAGAAGTGCCTGGTTGGGGGTGGGCGGTCCTGCTTGAGGCCAGGGGGGGAGTGGCTTGCCCACTGTTGTGCCTAGGGACTGTTTGGTCAGCCCTGGGGCCAATCAAACAGTCCGTATGCACAACAGTGGGCAAGCCACTCCCCCCCTCCCCTTGAGCAGGATCGCCCACTCTCCCTTTTCTCTATGTAGGCTGCTGCATGCAGCAACCTACATAGAGAAAATGGCCCAAGTGGGGCGCGCTCAGATTCGCCTCGCCAGTTCTGATTGGTGGAGGGGAGGGAGGGAAGCTGCGTGTCCCGCTGACGCAAGGAGAGCTGCAGCCAACCGGCCGGAATTGAAGAACGCACGGCGGGAGTCGGGACCCATCTAGAAGATGGCGTGGGACACGGGACAGTAAGTTTTATTTGATATATATTTTTCCACTCCCGCCTCCCCCCACCCCACCACGGCGCGACGACCCAATTTCAAATCCCCCTCCCCACCCGCCAGTAATGCAGTCCGCGAATGACATCCTGTGATTCTGGGCATAATCACCAGTCCTCCCCGCCTGACTACCCTGACAAAAAGTTTCAAAAAATAATTCCTGATGATTTTCTGGTATTCTGCTGGTGTGAATTTGGCGGCCGCGCTAAGTAATGCCAAATAGTGCTGCGTGCGTTAGCTTGCAAAACTTTTGTGCCGTCTAAGGTGAGTCGTCCATAGCTCCAACCCAGCCCTCCTCTTGCCCTGTGTCACGCTGCTCCCGGTAAACGTGAGACAGCAGCACTGCAAAGAATAATTAAAGCACCGAATGCACTGTGCAACAGTAATAATTAAGAAAGAATGACGGTATCATCATGTGAATGGAAATTAAATCTCTGACCTTCGTTGCTGGTTGTCTATGGTTTGATGCAAGGAAAACAAGGATTTGATTTCTGAACTGTGAAGCGCCCAATGGGGGTTTCTTCTAGTCCAAGGTAGGCCTGTTTAAAATGTTGGCAATTGGTTTGTCTGCAGGGAGCGCCAATGACATTCGCAAGCTACTTATCTTTAACTTGCATTTTCAAGAGCAGCCTATGTGCTGTTAAATGAAGTATAACATGTGCTTCTGGCGATTACTTTCAACCCTATTGTTTTAAAATAATGCAGTCAGGCTAAATGGATGGCACGGGTGGAAGCAGGAATGAAGCACGATATGGGACAGTTTTAAATGTGTTTAATTATTTCAAGTCTACATATCCTACCTACTTTTATAAATATTCTTGCTTTCTGAAATGTGGTTTAACCTGCACCATTTTGTCCATTTTTTGTTCTTCAAAATGTTCTTGGCGTGAGGGTCCTGCAGTTCCCCTTTAGTCAATCAGGCTCGCTATGACACAAAACACATTTAGACCCTTTTTTTAACGCCCTACCACTTTCAAATGTCACCAGCCACCACTGGATGATGTAATAAACATTGAGTGTGTTATCCAGGTAAGTGCTCCATGATATTGGAATCTTCGTTCTTTCCTTTAGTTTTATCTTCAGCTTTAATATTACCAGTTCATGGTCTGTACCACAATCCTCTCATGAGTGTGTTTTTGCTGACTACACCGAGCATTTCCGCCTCTGCTGCAAAGGATGTAGTCAATGTTGTTTTGGTCCATGTGTACTCTTCTTTTTGGCTGTTTGAACCACACATTCATACAGCAAAGTGGTTTTTCTTGGCAGAACTCTATCAGTCTGTCTCCTGGTTCATTTAGATCACCATGTACACCTTCTCCAGCTACTCCAAGCACCTCTTTGCCTCCAAACTTGGCATTGAAGTATCCAGTGATGAGTATGGCATAATTCTCTGGTGTTGACCAATTAGTTGTTGTAGGTCAGCGTAAAATGTTTCTTCAGCATTTTCATTAGCATTGTTCTAGGCACATAGACTTGATTGATGGTGATGTTTATCGAGTTGCCTTGAATCTTCGATTGTACCCCAGTTTAATTTTTTATGATTATCGCTACACCATTTTTCAGATATGCATTGGGTCTGGCATAGTAGACTCTGTGGTCACCTGAATGAAAGTGACCCTTTCCTATCCTCTCCAGCTCATATATCCCAAGTATATTGATCTTCATGCAAGACATTTCTGTTTTCACGATGTCAAGCTTTCTGTGGTTCATTTTTCTGATGTTCCTTGGTGTAATTATACGTACTTGCTGTACCCTTCAAATGTTTTTCATATCTGGACACATCAGCATCTAAATGTCCTTTTGACTTTGGCTTAGATGCCTCAAAAATCCCAGTTCCACTCGTAGTAATCCTTGGCTCTTCCCCAGTAGTATTTTTGGCACCTTCCAACCTGTGAGTCTCATCTTTCGGTGCCATATCTTGAACTCTTTTTGGTCTTCTGTCCATTACATTTTCTTAGCAAGAATACTGAAGGAGTGTTGGCATTTCTTTCTTCAGTGGATCAGATTTAATCTGGTGCTTCAGCCTCAACCGTACCATCATGGGATCCCATAGAGGAGTTTTCACTTCTGACAGTAGAGCTCTTAGCTACACCAGGAGACTCAAACCTTTCAAGCACAGTAAGGTACTGATACATGAAAAAGAGTGAATACATTGTGCCAAGATATTTTTCTTGCAGCTTGACTTGTGTTTCAATAATCTGCAACAATCATTGTGTCAACCACTCAACTAGTCACTTAAACAACCTTTCGCAATTTTCATGCTAAACGAGGTCTATGCTTTTAACGTTCAATCATTAGGGAGTGCTGAAATTGACTTTTTATACTTTTCCTATGTTACTTTCAGGATTCAAATGATACTCTCAGAAGCGGCCCCTTATTAGGGGCTGTAGGGCATAGCCCTGACTCCTTTCAGTTGCCACAACTGCTATTAATTAGCAAAATAGTATTCATGAAAAACAATATTTTTGTTTTCAAAACACTGCCAGTGTGCAGTACATTCATCTCAGTCTCATTCAGGCATCTGATGACAGGAGGGAATGAAAGACATTGCAGACTAGATGAGCAACAGCTGCCTAAAGCTCAACTCAGAGAAGACAGAGGTCCTCGTACCATCCCCCACCACATGGGACAACACCTGGTGGCCCTCCACCCTTGGAAACCCACATACCCTGATGGACAACGCCCAGAACCTTAGCATCATTCTAGACTCCTCCCTCACCATAACTCACCAGATCTATGCCATCCACTTGCTTCAACTTCCTCTGCATCCTCCGCAAGACTTTCAGGTGGATCCCCGAAGCCAGAAAGACCCTCACCCGCATACTCATAACCAGCGGACTAGACTATGGTAACGCCCTCTACACTGAAATCTGCAAATCCCTACTACACAAACTCCAGACCATCCAGAACGCTGCAGCCAGACTCGTCCTCAGTACTCCATGACATGAGCATATGGCCCAGCACATGCGAGACCTCCATTGGCTTCCCCTTGAGAAGAGAGTAACCTTCAAGCTACTCACCCACACCTATAAATCACTCCACAACATCAGACCCAAATACCTTAATGAAAGAGTCTCTTTCTGCGTACCAAAAAGAAACCTCTGCTCCGCCGACCTCAACCTAGCAAAGAACCTGATCATCTGCAGAGCCAGAGCAGGTAGAAGAGCCTTCTCTTAGGGTGTGGCCAAGGCCTGGAATGAGCTCCCAATCAACATCAGACAATCCCCTGCCCTGCACACATTCAGGAAGAGCCTCAAGACCTGACTTTTCTGCTGACCCGGAGCTGCACCCCTCCCCCCAGCACCTTGAGACCACCACGGGACAGTAGCGTGCTTTAAAAGCCCCTGATTGATTGATTGAGTTAGACTTTGTAAATTGCTCAGAGACAGTCACACAATATAGGTATTAGGTGTGCCTCAGTAGGCCATCTGCTGCCAGGATGGAGCCCAGGGCTGGGCTCAGCCCCACTTGCAAATGAATAACCTGTGCTACACCTTCATAAAAAGGGCTTATCGTATCCACATTCACACTCCAACCAGCTTGGAACCAGATCAGGGGAGTCAGGAATTTCCATACATTTGAAAGAAGAAACATCTAGACACTTGGAATGTGGTATAAAACGCAATCCCTCAGACCTACTCTTCAGCTCACTTTCTGGATGTGCAGAAGTACTCTCGGAGGACTACCTGCTGCTGTGGCCTGCGGTGCAGTCTGTATGTCTGCTTTATTGTAAATGGAATGACTGCTTTGCTGCCTAGAGCCTGCATTTCAAAAGTTGGCCCTGCTATTTAAGACCTGTATCTTCACCTGAGTTCAGAACTACCAAAGTGGCTCCAAGGGATAGATTGCTGGCCTCCTGTTCAGAGCCAGAGTGACATAAAACCCTCCCACAATCTCAAACCCACATTTGTACCCACCTAAGTGAGGCCTGAACCCACAAGTGGTGCCCCAATAGTCACGGATCCTTGGTTGTGGTTCGAAAGGAGTTAGAAAATGTTGGCTAAAAATCACTGTGAGAACTGAGTGAAGAGAGGGACCAACCTACACATCTATACACCCAACGGGAATTGCCAGTCGGCCTGACTTCGCGGTTCGCTCCGCTACGTTCTTCTCCGCAGCAGTAAATCCTGTTCAGTGGTCTTTCACCAGAGGGGTATCAGAGCCTTTAGAAATGCCTTCAGCTACAACCTCCTCCTACAACCGAGCATGCAAATGTGACCATTTTTAATTTTTTTTTATTTATAGAGCGCATGGCTACCCGGAGGCATCCCATCGCTAATAACCGACAGTAGGGGAACCAGAGAGGCTAAGGAAAGAGCCAAGTCTTTATTTGCTTCCGAAAAGCCATGTGGTAAGGGGTTATACGTGGGCGAAGAGGTAAGGCGTTCCAGAGTTTGGAGGTGTTGTAAGAAAAAAGTCTGCCACCACTTCTGGACCTCTTGATCCTAGGGATCAGATCAGATCATCAGATCATCTGATCTAAGTTTACCCTTGGCTTTGTATGGGCGAATCATGGTGTTAATCGATGGAGGACCGAGTCCCTGCCCTATTTTATGCACTAGGCATAAGCACTTGAACTTGATTCGTTCCTGAACCGGGAGCCAGTGGAGGGAGCGAAGGGCTGGTTCTGCTGCAAGTCTATTAGAGATTCCCATTAGGAGTCTCGCTGTGCTGTTCTGTACGGATTGTAGTTTCTTAACTGCTGAAATGGGAGTGCCCAAATACAGGGCATTCCCATAATCCAATCTGGAAAGGATTAATGACTGGAATAATACTTTCTTGGCTGTGGAGGGAAGAAGGGGTAAGACCTTTCGGGCCATTCTAAGTAGGCGTAACAGAGGGCTGCTGTTTTTCTGGCTTGCGTTCAGAGGCTGAGGTCCTGGTCCAGCCACACCCCCAGACTTTTGATTTCCGATTTTGGGATAGGGGCTGGGCCCATACATGATGGCCACATCTGACTGGGGTTGAAACGGACGGAGTTACCTACAATCATAATCTCAGTTTTTCCTCCATTGAGCCTGATTTGAGAGTCATCCATCCAGCTTGAGATGTAATTTAAGCAGGAATGGAGGATGTGGATTTCCTGTTCGGTTTGGGTAAGCCCGACCACTGGCTGGGTGTCATCAGCATAGGTGACTATTCGGATTCTGTAAGGCTCTATTTTGGCTGCCAAGGGGGACATATACACGTTGAATAATGTTGGGCTGAGCGAGGAGCCCTGGGGCACCCCGTTCGGCAGGTGTATGGGTTTGGAAACCGTGCTTTCATTAAACACCTGGAAGGTTCTTCCCTCCAGGAAGGAGGATTGCCACTGGAGTGCTATGCCATCGACACCTATATTCCAGAGACGCCGATCAGAGTCAAGTGATTCACTGTGTCAAAGGCGGCGCTCAGGTCAAGGAGTATAATGGCCGCTGAGCCTCCAGAGTCCAGAATCTTCCTGCTTTCTTCCACCACTGCCAGCAAAGCGGTTTCAGTGCCTTGGCATGGATGGAAGCCGGTTTGGGAGGGGTGGAGCAGGCCATGATTCACGAGAAACCCCGAAAGACTTAGGTTTACGTGTTTCTCTGTGACCTTAGTAATGGCCGGAAGAAGGGATATAGGGCTGTAATTGCCCTCGGGGCCAGATTGGGTTTCTTTAGAAGAGCTCTCACCCTCACCTCTTTCCACCTGGGGGGGAACTATTTCCGTGGTAAGCGAGGCGTTGATCAGGTTTATCATATTCGGGGCGATGATGGGGGTGACCTGTTTCAGGATGTTCAGTGGTGCTGGGTCAGCCAGGGAGCCACTTTTTACCTTGGTCCACAGGGAGTTAAAGGTTTCCTGTGTCACAGGTGGGAGATCTTTCAAGATGAACTCTGTTTGGAGATTCGTATGAAGTTGGGGAGGGGAGTCTTCCTCGATCTTAGTTGGGAGGGATTCCAGGATAAGCTGAACTTTATTACTAAAGTATTCTGCGAGTTTGTTGCACTGTTAGCCTGAGATATCGGGAGCTGCTCTGGGGGGGTGCTTTGAGAAGATTTTTAATGATATTAAAAGTTTCTTTGGAGGAGTTGGACGCTGCTAAAATTCTATTTTCATAATAAAAAGCTTGAACTTTCCTTAGTTCTGCTTTATATGCAAGAATGGCTGATCTATAGTCCTGTTTTTTTGACGGTAGAAAGTCTTTCCTCCAGTGTCTTTCCTTTACTTTACATTGCTGCTTTAAGATACGTAATTCTGGTGTGAACCATGGTGTGTCTCGCGGCCCTACCGACTTCTTTATCCTGGTCTTTGGAAGGACCGTGTTGAGTGACTCCTCAAACCAACAGAGGAAGTCCTTGTTAGCCTGTCCCGGACATTGGGATATGCTAGTTTTTTTCTTTTCTAGCTCTTGAGACCATTTGTCCAAGGAGAGCTTGTTCCAAGGGCGACCAAATGTCCAGGATGGTTGCACCTTGGGCCTAGTTGTCTGAGGAGACCAAAGAAGATTTATCAGGAAATGGTCTGTCCAGGGTAATAGAGTGAGTTCAGTTCCCTTCAGGTCAGATAAGTTAGAGAAAGCTTGATCGAGCAGGTGTCCTGTTACGTGTGTCGACTTCTTGATTTTTTGGGAGAATTTCAGGGATAGGAGATCTTTTGTTAGCTCGCAGGCATTAGAGGCTTGTGGCTCATCGAAATCAAGGTTGAAGTCTTCTGAAATCGTAAAATTTGCCAGCTTAATTGCAGCCTCAAGCAATGAGTTATTAAAGGACCCTATTGGTCCTAGAGGCTGGTAGATCAAAATGCCTGTAAAGGCGAGAAGCGGGGAGAATTCTATAGAGAAGTGAACATTCTCACAGTCTTTGAGCGGATTGCCCAAGAGCCGGCAGGTGAGCTGTTCCTTATGGGCAATGGCTATTCCGCCTCCTCGACCCGTTGGTCGGTCAACTCTTTGTAGTGCATAGCCCAGGGGAACAGCTCGCGCGATGTCGGGCCCTGAGCTAGGGGAGAGCCATGTTTCAGTAAGGAAAAGAACATCAGGGTCTTGGTCTCTAAGGAGCATCCCTTTCTCAGCAGTGTGTTTAGGCAGGGATCTGCAATTAAGGAGAAGGATCCTAAATTCGATTTTGTCATGAGGGTGACCGAGCCTGTGTGTTGTGAGGTTATGACTACATAAGGGGCATTTGTTTGGGATGTTCTCAGGGGAGGAGACATACTCACAGTTAGTTCCAAAAGAAAGATTTAGTTTTCGAAGGTCGGTGCTATTATAAATGAGTCGGGCTGGTATGGGCGATGGAGGGGTTCTGGCCCCTGGACCCGGCCGGGTGCGGACGGGTGCAGACGGGCTTGCCTTAGGCGTGCCTTCGGCGCGCCAGTGGTGCGCCTGCTGCGCAGGTCCACTGCGCGGTCGCATTAGTATGTGCTTTTAACTGATTGGCACAGCCCGGGTTCAGCCACTAGACCGCTTGTGAAAGCGGAAGTAAGTATCACGCCCGAGCCCCTAGAGCACTGTACACGGCTCTATTCCTGGTAGCACAACAGAATCAATTTCCCCAATCAAGATACAGTATTTTTAAAAACACAAGCAATTTAAAATGAATAAAAAAGTTTGTCTTGAGGGATTTGGTGTTCTTTTGGCTATTGTGAGACCGCACTGACCTGCAGCCGCACTCCAACGTGAGTGTTCTGCTTCTGGACTGTGTCGGTTATGCGCGGTCACGTTAGTATGCGCTTTTAACTGATTGGCACAGCCTGGGTTCAGCCACTAGACCACTGACTCGGCGCTTGTGAAAGCGGAAGTAAGTATCACACCCCGAGCCCCTAGAGCACTGAACATGGCCCTATTCCCGGTAGCACAACAGAATCAATTTCCTCAATAAAGATACAGTATTTTTAAAACCACAAGCAATTTAAAATTAATAAAAAAGTTTGTCTTGAGTGATTTGGCGTGCTTTGGCTATCGTGAGACCGCACTGACCTACAGCTGCACTCCAACGTGAATGATCTGCTTCTGGCCTGTGTCGGTTATGCGCGGTCACGTTACTATGCACTTTTAACTGATTGGCACAGCCCGGGTTCAGCCACTAGACCGCTGACCCGGCGCTTGTGAAAGCGGAAGTAAGTATCACGCCCCGAGCCCCTAGAGCACTGAACACGGCTTTATTCCTGGTAGCACAACAGAATCAATTTCCCCAATCAAGATAAAGTATTTTTAAAAACACTAGCAATTTAAAATGAATAAAAAAGTTTGTCTTGAGGGATTTGGCGTGCTTTGGCTATAGTGAGACCGCACTGACCTGCAGCCGCACTCCAACATGAGTGTTCTGCTTCCGGCCTGTGTCCCTGCTCAGACACCGCCTTCAGCTTTGCCCCACTGAACTTTACCTTCTCACTACAAAGATAAATGTCGACCGGGCCCTATCCACTTTTGTGTCCCAATAGCGCTCCATTGGGGTTGGCCATATTTTTCAACTTTTACCCGGTCTCATGCAACTAGATGCTGGCAGTTGCATTGTGAACTTTTAGGGGCTAGTTTTTACCAACAACTTCATAAATCTGCGTCTACTGATTGGTGTGGGATTTTAACTCTATTACTGTTTGTGTGCTGAACAAATACTTCACACACTGTCTCTAAGTTAAAGCTGAGAGCTTTTTGTGCCTAGCTACCCAGTGTTAAGCACATGTTAATAATGAGATTTGTTGTGGTTCACCCGGCAGGGTGTTGTGGCTATTGCATGACCAAGGCACACTACCCAGTCAATCAGCAACACATTTCTCCTACGTAGTAAGAATCATTTATATCTGACATTGTCTTAGGAGTGATTGTAGAGATATCCATCTGTTTACACCTGCACTGGCATTCCCTCTGTCTAAGGCCTCTGCTTTCATATAGCCTCAGGCCAAATTGGTTTCAGTACCTTCTAGAATGTATAAAGATATTGATGTTCAAAAAACAACAACAACAAGGTGATCTTTGGTAAATTTGCCTCCAAAACAAATTTAGGTAAGAAGTTTCCAGAATGCAGGGAGTGACAAATATCTGGCAATGCATTCCTTCCTGTTCAGGAGTCATTCTCGAAAGACTAGCAAACCAGTAAATTACAAACCTCTCTACCTTGCACGAAGAAGATCGGAACATTAGAGTAATACAATTTAGGATAACTATAGTAATGATTTTCTTCCTTGTCTTTTGTTGCTAAGCATTAGCTAGCATTGACTCATACCCTTACTTAGGCCACAGCTATCTTCCTTCACTTTTCTAGTAATCAATGCTTCACTAATATATCTGTCTTCAGCTCCTGCATTAGAGATTTATCTAAACATGTTTTGTGCGTGAGTATCAATGGGCAACAATGATCAATTGGATGTTTCCCCAATTTAAGGAAGTCGTAGATTGATATATATGTTGGCAGAGAGGGAACTCGGTCACCCTTGTGATGGATATACCTTCCCACCAATGCAGTGGTCCACCCGATTTAAATACGGGCAGATCATAGGTTTAGCTATGGAAATGGCCACTCCGTCACTGCCGCAGCCAAATGTCTCCTATGGCCCAATGGAGTAAGGGCCGTCAGAGGCTTGGCTATGTGTGCATCTGCCCAATTACGATGGATGGACCTATAGCCATTCTTTGCTGTCAGTCATCGTCAGGCAAAAGCTGGGGTTTTCTTCTTTTTTTAAAATATAAATAAGAAAACCTTATATCTATCTTTGGACTTGTCAAAATGGGAGTGGTCACTTCATTTTCATTTTAGAGCTGGGTCAATTTGCTAGTCCCTATTTTTTAAACACTTTTTAGACCCAGAGGGGAATATGGTCTCCACCTGCACCTGTGTTAATCAAACTGCACAGTCAATATTGCACTTTATGTTCTTTTGCAATTTGCAGTCTAACACCAAAGCATTTTCTGATACCTCTATTACGGAGATAGGTCTCCGATGCTGTAGATCAGCTCTCGATCAACTACAATCTCTAAGTTCACCTGAAATAATTTTTAGTGTCTGTGCCTTCTTGAAAGCAGTTATTAGGGCCAGACACACCATGTTGAATTGACTCATTAGATCTGTATGCCAAATGAGTCTTGGTATAAGGAGTATACTTGAGATTTTTGGGCTCAATTCAGTGCAGACCCTATTTGAGGTTTTTGTTCTCTTTCCATTTCTCTTTTTTACTCTTTTTAACCCTCAACCACTCCCTATATAACTGTAATGACTTTTTGATATGTGATTACATTTTGAACTCCTTTGCCTTTTTGAACATGAACATTTGGTGTTTTGAGGAATTTTTAATGTTGTTCGTGTATTTAGATCTTTTCATCTGTTTTAATGAGAGTATGTTTTAAATGTATATGTGTGATTAAAGCCTTGTGCAATATTTCTGTACTTTTATGGTCTATTTTTTCTTCGACCTAACAGAGTTATTGATTAATTGACTGAAATAAAAACAGTTTGGTTCAAGGCTACATCATGTTGACGGAGCCTAGCAACAAACTGTTAATAGCTGTGGCTCCAGGAAATGTTTTGGAAATGAAATCGGCTTAGCGGGTATTTCTAAATCTGGCTGGTGGCACCTCCATCAGGGCAACAAAGTCATTTTCTCCATCGCCCTGGAGGAGAAATGGATTGTCCAACAGGATATAAATCTGCCCCTCATTTATGAAATCCATATCTAGGTTCAGGGGACGAGATAGATACCCCCTGGAATAAATGCTGATATCTTGTGCTCCAGTATTTCATGTGAACAAATGTTCATTGGTTTTAAGGAATATAGCATGAGGTCACTGCCACATTTCTTAAACCCTGCTTGGGTAATGTTTATTATATCATACACAATAATGAGTTGTTAATATTGACATAAATACTTACTCCACTTGATTACAGTCCTGATTTGAGAAAAGACTTAGTGTTCCACAACTGTCTTATTGAATATAATGGTGGCATAAATGCCAACATAGGAAATGGTCATTTGTCTGACAAAGAAAACCCTCTTTGAGAATCCTTCTCAAAATATTCTTGGATGTGCCATAGTCTCATCTCAGAGCACAATTGAAGGTACTCTTCTTCTAAAGCTAAACATTCATTTTCCTCCACAAAAAAAAAATACATGTGATTATATTGTTACCAGCATCTTTTTGTACCTATTTTATGGTCAGGTCAGCTGGTTTTTACTAATGGTGTCCCCAATATCATCACAAACATTGCCCACCTGAAGCACAAATACATATGTATTCTCCTGTACCTTGCATAACACCTCTATAGCTTGTCTGTACAATTTAAACTGCCAAGATGTGAAAATGTGGTCCACTTTTTTAGCTCTTTGATTTCCTAATGTGGCCTCTTTTATTTGGATGCCGAGGCCTATTTTGTGTCCCACTATGATCCTGCCTTCAGCAATTGGTACCAATACTGCATAAAGTCTTTGCAACATATCATTCCTGCAGCAATTAGTGCACACATTGCCTCCAATGACTAATACTTATATTGTTGATGACCAGTGATGAATCCTATTGCTTGAGGCCTTGGTTGATTCTGAGAGCCTGAGGTCATTGATGGATACTTTGTCTAATGCCACAAATGCACTAATGCATATACTGTTTGTACCAAATAGTAGAGACCTTAAATTTCTTCACTGCAGAAGCTTCTTTATTGAACTGATCATGCTAATGTACTTAGGAATGCATAGAATTATGAAACATACATGCTTTCCTCTCATTCCCTTCAGTACCGGTTTGTTTTCATGGGTGTATGGACCAAGATCAATAACCCAAGTTCCTTTCTATTCCCTGGGATGAGACCATACATATGGTGTTATTATGGGATTGTCCCTATCTGGTGTACATCCCATTATCTGCAGTTCATTACAAATGCATCTTTATACAATGAGAACGTTGGGATTTTGATCCTCTGATTCACCAAATTACTGCATTTGAAATATGCCATTGCAAGTATTTGCTGTTGCAGGGTGGGGGGACCACAACCTCCAGAATCCTTTGCGGCTGGCGTGCCGCCAACGGCTCTGCCTGCCTGGGCCCACACGCACTCAAAAAGGGCCAGCGGTGTCCCGCCAGTGGCAGGAACAGGCAACTAACATTATCCAAGAGTTCTAAGGTGAGTGCCCACATATATTACCTGAATTAACAAGAGCTGGCTCTAAGCACTCACTATGAGGAAACGTACTGGGACATTGCCAGCGCGCCCGCCACTACCAGCATCGACATCATGTTAGAAAGGGTTGTTAGTATCGTGTCCAGCGGGATTGAAATAACTGAGCAACATGTGTCTTTAGGAAGTGAGGCTTTCCAGACAGGTCTCTTAGGTAGAGGGTCTTTAGTGACTCTATTCCTGTACCTATTCCTGCACCTACCCATGCATCTACCCCTGTGTTAGAGATCTGCTCTCAACAACTCAGTACTTTTTAGTGAGAGCCCAAAAGGAGATGACACTGCTGATTTGCGTTTAAGTATGGGCACACCAACAATCACTGTAGTCCCAGCTGCTAATCACAAAAGAAAGACTGGAAAGCTCACCTGCTCAAAAAGGAAACAACCTATTTATACCAGCTCATCTTGCACTTGTTTGACTTTGTGGATAAAGCTCCCATCGAGTATTAGTATACAAGGGGTTGCATCAAATAGGAAGTTAAGTTGTTCTATCTGTACACAGACTGAGGTGGTATTTTCTGCAGCTGACTATGGGGGTTTTGGGGATACCTTCATCAACACTGTCATTGACACTGTCTCTGCATGGATCAAAGATTTGATAGACATGAAATATATACCCCATGGGAGCGCCTAGATCATTTGGACACCCTCCTGAATAAGCAGAGCCAACGACAAGAGACAACCCAAACTGTTGCTATTATGGAAGAGGGATCAATCTTGATACCTAGCGCTCCACCAAATATTAATCCACCGACCTTCACTTCACCCCTGGCCACTGGCCCTTTAGTTGGAAGCTCATGCAGAACATGTAGCAAAGTCAGGAAGTGCTTTCTACCGAATACTAATGCAGCGTTAGAACATCTCTCCACCAATAACGGCCCATCACACAGGGTTGGGACTGTTCCAAACGTGCTCCCTAACCTTTCTTATGAACTTGTCATCAGTTCAGTCGGTGAGCACCCAAATTTAGGCAGTTTGAGTAGTAATGCACCTGATATCCTGTGTAGAAATCGTCCTGGGCCCAACATGGATGTCTTAGGATTGCCTCCAACATATTGTCCCTATGTCTTGGTGTTGGCAGGGGTACCAACCCTCAAGAAAGAACAGAGGGAAACTTGGGTCCAACTGCGTAACAAGTACCTGGATTGGCTATCTAAATATATAGGAGGTTTAATGTGTCAAACATATATGAAATCATTATGGTACGAAGAGTAGGGTGGGTGACGGTCTCACCTAAGAACATAGATGATTCATTTTCGCAGACCATCTATGGTTAGATCACTATTGAGGGTACAGGAGGATACAACCATTAACCCCATGCATATTTGGTCACTGCAGTTGGGCTATTTTTACAAACCAATTTCTGGGCCCTGTACAAATTACCCTGCTTTTTCAACCGTACATAGTAGGTTTTTAGAATTTTCTGACTAGGACACTCAGGATTGACTATCCCCATTACTGGAGACTAACGAAGTTGATCCCATACCAAATGCCTCCCTATTTTTAACTGCGATACGTGATCATGCTGCTGTAACTAAGGCTTTCACCGATTTAGCTCTAAACATATTAAGTTGGAAGGTTGCTGGTTTACAGTCAAAAATAAACTTGGTTAGAATTGGTTGGACAGCAGGACATTCATATGTTTCAGGAGACCTGGGCCACACAACACTTATATCTTGAAGGGTTTGAATGTTTTAATACTGTTGCCCCAATTCTTAAACTAGGCCGATCATCGGGTGGTCTCTCGACTTGGGTGAATATTGCTGTAGGAGTTAATGTCAAGGTCCTACACACAAAAAGTGACAAATTCCAAGCCCTAATATGTATAAGGGGAGTATCCATTTGTCTACTCATTTCTTATAATAATTATTTTTTTACCACACCTAATATAAATTGTATTAATTTGTTCGATTTTGTTGCCACCTGACAGCATCGTAATGTATTTGATAACATAGCTGGCATCTGTTTGGGGGGCGACTTCAATGCCAAGATTCCCAGGGAAAAAACTGCAACTATAGGGCCCAGCGGTAGTGTGCAAACTTTGAACAGGGGCGAGGAATGAATTGAACACCTGTAAAATGATAATCTAATCAATGTTATGGAAATTGCTGCAACTACCAATAAAAATAACCCTCCAGAGCCTACGTTTTGAGGTAGGGCAGCACCAGTACTATAGATTACGTATTTATCTCACCCACTCTTGAGGATTGTTTATTATAAGTTGTTCCTACTACCCATGGCGACCATGACCCAATTAAAATAGTGTTGAGATTCTCTCCCAGGCTGAGATACAAAAATGAATGTGGTGCCAGGGATCTGACCCCCTCTACTGATAATCTAAGATTGGTTTGGTGAGGTGTCAATAACAGTGACTTGTTTTATACGATAGCAAGGGGCTACCCAAGACTTATTGACTCACACTTGTCATCAGAGGACCTTGACCCCAAGGTAATTGGCACCTCCCCTAAACTAAGTGAGGCAATTAAATCAATGCTATCAAAACCAATTGGCACAGCACAGCACGGACCAAGATGGTTCAACAGTGAATGTTCAGCGATTAACAGACAGCTACATAATGCCCTCTCAACTAAACCTAGATGTCACTCTTTTATTAAATAACTTAGGCAGAAGTATAAGTCAGTTATTTCCCAAAGGAAGGAAGAACTATTGAAAGAACGCTGGGATGCCCTTGCCAATGCTGCCACTCTAGAGAATGGGAATGGCTTTTTAGCTGCTGTCAAAGATATGAGATCAATGGGACAACCATTGACCCAGATAAGTTATAATATAACTAGTGAGGCATGGGAGGCCTAATTCTCTATGATTTACACAGCCACAGTACACGACGAGGATCCCTTTGAGCACCAGTCCCCCATTGGGATCCCAATAGCTCTAGCCGAAGTTGAGGAAGCTATTCAACAGAGCTTGGGTAACAAAGCTCCTGCACCCGATGGGCTGCCCATTGATCTCATTGAGCACAAATACAACTTCTGGGTGCTACTCTTACTAAATGTTTTTAATAACCTAACTAATGCCCCTATACCAAGCACCTAGTCAACTAGTTTTATTGTTCCGATTTTTAAAAAGGGCGACCTCTCCCAAATAAGTTGATATAGACAGACTTCCCTGATAGACAACACTCTGAAAATTCTAGGGACAAATTTATACAACAAGATTAAAACATGGACTAAGGAAGATCACATTTTACAATCATGTGCCTAAATCTTAATCTAATTATCGGTATGTACACCATAGCCCAGCAATTCCCAATATATCTGGCTTTTATGGACCTCATCTCAGCTTGTGATTTTGTCAATCGGTCACGTTTATGGTCCACATTTTTAGAATACGGTTTAGATAAGGTTTTAGTTCATTCTTTTGCCTATCTACATAAGGATTTTAAAGTCAGTGTGAGGATTGATAAGGGTGGTGAGGTTTCTAATGACATCAGAGTTAACATGGGGGTCAGGCAGAGGTGTGTCATGGCCCCTCTTCTTTTTATCTTATACATTAATGATCTACACAAGTCATTGATAGTACTCACCAACGATGTCCCTAGAATTAATGGTAACACTCCCCGCCCTACTGTACACCGATGATGCAGTTTAAATGGGCCGTACACCGAATACCCTACGCAACTTAGTGCAGGAGTTTTTGAATTTTATGGCCAGTTTAGACTTGTGTACTAATTTAAACAAATCTTTTATAATGGCTTGTGGGCCGACAAACTATCTTTTAAATTCTATCACCATGGGCAATCACAGTTTACAATGCACTTGCACTTTTCCTTACTTAGGGTTGTTTTTGTTTTGTTTTTGCTGCTAATGGTTCTTTATCTGACCACTGGGTGTACAGCAGGAACAAGTTCTCTAAGGCTATTAACTGGATTCTTGATCTTCCTCAGCCAAGAGGTTAGCATTCAGTGTGAAGAAAATAGATTTTGTCGAAAACTCTTGGGAGCATGTCCCAATATGTTTGCCATAGTGAATTAAAATTGCACTATATTGAAGCATATATAAATGCCCCCCTTGCATTATTTTTGGTTAGTAATCTGGAAAAACCCAGTAGAATCCCTTACAAGATAGATTTTAAGATATTGCCTCAAATACGAGAATGGAAGGGAAATGCAGTGAGTGAGAGTTTATGAAGGATGTTCTTACTGAATTAATCCTTATACTGTTATTACGATTACTATGAACTAAGCAGACACTTTATAAAGACTTGTTTTCATAATGACCATGAATAGCATGAATCGAGTGGGCATTAATTGGAAAACCTTTGCATCTGTTAATAATAGGATGCATATTTATGTATAATGTTTTATTGAATCTGTTTTCATATTATTATTATGACTAGTATGAATTTATGTATTTTAACACTGCTATGGGACTTGTGCTTTCTGGACATATTCTTATCCGAATCCTCTCCATGCTAACTCTGGGTTCATTGTTTTCCTCCTGCTATAATCAATTGTTTTTCTTCTACTTATTCCTCCCTTAAGCATTTGTTTCTCCCCCTAATCATGAGTTTCAGCCTCAAACACTTGTTACCTTATGAACACCCTTTTCTCCTCTGACCACTTGTTTTTTCTCTATTTTGCTCATTATCATACTATACTGTCGGCCTCCTTTGCCCACTCATTTTTTCCTACCTCACACATCACTTCTCTCTCCCTAGTCTCACTAACCCCACCCAATGGCCGCACCCCACCTAGGACTTACATAGTGAAGGCCTCAGAGAGGCTACACCACAGCTGTGTGCTGTGGGCATGCCACCGGTACACCAAGGCAAGCCCATCTATGCAAGTTCGCACCTGGACGACACACAGCTCCACAGATACACCAGCACCTAGATGTCAGCCCTGAAACCTGGACCCAGCAACAACAACTGCAGCCACGCATCCCCATGCTCAATAGCAAGACTCTTCTCCTGCCGGCACTGCTTCTTCTATTGCGATGCCAGAATGCCCTCTCACTGGCCCTCACCCACTGCAACCTAGCCAGGACAACTCCTTCTTCCCTGATGAACACACAATCACTCCACAAGCATGCCACCGAGATCTGGGACACCATCAAGTCCCTCACCCTGGATGTCATCTTCCTCACTGAGGCCTGGCTAAACCCCACAGCTGTACCTGACATCACAACTTCCACACCCAAATGGATACAAGATTATACATCAGGATCTCATCAAAAAACATGGAGGTGGAATAGAGATCATCCACAAAAAATACCTCCACTTCACAGCGGCCACTGACGATTCCTCCCAGATCATGGAACACCTCAACTTCTAACTTAAAACAGATGGCAAGACAACCATCAGAGGCATCCTCGCCTATAGATGAGCAGGACCACGTCTCACCTTCTGCAAGGCAATTCCTGACTTTATCGCCCCACTGGCTATCACCTCCAAGAACTTCATCGCCCTCAGAAACCTCAACTTCCACCTTCATTAATCCAATGATGCCAACACGGCCAACCTCCTCAAGAGCATGAACATCTTCGGCCTCTCCCAACGCATCACCGATCCCATTCTTGACCCTATCTTTATGGGCAGCAATGGCATCCGATACATCCACATTACTGAACTCATATGGTCAGACCACTCAATCGTTTACTTTTCCATCACAGCAGCCCACTGCCTCCTCCAACCAGCCCAGCACCCCCTATAGAAGCTGGAGCAAGAAACATGAAGACAAATGGACCATCACCCTCAACCACTCCACGTAAGACACCACCTTTAACCACAATGAGGCCGTCATAAACATGGATCACGAATTGCGCTGACAAAAGCACCACCATCAAACCCGTTATATCAAGCAGACCTACCACACACACCAGCTGGTACACCCAGAAATAAAAACCACCAAATATAACTACAAGCACCTAGAAATATTTGGTGCTTTAGAAAGTAGCCAAACTACAGAGCTACCTTCTAGCTGGCATTCAGTAACTGCCACAAAAAATGAAAAACATGAAAAGGGATGCCCTGACTGCAGATCTAACCACACCAACGGACTCTTTAAACATTTCAAAGAGGTCTCCAATCCCTCAGTAACTAAGAACACTTTCACCCATTCCAAAGACCTCTGCAACATCCTAGGAGACTTCTTTCACAACAAGATCTCCACCATTTATGAGGACCTCGACCACTAACCATCCGACAACAGCATCCACAGCCTCCTCATCCAAACCAACTATCACCACAACCTCAAAATCACAATGTGGGATACATTTACCATGCAGACCACTACTGCCATCATAAGCTCCATCCACTCAGGAGCACCCAGAGACCCTGCTCAAACCGTGGTAACAACATATCAGTAGAGAACTCACCACCATCATCAACACCTCCATCACTTTGACCACCTCTTTAGAGTGATGGAAACATGCAGAGATCAAATCATTGCTCACAAAACCTTCTGCAGACCCAAAGGATCTCAAAAACTTGCAGCCTATTGCCCTGCTCTAATTCAATGCAAAAGTCTTGGGAAAGACCACCTACTCACCAACCACCTAGAGAACAACACCCTCCAGAACCCATCCTAATCTGGGTTCTGCTCAAACCACAACACAGAAATGGCCCTAATCGCACCCACCAACAACATCAGTACTCTCTTAGATCTGGGAGAAACTACAGCACTGATCCTCCTTGACCTCTCAGCAACCTTTGACACCATCTCCCACCAAAGCCTCCTAGAAAGGCTAAACCAGATGTGGATTCAAGGAAACACTTTTATCCGACCGCCATTCTGTGGGAAATAGGACCGCCTGACCATCAAATGGATTGCATCCTTCCTCACCGGAGGAACCCAGAGCTTACACCTCCCACCTTATACTTCAGACCCAAACTAATATCAGGGGGCCTAACTCAGCCCCACCCTGTTCAATGCCTTCATGGCCCAATTGCACAAAATAGTCATGACCCATGAACTAAACATCCTATCATATGCAGACGGTTGTATGACGTTACAACGCATTCCGTTGCAATGCATGCCTTTAGCAAGCATGCGTTACAACGCGAATGCCATTACCACGCATAACCATTACCACGAAAATGCCTTTACAACGCATAGCTTTGCAACGATTTTCGTTGTAAAATCATGCATGTTAATGGCATTTTCATGGTACAGGTTATCTCTGATCCCTGCCCCAATTCCTTTAACTGCTCCCCTGCGCCCTACCCTGAACACTAAAAATCTTCCCCTGCCCGATTCCCCCACCCACAAACCCCTCCCCTGAACCCTAAAATTTATCCCTGCGCGACACCACCCCCTCATACCCAAAATATTTTTTTATTTTGACTAAAATCCCCCTTACCTCTCCACGTCCTCTCCTCTCCAAGTTCTTCCAAGGTTCGTTGTACGTCGTAAAGAGGAAGTGTTTATCCGGTTCCTCTAACGATGCCGATTGTCTCCTCATCTTTCAACAACAGCATTTGTAAATGACGGAAACAGAAAACGACGGAAACAGGTGTGGTTTTTTTTGGGGGGGAGACCCTCCAAGTCCCCTTTTTGAAACAGGTTTCTTTTTTTTGTGGGAGAGACCCCCCCAAGCCCCGTTTTTTTAAATTGTTCCTTTAACACACATGCCTTTACTACGTATCTTGTAGTAAAGGAATGCTTGGTAAAGGCTTTGCATGGTAACCACGCATGCATTGTAATTCATTCGAGGTTAAGGGTATGTGTGGAAATGGCCACGTTGTAGTGGCTGTTTCCCTATGCAGATGACACCCAACTCATCCTCTCTTTATTTATAGACCCCTCCAACACAAGGCTAACTGACACCTGTGCATGGCTAGCATCGCCCACTGGATGCAAAACAACCGCCTCAAACTCAACACCGACAAAAATGAGGTACTCATCTTCAGGAGCAACACATCCCCGTGAGATGACTCATGGTGGCCAGCGAACTGGCACGCACACCCACAGAACACACCAGGGATCATACTCAACAGCAAATTCACTGTGAGAAGTTGGCCTGGTATATGATGTTCACTAGTTAAAGTGACCACCTTGTACCATGCCAAGCAACCCTTATGGTGTGGTTGTAAGTCAACCTTTTCGGACTAGCTTGCCTAGTGGTAGCGTAGGCTAAGCAGTCTTTGAGGCTAAACTCGTGATGCGTGTTAAGCAAGCTGTTTTACCAATAGTAACCCCCTTTTATACCAATGAAAGGACACCACACAGATATATATTCAAAATATATATGTATTTATTTCTCAAAGTAACCCCTAGTCTCTTTATGAGCACAGGAGCACAAATCGTCAAACAAGATTATCACAGAATACACAGAAGTTGCACTTTATATGGATAGGCCCTGGTGGCCACTCAAACCATATACTAAAATAGTGGTATAAGTACCACGAACAGAAAAGGGAAAAGGCCTAGGGCCTCTAGAATCGCTGGGCCTACAAGGAGCTAACTTCAGTTAGTGACCAGGAGGTCCACGGGTTGCGTGTGCAGAGCAAATAGTCACACGCGTGCTCCCATAGGTTTCAATGGGTGCGTAAAAAGTACAAAGTTACTGCAAAGAGGATCTTCCGGATGGGCTAGGAACTCAAGATTTGGAACACAGGCACTAGAGATGTAATACTACACTTGGGCACAGGAGTGCCAGCTTTACCTCACCCACAGGAAGCGGGTGCATAGGCCTCGAAGTGCGTCGGGTTTCTTCTATCTGTTCCGTGGAGCCTGAAGACAAAGATGCTGCAGGCGACCGGCCCGGAGGAGATGCAGTGGATCCAAGAGTGGATCGGAGATGTTGAAGACCTGTAAGCAGAGGGGACAGTGTTCACAGTCACTAGCCAGTGACCAGCGTGGCACCAGGTGGGTACCAGGCGATGTCGGGTGCAAACAGGAAGAAAGGTTTAGCTTGTCTCTGCAGCCACGTGGTCCCTGAAGGTCGACGACGTCCAAGAGTCGAGTCACGAGCTGTCCCACGCAGGCTCTCGCTGTCGGCGGTGTCGGCGACTTGATCGAAGCAAACAAGCCTTGGCAAAAGCAATTGTTGTAGGAAAGGAAATAAGCTGATGGTTCTGACCAGCAAGGTCAGAGGGACTGCTCCTTTGGAGGGGAGCAAGGGCCAGTCTGGAGCAACCAGACCAGTGGTGTATTTTGTAGAGTTCGTCGCCAAGATGGCCACTAGCCAGCGGGCCAGCAACCGGTTAGGCGCGTCGAGTGGCAAAATGCAGAAGGGCCCCACGCAGATCGTGGAGATGCTGGAGGGCTCACCTTTGGTGCAGATGCTGCTCGGGGGTTGGGCTTCTCAGATCCCAAAGCACAACTTGGAGGGAGCCTCGGTTGTTGCACTTGTCAGCTTGTCGTGGTCATTTCAAGATGGCTGGCTCCACGTGTCTCGGTGCCTCCACGGGTCTCCTCTTTTCAAGGACTGTGGATCGGGCGGTGAGAGGTCTGGAGGTCCAGGTCTTGTCAGTCTCTGGGCTCGGGCTCCGGCGGGAGGCGGCGGCAAAGCAGACGTTGATTCGCTGGATGGTGCTTGCGTTAGCAAGGTGGTCACTCCCTGACCACAGGGGAGATTGGCTTCAGTCCTCTGTGCGGCAGAGCGTCGAAGTTCCCGTCTTCTTCTTAGTTTCAAGTTGATTCCAGGATGTCTGAAGTCTTAGGACACAGCTCCTACCTTTAAGCGGATTCTAGGGGCCGGACTACCTGCTAGGTCCCTC
The DNA here is from genome assembly GCF_964204655.1 of Triturus cristatus. Classification (NCBI taxonomy): domain Eukaryota; kingdom Metazoa; phylum Chordata; class Amphibia; order Caudata; family Salamandridae; genus Triturus; species Triturus cristatus. The sequence goes on from NC_140581.1 coordinate 17,688,843, forward strand.
CCTAAGGGTGGGACCAGGAAGGGGGGTGGTTACACCCCCAATCCTTTGTCCAGCTCGCCCCAGGCCCGGGACTGGTGTGCCCCAGGACCGGTTTGAACTGGCATATGCCCCGAGGCTCCTTGTGAGCCACAGGCATGTCTGGTTTCTTTCAAGCCCTACCTGACCAATACACAAAATCCTGTCTGGGGTGGTGCACGCACCTCCCCTGGCAGGAAACCCTTTGTCCACACCTCCCAAGCTGGAAGGACTCCCAGCAGCAGGAGGGCAGACTTGTGTCTGTGGTGGCAGCATCCATTTTGTGGAGCTGAGGCTATGTCTGATTTTACCCGGGTTTCAGGTACTGTACATGTCGTGTCCCTCTAGAAGGGTGGAATGCTAACCCCGTCGCCAGAATTGGCGAGGGGTTAGTATTCCAATTCGTATGACACCTTACTCGACATGTTTTGATAAAGCCAAACCAAAGATAGCATTTAACCGCGAGGTTCATAATGCACTTAAGAGTATATGGTATGACGATACCTGGAAACAGTAGAAGGAAGTTGTTCCGACCACTGCAGACAGGCTCAGCTCATGCCAGGGCACCATATCACATGGAACCAAGCACTCTGCCTTCAGGATTGTTAAGGCCTGCCATAGGAGTGACTTATAGGTTACCAGGTGTCCCATTTAAGGTTAGGTATAGGTATACTACACCTAAGTAAGAGGTGGTTACACCAACTTACCCCAGCTGAGTGATCAGCCAGTTGTGTCAGATTTGTTAGGCCAAGCCTGGGGTGGCATAATACATGCTTCAGCCCCGGGCAGGCCTTGGGTACACCAATGCCCTGGGTACCTAGTGTACACTGGTACAGGGGCTGACAGGGTGATACAATTCCAATAGGTTATGCACCTAGGGTGCACAGTGTCAATTTAGTAGAGAGAACAGCAGGCTGGGGGTCTGATTGGCAGGCCCACAGCCTCAATATGTCAAAAACCAGTGAAGCAAAAAGCAAAAATTTGGGGTGACCATAGGATAGCAGACCCTACTCTCCTACATTCACTGTGAAAAATCAGATCAACACTGGTTCATCAGCTTGCATCCTGACTCTGCATGCTCTGAAAAACATTGTCACCCAGGCCCTTGTCATCACCCGACTGGACTACGGCAAAACACTCTACATATTAATTACTGCACACCTACTACAGAGACTACAGATCATCCAGAACTCAGCCGCCAGACTCATTGTTGACCCTTTCAGGAAAGCTCCCATCACTCAATACATCATGTCCACAAGAGATGCGAGTTCAAGATGCTAACCCACACCTACAAGGCCCGACACAGCCAGGAACCAGCCTACATCAACCACCGGATGAACGTCCACCAGCACTCCAGACATCTGTGCTCCATTTACCTCTCCCTCACCCAGAACCCCCACATTCACTGGCCCAAGAGCAGTGGTTGATCCTTCCCCTACTCAGCCACCAAGGGCTTGAACAACCTCCCCTTCCCTACAGGAATTCAGAAAGGGTCTGAAAACCTAGATGTTCAACTGACTCCACCCAGCTGCAGAAACCCCCAGCAGTGGGAAACCAGCATGGGTGATAAGCAGCAATTGATTGGATTTTTAATAAATAATAAAAATAAAATCTTGCTGAAAGCAAGGTTTCCCACCCGTAAGAAAGGATTATTTTGACCAGTTAGACAGAATGTTTTTAGGCTATTGCTCCTTATGCTAGGGACCTGTAGGGAAGTTAAATATGTCAATCCTGTGTAAAGCTATTTATTAATGTTTAAAGGGGTAGGACCAGTGCTTTACTCCCCTTTAGCAGTGGTAAATTATGCAGATCTTTAAGTCCAGCAAAAGTGATAGGGCACAAATTGGAGCAAAATCATACCAAAGGTTATAATTTCCGACACCTCCTAAGTAGGCCTTGCAGATCATACATTAAAAAGTAGGGAATATAAGAATTAAAGGTTAGTATCATTCTAAGGTGCATAACCCACAAAATCAATTTTCACTCTATAGGTGTTATATATTTCTCTGCAGGGACGACTATAATGCAATACATTTAATTTATGTAATTGATTTTGAATAAGCTACAGGGTTAACTCAGCCACTGCTTATAATATTTCTTAAAATAGTTTTCAAATGTAATGGTGGATTAAAAATAATATACAGGAAAAGTACATTTTAGCCCTTAGGCCCCAATTTAGAGCTTGGAGGATGGAATGGTCTGTGACAAACATGATGGCTATTCCATCCTCCATATTGTAAGTTCATTATATCCTATGTTACATGTAATCTAGTGGATGGCATATCTGTCATGCTTGTAATGGAGTACCCCATCGACCATACTCTAAATTTTGTTCCTGAAGGATCAGTAGCCAATTAGCCTCCCTGGTCTGTCTTTCCTGCCAGCGCTTAAACTCCGGAGGAGGTGACAACTGCTTCCAGAGGAGGAACAATGGCGTGTGCCATTTGGCAGAGTGTCTTGGATGTAAGATAGGTGTCTCAGCTTATCTCAAGAAGGAACACTGGGAGGGTTGAGGAGCTTCATTGACTTGAAAGGGATGAGAGTGAAGCCTGCATAACCATAGATTAGTATAATTGAGACGTGAGGGAGAAGGGCCTTCTTTTCAGGGTGTACCTCCACTGAGTGGGAAGCTGCCCCCAGAACATGTTTGGTGTGGTTACGTAGGAGACAATAGTCATTATCCAACACCTGCCACTGAGTAGGACACCAGCCTCCTCCAGAGGGGAAAATTATGCAGCACTTTATATAACTGAGAATGGTACACTCTGGTATATTGTGCAGTAAGGCACACAACATGTGCCACAAAAGAGATGCCCTTTTGAATGTTTTATCCACTGGTTGGGGAGTGTCACTGAGGCAATTTGTCTACTGGCCAGTTAAATATACAAATGTGGCTCCTCACCCTTAGGTCCTTCAAACACATCTGGACTTGTGAATGAACACAAGGAGAAATGTTGTGCTGTATTTTACCTGTGCAGAGAGATAAAGGGCTGTATCTTCTCCCATTTTGGGCCAAATTATAAGTGGACTGAAAAGGTAAATTTGGTGATCTCCTGTGTGAGCATTACAAGTTTCAAGAGGCCTATCAATAGAGTGATAAATCGACAAATAACACATCAACCCTGAATGCTCCCTGGTAGCCTCAGCTGGAGGTGGTCTTGATCTTTAAATGCTATCCTTGTTGTAATGAGTGCTTTGTGAGGGACTAATGGCTACTGAGCCAAAAGAAGAAAAGATAAGGACTTAGACTTTTCAAATTACAGGGTACCAAGACTAACCATGCATATCAATAAAAGCACAAACTTTGTGAGCAGGAAAACCAGGTCGCTCCCACACAGAGCTTTTTTCTTTCATAATGACGCCTTCCATGCACCCTTAGGGTCCTAGAGTTATGATATCAGCGTAGCTGTCAGTCCTGCTAGACATGGATGGATAAATATACCTCTTCCTTAAAGAATTAATAAAAACAATTTAGAAAAAGGCCGGGACTGGGTGATGGGGTCCCCAGGGCCGAATTCAGCCTTTGGAGGGGGGCCTCTCGCCCCCTCCCTTTTGATTTTTTTTTTCAAACAATGGCTGAGGTTCAGGCAATGGGGTCCCTGGGGTCTAAAAGAGTTAATAGAAGGGGGCCACACAGCCCCCTTCCCAAAATAATACATAAACAAGCATTTGCAATGCAATAGGTCTCGCATTTACGCGAGTTTGAGATATTGACATTGCAAATGACAATGCCTTTTTTTTATTTTAAAACCTAAATAAAAGGCATTGTCATTTACAATGCCAATAGCTTAAACTCGTGTAAATACGAGACCTATTGCATTGCAAATGCTTGTTTGTTGCTGGAACCGTAATCCTGCCTTCCTGTCCCTGCTTAGAGGGCAGCTAAGGAATGAGCTTCCCAGAGATAAGCACCTGATTTATGAGGTTTTGAGATCCACATGAAGGCCCCTTGATGTTTACAATCCCTTGTGTTCGCACTGAAAGGGGGGTGGTTTATGGCCTTCACAGTCGCCTGCTAGAAGCTTCTTAGATGTTAGCTGTATCTGGGCCCGTGTTGTAATTGTGCTGCGTGAAAAAAAAGGCTCGCTTTTCAGCCAGCCATAAGCGGTATTTGGTGCTTCTATGAATGTTTCGTATGCCAGGGAGTTAAATAGTAGGGGCGTAACTCTCCTGCTGGGTCGACTATTGTTCAAAAGACCCCCAAGGTCTCTCTTTAAGCAAAGCCCCAACAATTTTTCTCATAAGCATAGCACATGTTTTATTTACGTGTTTTGAAAACAGTTGCTGGCGGGGGAGGGGTGCTGGTGTTCTACTTGTGATAATGCATGACACAGTTTTAAGAGAAGAAAAGCTGCTACCTAGTCCTGATAAATAAAAATGAGATACGTCTGCAGCTACTGTAGAAATCCATTTTAAGAAAGAGAAACATTTCACACTGTGCTGGGTTACAGGATGGGTGTTTTTTCAGCCTTGTTTAATTGATGGTACATCATGCTGCATCATTTTCTCAGCAATTTCTCAAGAAGCATTTTGCGTATCCCTAGTAAGTGATAAAGTTTGAGACTGGCCATCAAACTGCACAATTATTCAGCCTTACACAATACCCTGTATGTGAAACCCAATTTTAAGGTGTTAAAATGGCTTATAAGGGTAGTATATAAATACAATAATAAAATGCCACGTTCCAAGCGGCATAGGCTATTTATTATGTGAACATGCAAAGGTGCAGGAAGTTAGCTCATGATGTGAAAGACTGGAGCCCCTCCCCTTTTCTGTAATTTTATATACAGCAAGCTCAATCCGAAGGTATTTGATCGCTTTACCTGAGCTCCAAAGTCTGATTCCTTTTTAGGCACGTGAGGTTAAGTGATTTGCCGAGAATCACAGGATGTTGAGCCTAAATAGGTTTCAAAGTATGGAGCTTTGATTGTGCACTCGCTCCAAAGCTGCACCGGAGATATTGCGTATTGTTACAGATAGAAGAAGCATTGTGTATAATCTAAAATATATAAGTATTACTTATCTAAAGCCACCCATTGCAAAAGTAGTCCCTGGGCGGTGTCCCCAAACTGTGGTGAGTGGGCAGAGACTGTGAGAGAGACTTTGGCAGAACAATGGATGAAGAGGGGTCACTGAAAGCCGATGTAAGCAAGCATGCATAGTGCATATATACTTTATATATTTATTTAAAACAAAAGGTGTTGGATTATGCCAGACAAAAAAAACGGGCGATCTCGGAAAGAAGCGGTTTACCAAAGAAAGAGAGGAGTCGGACAATGTTTTCTAGCTGTGAACCGCAATACCGCTCATGCCAATTACTGGGAAGTGCCCTGAATGTGATTTGGTTGCAAGCACGTCTTGCATCCACTTAATTAGGTGACGAGAGTGCTGTGTTTATGCTATAACGGCTCCGGCTGCGCTCGTGGCTGTAACCAGTTCACACAAATGGCCCATGGCGCTCTGTGCACTGGCAGGCTGCGCCTCTTGGGGGGTCAGACTGGTTTATTAGATTGTTGTTCCGACAGGCTCGGATCAACTTCCATGTTAAAGATTTAACCAAGGTGCAGTGTGTTTAATGCCGAAAAGTTCAACGAGAAGTGTTTTGACTGGGAAGACGGAAATACTTTCACCCCAAATTAAATGCAGACAAAGGTTGTTTTCCCTGAACAAAAGGAAAGAAATATACATAAATTAGCGACAAGCCAGGGTCCTACATTCTTGTCCCCCACCCCCTGAGGGGGCGATGGGCATTAATATGCTACATTGAGGTTGCGCGAGGCGTTTACAGTCACATCCTGCTCGAAAAAACAAGCCCGGCGGAGCGTGGCGCGCGCGTGCTTGGGGGCGGGGGAGCGCATTGCAGGCGGGGGAGCGGACCCTTTGAAGTGCTCCTAAAAAGCGGATTGCATGGCGGCACGATGCGCGTGATTGTGCGCGTGCTAGCCATGCAATACGCTTTTTGGGAGCACTTTTCAAACCCGCAAACTTTTCAAAACTGCCGGTACTCTGCACCGGTGAGACACGGCCCACTTAAAGCCCTCCCCCTGCATGGCCTGTTAAGAGAACTTTACTTATGTACATCCTTCCTACCATTTACTCCCGATTTCCGGCTTTTCGTTATGGTATTTCACGATGTGATTGTTTTGGTCTTATTCTAAAAATGTCCATACACCACGTCAGCGCTATATAAAATAACAAAAATAAAATGTAAAAAGAAACGAGGTAAGTGTGGTATTTACACAGCGCGGACCTGATGTTCGATTCTTTCGATTCATAGGCCAGCTGGCTAGTACCATGGTAGGATTAACGAATGGTCGACCGGCTGACCAGCCTCTTTTCAATCATGAACCTGCTCAAGAAAACATGTCTCCTTGATTCGTCCCGTCCTTCCTCGACATTAAGCTGTCAGATATCCGGTAACGCAAGACCCTTACACGTACCAGAGCTTACTTAACTAAAGCACTTAGATTGGCAACAGAGAACAAATGTTTCCGGTCAGCTGCTGTAAATAGGCGGGATTTTGCGTGAGTAACCAATTTACTGTGGTTACATTTGAATGGCGCTTCATTTACCCAGTCATTGTGGTATCTTTCTCACCCTGATTGGAAGGTGTCCGAAAACTGAGTGCTGATTGGTTGATAGGTGTCATTGGTTGAATCGTGGAAGCACGTACACCTAAGAGGGGATGCCGCAAAGTTGTATAAAGGCAAGACGGATTATCGGGGAGAGGACGGTAAGTTTGAAATAATATGACAGCTGAGTGTCGAAAGTTGGAAGAGTGTGACCAAAAAACGTACGAGACCACTGACATAGACTTGACACATACACCAACTTCGGGAAACCATTCATGTTTTGTCACATTTAAGTGAAGAGCTGACCAGGTCAAATTCTTGAGTCCGGAGAGCAGAGTGGATAAAACGAGAGGGTGGCATGACAGTAAAGAACAAAACGGTAGGAGAACGGAGGATCAAAGTGAGAAGATAACATTTGAAAGCGGATCTGATTAAGGGAAGGCAAAGAGAGCAGGCTCGTGTGGAGATATGAGCACAACTGATTGTGAGAAAGTGGCTTACATTGAGGTTGCGCGAGGCGTTTACAGTCACATCCTGCTCCAGAAAAAACAAGCCCGGCGGAGCATGGTGCGCGCGCGCTTGTGGGCGGGGTAGCGGACCCTTTGAAGTGCTCCCAAAAAGCGGATTGCATGGCGGCGCGATGCGCGTGATTGTGCGCGTGCTAGCCATGAAATCCGCTTTTTGGGAGCACTTTTCAAACCTGTATTCTATAGTCTCGCTTTGCGATCGCTTACGCGATAGCAAGGCGAGACCTAAAAAGGAAACCACTAACCTGCAAGAGGCCCCGCCCCCTCCCTGCACCACTCTGCAAACACACTTCATTGCGCATTCTGGGTTGGGGGATTAAGTCCGCTTGAATCCTAAGAGTACTTAGGGGCTAACTAGCCCACCAGGTAGCTTCAGTAAGAGCCACACAGTGGGATTGCTATGAGGTGGTCCGAGGCCATGCCTCTTTTTATACCAAACGCGCCTCTTGGTGCACTGATGGTGGGGCAATGAGGTCTCCTTGTGTCCTGAGTACTTCAGGACTAAAGTGGACTTCATCCCCCAAGCAGCAGTGCGCCAGGAGGCGTGTTTGCAGAGTGGTGTAAAAATGGGGCATGGCCGCTGACAGCTCCAAGTAATCCAGCTGTGTGGGGCTTACTGGAGGTAATAGGAGGGCTAGTTGGCACACAGGGACACTCAGGAGGCAAGTGGACTCCATCCCCTAACCAATAGAGTACCAGAAAGCATGTTTGCAGAGTGGTGGTGAAAGGGCGTGGTCTGTGTCCACCTCTCAGCAATCCCACTGTGTGGGGCTTACTGGAGGTAACAGGTAGGCTAGTTGGCCCCTAAGAACCCCAGCAGCAAAGGGGACTTCAATCCCCTTTCAAGAGTGCATCACAGTAGCGCGTTTGCAGAGTGGTGGGCAAAGGAGGCATGGCCTGCTATGAGAACTTAGCAATCCTGCTGTGTAGAACTTACTGGAGGTAATAGGAGGGGCAGTTGGTCCCCAAGGATTGACCAATAACAAGGATTGGGGCCAACTAACCCTCCTGTTACCTTGAGTAAGTCCCAAACAGTGGGATTGCTAAGAAGTCTTCGGAGGCCATGCCCCCCTTATTCCAACAAGACCTCTGACCCCGGTCTGAGGCCTGCTTTATCCCCAGCAGCTCCGCAGTCCTCTGCTCCTCCTCCTCTTGGACCAACCCACGTAGGGTTCGAGACCGCTCTGTGCCGAGTGCCCACCCCGCAGGCATTTTGGAATTGCGCTTGTCCCCTCTCGTGGTTATCGTTATTGTAGCTTTTTTCCCAACTTGTGCTATTTGTTTCTTGCATTCTGCCCATTTTATTGTTATTTTATCCTCTGTAATTTGTGCCCATCCATTTTGTTTTGGTTGTGTCTGTCTAATTTTTCCTGCCATTACCACCCCTGCCCCCGCCTCCCAGCTGCTCGTTCCCTCCCCCCTCCCCTATTTATTGGCAGCCGCTGTGGGGAAGTGAGAGCAAGACCTCTGACCCCGGTCTGAGGCGTGCTCTCCCCCGAGCAGCTCCACAGTGATCTGCTCCACTGCAGATCCCCTTGGCCAAACCCAGGTAGAGTTTGAGACCACTCTGTGCCGAGTGTCCACCGCGCCAGCAATTTGTAATTGCACTTATCCCCTCTTGTGGTTACCGTAATTGTAGCTTTTTTCCCCACTTGTGCTATTTGCTTCTTGTATTCTGCACATTTTATTGTTATTTTATCCTCTGTAATTTGTGCTTATCTGTTTTGTTTTGGGTGTGTCTGTCTACTTTTTGCCACCGTTACTGCCCTCTTCCCACCCTCCAGCTGCACGTTCCCCCCTCACCTACTTAATGGCGGCTGCTGCGGGGGAGCACGAGCAAGACCTCTGACCTCTGTCTCAGGCCTGCTTCTCCCCAGCAGCTCCACAGTGCTCTGCCGCAGATCCTCTTGACACAACCCAGGTAGGGTTCGAGATCGCTATGTGCCGAGTGCCCACCTTCCTGGCATTTTATAATTGTGCTTGTCCCCTCTTGTGGTTATCCTTATTGTACCCTTTTTCCCCACTTGTACTATTTGTGCTATTTGTTTCTTGCATTCTGCCCATTTTATTGTAGTTTCATCCTGTGTAATTTGTGCCCATCCATTTTGTTTTGGTTGTGTCTGTCTAATTTTTCCCACTGTTACCACCCCTGCCCCCGCTTCCGCCTCCCAGCTGCATGTTCCCTACCCCCTCCCCTACGTAATGGCGGCCGCTGCGGGGAATTATGAGCAAGACCTCTGACCCCGATCTGAGGCCTGCTCTCCGGTGCTCTGCTCTGCTCCACTGCAGATTCTCTTGACCCAACCCAGGTAGGGTTTGAGACCGCTCTGTGCTGAGTGCCCACCGCACTGGCATTTTGTAATTGCGCTTGTCCCCTCTTGTAGATATTGTAGCTTTCCCCCCCCCACTTGTGCTATTAGTGCTATTTGTTTCTTGCATTCTGCCCATTTTATTGCTATTTCATCCTCTGGAATTTGTGCCCATCCATTTTGTTTTGGTTGTGTCTGTCTAACTTTTCCTGCCATTACCGCCCCTGCCCCCGCTCCCGCCTCACAGCTGCACGTTCCCTACCCCATCACCTACATAATGGTGGCCGCTGTGGCGGATCGTGAACAAGACCTCTGACCCTGGTCTGAGGCCTGATCTTTCCCCAGCGGCTCTGCGGTGACCGCAGATCCTCTTCGCCCAACCCAGGTATGGTTCGAGACCTCTCTGTGCCGATTGCCCACCTCACTGACATTTTGTAATTGTGCTTGTCCCCTCTTGTGGTTATTGTTAGTGTAGATTTTTTCCCCACTTGTGCTATTAGTGCTATTTGTTTCTTGCATTCTGCCCATTTTATTGTTCTTTCATCCCCTGTGCCCATCCGTTTTGTTTTGGTTGTGTCTGTCTACTTTTTCTTGCCGTTACCGCACTTGCCCCCGCTACCGCCTACCAGCTGCACGTTCCATCCCCCTCCCCTACATAATGGCGGCCGCTGCGTGGGAGCGCGAGGAAGACCTCTGACCCCGTTCTGAGGCCTGCTTTCTCCCCAGCAGCTCCGTGGTGCTCTGATCCACTGCCGATCCTCTTGGGCCAACACAGGGAGGGTTTGAGACCTCTCTGTGACTCTCTGTGCCCACCTCACCGGCATTTTGTAATTGTGCTTGTCCCCTCTTGTGGTTATCGTTATTGTATCTTTTTTCCCCACGTGTGATATTTGTGCTATTTGTTTCTTGCATTCTGCCCATTTCATTGTTATTTCATCCTCTGTAATTTGTGCCCATCGGTTTTGTTTTGGTTTTATTTGTCTACTTTTACCTGCCGTTACCACCCCCACCCCGCTCCCGCCTCCCAGCTGCATGTTCCCTCCCCCTCCCCTACGTAATGGCCGCCGCTGAGGGGGAGCGCAGGCAAGACTTCTGACCCCGGTCTGAAACCTTCTCTCTTCACAGCAGCTCCGCAGTGCTGTGCTCTGTCGCAGGTTCCCTTGGCCCAACCCAGATAGGGTTCAAGACCACTCTGTGCCGAATGCCCACCTCACCAGAACTTTGAAATTGCACTTATCCCTCTTGTGGTTATCGTTATTGTAGCTTTTTGTTCTATTTGTTTCTTGTATTGTGCCCATTTTATTGTTGTTTCATCCTCTGTAATTTGTGCTTCTATGTTTTGTTTTGGTTGTGTCTGTCTACTTTTTACCAACGTTACTGCCCTGGCCCTGCTACCGCCTCCCAGCTGCACGTTCCCTCCCCCTCCCCTACTTAATGGCATCCGCTGCGGGGAAGTGCGAGCAAGACCTCTGACCCCTTTCTCAGGTTTGCTCTCTCCCCTGCAGCTCTGCGGTGCTCTGCTCCGCTGCAGATCCTTTTGGCCCAACCCAGGTAGGGTTCGAGGCCGCTCTGTGCCAAGTTTCCACTTCACCGCCATTTTGTAATTGTGCTTGTCCTCTCTTGTGGTTATAGTTATTGTAGATTTTTTCCCCACTTGTGCTACTTGTGCTATTTGTTTCTTGCATTCTGCCCATTTTATTGTCATTTCATCCTCTTTAATTTATGCCCATCTGTTTTGTTTTGGTTTTGTCTGTCGACTTTTTCCCACTGTTACTGCCCCCACCCCTGCTTCTGCCTCCCAGATGCACGTTACCTCCCCCCTCCTCTACGTAATGGAAGCCGCTGCGGGGGAGCGCAAGCAAGACCTCTGACCCCGGTCTGAGACCTGCTCTCTCCCAGCAGCTCCGCTGTGCTCTGCTTCACCACAGATCCTCTTGGCCCAACCCAGGTAGGGTTTGAGACCGCTCTGTGCTGAGTGGCCACCTCGCTGGCATTTTGTAATTGCGCTTGTCCACTCTTTTGGTTATCGTTATTGTAGCTTTTTTCCCCCACTTGTGCTATTTGTTTCTTGCATTCTGCCCTTTTTATTGTTATTTCATCCTCTGTAATTTGTGCCTATCAGTTTTGTTTTGTTTTAGTTGTGTCTGTCTACTTTTTCCTACCGTTACCGCCCCGCCCCCGCCCAGCTGCACGTTTCCTTCCTCCTCCCCTACTTAATGGCAGATGCCGTCTGCGCCCGTCCGCGACCCCACCGCGGCCAGGGCCAGGAACTCTGGATCTATGACCTTCTACCGCTCCGACACCGCCGCCCTCCTCGCACTCAACCCCTGAAGACTCAGATACTGCCAACAGGCCTCACCGAACATGACCCATGGCCAGTTCTCGTGACGCCATTGCCGCCAGACATTCACCACAACCCCGGCCTCCAACACCACCAACGCCAGCACCGGCGACACCCTAAGATATATCTTCCTCAATGTGAGCTCCGTGCACAAGCACTCAATGGAAATCTGGAACCTACTCGACTCTCTATCGTCCAACATCACCTTCTTCACAGAGACCTGGACCAACGCCTCCACCGCCCCTGACATCCACATCGCCATCCCGGACGGATACAAGATCCAGAGGAAGGACCCCCCCAACTGCCCGGGGGGGCTTCACCATCGCCCACAAGAGCACCCTTATCCTTACCACCTCCAGTGAAACCTTCTCGTCCACCGAACACCTGCACTTCCAGATCCAGACCAGCCCTAACACCACACTCTGAGGAACCCTCATCTACAGACCCCACACCCACCAGGAAGGAACTGGAGAAAGGTTACTAATGAGCAACTTAACTCTGTCCTCACCTGTGACAACCACACCTGGGCATCTGACACAAACATCGCAGCCTGAGGACTCCACACTTGGATCTCCAACTGTGCAGACGAGCTCGCCTTGCTACTCAATCCTGACAAACAGTGCCCCAGGAATGCCGCCTGGTTCACCACCAATCTCCAAGAAGCCAGGCGTACTTGCAGACACCTGGAGAAGAACTGGGGAAACACCAAGACAACCGAAAATTACTCCACCTACAACCAAATCAAATCCACGAAGAGGAACTTCATCCACAACAAAATCCTCACCAACTCCAAGGAACTCTTCAGTGTCATCCAGGAATTCACCAGCCTATGCAGCAGAGCCACAGATATCACCCCGTCCCAAGACATCCCAACTCAAGATCAGAACCCTCTACGACAACTTCGTTGACCATCCACCAGATGCCACAGCCCGCCCCCCACCACCAAGAGACACCAGCCAGCCCACCATCTCCAACTGGACATCGATAATGACCGAAGACACCGCCAGGACCATGAAAGGCATCCACTCGGGGTCCCCCAGTGACCCCTGTCCCTGCACATCTACCACAGAACCACAGCCGCCATCGTACCCAAACCGCAGTGCACCATCAACACCACCTTCAAAACAGGCACCTTTCCAGATGACTGGAAGCACACAGAAGTTAGGCCCCTGCTCAAGAAGCCCACAGCTGACCCCACTGATCTCAAGAACTACCGGCCCATCTCGCTCCTCCCCTTCACAGCCAAAGTGGTAGAGAAAACAGTCAAGAGGGAACTGACACGATTAATTGAAGAGAACATCATCCATGACCCATACCAATCTGGATTCCGAAGCAAACATAGCACCGAGACCGTCCTACTCGCAGCCACAGACAACATCCGCACCCCCCTGGATGAAAGCCACTCTGCAGCCCTCATCTTCCTCGACCTTTCAGAAGCCTGTGACACCATTTCTCACTGCACACTAGTCACCAGACTACACAACGCCGGCATCCAAGGAACAGCACTGGACTGGATCCGATCGTTCCTCACCGGAAGAAGCCAAAGGATCAGATTAACACCCTTCATCTCTGATCCCACGAAAATTCACCTGCAGAGTCCCACAGAGGTCATCGCTGAGCCCGACCCTCTTCAACATCTACATGGCCCCCCTCGCAGCCATTGTCCTACAACATGGCCTCAACATCGTATCCTATGCCGATGACACCCAGCTCACCCTCTCCCTCACTGGTGACCCCTCCATGCCAAACTCAACAGAAAGGAATGTAAGACGTCACAGTCTGGCTGACCAACAGCTGCCTGAAGCTAAACGCCGAGAAGACAGAAGTCCTCGTCCTTACATTGCAACCACCCCTTCAGCATGGGACAATACCTGTTAGCCGACTGCCCTCGGAAGTCCACCTACCCCCTCGGACACTGCCGAATTCCTCGGCATCTTACTAAACTCAGCACTCACCATGAACTGACAGGTCAACGCCGTCACCTCCAGCTACTTCATCACCCTCCGCATCCTTTGCAAGACTTTCAAATTGATCCCCCTGAGTCAAGGAAGACAGTCACCCCTGCACTCATCAACAGCAGACTGGACTATGGAAACACACTCTATGCCAGCATCAACAAGTCCCTACACCGCAAACTCCACACAATATAGAACACCGCGGCCAGACTCTTCCTCGGTATCACCCAGTACGAACACATCAGCCAACAACTACGAACACTCCACTTGCTCCCCGTGGAGAAAAGAGTCACTTTCAAAATCCTCACTCACGCCTACAAATGCCTACACAACAACAGACCAAATACATCAACGACAGAATCAACTTCCACGTACCCAAAAGAAACCTCTAGATCTTCCATCCTCGTACTGGCTGAAACACCGTGCATCCACAGAGCCAGAGCAGGCAGAAGAGCCTTCTCTCACATTGCAGCCAAGACCTGGAATAAGCAGACATCAGACATCAGACGTGCCCCCTCCCTGAACACCTTCAGGAAGACTCTCAAGATCTGGCACTTTGGCTAAAAGATCTGCACACCCCCCGCCCCCAGCACCTTGACACCCTCACGGGTGAGTAGCACACTTACAATTCCCTTTATTGATTGATTGATTGATTTAAACTCTGCAAACATGCGTCCTGGCGCACTACTTTTTGGGGGATGAATTCCATTTTACTCCTGAAGGATATTGAGGGCCAAGAAGCCCTCCTGGTACCTCCTGTAAGTTCTAGGCGGCAAAATTCCTAAGTGCTGGTCAGAGGCCCAGCCCCCTTTCTCCACCACTTTGCAACTGCGACTACTTGTTAAAGAAGCATTTGCAATGTAATAGGTCTTACATTTGCGAGAGTTAGAGCTATTAGCATTGTAAATGTAAAATGTTTTTACTAAATGTTTTTTGGAGTGAAGTGGATGTATGGTAGTCTGTGTTGTGAAGTGGTAACCTCAGGTTTAGTCTTCCTTATTTCCATAGAAGCTAAACTATAAACTCAATGAGACAAAAAATCAGAAGGAACCTCTGAGAAACACTTCTGGACCTAGTTAGAGGTATGAGCAGGACCACTGGAATTATCGGACTGTTCGGCTGCACCGATTTTTGCATTTTATACATATTGCTGAGTTGTCACATCATCCATCACCTGCTGCATAATCAGCAGATTTGAACAAAAAAACCTTGTTTCTAGCTCAAACGACTCAAACATTACTAAAAATGCGGCAGCAAGTGTTACAGCGTGCTGGAAGGACCTTTGCAAATCTGTTACTTATTGCTAAATGTGTGTGTTAAATTGGTAATACTAGTGTGCAAACCACTGTTGCTTCTTTCTATGCCTCTCTTGCCTCTTTCTGCATTTCTCTTGCTTCTTTCTGCACCTTTCTTTTTTCATTTTCTGCACTTCTCTTGCCAATTTCTGCACATCTCTTTAACTTTCTGCACCTTCCTTCTTTCTGCACCTATCTTGCTTCTTTCTGCACCCCTCTTGCTTCTCTCTGCACCGCTCTTGTCACTTTCTACACCTCTCTTGCTTCTTTCTGCACTTCTCTTATCTCTTTCTGAACCCTCTTCCCTCTTTCTGCACATCTCCTGCTTCTTTCTGAGCTCTCTCGCCTCTTTTTGCACTTCTCTTGCCTTTTTCTGTACCTCTCTTTCCTTTTTCTGCACCTTGCTTGCTTCTTTCTGCACTTCCCTTGCTTTTTTCTGCACCTCTCCTGCTTCTTTCTGCAACCCTTTGCCTCTTTCTACACCTCTGTTGCTTCTTTCTGCATTTCACTTGCTTCTTTCTGAACCTACCTTGCTTCTTCCTGCGCCCCTCTTGTCTCTTTCTGTACCTCTGTTGCTTCTTTCTGCAATTCTCTTGCTTTTTTCAGCAGCTCTCATGCTTGTTTCTGCACCCCTCTTGCCTCTTTCCACATACCTCTTTCTTCTTTCTGCCTGCATCTCTCTTGCCTGTTTCTGCACCTCTCTTGCCTGTTTCTGCAAATCTCTTGCCTCCTTCTGTAGTTCTCTTGCCTCCTTCTGTAGTTCTCTTGCCTCCTTCTGTACCTTTGTTATTTCTTTCCATACATCTCTTGCCTTCTTGTGCACTACTCTTGCCTGTTTCTAGACCTCACTTGCCTCTTCCTGCATGTCTCTTGCCTCTTTCTGTACCACTCTTGCACCTTTCTGCACCTCTCTTGCCTCTGTCTGTACTTCGCTTGCTTCTTTCTGCATCTCTCTTGCCTCTTTCTTAACCCCTTTTCCCTCTTTCCACACACCTGTCACTCTTTCTGCAACTCTCTTACACCTTTCTGTACCTCACTCTCTCTTTCTACACCTGCTCCCTTGTTTGTATCTGTACATCTCTTGTCTCTTTCTGCACCCCTCTTTCCTCTTTCTGCCTCTCTCATGCCTGTTTATGCACCTCTCATCTGTTTCTGCAGCTCACCTGTCTATTTCTGTAGTTCTCTTGCCTCCTCCTATAACTCTGTTACTTCTTTCCCCACTTCTCTTGCCTCCTTCTGCGTACCTCTTTCCTGTTTCTGCACCTCAATTGCCTCTATCTGCACTTCTCTTGCCTCTTTCTGCACTTCTCCTGCCTCGTTTCTGCACCTCTGTTGCTTCTTTCTGTACTTCTCTTGCCTCTTTCTGCACTTCTCTTGCCTCTCTTCTGCACCTCTCTTGCCTCTTTCTGCACCTCTCTTGCCTCTGCACCTCTCTTGCCTCTTTCTGTATCTCACTTGCCTTGTTCTGCACATCTCTCACTTCTTTCTAAACTTCTCTTGACTCTTTCTGCACTTCTCTTGGCTCTTTGTGCACCTCACTCTCTTCTTTCTGCACCTTTCTTGTTTCTTTTCGCACTTCTCTTGCCTCATTCCCGCACCTCCATTTCTGCACCTGTATATCTTCATTCTGTGCCCCTCTTCCCCTCTTTCTGCACCGCTCTTGCATCTTTCTGCATTTCTGTTGCTTCTTTCTGTATTTCTATTACTGCTGTCTGCAACCCTCTTGCAACATTCTGCACTTCTGTTTCTTTTCTCTACAACTCCTTTGTTTGTTTCTGCACACCTCTTGCCTCTTTCTGCACCCCTCTTTCTTCATTCTGCCTCTCTCTTGCCTGTTTATGCACCTCTCTTGCCTATTTCTGCAACTCCCCTACCTATTTCTGTAGTTCTCTTTCCTCCTCTTGGACCTTTGTGACTTCTTTCCCCACTTCTCTTGCCTCCTTCTGCACACATCTTACCTGTTTCTGCACCTCAATTGCCTCTATCTGCACTTCTCTGGCCTCTTTCTGCACTTCTCTTGCCTCACTTCTGTACCTCTGTTGCTTCTTTCTGCACCTCCCTTCACTCTGTCTGCACCTCTCTTGCTTCTTTCTGTACTTCACTTGCCTTTTTCTGAAAATCTCATACTTCTTTCTGAACTTCTCTTGACTCTTTCTGCAGTTGTCTTGCCTCTTTCTGCACTTCTCATGCCTCTTTTCTGCACCTCTGTGGCTTCTTTCTGCACTTGTATTTCTTCTTTCTGTGCCCCTCTTCCCCCTTTCTGCACCGCTCTTGCATCTTTCTACATTTCTGTTGCTTCTTTCTGCACTTCTTTTGCCTCTGTCTGCACCCCTCTTGCAACCTTCTGCACTTCTGTTGCTTGTCTCCACAGCTCCCTTGTTTATATCTGTACATCTCTTGCCTCTTTCTGCACCCCTCTTTCCTCTTTCTGTCTCTCTCATGCCTGTTTATGCACCTCTCTTGTCTGTTTCTGCAGCTCTCCAGTCTATTTCTGTGGTTCTCTTGCCTCCTCCTGTAACTCTGTTACTTCTTTCCCCACTTCTCTTGCCTCCTTCTGCGTACCTCTTTCCTGTTTCTGCACCTCAATTGCCTCTATATGCATTTCTCTTGCCTCTTTCTGCACTTCTCCTGCCTTGTTTCTGCACCTCTGGTGCTTCTTTCTGTACTTCTCTTGCCTCTTTCTGCACATCTATTGCCTCTCTTCTGCACCTCTCTTGCCTCTTTCTGCACCTCTCTTGCCTCTGTCTGCACCTCTCTTGCCTCTTTCTGTATCTCACTTGCCTTGTTCTGCACATCTCTCACTTCTTTCCGAACTTCCCTTGACTCTTTCTGCACTTCTCTTGCCTCTTTCTGCACATTTCTTTCCTCTTTCTGCACTTTTCTTGCCTCTTTTCCGCACCTCTTTTGCTTCTTTCTGCACCTGTATTTCTTCTTTCTGCACCCCTCTTCCCACTTTCTGCATTGCTCTTACATCTTTCTGCATTTCTGTTACTTCTTTCTGTGCTTCTCTTCCTTCTTTCTGCACCCCTCCTGCCACTTTCTGCACTTCTGTAGCTTAACTCTACAGCTCCCTTGCTTGTTTCTGCACAGCTCGTGCCTCTTTCTACACTTCTCTTGCCTCTTTCTGCACCTCTCTTACCTCTTTCTACACCTCACTTGCCTTTTTCTGTGCATCTCTTGCCTCTTTCTGCACATCTCTCGCCTCTTTCTTCACTTGTCTTATTCCTTTCTCCACTTCTCTTGCCTCTATCTGCACATCGCTTTCCTCTTTTAGCACTTCTCTTGCTTCTTTCTGTACTTCTCTGGCATCTTTCTTCACTTCTCTTATTTCTTTCTGGACTTCTCTTGCCTCTTTCTGTGCTTGTCTTGCTTCTTTCTGTGCTTTGCTTGCCTCTTTCAGCACCTCACTTGCTTTTTCTGTGTATCTGTTGCCTCTTTCTGTACTTGTCTTGCTTCTTTCTGCACTTCTCTTACTTCTTTTTTTACTTCTCTTGTCTTTTTCTTCAATTCTTTTGCCTCTTTCTACAACTCTCTTGCCTCTTTCTGCACATCTGTTGCCTCTTTCTGTACCTCTATTGCTTCTTCTTGTACTTCTCTTGCCTCTTTCTGCACTTCTCTTGCTTCTCTCTGCACTTCTCTTGCCCCTTTCTGCATTTCTATTGCCTCTTTTTGCAGTTATCTTCCCTCTTTCTGCACATCTGTTGCTTCTTCCTGCACTTCTCTTGCTTCTTTCTGCACTTCTCTTGTTTCTTTCTGCACTTCTTTTGCTTCTTCCTGCATCGCTCTTGCCTCTTTCTGCAGTTCTCTTATGTCTTTTTACATCACTCATAACATGGTCATTGACATCACTGATAACATCACTGATGACATCTCAAATGACATCACTGATGACATTATTCATGACATCATACACTTAATAACTGATATACCTGTTCACACCTTAATATAAGCATTTGTATACTCACTCTATAATACAGACTACCATTCTCAAAACCAAAGACACAACAATACCAGTTAGTACATACACACTCACTGATTCATAGGTCTACACACATATCCACTCACCCATACAGTCACTCATACATGCAGTCACTCATCAATATAACCACTGATATATGTACTTCTACACCCATACAGACACCTAGTCAATAACCCAAATAATCAATCACACTGCCATTTTCTCATTATACAGTTATACACACACCACCTCACTTATGCATACAGATTCTAACTCTCTTATATAATCACTGACACAAGAATACTCTCATCGATACAGCCACTCTCACAATCACTCACTCTCCCATATAGTACCTTATTTACTCCAACACTCACATCTACTGCCTTTCACATATAACACTAAGACATCCATCCACTCACTAACACAGCCATATGCACAGTTACTCACCCATACAGCCCCTTGCAGACACACTCATGAACCCATACACCTAGTGAATCACTCACTCACACAACCGTGCAGGGAGTCACCCCCCCACCTATCCCCACACAGACACTCAGGCACCCATACAGGTACTCAGACAACATCATTTGAGATTTCATCAATGATGTCACTGACCATCTCATGAATGGTGTAATATGTGACGTCATCAGCAGTGCATTGCGGGGGCGCAAATTATAGTTAGCTCAGCTAACTATACCGGCCACATTTCTCTGGTTTTGTATGAGTGAAATGTCCAACTAACTATAATGTCCCTGAAACCTGTGGTTTTTTTCAGTGAATTTCTAAGGTTTTTTAAATGATAATTTCTAACTATGCCTACAGAGGTAGGACATGTGCAGAAAGAGGATGAAAGGTACATAAAGAAGCAAGTGAAATGCAGAAAGAGGCAACAGAAGTCCAGAACGAGTAAGAAAAGTACAGAAAGAAGCAAGAGATATGCAGAAAGAACCAACTAATCTGCAGAAAGAGGCATTGTTGCAAAGTCATCCTGTGCCCTGGGCACCGCCCAACTTTTTGCTGACTGGTACTGGTGGTAACTGACTCTGACTGACCCTGGGCTCTGCGAACCAGGTCCGGAGCCAGTGCTATGCTGAAAGACACTTAGAATACAGTGAAAATACCTACATACACTAGGGTATACTATGGGTTGGCATACCCCTGTGATTGGCATGACCTCCCCTGTAGGTCCCTTGTCCATAATTGGGCAGGGAGATTACAACTACCACTAAGTCTATAGGAGAGTAGGATCTGCTTCACATGGGTACCCCCACTTTTTGCTGGTGTTTCACTGTTTTTTTTACCTTAGTCTGGCTGTGGCCCAGCTAATCAGGACCCCCGCCTAGCTGCTTCCTCTCTAAAATGGTTTCCATGTACATTAGGTACATTTATAATTGGATTCTGGAGTGCTTTATAAGCCCCTAGTATATGGTATACTATGTACCTAGGGCATAGGTACCTCAGAGCCCTACCAGTGTCTGAAGCATGTATTGTGCCACCCCTGGGAAGCACTCCAAAATGACACCATAGGTATGCTACTGCAGCCTGGGTAAGGTGGTGCCTACACCCCTTACAGTGGTATAGGCTACCTATCTCACTACCATTGCACACACATATAAAAACTATAAGTCACTCCTATGGCAGGCCTTAACAATCCTGAAGGCAGAGTGCTTTGTTTTTATGTGAGAGGGTGCCCCTGCATGAGCAGAGCCCCTCTGCAGCATTCGGAGTACCCCCTCTGATGCTGTTTGTGGTGCAGCCTAACCATATACTCTTAAGTGCATTATAACCTTGCGGTAAATGCTAACTTTGGACTGGCTGCATGGAAACATGTCGTGTTTGGTGTCAAACGCTTTGGTATACTATCCCCCGCCAGTTCTGGTAGCAGGGGTAGCATTCCACCCTTTTAGAGGGAGAGACATGTTCACACTGGTATACCCGGTAAAGACTTTCCAAAGCCCTGGCATCACAAAATGGATGCCACTGCCACAGACACGGGTTTGGCCTCCTGCTGCTGACCGAAACTTCGGCAGGGGAGGCCTGGATAATAGATTTCCTATCCCAGGGAGGTGTAACCACCTCCCCAGATAGGCAGATGTGTATTGGGGCTGGGCGGGAGCACTCTCTGGTGCTTTGAATCCGGCACTGGGGGCACACTTGGTGTCCCTGTGCATAGTCCAGTTCAAACCGGTTGCAGGGGTACAATACTGGACAAAGGAAATGGGTGTAACCACCCCTCTTTCCAAACCCTCCCATAGGTGGGTCCCCAGAGTATGTCCAACCACCTAACTTTGTATAAGTATGGGAACCTAGTCCTTGAGACTTTAGATTAACCAGGACGAATCTCTGCAACATATATCCTGGACCTTCGACTTTCTATTTCTGCTAGAAGACTGAAGAAATCTCCCTTGGGGTCAAGGAGTGACTCCCCTGCTTGGCAGGCACCAAAGAAGCAACTGCCGGTCTGCAACTCTGAAGCTCCCGCCGGACACCAAAGTCTTTGCATCACCAGAGGTGGATTTCTAGACTTCCCCAAGGCTACCCTGAGTCCACAGCAAATCTGAGGCCCGTGGCTATCGTGGGTGACATGGATCCGTGACCCCTGGACACTGTGAAGATTTGCAGCTCCATCATCTTCTTGGTCTTCCTCGAAGTTGTGCTTTGGGCTCTGAGTAGCCCCAGCCTTGAGCGCCTCCTGCTCCAAAGATCTCTGGCCTCCACTCCACGAGCGACCTGTGGGCCAGTTTCAAGTGCGACCACTCAAGGCTACTTCGTGATCGCTAGCCCAAAGGCAACTCCTCTTCTGATTGGGCTTTCCTGGTTGCCCCTGACATGCCCCAACTTACATTTTCTGGGTGAGTCCAACAGATATTGCTGGTCTGCACCAAAGTCCTTTCTCTGTTTCCAAGTGACTTGCAGTTGCCGAGGCTTGTTGGGTCCAATCCGGTCGCCAATACTGCAGCACTCTACAGACTTTGTGGGACAGCTCGAATCCAGCTCCTGGTTGTCGTTGACACCTCCTGAACCTCGTGGCTGAAGAGTCAAGACACCCATCAACTCAACTGAAGCACCCGATATCTGAGGGCATTGGACTATCGTGCCCCTGGTCACTGGTAAGTGACCCAGACTCTGTCCCCTCTGCTTTCAGGTTCCCTCCATCCTAGATCCAGGCTTGGATCTCTTCGGACACTTCTCCTCTTCATGGCAGCAGCACTTCTTTGCCAGCTTCCATTGAAAACGATGTGCGACCCGACACCATTTGACACCTATGTACCCGGCTTCCCTGGGTGAGGCAACTCGAGTACTCCAGTGCTCTTGTGGGTGTTGGCCCTAGACACCTCTAAGTCCAAAAGGGCTTGCTTGTAGTTGTCCTCTGAGTGTCCTTAAACACTTAATTTCTAACCGCGACTTTCCCCATAGAAGTTAACAACGATTCACAGCTGTGTTCTCACACTGCACGCGTCTCCCGTGGGTCCCCTGTGTCACTACCTTGGGTGGTTCCTTGTGGTCCAAGCACTTCTACAGGCTCCAGGCCTTGTGTCTATTTCAGTCGTGGTTCTTATACCACTTTATTGGTATATGGTTTGGGTCGCCCCTAGGGCCCAAACGTGTATTTGTGCTTTTACTGTTAAATACTGACTTGTAACTTAAGTACTTCGAACTCCAGCCACTCCATAGCTACCACGAGGATAGCTTCCAATAAAGGTTGTCTTTAACCTATCACCATAAGGGGTTGTTTGGACTGATACAAGGTGCCCACTATAACTAGTGGACAGCATATATCAGGCCAACTTCTCACAAAGTCCCTAGCATATAATAGGGCATGGCAGTTTAGAAGCCAGCAGCCCCTTTCTGCACTTGAATGTTTACACTATTGAGCCTGAGGTCAGTTTAAAAGTAGCCCTGTGTGTGCAGAAAGAGGCAAGAGAGGTACAGAGGTACAAAAAGAGGCAAGAGAAGTACAGAAAGAAGCAACAGAGGTACATAAAGAGGGAAGAGGGGTGCAGAAAGAGACAAGAAAAATGCAGAAAGAAGCAACAGAGATGCAGAAAGAGGCAAGAGAAGTTGAGAAAGAGCCAGCAGATGTGCAGAAACAGGCAGAAGATGTGTAGAAAGAGGGAACAGCTGTACAGAAAGAGAGAAGAGGGGGCCAAAAGTTTTCAAGAGGGGTACAGAAAGAAGCAAGAGCATTGCAGAAAGGAACACCAGATGTACAGGAGGCAAGAGGGAAACCGAAATAGGCACAAGAAGAGCTGAAAGAGGCTAAAGGGGTACAGGTAGAGGCAAGAGAGGTGTAGAAAGAGGCAAGATAGGTGCACAAAGAGGTACAAAGGGTGCAGAAAGAGGCAAGTGGGGTGCAGAAAGAAGCAAGAGAAGTGCTGAAAGAAGCAACAGAGATGCAGAAATAGGGAAGTGGGGTGGAGAAAGTGGCAAGAGGGAAACAGAAATAAACAAGAGAGGTGCAGAAAGAAACAATAGACGTGCAAAAAGAAGGAACAGAGGTGCAGAAAGAGGCAAGTGGTGTGCAGAAAGAGGGAAGAGAGGTGTGAAAGATGCCCAAGGGGTACAGAAAGAAGCAAGAGGGGTGCAGAAAGAAGCAAGGGCAGTGAAGAAAGAACCAACAGAGGTACAGAAAGAGGCAAGCTGGGTGCAGAATGAGACAAGAGAAGTGCAGAATGAGGCAAAAGAGGTGCAGAAAGAGGCAAGAGGGGTGAAGAAACAGGTAGGAGAGGTGCACAATGAGTCAAGAGTGATACAGAAAGAGGCAGGAATGGTGCAGAAAGAAGGAAGAGAAGTGCAAAAAGAAGCAACAGAGATACAGAAAGAGGCAAGAGACGTGCAGAAACAGGCAGAAAAGGTGTAGAAAGAGGGAACAGTGGTGCAGAAAGAGGCAAGAGAGGTACACAAAGAGGAAAGAGGGATGCAGAAAGAGGAACTAGGGGTGCAGAAAGAAGCAGGTGAGGTACAGAAAGACGCAACAGAGGTGCAGAAAGACACAAGAGAGGTGTAGAAAGAAGCAAGAGAAGTACAGAAAGAGGCAAGTGAGGTACAAAAATATGCAAGAGATGTGCAGATATTGACAAGCGAACTCCTATTTGCCGCCTGGATCGACGTGGGACTGCCCTTTGCTCCTCTTCACTGTTTCCTGTGCCAGCAACTCGCCGGACCTGCTGCGCGGGTCCCGCAGCGCGCCTGATCGTCGCGGGAGTTGTTTAAAGGGGCCGCTTGTCAACTGGGGTGAGTGATTGTGGACCTGGGCTGCGAGCAGCGGGGACTCCATTGTTCAGGAGTCCCTGCGAGCCCAATTGTTTACACCTGGGCTGCTCTCCCTGGCCGCCACGCCCCCTCGCCCACGGGAGTAAAAGAGGACTGCTATCTTACAACTAGTGGGATTCTATTTGCCGCCTGGATTGACGTGGGACTGCCCTTTGCTCCTCTTCACTGTTTCCTGTGCCAGCAACTCGCCGGACCCGCTGCGCGGGTCCCGCATCGCGCCTGATTGGCGCGGGAGTTGTTTAAAGGGGCCGCTTGTCAACTGGGGTGAGTGATTGTGGACCTGGGCAGCGAGCAGCGGGGACTCCATTGTCCCTGCGAGCCCAATTGTTTACACCTGGGCTGCTCTCCCTGGCCACCACGCCCCCTCGCCCAAGCATCTCCCTAATTTATGAGTACAGCTCTCCGCTGCGCGGGAGCGCTTGGGAGCGCGCGGGAGCGTGCGGGAGCGCCCGGGGCTAAGGACGGGCCGTCTGTGGCCATCCGGGGCCGGAGTAGGCTGGGCTGGGCCACGGATCCTGGTTCACCGCCCTCGTTGCCTGCATTCCTTATGTCCAAGTGAGACTCTTAGACAGTGCGGACTCTGTTTGTTGATGTATTAGTGTGAACATTGTAGCCTCGTATCTCTGTATCCTGGTATTAAGTTATCTTTACCTTGCTGCTGTTTTATCGCTTTAAAATCCTTGGCAAGGGGTTGTTACCTGGTATTAACTATGCCTCATGCAAACCATCATAAGTTTACTCCTGGGGCAGGCACATTTGATAATTACCTGGTCAAAATTGTTAATAAAATTAACAATGATCGGAGAGCCTCACTCGGCAGAGGGAGTCCATCTGCCTCTTCCGAAACTGCCTTTAATTCCTTGGTGGACAGCCCAGGAGATGACACACTTGGCCTGGGTAATCGGGTGGTCACAGCGGCTGAAGCACAGGTTCATTCTGAGTCTCAAGAGGAACACCTCGACATATCTACTGTTGATATAGAGGAAGCCCCGCCTATTCCCAGACCAGTGAGAGCCTGTAGGAAACAACAAGTTAAACGCGGGTGCAAGCATAGTAAAAAAAGAGCGGAAGCTTCTCTTCCAGCTCAAGATAGCTGTGCTGCTGGAAATCCCCCCCAGGAAGGAAATAATGCAGCTTGTATAAATCTATCCCCGGAGCAATTTGCTTTATTAGTATGTACTCTAGAAGCCAAATTTAAGGCCAAGTTAGCTGAGTACACCAAATCCCTAGTGCTCCAACTAGATATTGTTAACTCGGAAGTTAACAGACTTGGAGCTTTGGTAGCGACTCACCTGGCTACGGCTGAAAAAGTTATGGCACCTGTAAAGGGTTCTGCTGGAGCCGTGCAGGGAACTATTCAAGGTATCCTGCAGCAGCCCACCCAGCAAATTACTGCACCCGTAATTGTCCCCCCTGCCTCTATGCCATTAAATGGTCCTATAAAACATTCCTTTTCATACCAGAGGGTTCCCCAAGCTCTAGACAGGGAAGAAAAAATGGTTTTATAAATCTTACCCCTGACTGTGCACCATACGTGGTTGTTTTAACAAACGTCCCCCCTCCAGATAGCCATTTTGCACAGTCCCATGAGGAATCGCACGAGTCACTAAAAAATAAAACAGTGTCATGGCTCAACAGAAGATGTGGCTTCCCGATTAATTTCTCAGATCAAATTTTATCAACCAGAAGGACCAATTGGATTGGCCCGTCACGAAAAAACTGTAGTGGGGATTGCATAATAGTAAACTTTAAATACCCCCAACATGTTGCTACAGTTCTGTTACGGGCAGCTTCACTGGTCTATGACACAAATAGCGTTTGTGCGCGCCCTCTGGGTTATTTTCACACGCATTTAATCAAAGCGCCCCTGTGAGACTTAGACCATTCACTTTCAGTGAGCCTCGGGCCCCTGTAGTCTCTCAGATCTATGATGTTGATAACTTTTGTAGGACTGATTCCAACATCATCACCCATAATAGATTTGAGGTACTCTCGGGCCTGGAGGCTTGTGACTGACGCGAGGACTTGGAGGGCCAGGGAAGGGTTAGCTCGGGTGAATTGAGATATACGGGACCTGCACAAGCAGCAATGAGTAGTGAAGACCTCCAACCCAATTCTGCTAGTATCGCCACAGACAGGGGGGGAAAGGTAAAGTTGTTAAGCTGGAACATTGCGGGTTTGCGGTCAAAAAGGGATGATAACGGCTGGTTAACTTTTATTAAACAGTATGATATTGTTGCTTTCCAAGAGACATGGGATAAGGAATGTGACTTTTGGATTGACGGTTATACATCCTACTTTGTTCCTGCTCTGAGCTCGACAGCAGGGAGAGACAGAGGAGGTCTTATGTTCCTGGTTTCAGTAAACATTACAGGAAGTGTCAAAAAGGTTGTCTGTACCTCCCATAATTGTCTCATACTGGAAGCAAGCTTGGCAAATAATATTAAGTTAATTCTTATCAATTGCTATAATTCACAGCAAGGGGAGTTCCCTAATGAGCATATCCATTTTTTGTCAAACTTTTTAGAAACATATAAGGTAAATCATACCACTTTTTGTCATTATATCCTGACGGGAGATTTTAATGTGCACTTATGTAATCATTCATTCATTCAAGAAAACTTTATTTCGGAGAAGTCTCCATAAAAGTACATAAGATGAGTATAAAAGCATTTAAAAACCATACATTTGGTAATTAAAATTAGTAATAAAAGGGGATAAAAGGAAATATAACATTGGTTCAGCCACACAGCTAGATATCTGCTGATTACACAAAATCATATGCCATTTAACACCGTGCAAGATGAATCATGATAACATTTTTAAATACCGTTTCCGCTTGTGCCATAAAGCCCCCAGAAATTTGGCCACAGCAAATACAATGTGAACAGCCATTTCACTCTTGAGAATTCTAAAGGCTTTGTGGCACCTGATTAAACCCAAATTCCTACAAGCGGGAATGATCCATTTCCTGCGTGCCTCAGTATAGCCCGGACAAAAAAATATAATATGCAGTTCGGTTTCATCGCTTACCCCACATGCCGGGAAAATGCTGGATGTCGACACAGACCAAAGACTAGTAAGTGCACGAATTGGCAAGGACCCGTGCCTCCATTGCAAATAGAGCTTCCTAATTACTACAGGGTCAACATTGTCAAGGACCGATTCAAAGCTATAGGTGTTCTTCATGTAAAGGAATTGGTGCGTTAAGGACCCTAAAGATTTTGAAGGTCGAAGTGCGGGAGCCTTGGAGTTGTAATACAATTTGGTTAAAACCTTTTTGGGAAGCCTGAGACAGGCATCCTGAGGATCATTCCAAAGTGCATCTAGACCTAGGCCCACCAGACTGTTCCTTACAAATTTAAGCCAAGCAATGTTCCCCGAGTTTGGAAAGCTAAGAACTTCCTGCAGGGCCTGTCTGTAATGAATCAATTCGGGCACCGCCCACAATCTGCGCCAGTAGATCACAGGGCGAAGTGCCAATTCTTCTCCCAGGGGTCTAATGCCTAGGTCGAGTCTTAGAGGCACTAGGGGTGTACTAGGAGGAAGAGCTACTAGACACCTGAGAAATCTATTCTCCTCTTTAGTCAGACTGTCCAAGACTTTATGACCCCATAATTCACTACCATATGTAACAGCTCCTCTGGCTTGCACCCTGTAAATATGGAGTGGTGGGCCTATGGGTTTGAGGGTCGACCTATTCTTCCCTACCATCCTTAGTATCCCACCCACATGTTGCACTAGTTTCATCCTTACTTTCTCCTGGTGCGGACCCCACCCCAATTCCTCATTAAGGGTAACACCAAGGTATTCAAAGGTGTTGACTCGTTCGAGTGTGTTATTCCCTATACGTGGGATGCGGTGAAACCTGGGTGGCGGATTGAAGGCCATGAATTTTGTCTTTAAAGTGTTTATCTCCAATCCGTGCTCTCTGCAAAAGTCCCCGAAACCATCCAGCACACGCTGGATTCCCATCGGCGACTTGGAGAGAAGGAGGGTATCATCTGCAAACATAATTGCCGGAACCCTCCTTCCCGCCAGCTTTGGGACATCCGAGTTCTGGACCCCATTGAGGTGATCAATAACCCCGTTGACAAAGAGGCAGAACAGGGTTGGTGCGAGTACGCACCCCTGTCTTACCCCTCTGTCAACGGGAAACTTATTTGATAGAGCACCCTGACTACCACACCTCACACGAGCATAGGTGTTAGTGTGGAGGCGGATGATCATTGTCAAAAGATCAGCTGGGACCCCAACATTCGCCAGAACTTCCCAGAGCTTGCCGCGTGGAACCAGGTCAAAGGCTGCCCTTAAGTCCACAAATACAGTATAGAGACTGCCACCCTCCAGCTGTATAGTTTTCCAATATATAAGGGACAGCCTAAAGACCTGGTCTATGGTGGAGGTCTTCTGACGGAACCCTGCCTGGAGGGGGCTCAGGATGTCCCTCTCTTCGATCCAGTCCAAGAGACGGTCCAACAGAAGCCTCGCGAAAAGCTTCTGTGGGACGTCTATCAGACTGATCGGTCTGTAATTGGCAGGGAGCAAAGGTGAGCCCCTTTTGAAAATGGGGACGATCTCCGCTCCGAGCCAAGTTGGAGGGACCGCCATCCCATGGATGATGGCATTGAACAGTACCAAAAGGTAGGGTGCCCAAATTCCAACCTCGTGCTTGAAGAGGTCACCTGGGAGCTTGTCAAGACCTGGCGCTTTTCCAATGGAAAGGCGAGTTATTGCCATTTCCAGTTCCTCCAAGTTGAAATCTTCCATCTCAGATGGATTATCAATGATTATGGCAGCTGAGGTCCCAGCCTGGATTCCTATTTGGTCCAGCCCAGCCCTACTATAAAGTGAAGAAAAATGTTCCTCCCATACTTCTGGCGCAATATTTCCTTCTATAGCCATAAGAGGCTCGGCTGAGCCATGTTTGACTATTTGCCATGAATTTCCTTGGGTCTCTGGTTTTAAGTGCAGATGTCATTTCCGCCCAGTTCTCCCAGTCCCAGTCGATTTTGGCATTTTCAAGGAGGAGCTTGTAAGCAACCCTCTTTTCCCTAATTACCGAGGGGGCCTCCTTGTTTTTAAATGCCCGAAGAAGGTCTTTCTTAGCTTCTCTGCAACTGGCATTGAACCATGAGGCTCTTCCTCTCCTCGATTTCCTGTCCCGGACCACAGGGTTCAATACCTCAGCAAGGTTATCGCAAAGGGTTTGGTGAGTGTCCCCGAGGGAGAGGCATCCATCCGACGAGGGCAATTGAGGGAGGAGGCTTTCCACTTTTTCAAGAGCTGATACCACTAGCTCATAGATGGTCGTAATGCAATCCGGTTTCTCTAGCAGTTTGTCCCACCTTATTCTTCGCCTATTGCTGGATAAGGTAAGACTTGGGGCAGATAATCTATTCCCTGGAGCTGCAGCATTAAAAAAACCGTCAGCGGCTAATGAAAGGATTAGAGCGTTGTGGTCGCTGTCTAGCCTGGGGGCTATTTTAAAATCTAGGACCAGTTTCCAGTCCTGAAGTTTGATCAATACATAATCTATCCGGGACTCCTGACCTGGTCTATTAAAAGTAGGTTGTGACGGTATGTCCCCTTGGAACCTACCATTGCAAGCTCTAAGTGAGTTTGCCAGGGTCATTGTTATAACTTGAAGTAGGAGAGGTGATGATGACCTAACTGGCGGACCCGCAATGCTTGGGATTTCCCAGAGGTCATCCTCCTCACTACTAAGCCCGTCAAGGTGGGTCGGGAATGGTTCAAACTGGATGTTAAAGTCACCTCCAACCAAGAGTGATTCTGAGCCTGATAGAGAATCAAGGAATATCAGTAAGTCCTCCATTGTCCTTGAGGTGGCCGCAACTCCGACCGGTCTGGAGTATATATTTACCAGGGTCATGCCCATCCCAGTGGGCCAACGTAAGACCACACACAGGATGTCAGATGAGTTTGTTTCTATCATCTCGGCCGTACAACCTAGATGGGAAGCGATCCACATTGATAAACCGCCAGATGGGCGTCCCTTCCCTCCCCATCTGGCTAGAACGTTAAATGTTGCAAACCCGGGGTAACAATGGTTTACTCTGGCCCACGTCTCTTGGAACATGCATATATCATATTCTTTAATGAAGGTTTCCCATTCACTACTATCCAACTTGTTCGGCAACCCAGCAACGTTCCACAATAGGATTTCCAATGACCTCACAGCCCTATCTGTGGTCGTAGCAATCTCAACCGGAGTGCATTGTACCGGCCTTAAAAGGGCACAAACCCCTGTATCATCACGGTCCTTGGTTAATGAACCCTGTATCGGATTAATCTGTCTTGACAAACAACCACCCTGCGCCTTTTTCCTCTCCACCCTGAGTGCTGAACAGTAAGAATTTATAGCTGACTCTTCTACAACAAAAGGAATGTATTCATGAGACGTTGTATGAGTCTCAAGTGGAGGCGGAGGTAGCCCAGGAGTGATCGAGTATTGCGGGCAAGGAATCTGCAATTGAAGAAGAATCGGATTAATGTCCACAGCCTGGTACACCAAGGAACTAGGCCCATGGTCGGAAAGACCCCTATGTCAGTCGCAGTCATCGACTCCTGATAAGGCGCCGAATCTATTTGCGACTTCAAGGGGAGTAAATGGTAGCCTATGGTTCACCCTCCTTGGGCCATGTCTGTGACTCTCATGGGGCACCATAACCCATTCTGGTGCAGTTTCATGAGCCACTGAGGTGGGTGCATAGGTATTACAATATTTAATAGGGGGAGCAGAGAATGTAGAAAGTGCGCGGTGTGTCGTCATTTGTACTGGGGCCCTTGAATATGCGTTATAAGAGACTAAAGGTCCTGGATAGAAGTATAACAAATCGCGGGGATTTATGGACCCACAGGTATTACCCAAAGGGTAGTCTAAGATATGATTGACTGCTCTAGGGTCTCTAAAGTTAATGATTATTACATCCCCTTCGATGTCCTTGCTTCTACGCCCTAGCCAAGGAAGTCTCCGGACGTATAATATCTCCCCATTAATGTTAAAAGGGAGGGGTCTGTTTGACATGAGCCAGTGCATGGTTTTATTTTTGAGCTCGTGAAAACCTTCAGTTTTGCCCTTTTCCAGAGGCGGGACTCTTGTGAGCACTACCACATATGGAACCACCTCTGGGGGTAGATCGACTAGATGCCTAGGTCGGTCTCTTACCCTAGCTAAAGGCTGATTCCCGCCCCTCTCATTTAGTGTTGTTTCTATAGTAGGGAATGGTGTTTCCTTTAATAATTCACCCACTTCGCTTTGGCCGAGGCATTGATGAGCTATGTTGGAAAAGGACTTGGCCCTAGACTGACAATTAAGACTAGGCAGGTCATTTTTCCTAGTGTGAATTGGAGCTAAGGCTGGTACCACAGGGGGGGGCAGGACTGGTTGTGCAGGATATTTGCGTGCCCCTGGGTTTTTTATAATTACTGATTCTAGGTCCCCTAGGCGTTGTTCTATGATTTTTAATCTTTCGATGATGGGTAGGATAAATGACCTTATCAATTGCTCGATGCCCTCGAGATAGGATGGCATCGGACCTACATTGAGTAGGGGCAGCGGGGAACAAGTCAGATCAGTAGGTGGGGGTGCCAAAGAAGTAGGAGATGTTATGGCCACGGCGTGTATTATTGGTAAAGCGGCTGGTGCCTTTGGCAAAGGTGTAATTACTGAAGTTTGAGTGGGTCTTTTGCCAAAGTCAGAGTGATAAATCTTGTCCTTTGGCAAATCACCTAACCTCTTTCTTCTTTTAGGGGGAGGGGGCCTTGAAACTTTGGGTACCACAACCCTCCCCACCTTCTTATTGGGGGCCTTAGCCTTAGGTTGAGAAGGAGTAATAATGGTGTCAATTTCCTTGATGAGAGTACTGGACGGAGGCAGATCAGTGGAGCCATGCGGACAATAGGAATTGTCAGATGTAGAATCAATGGCTCTAAGCAGCACAGGAACATTGTCAATAGCTAGTGCCTCCTGCGTGAGGGTAGGAGAACTTAGCTCAATGGGGGTCGGAGGAGACAAATTATCCAATGGTGTCCTGTTTTTAATACACTCTATGGACCGTCGTCGCTCAGCCCTTCGTTCAGCGAGCGTGATCTCCTTGTCCGTGGGCGCAGCAACCTTTATAAAATAATCAACCAATGTACCTTTGTTTGTACCACCAGTGGTTGTGGGTGCGTTTGTAGGGACAGTCTCGGCCATAGTTATAGGTACAAATATCACACACACAACTCACGTTTGCTTGAGGGTAAAGGAATTCACCCGTCCCGGTCTCCTCGTGCCTCTGAGGGCCTCAGAGGGCCCGCTCTTTGCCCGGTCTTCGCCCCGGGCTGCGTCCCGCGCGCGTCCCGCTTGCGCGCGGGAGGAGGGCTGAGCAATAGGGGCAGGGGCCAAAAAGGGAGGAGCCGGGAAGAGGAACCAGCTGTGAGCGCCGCCAAGCAGCCTGGTCCTCGCAGTCCCGGTCGGTGGTAATCCCAGGTGATAGCGCCCTCCGCACAGCGCAGCGTCCTTAGCAGAGCCCACGAGCCACGGAGATTAGCAGCAGCAGCCCAGGTCAGGTAACTTCAGTGATGAGCCTACGAGCGGCGCCCGCGAAGCGGGGGCCGCGAGGCGTTAAATAACTGTGATGGGAGGAGCCGGGAAGAGGAACCAGCTGTGAGCGCCGCCAAGCAGCCTGGTCCTCGCAGTCCCGGTCGGTGGTAATCCCAGGTGATAGCGCCCTCCGCACAGCGCAGCGTCCTTAGCAGAGCCCACGAGCCACGGAGATTAGCAGCAGCAGCCCAGGTCAGGTAACTTCAGTGATGAGCCTACGAGCGGCTCCCGCGAAGCGGGGGCCGCGAGGCGTTAAATAACTGTGATGGGAGGAGCCGGGAAGAGGAACCAGCTGTGAGCGCCGCCAAGCAGCCTGGTCCTCGCAGTCCCAGTCGGTGGTAATCCCAGGTGATAGCGCCCTCCGCACAGCGCAGCGTCCTTAGCAGAGCCCACGAGCCACGGAGATTAGCAGCAGCAGCCCAGGTCAGGTAACTTCAGTGATGAGCCTACGAGCGGCTCCCGCGAAGCGGGGGCCGCGAGGCGTTAAATAACTGTGATGGGAGGAGCCGGGAAGAGGAACCAGCTGTGAGCGCCGCCAAGCAGCCTGGTCCTCGCAGTCCCGGTCGGTGGTAATCCCAGGTGATAGCGCCCTCCGCACAGCGCAGCGTCCTTAGCAGAGCCCACGAGCCACGGAGATTAGCAGCAGCAGCCCAGGTCAGGTAACTTCAGTGATGAGCCTACGAGCGGCCCCCGCGAAGCGGGGACCGCGAGGCGTTAAATAACTGTGATGGGAGGAGCCGGGAAGAGGAACCAGCTGTGAGCGCAGCCAAGCAGCCTGGTCCTCGCAGTCCCGGTCGGTGGTAATCCCAGGTGATAGCGCCCTCCGCACAGCGCAGCGTCCTTAGCAGAGCCCACGAGCCACGGAGATTAGCAGCAGCAGCCCAGGTCAGGTAACTTCAGTGATGAGCCTACGAGCGGCACCCATTATAGAGATAATGATGGCCCGGATTTCACATCCCCTCAGCATTTTGAACATAGTTCTAAGGGGGAAGCATTGGAGATTCTCTTGTCTAATAATGAGTTGTATGAGGCAGGGTTCTTCGATAAGAGTAACCGTGTTCCTACATATAATGCTAGGGATTGTGAATCTATCATAGATTATATTTTTTTATCCCCAGGACTTTTAAGATAAGTGATTTTTTATAATGCCATTCGCTCTCCTTTTAGTGACCACAACCCGGTGGCAATTGTTTTGGTTAACGATTTTTCCCTCATGGACAATACTGTCTTGCCACCTGTCACAGTTGATGTAAAAGCTAAAGATCAGGGGAGGAGGTTAAAGTGGAGCAAGGTCACCCCCGAAGATTTTTTACACTCTATTATAACAAAGGTCGGCCCGGATTTAAACATATGTTCAGACCCGTTTCATTATGGTGGGGATGTAATAGCTTCCTATGAAGCTATTTGCTCTCAAGTGGCCAAGGACCTCACAATTAATTGCCGAGTCGTTAAAAATAAACCTGCATTTGGTTGGTTCAACCACAATTGTACTAAAGCCCATAGTTTACTTAAAAAGGCTCTTAATGATAGTCCTAGGAATAAATGGCTAGTTACTCAGCTTAGGAAAGAGTACGCACAAGCAATACAGGCTCGGAAAAAGGAAATTAAACAAGATGCGTGGGCAGCTCTAATGGACAATGCTATCTTGAAAGATAGTGCTAAGTTTTGGGCAATTATTAATACCCCTTTGTTATCTGGCACCCAGAACTCTGTATTAGAACTTAACATCTCTGAGGAGGACTGGTTAAGCCACTTTGAAAAAATTTATGGAAGTAACATAGAGCTGGAAGCCTTTGAGACACCAATTTCTAATCCTCCCACGACATCGGTTAGCTTTAACATAGAGGAGGTGGAGAAAGCAATTGAGGGAACGGCTGGGCGCAAGGCGCCAGGCCCTGATGGAGTGCCCTCTGATATGTTCAAGGCTAACCTTAAGTACTGGGCCAAAATTCTGATGAACGTGTTTAATACTGCGGCTGCTACCGTTTTCCCGAAGTCATGGTCCCGTTCAATCATAATCCCTGTGTTTAAGAAGGGCCAAAGGGGAGATCCCAGATGCTATAGGCCTATATCCTTGCTGGATTCCTCAATTCAAATTTTAGGAAAGGTTATTTTAGCTAGGATATCGAACTGGGACACAGAGAAAGGTATAATAACTGACGCCCAATATGGCTTTAGATCTGGGAGGGGTACAGAGGACCAATGTCTTAACTTATATCTAATCGTATCGAAATACACGAAAGCTGTAGGGGGCTCGATCTTTCTAGGATTCATGGACCTGTCCACGGCTTTTGACCTGGTTAACAGGTCAAAGCTATGGTCTATGCTTTTGGAACTGGGACTTGACCGGCCCCTTGTGTATTTTTTGGCCAACCTAAATAAAAACCTGAGAGCTTCAATAAGGATGACCCAGGAGGGGAAATGTACCGCTAGCTTTAAATCTGGAAGAGGGGTGCGCCAAGGCTGCATCCTTGCCCCGATGTTATTCACATTGTATATAAACTCCTTGGAAGATAATCTGCTAACAGCTACTCCTGACATTCCGCGTATGGGAGGAACACCCATCCCTGTACTCCTCTACGCGGATGACGCAGTTTTATTGGCACAGACTCTTCTCGGTTTACAAAGATTACTAGATTCCTTTGAGGATTTTATGGTCAATAATGGTAAATCGCACATTATGTCATTAGGTAAGGGAAAAAACCATGTTAAAACCTTTTACTGCGGCGGGGAAGTAATTTCCAGAGTGAAAGTGTTTACATACTTGGGAGTTGTTTTCGATGAAAAAGGGTCCTGGGTACCACAACTCTCGACAAAGGTAAATGCTGTGAGAAATTCCTCTGCTGCAATATTGGGCTTTGCGAAAAGACTGGGGGTAAAGCCCTGTGAGGCTATCTTAGCTATTTATCAAGCTAAAACTGTTTCAATTGCTAGGTACGGGGCTGCAATATGGGGGTATATTAAAGCTGATCCCATACAAAGAGAAGAAAATACATTTTTACGTGCCTTACTCGGCCTCCCACAATCTGCTGCGACCTATTCGGTCCATCTAGAGCTGGGGATTGGCTACATTTTGGACATAATAAAAATTGCCCCAATCCTGTTATGGATCAGAATTTGGTCAAATCCGAATCTCACGCTAAATCCTAAAATCTTAAAGGATTGTATTAAACTTGACAACACTAAGGAAATCCAGTGGCTGTCCTACATTAAAACGTCAACTAAGCAATTAGGGCGCCCAGAGATATTTACCAATCCTGAAGGCTTATGTAAAGCTGATTTAAAGTGGGTCAAAATAAATTATATTAAGCATAGTGAAGCTGAGCGAGAAGCCCAGGACTTAAGTAAACCTTCAGTCAGGGCTCACTTCTTGCTTATTTTGTCCTTGGCCATACAACCTTATTTGTCTACTGTTATGAATTCTTTTCATAGATGGTTACTGACAAAATTCCGTTTTAATCAGATTCACCTAGTACTAAGTGATTCACAGGGTTGGGATAGGCCGGAAGACATGACTCCCTGTAAATGTGATAACTTCTCTCCCCAAGATACCATGTACTTTATGTTTTTTTGCCCCCTGTATCTTGAAGCAAGAAAAAGGTTTATTTTCCCAATACTGAAAGAGAAAGCCTTTATACAGACTAAACCTGCATTACTGTTTTTACAATTAATGGAATCCCCTGTAACCATGTTTGGTGTTGCCAGCTTTCTCGTTGCATCTATTAGGAGTAGGAGGAATAGACATGCAGCTTTGCTGGAGGAAATTAATTAGTTTTTATAAGTCTATTGCCTGTAATTAACTGTTTTTAACAATTAAATTTTTTTAAACTGTTTAATGTATTGTATACTTTTATGATTTTAAATAATCGAATAAAGTGGTTTTGATTTGATTTTGATTTGACAAGCGAACTACAGAAAGAGGCAAGAGGGATGCTAAAAATGAAGAAGGTTACATAAACAAGCAAGAGATGTGCAGAAAGAAGAAAGAGGGTTGCAGAAAGAGGCAAGAGGGGTGTATAAAGAAGCAAGTGATGTGTAGGAAGAGGCAACAGAGGTGCAGAAATTCACAACAGCAGTACAGAAACAAGCAAGAGAAGTGCAGAAAGAGACAAGAGAATTGCTGAAAGAAGCAACAGAGGTGTAGGAAGAAGCATGAGAAGAGCAGAAAGAGTCAAGTGAGTTGCAGTAAGAGGCACGAGAGGTGCAAAAAATGACAAGAGAACTGCAGAAAGAGGCAAGAGGGATGCACAAAACTAAAGAAGGGTACAGAAAGAAACAAAGGAAGTGCAGAAAGAAGGAACGGAGGTACAGAAAGGGGCCAGAGGGATGCAGAAAGAGGAATGAGGGGTACAGAAAGAGGCACAATGATTGTAGAAAGAAGGGACAGAGTTGCAGAAAGAAACAAGAAAAGTGCAGAAAGAAGCAAAAGAGGTGCACAAAGAGGGATGCGGGATAGAAAAAGAGGCAAGAGAAGTGCGGAAAGAAGCAACAGAGATGCAAAAAGGGGGAACAGGTGTAGCGAAAGTAGCAAGAGGGGTGCAGAAAGAAGCAAGAGAGGTGCAGAAAGAGGCAAGAGGGCTGCACGAAGAGGGAAGAGGGGTGCAGAAAGAAGCAGGATTGTTTCAGAAAGAAGCAAGAGAGTTGCTTAAAGAAGCAAGAGTAGAGCAGAAAGAAACAACAGAGCTGCAGAAAGAGGCAAGAGATGTGCAAAAAGAGGATAGAGGGGTGTAGAAAGAAGCAAGAGATGTGCAGAAAGAAACAAAAGAAGTACAGAAAGAAGGAACATAGGTGCAGGAAGAGGCAACAGGGGTGCATAAAGAGGCAATCAGGGTGCATAAAGTGGGAAGGGGCTATAGAAAGAAACAAGGGGTTGGAGAAATAAGTGAGAGACCTGTAGAAAGAAACAAAAGAAGTACAGAAAGAAGGAACAGAGGTGCACAGAGAGGCAAGAAAGGTGCAGAAAAAGGGAAAAGGGGTGCAGTAAGAGGAATGAGGGGTACAGAAAGAAGCAAGAGACATGCAGAAAGAAGCAAAAGTAATGCAGGAAGAAGGAACAGAGGTGCAGAAAGGGACAACAGGAGTGCAGAAAGAGGGAAGAGAGGTGAAGAAAGAGTCAAGGGATGAAGAAAGAAGCATAAGAGCTGCAGAAAGAAACAAAAGACGTGCAAAAAGTAGGAACAGAGGTGCAGAAAGAGGTAAGAGGGGTGCAGAAAGAGACAAAGGGGTGCAAAAAGAAGCTAGATGTGCAGAACGAAAGAAAGAAAAGAAGTACAGAAGAACAGATGTGCAGAAAGAGGCAAGAGGGGTGCACACAGAGGGGTGTGAAAGAGGCATAAGAAGTGCAGAAAGAAGCAAGAGAATTGCAGAAAGAAGCAACAAAGGTGCAAAAAGAGGCAAGAGGGGTACAAAAGAGGTCAGAGGGATGCAAAAAGAGGCAAGAGATGTGCAGAAGGAAACAAAAGAGGTGAAGAAAGAAAGAACAGAGGTGGATAAAGAGGCAATAAAGGTGCTGAAAGAAGGTGGATGGGTGCGGAACGAGGCAAAATAGGTGGAGAAAGAAGTGAGAGGTGCTGAAAGAAACAAAAGAAGTGCAGAAAGAAGGAACAGAGGTGCAGAAAGAGGCATGAGGGGTACAGGAAGAGGGGTGTGAAAGAGGCATGGGGATGCAGAAAGAAGCAACTTACCACATAATTCCACTACACACAACATACATCCACTCCACTCTAAAAGACATTAGTAAAAAAACGTTTACATGTACAACGCCAATAGCTCTAACTGTTTAAAATCCAAGACCTACATACATAACAAAGGCATCTTTAACTCCTTGGCAGCGGCGCAAATTCTGCCGCGGCACTGGGGGGGTGCGGGGTGAGCGCGGCACTGCCATGCTTGCGACGGAACCACTCCGTCATGAGTCACGGGTGAGCTGTGCTCATGACGGAGTGGTACCGTCACGACTCCGCCCACTCGTTAATTCGCCCGCACAGGCGGGGAATCAGCGACGCATGGGCGGAGCGGCCGCAGCATGACGGAACCACTCCGTCATGAGCATACGCCGCCCGTGTCTCATGACGAAGTGGTTCCGTCATGGGCACGCAAGGGGTTAAATGGTAGTCGTGTTTGCAGAGTGGTGGAGAAAGGCTGCTGTGCGTCCGACCAGCACTCAGGAATTCCGCTGCATAGGACTTCCAGGAGGTATCAGAAGGGCTTCTTGGCCCCCAAAGTCCCACAGGAGTAAATTGGACTTCATCCCCCGACCCGTAGAGTGCCTAGAGGTGCGTTTGCAGAGTGGTAGAGAAAGGGGGTGTGGCCTCTGAAGACGTCTTAGCAATCCCACTGTGTGGGTCTTACTGGAGGTAACAGGAGGAGTAGTTGGCCCCAAAGAAATCTTTGGACACCAACTATCCCTCCTATTACCTCCAATAAGTCCTAGACACAGCAGGATTGCTAAGTTCTCATAGCAGGCCATGCCCCCTTTGCCCACAACTCTGCAAACGCGCCTCCTGGTGTGCTCTTGGATGGGGATTAAAGTCCCCTTCACTGCTGGGACCCTTAGGAGTCAACTAGCCTACCTGATACCTCAAGTAAACCCTAGCTAGTGGGATTGCTGATGGGTGGATACAGGCCACGCCCCCTTTCTCCACCACTCAGCAAATGCACCTCCTGGAGCACTCTTTGTGGGGGATGAAGTCCCCTTGCTTTCTGTGGGTCCCTGGGGGCCACTTAGCCCACCAGGTACCTCCAGTAAGCCGACACAGCTGGATTGCTGAAAGTGGTCCGAGGCCAAGCCCCATTTTTACACCACTCTGCAAATGCACCTCCTGGTGCACTGATGCTCTGGGGATGAAGTACACTTCAGTCCTGAGGTCCTCAGGACACAAGAGGACCTCTTCGCCCCACCAGCAATGCGCCAAGAGGTGCAGTTGATGAGTGGTACGAAAAGGGGTGTGGACTCGGACCACCTCTCACCAATCCCACTGTGTGGGGCTTACTGGAGGTACCTTGTGGGCTAGTTAGCCCCTAGGGATCCTCAGGATTCAAGGGGACTTAATCCCCTGTTGGACCCGGCCTCGTGGCGTGGTCCCTAACCCTATGGATTGTGCCCGTTCCCCGCCCCGGCCTTCACGGGCCCCCCGTCTGAACTGCACCAAGGCCCTTCACCCGGAGCTGCACGCAGTCGCATACTCCTCGTGGCTCCGCCATCTTGCTGGCATCCACGTCACACTATGCACCAGCCAGCGCGACCCCGCTCAACCCGGCCTCGACCCCAGCGAAGCCCCGACATCAAGGCACCACGAACTGGCCAGGGGGTGCCGCAGGGACCATTCATCGCCCCCGGCGGAGGACAGTATCGATGGGACCCCCAACTGTCCTCCCATCCCTAGGTGTGATCGGCCTGCAACTCTCTTGGGCCTGGCGCCTCTCCTGCTGGGCGTCTGGCCACCTCCACCCGGCCTCTCCGCCCCCCCGGGCGCCTGGGTCCGGACATCAAAGGGCTCCAGTCCTATATCTGGGGTGACCCCGCCACAGATCGGCAGTTGTATCCCGGAGTCGAGAGCCCTGCTGATTGAATCGCGGCTGACCCTACGGAGAAGAACTCTTGTCGGAACCATCACGAGCCCTGCGGACTGCGTCGCGGCTCCCTCTTGTGAACACTTTGAACCACCTGGAACATCGGAGCCCTGCTGACGCCGTCGCGGCCCACCCTCGCTGAAACCTTCCTCGGAGCCCTGCTGACGACGTCGCGGCTCGAGCTGAGCAGAAACCACCTTGAGAGCCCTGCTGATTGAATCGCGGCTCTCCATGAACTGTACGCCAGAGCCCTGCTGACGCCGTCGCGGTTCGACCGCTCCGAGATCGGAGGTCCTCCAGCTTGAGGAGAAGAACTGGGCCCCAGGTACCCTCGTACCGCATCCCTGCCAAAGACTGTCCCGCTACCCCTACCCTTCCAAAGAGACATTGAGACTTTTGGTGGATCCCTCAATCCCTTCGTGTAAATATTGACCTCGTAACCTTCTTATTGATGATAAAGCATTGCTTGTCTTAAGACAACCTTCTTGAGTCCTGTGTGGTGGTGTTACTGTGCTAGTACGTGATAGGAGAAGGATCTCCCAGGAGACTTCTCGGCAGCACTCGGCTACTTCGTACAGTGGGAGGGCCCCCCCTTGGTGGTCTCGCCGACTCCTCGGGGTCCGCCTTCCAACATTTGGTGGCCAGCGACGGGATCCGAGCCGAACGCAATACGTACCAGCCAGTACCCAGTAGCTACCCATCCAAACGAACAGCATCATGAGCAGCCAGGAAAACAACGCGACAATGGAGTTGCAGCCCGAACGGCTGGAGGAATATACGCACAAAGAGTTAAAGCAGTTCTGCAAGGACAAAGGCATTGCAACCACCGGCCTAGATACCAAAGAGGAGATGCAGAAGGCTCTAAGGGCATGGTGGGAGGCCGGGGCAGGCCCCTCCCAGGAAGAAGGTCCCCTGCCCCTGACTGAGACCACATCAACCACACTGACTCCGGCAACCGGAGGAAGAAAGAGCCTAGAAACCGGCCTCTCCGAAGACGAAATACGAGAGCGGGAGAAGGTCCGGAGCCACGAGCTAGAGCTCGCACGACTGCGGCTGGACGGCGAACTCCAGCTGGCAGAAAAGAAACTGGCCCTAGAGCAGCTACGGCTTCAAGAGGAGATCGAGGAGAAGAGACGACACCGGGAGTTGGAGGAGAAGAAACTGACTCTTGAGCACGAGCGCAGTCTCAAGGAGCTTGAGATCAAGGCCAAGAACGGAGGGACCAACACCCTCAGTACTAGAGACACTCTACCGCCTTCCGAGACCAAG
Organism: Triturus cristatus; assembly: GCF_964204655.1. Taxonomy (NCBI): domain Eukaryota; kingdom Metazoa; phylum Chordata; class Amphibia; order Caudata; family Salamandridae; genus Triturus; species Triturus cristatus. The sequence goes on from NC_140581.1 coordinate 17,730,538, forward strand.
GTACATATCCCGAAAGAGGTCGTCAAGGAGTATTACAAGAATGACGACATCCAGCAATGGTTCAAGGCCTACGAGGTGGCCATGGCCTCTCATCGGGTGCCCCGAAAAGACTGGGGCGCGGGCCTGTGGGGGCAGTTCCTGAGTGAGGGTCGAGACACGCTGCTCCAGCTACCGGAGGAGGTGATGACCTCCTACGACCACATGAAGGAGGCCTTGCTCACCCGCTACGGGCTCACCGCGGAAATGTACCGCCAGCGGTTCAGAGACTGCAAGAAAATCCCGGGCACCACATGGGTGGAATATGTGGACTTTTTCAGTCGGGCCCTAGAAGGGTGGATTAAAGGGAGCAAAGTCACTACCTACGGGCAGTTGGTCGACCTCATCGTGTGGGAGCACCTCTCCAACAATTGCTTTGTGGAACTGAGACAGCAACTCCTCGACAGCAAAATGACCGACCCACGAAAACTCGCCGTCGAGGCCGATCGATGGGTCAATTCCCAGGTCCCCCAGAACTCAATGGGGGAGTACCAGAGGAACCCCACCGGACCCCCCCGCCAGCGCGGTGGAGGGGGAGGGCCGAACAGGAACCGAGACCCTCACGCCGGGGCCCCCAGGAGCCCCCCTCGAGGGCCACTGCAGCAACAACTCTCCCCGAGCCTAGCCCGAAGGGGGGCGCCCCCGGCCAGACCCGGATCACGGCCACCAGTGACCTGCTACGGCTGCCAACAAACCGGACACTATGCCAGCGATCCGGTCTGCCCCCTGAACCGAAGAAACGGGGCCGGCGGGCCCCCGCCCCAACAGCTGGCGGCCGCCGCCCTGGGAGAAGGAGAAGAGGAAGAGGAGGCCCTCGACCGAGGAAACACTGAGTGGGAGCCGGCAGCCATGTCCCTGGTCTACCTGGGTAGCCGAGAAATGGTACCCTGCACCCCCATCCCAAGCAACACCCAGAAGTACCGGCAGCAGGTCACGGTCAATGGACAACGGGCCGAAGCCCTTCGTGACACAGGCGCCAGTATCACCGCTGTCCGCTGCCACCTGGTGACCCCTGAACAGATTCTACCGAATGTCCTGTGCCCCGTACGGACGGCCGACAACAGTGAAAGCCTGTGCCAGGTGGCCCTGGTCCCCTTCGAGTGGGGAGAGGTGACGGGCCTGCTGAAAGTGACGGTGTGCGACGACGCCCCTGTCGACTGTCTCCTGGGGAACGACTTGGAGAGTTCCCCCTGGGCTCAAGTGGAGCGACGGGAGCACCTCCGGATGTTGGGACTGGCTGACTGGGCCTGCGCCATCACCCGGTCCATGACCGCCCGGGCCTCCAGCTCATCCTCGACCTCCGGGGCCGCCCAGCCGAGGGGCTCACACCCCCTCCCACCAGCAGCGAGGAGGAGGCGGAGACCGACCCTGGATCCAGCGAATCCTCCCCCGAAGAGATGGCGTCCCCGAGCGCCCTACCAGAACTGACACAATGGCGACATGAAGGGGGCCCCACCCGAGAGCAGTTCCAGCAAGAACAGCAGTCCTGTCCCTCTCTCGAAGGGGTCCGACAACAGGCGACCGCGCAAGCCAACGGTGACCAGACCGGCACCCACTGAGTCTACTGGGCCGAGGGCCTGTTGTACAGTGAACAGAAAGTGGCAGAACTCGGGGCCAGCCACGTGTTGGTGGTCCCCCTCCGCTTCCGGGAATTCCTCCTCAACCTGGCACATGATGTGCCCCTCGCCGAACACTTGGGGCAAGACAAAACGTACAGTCGTCTGGTGACCCACTTCTACTGGCCCCGGATGCGGAAAGACGTGGACAACCACTGCCGGTCCTGCCAGACCTGCCAAGCCAGCGGGAAGACGGGGGGTCGGGTCAAGGCCCCCCTCCAGCCCTTTCCAGCCATCAGCACCCCGTTCGAACGGGTCGGAATCGATATTGTGGGGCCCCTGGACCGCCAAACCGCCCTGGGCCACCGCTTCATCCTGGTCCTCGTGGACCACGCCACCAGGTACCCGGAGGCGGTCCCGCTAAGAACTATAACGGCCCCTGTGGTACGGGCCTTGATGGGGATCTTCTCCCGAGTGGGATTTCCCCGCGAAGTGGTGAGCGACCGCGGCACGAACTTTATCTCCAGGTACATGCGGTCCCTGTGGCAGCAGTGCGGGGTCCAACTCGCCTCTTCCCTGACTCCAGAACAGCGCAATGACTGCCAGCGACTGCTGCGGGACTACGCAGCCCTCTTCTCCCTCACCCCGGGGGTGACCCACTGGTGCGTCCACGACGTCGACACCGGGGAGAGCCCCCCCGTGCGACACAGAGCCTACCGGGTGCCTGACCGAGTGCGGGCCTGCATCCCGGCCGAAGTAACGAAGATGCTGGCCCTGGGGGTCATCGAACCCTCCGACAGCCCGTGGGCCAGCCCTGTCGTCCTGGTGCCCAAGGCCGCAGCTCCCGGCCACCCCCCAGAGTTGCGATTCTGTGTGGACTACCGAGCCCTGAATGCTGTAACCAAGACCGACGCCCACCCAATACCCCGGGCCGACGAACTCATCGACCGCCTGGGGGCCGCTCGCTACTTGAGCACGCTGGACCTCACCGCCGGGTACTGGCAAATCCAGCTCACCCCCGGCGCCCAAGAAAGATCCGCCTTTTCGACCCCGGATGGCCATTACCACTTTTGGGTGATGCCCTTCGGAATGAAGAACGCCCCGGCCACCTTCCAGAGACTGGTGAACAAGGTTTTGGCCGGGCTTGAGGCCTTCAGCGCGGCCTACCTAGATGACATTGCCGTGTACAGCAACCACTGGGCAGAGCACCTCCTTCACCTGAAAGCCGTCCTGGCCGCCCTCCAGCGGGCCGGGCTCACAATCAAGGCCAGCAAATGCCAAGTCGGCCACGGATCCGTGACCTACCTGGGCCATCAAGTGGGGAGCGGGCAGGTGGCCCCCCTCCAAGCGAAGATAGATGCCATCCAGACCTGGGAACCCCCCACTACCCAGACCGCTGTCCGGGCCTTCCTGGGCCTCACCGGATACTACCGGCGATTTATCCGGAACTATGGGAGCATTGTTGGCCCCCTCACAGAGTTAACGTCCAAAAAGCAGCCCAAGAAGGTGCACTGGACACCCCGCTGCCAAACAGCCTTTCACACCTTAAAGTCAGCCATGTGCACTGCTCCGGTGCTGCAAGCCCCGGACTACCAGAAAGAGTTCGTGGTACAGACGGACGCCTCCGAGTATGGGATCGGGGCTGTCCTATCCCAAGCCGATGAAAAGGGGCTCGACCGACCAGTGGCCTTCATCAGCCGACGACTACTGCCCCGAGAGCAACGCTGGAGCACCATTGAGCGTGAGGCCTTCGCTGTAGTGTGGGCCCTCAAGAAGCTCCGGCCCTACCTCTTTGGTACCCACTTCCGGGTCCAGACCGACCACCGGCCCTTGCGGTGGGTAATGCAAATGCGGGGCGAGAACCCCAAGCTGCTGCGGTGGTCCATCTCGCTACAAGGGATGGACTTTGACGTCGAACACCGGCCCGGCAATGACCACGCCAACACCGACGGCCTGTCCCGCTTCTTCCGCCTTGACGAGGAGAATCCCCAAGGAGATGGGTGACTCTCCATGCCTTCGGCTGGGGGGGACGCCTGTTGGACCCGGCCTTGTGGCGTGGTCCCTAACCCTATGGATTGTGCCCGTTCCCCGCCCCGGCCTTCACGGGCCCCCTGTCTGAACTGCACCAAGGCCCTTCACCCGGAGCTGCACGCAGTCGCATACTCCTCGTGGCTCCGCCATCTTGTTGGCATCCACGTCACACTATGCACCAGCCAGCGCGACCCCGCTCAACCCGGCCTCGACCCCAGCGAAGCCCCGACATCGAGGCACCACGAACTGGCCAGGGGGTGCCGCAGGGACCATTCATCGCCCCCGGCGGAGGACAGTATCGATGGGACCCCCAACTGTCCTCCCATCCCTAGGTGTGATCGGCCTGCAACTCTCTTGGGCCTGGCGCCTCTCCTGCTGGGCGTCTGGCCACCTCCACCCGGCCTCTCCGCCCCCCTCGGGCGCCTGGGTCCGGACATCAAAGGGCTCCAGTCCTATATCTGGGGTGACCCCGCCACAGATCGGCAGTTGTATCCCAGAGTCGAGAGCCCTGCTGATTGAATCGCAACTGACCCTACGGAGAAGAACTCTTGTCGGAACCATCACGAGCCCTGCGGACTGCGTCGCGGCTCCCTCTTGTGAACACTTTGAACCACCTGGAACATCGGAGCCCTGCTGACGCCGTCGCGGCCCACCCTCGCTGAAACCTTCCTCGGAGCCCTGCTGACGACGTCGCGGCTCGAGCTGAGCAGAAACCACCTTGAGAGCCCTGCTGATTGAATCGCGGCTCTCCATGAACTGTACGCCAGAGCCCTGCTGACGCCGTCGCGGCTCGACCCCTCCGAGATCGGAGGTCCTCCAGCTTGAGGAGAAGAACTGGGCCCCAGGTACCCTCGTACCGCATCCCTGCCAAAGACTGTCCCGCTACCCCTACCCTTCCAAAGAGACATTGAGACTTTTGGTGGATCCCTCGATCCCTTCATGTAAATATTGACCTCGTAACCTTCTTATTGATGATAAAGCATTGCTTGTCTTAAGACAACCTTCTTGAGTCCTGTGTGGTGGTGTTACTGTGCTAGTACGTGATAGGAGAAGGATCTCCCAGGAGACTTCTCGGCAGCACTCGGCTACTTCGTACAGTGGGAGGGCCCCCCCTTGGTGGTCTCGCCGACTCCTCGGGGTCCGCCTTCCAACATCCCCCAACCCAGAACGTGCCAGGAGGCACATTTGCAGAGTGATGCAGGGAGGGGGCAGGGCCTCCGGCGAGATGCAGGCTTCTCCTTTTTTTTTTCATAAGAGGCGCTGTGTGATCCCCCTTTTCTTAATAGATTTTGGTCCCTGGGAATCACATCCCTCAGGACCTAACCCATTTTATTTTTTTTTAACGGGAAGGGGGCGACACGGCACCCCTACCGAGACCGATTACGGCCCCGGTGACCCCACCGCTTGGGGCATGGCCACATATATATATTTTGTTTTTAAGGAGGGGTGCCGTGCGGCCAGGCTGTGTGGCTCCCCTTCCCTGTACCACTTTTGGCCCTGGGGACCAAATCCTCCCGGGCCTGGCCTTGTTTAAAAAATAAATATATATGTTTAAGGGAGGAAGGCCAAGTGGCTCTATTGGCCCTGGGGACCCCATCCCTGGGGCCTGGTCAGTCTTTATTTTTTTTTTTGGAGGTGTGCCTCGTGGCACCCTTCCTGAGGCCAATTATGACATCAGAGAGCCCATCCCCTGGGGCCTGGCCTTACATTGGAGACCGCAGGTTGAGCCCCAATGCCCCTGTGGTCCCAGCCAGCTCTCACCTCCTGCGGGAGCCGGCATTGCCCTGCCATAGCAGGGCACCCAGGGAAATTGCAGGAGCCGGGCTTGGGGGCGGTGATCCCCACGGCCATCTAGGGATCCAGGAGGGGGGCCATTCAGCCCCCATCCCAACTGATTAAAGCCCCAGGGAGGACCCCCTCATTTAAATAAAGTCTGCCCCGGTTAGGTGGTGGTCCCTGGGGCAGTGTGGATGGGCAGGAGCCCCCAACACTAATTTAAATTATTGAAGCTCTGAAGAGGTGGTGTTCCCAAGCCATGAGGACCCCCTGCCCTGAAATTCAGTGTGCCCAGGGAGGTGGTGGTCCCTGGAGCTTGGGGGGCCAAATAGGCACCCCGATCATAATTACCGATGCCCCTGGGAGGTGGTGGCCCCCGGGGTAGCATGGGGGGGAGGAGTCCCTCATGCATTTGATTAAGAAAGCCCTAGGAAGGTGGCGGTCCCCATGGCTGCGGGGGGCACGTGACCTCCTAATAAACTAAGCCCAATGGAGGTGGAAGTCCCCAGGGGCCCGTGCTTTATTTTTTTTTAGCTGGATAGCTAGAATTGGGGATCTCTGGTTGGCACAGGTAGGTACTTGTGACAAGCAGGGAACCTCTCCTCTAGTCAGGGTAAGGGGTTACACTCCTAAAATAACCCCTGCTCACCCTCTAGGTAGCTTGGCGCGAGCAGACAAGGCTTATCTCAGAGCGTTATAGGTTAAGCATTTGTGACCATATACAGGAACTCAGTGACAACACCACAAATAGACACCACACTAGATTTATATCGAAAATGGTGATCTTTTATATAAAGACTTAGCACAAGACCGAATAACGACAAAAATGACATACACAGTTCAAGAATATGCTTTCAGAAAGAGTTCTTAGGTTAGCGACAAAATCATTCACCTTAGCGTCCGTTTTAACCCACAGTACCTTATGATGCGATAAAAAGTTCCTAGCGGCACTCCAGCGTTGAAAATCAAGGTGTAGCTTATCCGGTAGAAATGTACTCGCTAAGGCACAATGCGACAAAATTTGGCCCACTAACGAGTGGGGCGACAATTTCACCAACGGTTATCTTGGTTGGGTCTGCGACTATATTCGCAGCGATAATATTACTCACGCTAACGAGCGGTGCGATGATCTTGGCTTGTTCTGTGACGATTTTACACAGCAGCGGCAGGCTCTGCCACGAAGTTCGCAGCGACGGAATTCTTCCAGCTAACAGGCGAGCGCGGATCTTGGGCTGGTAGCGATCAAATTCGGTCCGCTAACGAGCGGGGCGACGATTTTCCCAGCGCTGATCGGGCTCAGCGGCAGCAGGCTCTGCGACGATTCCTCAGCGATAAAATTCTGCACGGTAACGAGCGGTGCGACTGAAATTTTACCGCTAAGCCGGCTGTGCGTCTTTGATTTCTTTCTCCTTGGCCAGCTTCCCAACAGCAGGCACAGCTCCCAGAGGCCCAACAACTGGTTCCAGCACTCTAGGAGGGGCAGAACTCACACAGCAGAGTTCAGGGGGAAGCTGGGGGTGAAGTCCTTTTGTTCCTGGGACTTCTTAACAGGAGGCCAGCTCTACTCAGGCCCTTGGAGATCTTTTTAAGCACAAGTTGAAATAAAGTCTTTTGTAGTCTTTCTCCTCTCCTTTAGCAGCAAGGCAACCACTGCAGGCCAATCCCCTAGGTCAGGGACAGTACTCCTCCTTACAGCTTTCCCAGTTCCTTCTCCTCAGGCAGAGGTTCTTCTTGTCAAGCAGGATCTAATTTCTTGGGAGCAGGGTCCCAATACTTATACCCCTAATTCCTTTGTTCCTCTGGGGTAGAGGGGCCTTTGCCTAGCCAGAACCAGTTCCTGAGCACTTTGTTGACATGTCTCTGACTTTCCATTCAGGGTGCAGGGCAGAGTCATCAGCCGCTCCACAGGGGGTGGAGCCAGCATTGTGGTAGCAGAGCACAGCCCTATTCAGAGTCCAGGTGCACTTCTCCCACCCATCTGGATGTCAAACTCTCTATTCACCACCAGGCTACCTAGCCCTGCCCCTCTGGAATTCCCCAGCCCTGTCAGTCACAGAAACCAGACAGCAGATACACATCATAGCAGAGGCGGGCTGAAATGGTTAGGCAACAAATACCAGCTTTCTAAAAGTGGTATTTGCAAACACAGAATATTAAAATAAACTTTACTAAAAGGTGTATTTTATTATTCTGAGTTCAGGCATACTAAACTCGAATTTCTACCATGTTCCCTGGGTATGTTAGGATCATAGAATGTAACAGTTCTGACAGCTCATTCTGGCCTATGAGAACAGGTAGCCTTGCAACAGTGAAAAACGAAAATGGCTGTAATTCACTATTAGGACATGCCACACACATCAGGGCTTGTCCTACCTTATACATACAATGCACCCTGCCCTTAGGCCTACCATAGGGGTGACTCACATGAAGTAAAGGGAAGGTTTAGGGACTGGCAAGTGGGTGCACTTGCCCAGTCAGCATGACAGTACCAGACTGCATGCAGGTTCTGTAATGGCAGATCTTAGACACATTTTACTAGGCCGCTTCTGTGGGTGGCACAGCCAGTGCTGCAAGCCCACCAGCAGCATTTGTATTTACAAGCCCTGGGCACTCCTGGTGCACTTTACTGGGGTCTGACAGTAAACCAAATAAGCCAATCATGGAATCCAACCAACATATACATTTTATATAGGTAGCACTTGCACTGTGGCACTGGTTGGCAGTGGCACAGTGCTCTGAGCAGCCAACACCAACAAAAACACATGAGGCACAGTGACAAAAAGTGGAAGGGAGACTCACACCAAGGTGCCAGGTCTAACACGTGTCCCCTCCAGCTGAAATGTGGGGAGAACTACCCTACCCCAGGGAGTTCGTCATCACTATGGCGGAAAAATCTGGACAGACCGTCAGCATTGGCGTGATCTGTACCAGGGCGATGTTCCACCGTGAAATCCATCCCCCTGTAGGGAAATGGACCACCTCAACAGATTTGGATTCTCACCCCTCATATGCATCAACCATCTGAGGGGCCTGTGGTCTGTCTGAACCCGGAAGTGAGACCCAAACAGGTATGGTCTTAGCTTCTTCAGTGCCCAGACCACAGCAAATGCCTCACGCTCAATAGCACTCCATCTCTGTTCCCGTGGAAGTGACCTCCTGCTAAGGAAGGCTACAGGTTGATCTAGGCCCTCTTCATTAATCTGTGAAAGAACGGCCCCCACACCATGCTCTGAAGCGTCTGTCTGAATGATAAACTCTTTGGAGAATTTGGGAGCCAAGAGCACGGGCGCCGCTCACATAGCAGCTTTCAGGGCCTCAAAAGCTTTCTGACAGGTGACAGTCCAAATCACTTTCCTGGGCTGCTTCCTAGAAGTCAGCGCTGTCAAGGGGGCAACAATGTTGCCATACCCCTTGACAAACCTCCTGTAGTACCCGGTGAGACCTAGGAAGGCTCTCACCTTTGTCTGTGTTTTGGGCAACTCCCAATTCAGGATAGTTTCTATCTTGGGTTGAAGGGGCGCCACCTGGCCGCTCCCAACCTGGTGCCCCAAGTACACCACGGAACCCTGCCCAATCTGGCACTTACTCGCCTTGATCGTGAGGCCTGCCTTGCGCAGCGCCATCAACATTTCCCAGAGGTGGCGCAGGTGTTCTTCCCAAGTGGAGCTGAACACTGCGATGTTATCCAGGTAGGCAGCACTGAACGAATCCAGTCCAGCCAACACCTGGTTGACCAACCTCTGGAAGGTGGCAGGGGCATTCTTCATCCCAAAGGGCATAACCTGGAACTGGTAGTGCCCACCTGGGGTGGAAAATGCGAACCTCTCTTTGGCCCCATCGGTCAAGGCGATCTGCCAGTACCCAGACGTAAACCCCTCCTGTGCCTATGATGAGCTGGACTCGTCATGGAGCACAGTCGCGCTGTGCCCATGACGAGTCCAGCTCATCATGAGGCATTCCCTTTCACTGAAAATAGCCTCGGGAGCTTCCCCAGCTCCTGAGGCCCCCCCTGCTTTCAGTGTAATGACGATCGGCGCGCACGTCGCGCCGACGTCATTACACTGAAACTGGAACTGAAATGAGCCAAGAGGCTCATTTCAGTTTCACTTTCTACGTGATCGGGGGCTATCTCAGCCCCCTGAGCACGTAGAAAGACGGGAGAGGTATCGTTGGAAAGGTACCAATGGTACCCCTCCCCGTGGATCCCTGCTTGGGGATCGCCACAGGAGGGCGATCCCCAAGCAGGGATTCACCTACTAGACACCAGGGAGGGGGGAGCGGCCCCTTGGGCAAGGGCCTTTGCTCCCCCCTAATTATGTTGGCACCATGGAGTCTTTTTGCCCGACCTGGGGGGCAGATGGGGGCATTGGCCCCCAATCTGCCCCCCGGGGGGGCAAAAAGACCACTAGACACCAGAGAATTAAAAAAATAAAAAATAGGGGTGGGGGCTGCCCAAAACGGGCAGGCCCATACCCCCGCCCCACCCCCCAATTATCACAGTCTTTCCTCCCCCCCGGGGGGCAGATGGGGCATTGGCCCCTAATCTGCCCCTTCGGGGGGGGGGCAGAAAGCCCACTATACACCAGGGATTTGTTTTCAGATTTTTTTTAGGGTGGGTCTGCCCGAAACGGGCACACCAATGCCCCCACCCACCCACCACCATTACAGCCTTTCTTTCCCCCCTGGGGGGCAGATGGGGCATTGGCCCCCAATCTGCCCCCCCGGGGGAGGGCAAAAAGACCACTAGACACCAGGGAATTAAAAAAAAAAAATAGGGGTGGGGCTGCCCAAAACGGGCAGGCCCATGCCCCCAATTATTACAGTCTTTCTGCTCCCCCGGGGGCAGATGGGGCATTGGCCCCTAATCTGCCCCTTCGGTGGGGCAGAAAGCCCACTAAACACCGGGGATTTTTTTCGCGCAATTTTATTTAGGGTGATGGAATTTATTTAGGGTGGAGGCTGCCCGAAACGGGGACGCCAATGCCCCCACCCCCGCCACCATTACAGCCTTTCTGCCCCCCGGGGGGGCAGATGGGGCAGTAGCCCCCAATCTGCCCCCCTAGAGGGGCAGAAAGCCCACTATGAACCAGGGATTTGGTGGTAGGAAATTTGTGCCAGCCCGGTGATGCCACAACTTTCCCACACAAAAATGTGTGAAAAAGGAAATTCTTTCAGCTAAATTTGAGGTTTGCAGGGCATTCTGGGTAAGGAAACGTTGGGGGATCCACGCAAGTCATACCTCCCTGGAATCCCCCGGGTGTCTAGTTTTCAGAAATGTGAGGGTTTGGTAGGTTTCCCTAGGTGGCCGCCGAGCACCGGGCCAAATACCCAAGTGACCCCCCTTGCAAAAGCAGGTCATTTTGAGATAGGCAATTTTCATGTCGCCTCACTACGTTTTGGGCCCTTGCCTGTCGTGGGTACTTGGGCCTCCCACACGAGTGAGGCACCGTTTTTATCAGGAGGCCCGGGGGAACGCTGGGTGGTAGGAAATTTGTGTCAGCCCGGTGATGCCACAACTTTCCCACACGAAAATGTGTGAAAAAGGTGATTTTTTCAGCTAAATTTGAGGTTTCGCAGGGCATTCTGGGTAAGGAAACTTTGGGGGATCCATACAAGCCATACCTCCCTGGAATCCCCCGGGTGTCTAGTTTTCAGAAATGTGTGGGTTTGGTAGGTTCCCCTAGGTGGCCGCCGAGCACCGGGCCAAAAACCCAGGGGACCCCCTTGCAAAACCAGGCCGTTATGAGGTAGGCAATTTTCATGTCGCCTAACTATGTTGTGGGCCCTTGCCTGTCGCGGTTACTTGGGCCTCCCACACGAGCGAGGCACCGTTTTTATCAGGAGACCCGGGGGAATGCTGGGTGGTAGGAAATTTGTGTCAGCCCGGTGATGCCACAACTTTCCCACACGAAAATGTGTGAAAAAGGTGATTTTTTCAGCTAAATTTGAGGTTTGCCCTGAGTACCTTCAGAATCCCCATGATGTTGGAAGAAAAGGACGCAAATTTGCCGTGGATACTTTATGTGGTCAAAAAGTTACAGGGGCCTCAGCGCGCACTACCCCAAATAGCCAAAAAATGGCGTGGCACAGGAGGGGGATGAGGCCTGGCAGCGAAGGGGTTAAATCAAACGTGCTGAGGTACTTGGCAGCCCCTAGCCGATCTATGAGCTCATCAGCTCTGGGAATGGGGTGTGCGTCAGTCCTGGTGACTGAATTGAGTCCTCTGTAGTCCCGGAGTTCGGGTGTGGCTCCCGGCGCTGCAGCCTTTGGGACCAAGACCACTGGGCTGGCCCAAGGACTGCTGGAGGACTCAATTACCCCGATTGCAAACATCTTGGAGACCTCCTCCTTGATGCATGTCCTCACCCTGTCAGTCACCCTGTAGGCCTTGTGCCTCACAGGTGTACTATCCCCGGTGTCCACATCATGGACGCACCAATCAGTGACACCGGGAACCAGGGAAAACAGATCAGAAAATTGTCCCAGCAGCTGGCGACAATCATTCTGTTGCTCAGGGGTCAGGGTGGAAGAGAGGATGACACCATACATTGACCCATCTTGCTCTTGGAGGGACAGGAGGTCCGGAAGAGGCTCGGTCTCCTCTTCCATCCCAGCATCTGTTGCCAAGAGCATGACCACTTGGGACCTCTCCAAGTGGGGCTTGAGGCGGTTGACTTGTAGGACCCTTAAGGGGTTCCTAGGAGACTTCAAGTCCACCACGTAGATAACAGGACTCTTGCGCTCCACAACCTCAAAGGGACCGGTCCACTTATCCTGGAGCGCACACGGCTCCACGGGGGCCAAGACCCATACCTTCTGTCCAGACTGAAGCTCGACCAGAGTGGCATTCTGGTCGTACCACCGCTTCATCTCCTCCTGGCTGGCTTCCAGATTTGCCTCAGCAAGTTGCCTGAATCGCCTAGTCTGATTCCTGAAGGCCAGCATGAAACTATATACATTCTGGGGAGCTTTCCTGGGAGATTGCTCCCAGCCTTCCTTGACCAGACTTAGAGGTCCTCTCACTGGGTGGCCATACAGGAGCTCAAAGGGGCTAAACCCTAGATACTTCTGTGGCGCCTCACGGTAAGCAAAGAGAAGGCATGGTAAGAGAACGTCCCACTTTCGCCTCATGGGTCCTTCTAGGCCCATTATCATGCCTTTGAGGGTACGGTTGAATCTCTCAACCAACCTGTTTCCTTTGGGGTGGTAAGTTGTGGTGAACTTGTAGGTTACACCACACTCTTGCCAAAGGGATTTCATGTATTTGGACATGAAATTGGTCCCCCGGTCAGACACCACCTCTAGAGGGAATCCCACTCGTGAGAAAATTCCCATCAGTGCACGTCCCACCACGGGGGCCATCAGTGTCCTCAGAGGGATGGCTTCCGGGTACCGGGTGGCATGGTCCACCAGGACCAGGATGAACCTGTTGCCCATGGCTGTCCTGGGGTCCAGTGGCCCCAAAATGTCAATCCCCACTCGCTGGAATGGGGTACCGACCACAGGGAATGGCTGGAGAGGGGCCTTCTGCTTCCTCCCACTCTTTCCACTTGCCTGGCAAGTCTGCCAGGTCCTGCAGTGAGTGTCTGAACTCCTGCGCATTTGGGGCCAATAAAAGTGGGTGACAAGCCTTTCAAAGGTCTTGTCCTGCCCCAAATGTCCTGCCAATGGCACATCATGAGCCAGCCCCAGTAGGAAGGCTCTGAAGTCCTGGGGTACCACCAGCGCACGGGCTGACCCAGGCTCAGCAACCTTAGGCTCTGTATATAGGAGGTCGTTCTCCCAGTAAATGAAATGTGACACAGACTGATCACCTGCGGCCTGGTCTGCAGCCTGATGCCGCACACCCACAAGAGAAGGGCATTCTTTCTGTGCCTTACAAAAGTCCTCCCTGGAGGGGCCTCCTTCCTGCTGCCAATGGGTCAGCTCAGGCAGGTCCCCCAGTTCAGCTATCTGTTCCCCTGTAGGCTCCAGGGCATCCCCCTCAAGGTCTGCTCCCTCCTGGGCCGTTGGAACTTCAGGGGCCGGTTTCCCACACCCCCTGCCTCTTCTCTCTAAGGCCAGTCCCTGGGCCTCCCTCTCAGGCTCCAGGACCTCTTGAGCACCTCTACTTGCTGCCATGGACCATGTGGTGACACACGCCCAATCCGGCATACCCAACATCTCCAGGTGAGCACTCCGCTCCACCTTAGCCCAAGGTGAGCTCTCCAAATCGTTCCCTAACAGACAGTCTACAGGCATGGCGGGCCTCACAGCTACCTGAAGAGTACCAGAGACCCCCCCCACTCAAAGGGAACCTGAGCCACCTTGCAGTGACTCTCTGTGTTGTCAGCGGCAAAAACTGGATAGAATGCTCCTGGGACAACCTGCTCTTGAGACACCAGGTAACACTTGACAGCTGTCACACTGGCTCCTGTGTCTCGGAGAGCTTCCACCCTACGGCCATTAATGATCACCCACTGCCTGTATTTCTTAGTGTTCTCAGGCAGTTGGGTTTGGGGGACCACTTCACAGTGTCCTAATGAGACAAGGGACATCTCTGTGGGACCCCACCCACCTTGGACACCCATCTCCTCCCCCAAGGCTACACTAGCCACCTGCCGGGGTGGAGCACCAGTGGGTGCTGGTTTACCATACAAAGGGCACCTTAAATCAGAGGCAAAATGCCCCATGTTACCACACTTGTAACATTTGATGGACCTCTTCTGAACAGGAGGACCTGTCGGGGCCCCGGTCGGTTTCTGGGGTGGGGGAGGCTGAGAACCTTTCCCTTGGTTCCCTTAGGGATTACTTTGGGGCCTTCTTGGGAACTCCCTCTGTTTACCCTTGTCCTCCCCACTCTTCTGCTGTGGACCCTGCCCACCTTTAGCGGAGTCTCCCACTGGACCCTTGTGGACCCTGGTACTGACCCAGCGGTCCGCCTCCTCAGCAAGCTTTCTAGGGTTAGTCAGCCTACTATCAATCACGTGCTTGCGTAGCTCAGGAAAACAATTACTGGACAAGTGCTCCCATGCCATTAAATCAAGAAGCCCTTGAAAATCATCAGCCTTGCTACCCTTCACCCAACCATCCAGTGCTCTGCAAAAAAAAGTTACATACTCAACATATGTACTGTTAGGAATCTTGGTGGAACCCCTGAACCTTTGCCTATACAACTCAGGAGTCAACCCATACCTGGCCATCAAAGCATCCTTCATATGGGGATAAGAATTATAAACATCTGAAGGCAAATCTAGCAGGGTGTCCCGCCCCTCACTTAGGAACCGTCCCCAGAACCCCGCTCCCCAATCCTTCTAAGGGACCCGGTGGGAAGACATGGCTACCTCATAGGCTTTGAACCACTGTCCTATGTCATCATTTTAAAAAAAATTCCTTTACCACATCTTTTGGTATGTACACCCTTGATTCTACCTGCACTGGCGGTGTGCTGCCACCAGAGGGAGTAAGTTCTAAACTCCTAGCCTTCAGCTCTATCTCCCCCAACTTTGTTTCATGCTCCAGTTGAATTCTTCTCTCTTCCAGAGCCAGCTTTTTGCTTTCCAACTCCCCATTCAATTTTGCCATCTCCATTTCATGCATCCTGGTTTCTTTCCTGTCTGCCAACTCTTCTGGCGACAGGCATCTGCCACAGCTATAGATGTTTTCTGCATGTTAAATTACTACCACATCCTCAGGTGACCTTGACTCAATCCAGGCCCTCAGCGCCCTTTGGAATTGGGATTTGTTTCTGCACCCAGTTGGGGAAACTCCAAACTTTTTGCAGAAGCCCTTCAGCTTGGCTAATGTGTAGTCCTCTAATTTCTCTTCTTCCCATTCTACTCCTTCAAGGTCAGAGAATACAGATGCTGCCCTTTCCTCATCGACTGAACCAGGCATGATTTTTAAAAAATTGAGATTTCTTGGCAACCAAAAATTAAAAGGTATGTAGCTGCATTATGGTCTGAACCAATCACTGTACATGAATCACAAATGCAAATACAGGATCCCACCGCTGCCACCAATGTTAGAATTGGGGATCTCTGGTTGGCACAGGTAGGTACTTGTGACAAGCAGGGACCCTCTCCTCTAGTCAGGGCAAGGGGTTACACTCCTAAAATAACCCCTGCTCACCCTCTAGGTAGCTTAGCGCGAGCAGACAAGGCTTATCTCAGAGCGTTATAGGGTAAGCATTTGTGACCATATACAGTAACTCAGTGACAACACCACAAATGGACACCACACTAGATTTATATCAAAAATAGTGATCTTTTATATAAAGTCTTAGCACAAGACCAAATAACGACAAAAATGACATACACAGTTCAAGAATATGCTTTCAGAAAGGGTTCTTAGGTTAGCGACAAAATCATTCACCTCAGCGTCCGTTTTAACCCACAGTACCTTATTATGTGATAAAAAGTTCCTAGCGGCACTCCAGCGTTGAAAATCAAGGATTTAGCTTATCCGGTAGAAATTTACTCGTTAAGGCACAATGTGACAAAATTTGGCCCGCTAACGAGCGGGGCGAGAATTTTACCAGCGGTTATCTTGGTTGGGTCTGCGATGATATTCGCAGCGATAATATTACTCACGCTAACGAGCGGTGCGATGATCTTGGCTTGTTCTGCGACGATTTCACACAGCAGCGGCAGGCTCTGCGACGAAGTTCGCAGCGATGGAATTCTTCCCGCTAACAAGCGGAGCGCAGATCTTGGGCTGGTAGCGAAGAAATTCGGTCCGCTAACGATCGGGGCGACGATTTTCCCAGCGCTGATCAGGCTCAGCTGCAGCAGGCTCTGCGACGATGTTCGCAGCGATAGAATTTTGCCCGCTAACAGGCAGAGCGCGGATCTTGGGCTGGTAGCGATCAAATTCGGTCCGCTAACGAGCGATGCGATGATTTTCCCAACGCTGATTGGGCTCAGCGGCAGCAGGCTCTGCGACGATTCCTCAGCGATAAAATTCTGCACGGTAACGAGTGGTGCGACTGAAATTTTACCGCTAAGCCGGCTGTGCGTGAAAAAGTGGAGATCTTTGATTTCTTTCTCCTTGGCCAGCTTCCCAACAGCAGGCACAGCTCCCAGGGGCCCCAAAACTGGTTCCAGCACTCTAGGAGGGGCAGAACTCACACAGCAGAGTTCAGGGGGAAGCTGGGGGTGAAGTCCTTTTGTTCCTGGGACTTCTTAACAGGAGGCCAGCTCTACTCAGGCCCTTGGAGATCTTTTTAAGCACAAGTTGAAATAAAGTCTTTTGTAGTCTTTCTCCTCTCCTTCAGCAGCAAGGCAACCACTGCAGGCCAATCCCCCAGGTCAGGGACAGTACTCCTCCTTACAGCTTTCCCAGTTCCTTCTCCTCAGGCATAGGTTCTTCTTGTTAAGCAGGATCTAATTTCTTGGGAGCAGGGTCCCAATACTTATACCCCTAATTCCTTTGTTCCTCTGGGGTAGAGGGGCCTTTGCCCAGCCAGAACCAGTTCCTGAGCACTTTGTTGACATGTCTCTGACTTTCCATTCAGGGTGCAGGGCAGAGTCATCAGCCGCTCCACAGGGGGTGGAGCCAGCATTGTGGTAGCAGAGCACAACCTTATTCAGAGACCAGGTGCACTCCTCCCACCCATCTGGATGTCAATCTCTCTATTCACCACCAGGCTACCTAGCCCTGCCCTTCTGGAATTCCCCAGCCCTGTCACTCACAGAAACCAGACAGCAGATACACATCATAGCAGAGGTGGACTGAAATGGTTAGGCAAGCAAATACCAGCTTTCTAAAAGTGGTATTTGCAAACACAGAATATTAAAATAAACTTTTCTAAAAGATGTATTTTATTATTCTGAGTTCAGGCATACTAAATTCGAATTTCAACCATGTTCCCTGGGTCTGTTAGGATCATAGAATGTAACAATTCTGACAGCCCATTCTGGCCTATGAGAACAGGTAGCCTTGCAACAGTGAAAAAGGAAAATATCTGTAATTCACTATTAGGACATGCCACACACATCAGGGCTTGTCCTACCTTATACATATAATGCACCCTGCCCTTGGGCCTACCATAGGGGTGACTCACATGAAGTAAAGGGAAGGTTTAGGGACTGGCAAGTGGGTGCACTTGCTCAGTTAGCATGACAGTACCAGACTGCATGCAGGTTCTGCAATAGCAGACCTTAGACACATTTTGCTAGGCCACTTCTGTGGGTGGCACAGCCAGTGCTGCAAGCCCACCAGAAGCATTTGTATTTACAAGCCCTGGGCACTCTTGGTGCATTTTACTGGGGTCTGACAGTAAACCAAATAAGCCAATCATGGAATCCAACCAACATATACATTTTATATAGGGAGCACTTGCACTGTGGCACTGGTTGGCAGTGGCACAGTGCTCTGAGCAGCCAACACCAGCAAAAACACATGAAGTACAGCGGCAAAAAGTGGAAGGGAGACTCACTCCAAGGTGCCAGGTCTAACATGGATTCACGCACCCAGTTCAAATCTGGCTGAAATTATTTTTAAAAATGCTTTTTTGGGCCATGATGGTCCTTGTTGGACCCCCTGAGCAGGCCTAGGGGGGTCAGGGTGTTTCTACTCTGCCCCCTGTTTTTTCTGGTCTTTTGTACTGTCTTGCAACTTGCTTTTACAGAGTCACAAGATGACTGCCAACACTGTTTTGGTTTGGATTGTTGACCACCAATCAGAATCAAGCTCATGCTCAGAAGGGTTTGTGAATCCTCCTCGGCCCTCAGTTATTGACATTGTTATTGTTTTAGTTTCTCAGCAACTACTGAATGGATTTACACCATTTTAAAAAAGCTCGCTTTCTGAACCAAGAGCTACCGTTTTGCCAAATTTCGTGTAATTCCGTTCAGCAGTTCGGGCTTGAGCCTTGTCTAAAGTTCCTATGGAAATTAAAATGGGGAAAATGTGTTTTGGGACCCTCTTTTTTCTCAGCCCCTGCTTGATGAATCACCACGAAACTTCCAAGACAGGAGCTGACCTTAGTGAACCATTAGTTTTGAAAATTTTACGAAGATTTGTCAAACAACGCCAAAGATATTGGCAGAAGAAAAAACGCTTTTTGAATAGAAACAAGGTTCTAACTATAAGTACATATATATGTGTGTATATATCTATATATTTAATTTATGTGAAACTGAACCAGTCGACTCAACAAAGTAAATTGTTACAGTTATTTAAACCTTATTTTAATATACAGTTTTGTTCTTTCTTTTGTAGGATGAAAGAAGGGACCTTATCCAGGGGGTGTAAGAGGATTTGGTTCCCTACCCTTTTATTTGTGACATCACGTCATCTTAATTGGACTACAGCATGAGATAATACTGTTGTTTTTCTTTATTAAGATAACTGTAACAATGTATTTGTTGAGTTGACTGGTTTAGTTTCACATGATTAATTGAGCACATATGAGGGGGAACTCTTAAGGATTTATTGGTGAGTTTCAGCGACGTTTTGCATACGTCTGGATGGGGACACTTAAACTCTCTCTGTGAGATTATATGAGGCTGTCAACCATGTGCCATTCTATGTAGCCACTTGGCGAATTAAAGTGTCAATAATAGACAGAAATTTCTCCCGGTCGCGGATTTAGAGCTTTAAAGTCAGCCACTAAGGCGCAATCACCTCATTAATTTAATTCACTTTACTTTATTGACAACAAGACTTACATCTCGTTAAGAGTGTCCGGCACACATTAGGCCAAGGAGCCACTACGGTGTTCCCATCTTATCTTCTTTTGCAAACCAACTTTATTAACAATCAGTTGAACACTCGGAGTGACGTTCCATGTCTATTCCGTAATTACGTTGACATGGTTACATGACGCTTGTTGCCCGCTTAGTAACGCAGCACCAGCGGGCAGGAGCCAATATACTATGAGACTGCTAATATTATATTAGTAGACACTTTAGAAACAGAATAGGCACTGATGATGGTGCTTATGGTCATCTAGGGGCCAAAATTACCACTGGTTTTCTTCAGCCCTTTGAGACCTCTAATGTTAATATCATGAGAAGTAATCATGAGCAAACTAACATAATATACAGAGAAAATGAATTGATATGTAAATGTCATTGTATATACTGTACTACAATTGACCATTACAAAACGGATGCCACATTGTCGTGGTTTGTATCAACATATACTGCACTGTCCTATGTCGATGTCCATGATTCTGTATGCAAAACAGGTGCTATTCCTGCATGCCTGTGTGCGATCAAGACTGCCATGACAGTCGAAACGTGTAACTGGCAATACACCTACAGTATTCCAAAAATACTGAGCGTGCCACTATTTGGCATGAGAAAATGTAATTAATGTGTCCAGTGGGCTCTGCTGGCGATTCACACTACCTATCTTTGGGTTGCAGGGGGCAGGAAGGAGTAAATTGAGGAATCGAGTATTTGGAATATATATATATATATATAGGATATATATATATATATATTCACTGAAAAAACATAGGTTTCAGGGACGTTATAGTTAGTAATTAGCATTTAAAAAACCTTAGACATTCACTGAAAAAAACATAGGTTTCAGGGATATTATAGTTAGAAAATAGCATTTAAAAAACCTTAGAAATTCACTGAAAAAAACCATAGGTTACAGGGACGTTATAGTTAGAAATTAGCATTTACAAAACCTTAGATATTCACTGAAAAAAAACACAGGTTTCAGGCACGTTATAGTTAGTTGGACATTTCACTCATACAAAACCAGAGAAATTCAGCCGTTGTAGTTAGTTGAGCTAATTGTAACTTGCACTCCCGCAATGCACTGCTGATGACGTCACATATTACAGCATTCATGATATGGTCAGTGAAATCACTGATGACGTCACTGATGACATCTCAAATGACAGCACTGATGACATCATCCACTTGATAATCTGATGCACTTCCTCACTCCCTAATATAACCTTTGATATACCCACTCTAAAATACAGACTACAATTTTCAAAGCCATGGACACACCAATGCCAGTTACTGCATACCCACTCACTGATTCCTAGTTCTATACACAAATCCACTCATTCACCCATACAGTCACTCATACATGCAGTCACTCATCAATACAGCACTATCATATGCACTCATACACCTATAAAGACACTCCATGGATGAGTGGTGGTATGTGAGTGTCTGTACAGGTATATGAGTGCATATGATATATCTACATTGGGACAGCCTCTCTCCAGCCACCATATGTCCTGCATGTGCAGTTAAATCCGGGCCCCGGATTGGGTGCGGCCAAGGGTGCACAAACCCCCCTGGCAGCAGCACAGCGTGTAACCTGCAGGCCTGCAAACAAACCAGCCTTAAACCGGACACACAGCCATGGGAGACCACAGCTACAGAGTCTGCTGGCTGCATCCAATGCCCAGGGTACATGGACGGAGACTGCACCTCTGCCCATGCCACCCTCAGCATGGTGAGGTACCCTCCTGCAGACTGCCCATAGCAAGGCTATGCCACCTTCAGCATTGCAGAGTACCCTCCTGCAGACGGCACAAATTAGGCTGGAATTTGGCCTGAGAAATCAAACTCTAGAGCGAATGGGTGCCTACGCCAAAAGTTGGCACAAGATACAGAGAGGGGAATCCACAAGCCTAAATCATCATCTATGGAAAGAGATGGAAAGTAAGACCAAGAGCGCGGCTGCGCTATACCTCAACCACTCCCTAAATTCCTTGAGTCTTCAAGAAGCCTGGACGAGCAGCAGATCTCATAACACCTTCAAACAATCAGTCAACAAATCAGTTAGATCCATGTCATTAATTGAGGACAAAGCAAGCCTAGCAACCCGGTCCCATGGCTGGAAAGTTATCCAAAGCTATACAACCAGCCTCTACCAAAGCTACCTAGGAGCTGGGTTTACTAGGCGCACAAAGGAAAAGTTCCTACGTCTACGACTGGGTCAACTTCCTGTACAAAACCATCTCCCCCCATGGTTAAGACCCAAAGAAACCATCAACTGCCGAATTTGTGGGAACTCAAAGGAAGACATCCTGCATGTATTATGTACCTGCAAAGGTCTGGACGCAGAGCGCAGAACCCTTCTAAAAAAGCACTTTAACAGGCTGGGCATAAGAACTTGCCGGCAAGCAGTAAAGGCCTGCTTGAACAGAACGAACATTCAATTAGCAAGTCACGTTGTCAAATTTTTGGACAAAGCAGAAAAGAAACAAGAATGACAGTGGGCGAAGACAGGCCGACACCAACAAACGAAGTAAAACCTAAATCTGATGAGGAATCCTTTCACCTGATATGGATAATGGCCTGATATCAGAATGGTAAAAACAGGACACAATAACACTGTAGGGGTCTGTAATGACCCAACAGACTCAGTAACAAAAAACACAGCTTAGCCAACACCCAGGCGCAAAATAATCAGACAGTCTTTTTATTTTTTTTTCCTGTAACCATTACAATTATTCTCTTTCTTGTTATTATTTGAAGCTAATTCTGCTGTATATATATATATCTGTTATTTTTTCTTTTAACATCAATTGTATTTAACTTACGGTTTTTATATGTTAACAATTGCAATGGTTTTAAGTAACTGCCCAATAAAGACTTCTCTCTCCTGCAGACTGCCCCTTAGCCAGGCTCTGCCACCCTCAGCATTCCAGGGTACCCTCCTGTAGACTGCCCCTTAGCCGGACTATGCCACCCTCAGCATACCAGGGTACCCTCCTGCAGAATGCCCCTTAGCCAGGCTATGCTACCCTCAGCATGCCAGGGTATCCTCCTACAGAATGCCCCTTAGCCAGGCTATGCCACCCTCAGCATGCTAGGGTACCCTCCTGCAGACAGCCCCTTAGCCAGGCTATGCCACCCTCAGCATGCCAGGGTACCACCTGCAGACTGCCCATAGCCAGGCTATGCCATCTTTAGCATGCCAGGTTACCCTCCTGCAGACTGCCCCTTAACCAGGCTATGCCACCCTCAGCATGCCAGGATACCTCCTGCAGATTGCCCATAGCCAGGCTATTCCACCTTCAGCATGGCAGAGTACCATCCTGCAGACAGCCCCTTAGCCAGGCAATGCTGCCCTTAGCATGCCAGGATACCCTCCAGCAGACTGCTCCTTAGCCAGGCTATGTCACCCCCATCATGTTCAGGGTACACCCTGCAGACTTTCTTCTCGACCAGGCTATGCAACCCTCAGCATGCCAGGGTACCCTACTGCACACTTCCTTCTCAACCAGGCTATGCCACAGTCAGCATGCCCGGGATACTCCAATTCTGACTTCCTCTCTTGCAGGCTATGCCCCCTCAGCATGTCTAGGGTACCCTCCTGCAGGCTATGCCATCCACGGAATGCTGTGGCACCCTAATGTAGACTTATCCTTAGCCAGGCTATGTCACCCTCTGTATGCCAGGGTACCCTCCTACAGACTGTACCTTAGGCATGCGGTGCCACCCTCAGCATGACAGGGTACCCTCCCGCAGACTGCCCACAGCCACTCTATGCCACCCTCAGCATGCCAGGGTACACTCCTGCAGACTGCCCCTTAGCCAGGCTATGCCACCATCAGAATGCCAGGGTACCGTCCTACAGACTGCCCATAGCCAGGCTATACCACCCTCAGCATTCCTCCTTGCCACTCCACACATCCAGGGTCCCTAACTGGTCCCACTCTCCTCCTCCTGGTCACCCACTGCATTCCCAGGTTTGCCCGCTACCCCAAGTGAATGTGTATATGCGTGCCCTCACACACTATATGTACCACCATAGGAGAACGCCATCCACACGTGGACTACCGGGGAACAACAAGAATTACATAGAGACCGAAATACCCAAGCACAGAAAAGAGGTGCTAATAGCACCCAATTCATTAATGGTGAAAGGCTGAGCCCCGGCACCAACGCCCGCATATTTCCACAGCTCTAGTACAAACCAACTTGCAGTTTCCCAATCCCTCCCTTGATGCAATAATGAAATCTAGACGCCCCCCTCCACACCCCTGCCAGGAAGGAAAAGACATCTGATGTGATAAAGATTAATGAGAAGGAAGCAGATGATATGCTGTAAGCATGAGAGACACTGCAGGGCAGTGAGGCTTGTGTGCTCCTCACTGCCTCCAGGGATGAGAGTCTGAGTGAGACCTCAAGGCAGTGAGGCTTTCCTGTCCCTCACTGCCCCCTAGGACTTAGAGTATGAGTTAGACCCGAGAGTAGTGGGTGCTCTTCCTGCCCTTCGCTGCACTCACAGGCTGGGAACTTGGGCAGAACCCCTATATGTTAATGCATGTGCCTAGGAGCAGAGAGGATAGGAGCACCCCCCAAACTTAACTACCCTCCAAGATCCACCATCATGAGGGCTTTCTTTATGTCTGGACTGACAGGGCGGCTTCGCGGCACTTACAGAAACCGAACAACAAACGGCCTGAGGCAGAGGGTTACTGTGGGGGTAAAACAGACTGTCACTATTAGCCTCTGGCCCAAACAGGGACAGTAAAAGGGTTGGTTGAGCAAGGGTATGCTACTGGGTAGAGCCCTATGGTCACTAAAGGCTTCTTGGTGCTAAATGACCGGTAACACGGGTTAGCCATTGTGTGGTATGCCATTTGGCGCTTGGTCAGCTAGCAGCGCTTTTTCTCCAATTATCAGTACTATTCGTTTTATTGTTGTAAAAATACTGTGCAAATAGTGAGTTTTGCGCATGTGGCACCAGCGGCTTTGTGCACATAACATTCATTGTGGTGTGCGTACAGATATGTGTATTTTAGGACACTAACGTGCATCTGATATGTCACCACGGTTAGTGCATCCCTCTAGTACTAGAGCACCTACACTTATGTACTGCTACTGCTCTGCAAGCGCATGACAAAGGACGAATATGTCTATAGCGCTCAGTATCTGTCGAAGTAGTACGCGCCATATAATAGAATGAAATATTGCCTAGTGCCACCGGCAGCCATCTCTTGGCTCTGGGTTGGACACAGTTGAGTTTTGTTCTGGTGCAACTGGCGCCATACACAGATATGGTACAAGTTTTTCTTCAGATTTATATAGCGCAAACTCGACCCGAAGGTATTGGAGTGCTTTACATGAGCACCAGTTATGTTACACATGGAAACATTATTTTCTTTGTAGGCACGGGGAGATTAAGTAATTTGCCCACAATCACAGGATGTGAACCCACGTCAAGGCTTGAACCTGGCTCCCCAGCTCCAAAGTCGGCAGCTCTGGCTGTAAGGCCACAACCTCTCCCCTAAGTTGGTGTGTCTGCCACCCATATAGTGGCCAGCATCACTGACAGCCACCTCTTAGCACTGATATGGTACTGAATGAGTGTGTTTGGTACCTATATAGCACCCATCATTTCCGACATGCGCCTCTAGGTGCTGGCAGCTGGTGCTGTGGAGATATGGTACTGAAATTGTATGTATGGTACTTGTATAGCTCACTGTGCCACCAACAGCCTCCTCTTGTTGCTGGTTGTTGAAGTGTGTTTTATTTTGGCGCCGGAGTGTTGCTAACAATAGTGGTGGGGGTGGAGGCGGGACACAAGGGCGGGGCCCCCGGCAGGAATCCCAATCGGAATTACTGAGACTTCAGATGATACAAGAGGCCGGCAGGTTACAGCAGGGTAGAACTGCTTTTACTGCCAGAAAGGGTGAGATGCCATTGTGTCTAGGCAAAACTCACACACTACACTCCACCCTCTCACAGGGCCAGACTACACACCACCAGGAGAATGATGCCATGAACACACCACTCTCTCAGGGTGCCAGACTGCACACCACCAGGGGAGAGATGCCATGTACACACCACCCTCTCATGGTGCCAGACTGCACTACATCTGTGAAGTGATGCCGTGTTGCCAGGGCAAATGAGCCAGAGTACTCAAGACCTCCTTACAATACCTGGAGAAGTGCGGTCACCACAACAGCACAAGCAGTAGTACAAAGTGCCACACCATCCATTAGAGAGACGCCGTAGTGTTTACAAGTCTACCCCAGCAGAGAAAGCAGTGCCACACAGCACAATACCCTCCCACAGTGCCAGACTGCACATCACCAGGGAGGTGAGGCCACCGCACTCGTGCAACCAGTGGTACACACTGGCACACCATCCGCATTAGAGACTGCCCACATCTCAGAGTTACAAGGCTGCTGAGCACAGACAGAAGTGCCACACAACACACTACACAACACCCCAACTCCAAGGGAGGATACGAGGGCAAGTGCTCCCTCAACAACACAATCCCGGGGGCACTGTTCCCCCAACCTGAAAAAGAAGAGAGGAGAAGGCCTCAGCACTGTCAGTAGTGCCAAGCGGTTACAGTAATGCACCAGTCACCCTATGACACCCAGGCTATGTAGTCACAGGAGGGGCGTGTGGTGAGACTGCTAATGGACACATGACCAACTGTCACTGGGACAAGTGGCTGCCCACCTAGTGCACCAGTCTTGCATGTACTGTCCACTCCCTCAGCCCATCTCACCAGGAGCGCCTGCTCAGACCCTTCCAGACCTCTACTTGCACTACTGCCCGTTCATAGGGTGGCTGCTCCCTCAATTAACAGCTTTAGGTCCTGCTGGTACTACTGCTGCCAGTTCCAACCAGACTACACCAGTTCAGCAGTGTTAACAGCACAGCATCCTTCCATAATGTGATCTTGTGCAAAGGGATTCTCCAAAGAGGATGGTGTCATAACCCAAATGTAACCCTTGTCATCCATCCCACCACCTGCCACATAACCAACTCCAGCAGACTTCAGGCCAAAGACTAGGCTGAGACCTGGTGGAACCCAGGCACACGGTGTGATCTAAGACAGTATCCATTTACCCACATCTCCCTGCTGGAGTCCCAGCGCCGCCCTGGCATATGGTAACCGTGTGATCGAAGGTAGTGCTCTCGCCTAACCTGTCTGCTGGAGTCCCATCACCTCCCTCGCACACGGTGCGATGCAAGGCAGTACTCCACTCCTCAACTACAAGCGCTTCCCTGGCACACGGTGTGATCTAAGACAGTCCCCACTGACCCACATCACCCTACTGGAGCCCCTGCGCCTCTCTGGCCCCCTGTGTGCCCTAAGGCAGTATCCATTGACCTACATCTCCCTGCTGGAGCCCCAGCGCCTTGCAGGCACACCTGAGTGAATGTGTAGATGCTCGCCCTCACCCTCTATATGTACCACCATAGGAGAACGCCATCCACACACAGACTACCGGGGAACAGCAAGGATTACATAGTGCTTAGGGACCGAAATACCCAAGCAGAGAGAAGAGGCGCTAATAGCACTCCTTTTATTAATGGTGAAAGGCTGAGCCCTGGCACCAACGCCCGCATATTTCCACAGCTCTAGTACAAACCAACTTGCAGTTTCCCAATCTCTCCCTCGATGGAATAATGAAATCTAGACGCCCCCTCCAAACACCCCCGCCAGGAAGGAAAAGACATCTGATGTGAGAAAGATTAATGAGCAGGAAGCAGACGACGTGCTGTGAGCATGAGAGACACTTCAGGGCAGCGAGGCATGCGTGCCCTCTCACTGCCCCCCGGGCTGAGAGTCTGAGTGAAATCTCAAGGCAGTGAGGCTTTCCTCACCCTCACTGCCCCCTAGGGCTTAGAGTCTGAGTGAGACCCGAGAGTAATGGGTCCTCTTCCTGCCCTTCGCTGCACTCACAGGCTGGGAACTTGGGCAGAACCCCTATTGGTTAATGCACGTGCCTAGGAGCAGAGAAGATAGGTGCACCCCCCTAACTAAATTACCCTCCAAGATCCGCTGTCATGAGGGCTTTCTTTAGCTCTGGACTGACACGGGCAGCTTTTCAGCAACAAATGGCCTGATGCAGAGGGTTACTGGGGGGGGGGGGGGGTAAAATGGACTGTCACTAATAGCCTCTGGCCCAAACTGAGACAGTAAAAGGGTTGGTTGAGCAAGGGTACGCTGTGCTGCTGGTGTAGAGCCCTACGGCCACTAAAGGTTTCTTGGTGCTAAATGACCGGTAAAACAAGTTAGTCATTGTGCGGTATGTCATTTGGCGCTGGGTCAGCATGCAGTACTTTTTCTCCAATTACCAGTACTATTTCTTTTGTTGTGGTGAGAATGCTGTGCAAATAGTGAGTTTTGCGCAGGTGGCACTGGTGGCTTTGTGCACATAACGTTCATTGTGGTGTGCGTACAGACGTGTGCATTTTCGGACACTAACGTGCATCTGATATGTCACTACGGTTAGTGCATCCCTCTTGCACTAGAGCACCTACACTTACGCGATGCTACTGCTCTGCAAGCGTCTGACAAAGGACGAATATGTCTATAGCGCTCAGTATCTGTCAAAGTAGTACGCGCTATATAATAGAATGCAATAGCGCCATTTGCCACCAGCAGCCATCTCTTGGCACTGGATTAGACACAGTTGAGTTTTTTTCTTGTGCAGCTGGCCACCATACACAGATATGGTTAAATTTCTTTCAGATTTATATAGTGCAAACCCGACCCGAAGATATTGGAGCGCTTCACATGAGCAGCGTTATGTTACACATGGAAACATTAATTTCTTGGTAGGCACGGGGAGATTAAGTCATTTGCCCACAATCACAGGATGCTGAGCCGACACTGAGGCTTGAACCTGACTCCCCAGCGCCAAAGTCGGCAACTCTGGCCGTAAGGTCACAAACTTTAAGTTGGTGTGCCTGGCACCCATATAGCGGCCAGCATCACCAACAGCCATCTCTTGGCACTGATATGGTACTGAATGTGTATGTTTGGTACCTATATAGCTGCCAGCGCTCCCAACATGCGCCTCTAGGTGCTGGCAGCTGGCTCTGTGGAGATATGGTACCGAAATGGTATGTCTGGTACTTGTATAGCTCACCATGCCACCAACAGCCTCCCCTCGACGCTGGTTGTTGGAGAGTGTTTTATTTTGATGCCGGAGTGTTGCTAACAATAGTGGTGGTGGTGGACGTGGGACTCCAGGGTGGATCCCTGGCAGGAATCCCAACCGGAAGTACTGAGACTTCAGCTGATACAAGAGGCCGCTGGGTTACAGCAGGGTAGAGCTGCTTTTACTACCAGAAATGGTGAGGCAACACTCGGGGAGAGATGCCATGGTGCCAGGGCAAAACTCACACACTCCACTCCACCCTCTCATGGGGCCAGACTACACACCACCAAGAGAGTGATGTCATGTACACACCACCCTCTCATGGTGCCAGACTGCACACCACCAGGGGAGAGATGCCATGTACCACCAAATTATACCTACTTTCTGCATCTCTTTTTCCTCTTTCTGCATCTCTGTTGTCTATTTCTGCATCTCAATTCTTCTTCTTCTTTGTACACCCCTCTTGCCTCTTTCTGCACTTCTCTTGCTTCTTTCACCACCCCTCATCCCTCTTTATGCACCTCTGTTGCTTCTTTCTGTACTTGTCTTGCTTCTTTCTGCACCTCTGTCCATTCTTTCTGCAACCCTCTTCCTTCTTTCTGTACCCCTCTTGCCTCTTTCTGGACTTCTCTTGCTTCTTTCTGCATCTCTCTTACTTCTTTCTAATGCCATTGTGCCTCTTTCTGCACACCTCATCCCTCTTTCTTTACTCCTCTTGCCTCTATCTCCACCCCTTTTCCCCCTTTCTGCATCACTGTTGCTTCTTTCTGCACTTCTCTTGTCTCTTTCTCCACCCCTCTTCCCTCTTTCTGCACCTCTGTGTCATGTAGTTTCTATAGAAAGTATACAGGATCTGCATGTTTAGGCAACATACACTGTTGGATTGGTGCGAGACAAACTCTGATCACCCCCACCGGGTATGTTGGCTTTTTGTTACAACTAGCTCACAGTGCCACTAGAATCTCCTTTTACCAAGGAGAGAATAGTTCCTTGCAACCATCGAACATTACAACCCTGATCCCTCAAGACTGTGGAAACAATATATTAACTTTCGCTCAGTCACTCGTGCTTACTTAGTCTGTCTCAGAAAAATACACAGAATAAACAGGCTGGGCGTTTTCAATAAGAATTTATTGAATAGTTGTTATTCTTGTGTAAAATAGATGAGTTGCAACAGCTGTTAGGCAGTATAAGATATAAATGATTAGCAGTACTATAAAGGTAAATGGATGGTATAGTTCTACCATCTTACAAATAATCATGAATACATCCAAGTATATAAACCACATGAAAGATGCATACTCCTACAATGCTTCCCTAACTAGTTGTACCTAAGTGTACCTATCATGGAGGTACGTGTTAAGCTAAGAATCCATCTAGGATTTAGTCAACCCTATTACCTGAAGTGAGAGACTGTGGGACCCTGTCCTGGTCTCGAGTTGGACACCTCACAAGGGATGATTTAGACCACTGCGAGCTGGAGTGTCTGCATGCAGGAAGCTCAGCGTCTCTGGTCAGTGTGTCGGCCGAGAAGTCTTGGTCTCCTCTGTCTTCTGTTAGCAAGATGTGATGTATATATACCCATAGGTCTCCCCAGGGGTCCAACCTTGCTGTGTTACTGTGTCTGCCTAAGGATGACATTGGGCATGACCTTTGTATATAGATTGTATACACATGATGGTAGTCCTGCTGTGTTTCAAAGAATACTCATGCATAATGAATGAGATTTCGAACTAGGGAATACCTGCTTTCTGAATGCAGTGTAGTATCAAGGTAAAAGGTCAGTACCTGTAAACCGTGACAAGTGTAATGTGGGGAAGAATATAGGTGAAGGGTAGTGAAGTTACCAAGGCCTATATTATGGTACCTCTATGGAATATAACATCTGTTGCTTTCTGCACCTCTCTTGCTTCTTCCCGTACCCCTCTTGCCTCTTTCTGCACCTCTGTTCCTTCTTTCTGCACTTCTTTTGTTTCTTTCTGCACCTGTCACTTGTTTCTGCATCCCTTTTGCCTCTTTCTGCTCCCCTCTTCCCTCTTCTGAACCCCTCTTGCTTCTTTCTGCACCTCTGTTCCTTGTTTCTGCACTTCTTTTGTTTCTTTCTACAGTTCTCTTGCTTCTTTCTGCACCCCCTTGCCTCGTTCACTACCCATCCATGGTCTTCCCTCACCCCTGTTTCCTATTTCTGCACCTCTGTTCTTCCTTTCTGCACTTCTTTTGTTTCTTTCTACACATATCTTGCTTCTTTCTGCATCCCACATGCCTCTTTCTGCACCCCTCTTCCATCTTTTTGCACCCCTGTTGCCTTTTTCTGCACCTCTTTTCCTTTTTTCTGTTCTTATTTTGTTTCTTGTTTCACATCTCTTCCTTCTTTTTGTACCCCTTGAGCCTCTTTTTACACACCTCTTCCCTCTTTTTGCACCCCTCTTGCCTCTTTCTGCAGCTCTGTTGCTTCTTTCTGCACAACTCTTGCTTTTTTCTGCACCCCTTTTGCTTCTTTCTGTAACACTCATGTTTCTTTCTGCACCCTCTTCCCTCTTTGTGCAGCCCTCTTGCCTCTTTCTACACCTCTCTTGCTTCTTTCTGCACCCCTCTTGCCAGTTTCTCCATACCTGTTCCCCTTTTTTGCATCTCTGTTTTTTTTTGCGCACTTCTCTTGCCCCTTTTTCCACCCCGCATCCCTCTTTGTGCAGCTCTGTTGCTTCTTTCTGCACTTCTCTTGCTTCTTTCTGCATCTCTGTCCCTTCTTTCTGCCTCCTTCTTGCCTGTTTCTGCACCTCTGTTCCTTTTTTCGGCACTTCTTCTGTTTTTTCTGCACAACTCTTGTGCCTCTTTATGCACCCCTCTTTCACCTTTTTGCACCCCGCTTGCCTCTTTCTGAACTACTCTTGCTTCTTTCTGCACCAGTTTGCTTCTTTCTACATCACTTTTACTTCTTTCTGCACCCCTCTTCCCTCTTTCTGCACCCCTTTTGCCTCTTTCTGCATCTCTGTTCCTTCTTTCTGCTCTTCTTTTGCTTCTGTTATGTTATGTTCATTTCCATTTATATAGCACCAAATCACCAGTGGTCTCTAAGTGCTTGTGAAAGAAACATAAACCTAGAAACCAGGACACGCCTCCCAGAGCTTGGTGAGTCTGGGTGAAGCTTATCCAAACCCCTGTGCAAACAGAATGGTCTTATGTTTCCTCCTAAAAGGGAGTAGGGTGGCTTCCCTGCACAAGCTCTCCAGTAGCTTGTTCCAAAGATGAAGAATCACAACTGAAAAAGCTCACCCCCCCATGGTGACTTCATCAAAACGTGGGCATGCCAACAGACTTGCCTCAGATGATCGGAGGCATCGTCCTGGCACATAGTTCTTCAAAGGGTCTTTGATGTAACTGGGTACTGCTCCATGCAGGGCTTTGTGTGCGATGGACTGGCCCTTAAACCTAACCCTCTGCTTAACTGGGAGCCAATGTAGTTGTTGTAGCAGAGGTATGGCACGTGCTCTCTTAGGAAGTTTGAAAATCAGTCTTGCAGCATCATTCATAACCACCTGAAGTTTCCCTAATATTTTGTCAGGTAGCCCGATGTATACAGCGTTACCGTAGGTCAAACGCGACACAATTAGTGCCGACACTGCAGTACACATGGTGAAAAGTAACAACAGGGGTACAAGTTTTTGGAGTTGCCTCATAAGACCCACACAATTCCCCACCACAGCGGTCACCTGATTATTCAGTGTTAACTTGGTGTCCAGCCTGATATCCAAGCTCTTCACAACTGGCACCGGTATTGGTGTAGTGCCTAGCTCTTGCGGCCAGAAGGAATTGGACCAGGGGTTGGCCCCTGCGGTAATAGCTAGCACCTCTGTCTTGTCAGGATTTACTTTCAGTGAATTGATGGTCATCCAGTTCATAGTCAGCCAAAGAATGTTCTGCACATTGGAATGTGCCTGTGTAGAACTGTTGATCTGCACTATTAGTTGCGGGTCGTCAGCATAGTTAAACACCTGACATTCAAGTTTTACCAGTGCTTTCACCAGTGGCTGGAGATAGATGTTAGAGAGCAGGGGGGACAACGCACAGCCCTGCGGAACCCCACATGGCAACACGCCTTTCCTGGACACATTCCCCTAGTTGGACTTTTTGTGACCGATTCTTCAGGAAGGAAGCAAGCCATTGAAAGACGGCGCCAGTAACTCTCAGCCACTGAAAACGGGCCATCAGCTGAGCATGGTTCACTGTGTCAAACGCAGCTGAAAGATCCAATAGGATCAGTGCTGATGATTACTTCTTGTCAACTGCAAGCCTCAACTCGTCCAGCAATGAGAGCAACACCAGCTCTGTGCTGTTGTGGGCCCTAAATCCTGCTTGCCGTGCATGGAGCAACTGATGTTACTCCAAAAAGGATGAAAGTGTTCTGAGCACATGCTGCTCAAGTACCTTATCCAGAAATGGAAGTCTGGAAATAGGTCAAAAGTTCTTCAAATTATTGGTATCCGCCCCTGCTGTCTTCAGCAGTGGAGTCACCATGGCTTCCTTAAATTTTTGAGGAACCTTGTATAAGATTTGCCTAGGCGGGCTTCTGCGTCGGCTGCCAGAAAGACACTGTACTGGCTCCCAATTGAGGCCAGGATTTCATTTAAGTCCCTGTGTTTGATTTACGGGGCTTTGGCTATTAATAGATCTGGAGGCCTAAGGGACCTGTTGGCCCCTTACACCCCATCCAGAACTCTGCGTTCCGCTAATAAATCCTTGTTATCAGTCCCCAGGGCTCGTAGAGCCAAGTGGGGTGGCAGAGCTTTCTCAACTTTCGCTCCTAAATTGTGGAACACTCTGCCAGCGGAAATTAAATCCCTTCCCTCAAAGCAAGCCTTCAGGAGGCCGCTTAAGACGTGGCTATTTGCCAAAGCCTACCCTTAGTTTTGGATTTCCTTTTATGATTTTATTTGGTTAGGCGCCTTGATGCCCTCAGGCTTATTTGCGCGTTTATAAATTTCCTTTCATTCATTCATTCATTCATTTAACCTTCCCAGTTACCAGGGACAGATTTAGTAGGGACAGCGTCTCTGGCCGTATCACAGGGAGGACCATTTTGAACTCCCTGGGAGGGCAGGGGTCTTCCAGTAACCCTGATTTCACTTTGGCCATAGTATGCGCTAAACAGTTTAAGTCTAGGGCAGGAAAGACTGAGAGAATACCACCCTGGATGTCCGGTGGGTCTACCACTGATAGAGGATAAGGGCTTATATGGGTGTTACCTATTTCTGTTAGGATATCTTTATCTTTTGCTAGGAAGAAGTCATGTATCTTGTTGCAGTCAGCCAAATTGGCAACCGTCTTCTGTTCCTTCTTTTGACTCAACTCCCTTAGCACATTAAAGGTCTCCTTCTGAGTATCCGTGGCCTCCTTAATCTTCAACTCATAATACGCGGATTTTGTTGCAATGATGGATGTTTTATAGAGGGTTAGTTTTGCTTTATATTCCTCCTGGGCCTTCGGGTCGTATAATTTCTGCCATTGCCTTTCACACTGGGGTAGGGCCTGTTTTCCCCCTCTTAATTCCACCCTTCACTCTATTCAGTATCCTTTCCCTCCGGGCAGTGGCCACCTTGTTGGTGGCTGTCCTCAACCAGCATATACTTTTCTCGTACACCAGATCTGGGTACCCGGTCTATTTCCCTGGGTACATTGTCTCATATAATGCCTCCCTCAAACTGGCATCCTCTATCTTGTACCAGTTCTGCACCATCCTCCAAACTGGAGGTAGGAGGTTTGGTCAACTGGGTACAGGAATCTCAAAACTGATCAGATGATGATCTGATCAGCTGCATGGTCTACAGTCTGTCAGTAGTGCAGCAGGCGATGTAGTCCAAATGAGGTCTTTCTGCACTTTGCTTGCGTCTTTTTCAACCCCTCATCTATCTCTCTGTACCTCTGTTGCTTCTTTGTGTACCTTTCTTGCTAATTTCTGCACCTCTCTTGCTTCTTTCTGTATCCCCTGTGCCTCTTTCTGCACCCCTTCCCTCTTTCTGCACCCCTCTTACCTCTCTCTGCACCTCTGTTCCTTCTTTCTGTACTTCTTTTGTTTCTTTCTGCACCTCTCTTGCTTCTTTCTGCTCCCCTTTTACCACTTTATTCACTAGCTTCCCTCCTTCTGCATCCCTTCTTCTCTCTTTCTGCACCTCTATTCCTTCGTTTTGCACTTATTTTGTTTCTTTCTGCACTTCTCTTGCTTATTTCTGCACCTCTCTTGCTTCTTTCTGTACCCCTTGTGCCTCTTCATGTACCCCTCTTCCCTCTTTCTGCACCCCTCTTGCCTCTTTCTCTACCTCTGTTCCTTCCTTCTGTGCTTCTTTTGTTTCTTTCTGTACCTCTCCTGCTTATTTCTGCACCCCGTTTACCTCTTTAGCACCCCTCTTCCCTTTTTCTGCACCCCTCTTGCCTCTTTCCGCAGCTCTGTTGCTTCTTTCTGCAATTCTTTTGTTTCTTTCTGCACTCCTCTTGCCGCTTTCTCAACCCACCATCCCCCTTTTTTTATCTCTGTTGCTTCTTTCTGCACTTTGATTGCCTCTTTCTCTGTCCCTCATCCGTTTTTATGCACCTCTGTTGCTTCTTTTTGCACTTCTCTTGCTTATTTCTGTACCTCTCTTAGTTCTGTACCCCTTGTGCCTCTTTCTGTGCCCCTCTTCCCTCTTTCTGTACTTCTTTTGTTTCTTTATGCACCTCTCTTGCTTCTTTCTGCAGCCTTTTCATCTCTTTCTGCAACCCATTCTATCTTTTGGCACTCCTCTTGCCTTTCTCTGCACCTCTGTTGCTTCTTTCTGCACATCTTTTGTTTCTCTCTATACCTCACTTGCCTCTTTCTCCACCTCTGTTCCCCCTTTTCATCTCTGTTGCTTCTTTCTACACTTTGCCTGCCTCTTTCTCCACCCCTCATCCGTCTTTCTGCACCTTTGTTGCTTCATCCTGCACTTCTCGTGCTCATTTCTACACCTCTCTTGCTTCTTTCTACACCTCTTGTGCCTCTTTCTGCACCCCCTTACCTCTTCCTGCACCTCTGTTCCTGCTTTCTGTACTTCTTTTGTTTCTTTCTGCACCTCACTTGCTTCTTTCTGCACCCCTTTTACCTCTTAATGTACCCTTCTTCTTTATTTCTGCACCCCTCTTGTCTCTTTCTGCACCTCTGCTCCTTCTTTCTGCACTTTTTTTATTTATTTCTGCACATCTCTTGCTTCTTTCTGTACTTCTCTCGCATCTTTCTGTACTCAAATGCGAAGTGCAAGCTGTCATTTTTAAAGGTCTGGGTGCTCTTGGGACCGAGGTATATGGTCTACTTGTACATGTATTCTCACATGTGTTATGCATCTGAAGATGCTAGCTTGAAAAGTGGGTAGCTTCTGCTATAGATGATTAAATGTTCTCAATTCTGCTCTGTCATACAGTTGCACAGGCACACATGTCTTATGTATATATGTGTTATGGAGCCCCTCAAGTATACTATTGAATACCCATGTGCCTTCTATTATGAGCAGAAAGAAATACCTACACCTTTTTGTATACATATTTACAGAGTATGCTGTTTGAAACACAGGTATTCAAGTATTTCTATGTTTCTTTTTATGTAACATGTCACTCAGTAAAAGCAGATACATGCATACATACCTTCATAAACTTGATCAGACTTACAACAGTGATGTGTTTAGGATTGCTGTTTTATATTTGGTAAGTAGGCCTGACATTCTGAGCAGTCGATTACTAGTGAACCTTCAGGAGAAAAGTGAGGTTTAAGATATCTTGGGAGGTGGATTAGTGATTGGGCTACTTTGTATGAGTCTGTTGTAAGGTACAGTCAAAGTAGGCCTAATTCTGCACCTCTGTTGGGTCTTTCTGCACTTTTCTTGCTTCTTTCTGCACCTTTCTACCTCTTTCTGGACTTCTGTTGCATCTTTCTGCACTTATCTTGCTTCTTTCTGCACCTTTAGTCATCTTCCTGCACATGTCCTACCTATGTAGGCATATTTAGAAATGTGCATTTCAAAAAACCTTAGAAATCCACTGAAAAAAACAGAGGTTTCAGGGACGTTATAGTTAGGAATTAGCATCTAAAAAACCTTTGAAATTTACTGAAAAAACCATAGGTTTTAGGGACGTTATAGTTAGTCAGTGATGTCATCAGTGATGTCACTGACCATGTCATGAATGATGTAATATGTGACATCATCAGCAGTGCATTGTGGGCGCGCTAGTTATAGTTAGTAGAACTAACTATAACAGAGGAATTTCAATGGTTTTTTACGAGTGACATGTCCAGCTAACTATAACAGCCCTGAAACCTGTGTTTTTTTTAATGAATTTCGAAGGTTTTTTAAATGATCATTTTTAAAAGTAATAATAGTTATATGTATTTTTTTATGCTAATATTCTACAGTTTTTAACTATTTATTTTTACATATTTTGTTTTTTAAATTAGACTATATATTTTTAATAAAAATGGTAAAAAATGTTTTTTTCAATATTGAAACTGAAATATTTTTGGGGGGTTTTATATTTTTATTTCAATATATTTATATTATTTTCTGTATTATTTTTTTTCCAATTTTTTTTTGGAGTCACACACCCAAAGCGTACCTTTTACGATCTGTGCACGGATTCGTGCCACCATTTTAGAAATGTTGTGAAGGATCCGCGTGTGCGACTGGTGCATATTTTCTGAGATGTGTGCGATTGCTTTGGGACCAGTACGCGACACATGCGCATTACTGTACGCGACGCTTGCACGGTGACGAGTTCCGCGTGACGTCATATATATGTTGAGCGCGGTGGGTGCGCAACTCCTGCAAATTTTTTTCATGTCTAAAATGATATAGATATGTCCTTAATATACATATTAGGGCAAGACATTAACTAAGGTATTCATAAAAATAATATATTTTTCACTCTAATAAACTTATATTACTTTTAAATGCAATTTTGCAAAGTCCTGTAGGGTGCGTGCTGCGTGTGCGCACGGTCCGCGGATCCCATGTGACCTAAAAAAAAGAAGATTTGATTGGTTCCTAACATTTCCCATTGTAACTATTGAAGGACCCCACCCATTTCAATCATTCTTCTTTGAGCATCTTTGGAGAGGCATCTCTGTGCTTGGAAGAACCCTAATTTCATCATTTTTTGGGGGTGTTTTTCTAAACAAAAAGAAGATGGCTTCAGTACAGCAGCCACAGGAGCAGAAGGAACATTCTTCGGAGGAAGAATTTTTGCCAGAAGCTCCACGTCCTCAAAGGCCAGAGTCGGTGGTATGGAAGTTCTTCAGTTTTCCAGAAGGGCAGAAGAAAGTAAATGCCACTAAGGTCCCCTACCGGATTTGTCAGCGCGTCTTATCTAGAGGCAGTGCCGAAAAGAAATATTCTTGTGGTATTGTTTCTATGTACAAACACCGAAAGACCCTGCATCCGGTCAATCTGGCTCAGGAGGAGTGTAGAAGAGCAGAAAGGAACCCTCCACCTGCAGTTCCTAGTACTTCTGGAGCACCAACAGCTGCATCACCACCCGAGATATGCCCTGAGTTCGCGTTTCTTGAACAGCACTGCATCGAGTGCAAAAAACGTATTTGTTTTGGGGAGTCTGTCGAAGCAGTTTATGCAGCGCAATGCATTCATCGTTGCTAGACTGTTGTTTGCTTTTTTTTTGGAATGCCACATAATTCCTGAAGTTTCCTGTTTTTTCATTCTTTTTTTTGAAAAAACACCCCCAAAAATTCAAAATTGTTCAGAAAAATACAAAACAAATAAAATAAAAAAAGAAGAAAAAAAAGTTGTTCTCAGAACTAACTTCTCTGGTTAAAGAAAGAACTATATTTGTATGTTAATGTGTGAAAGTTTGGTTGAATGTATGTGTAGAGCATAATTGACTGAAAGAATGCATTAGTAGTGTATGGTAAATGTATAAGTGCAGAACTATGAGGAAGTGCTGCAGCATCACACAGTAAGATCTTTAACTGCAGTGTGCTGTGGTACTTCTGAAGCACAGGGATGCAACATATGTACATAAATATGTTGCAACTCTATGCTTCCCTCTGCACTGCTGCACAAACTGCAGCCATACAGTGACACAGGCATCCTTGCACCATGGTGCAAGCATGTCTGTGTCGTGGAGAGATTGTTTTTGTGCAGGAAGGGACACCTTCCTGCAAAAAAACAATCAGTAAAGGCATTTTCCTCTTTCAATGTATGCTGTGCAATGCAGCATACATTGAAAGAGAAAAAATGAGGAGAAATGAAAACAATTCTCCTTGTTGTGCATTGCTACACCAACTGGAGAATGGTGCAGCATTCACACACACACCTTTATCATAAATCATAAATCTGGAGATGTGTCTTGTTCTATGAGTGTTGTGTGGAAACACCCACAGCAACACCTATGGAACGCCCTTTCAATGCAAACTGGTGTGTATGAAGAGGTCGTATTTACACGGAGAAGACAAGATACACAGGGTGCCTTTTCCTCTCCTTGTAAATATGAAGGAGTGTCTGGCGCCATCACTATGTTACAAAAAGTGACATATTGTTGATACAGGATGCTTCTAATTCTGCCCCATAAGTGCTTAGGTATTGGCAAACTGTTACAATAAGAACATATTGCTAGTTGGTTGATTGAAGAATTACATGAGAGTGACAGGAGGTAAGCACAGAGATATCTCTCCAAAGATGCTCAAAGAAGAATGATTGAAATGGTTGCAGTCCTTCAATAGGTACAATGGGAAATGTTATGAACCAATCAAATCTTTTTTTTTCAGGTCACATGGGATCCTATGACAGAGGGATTCCAACATTACATAGGTATAAACTGGGTATTTTGAAGAGTGTATTAATACTTTGTAGCTTGTTGCAGGTCTGCATGCATAGTATATAAACAAGCATTTGCAATGCAATAGGTCTCGCATTTATAAGAGTTTGAGCTATTGGCATTGTAAAATTACAATGCCTTTTATTTATGTTTTGGTTTTAAAACAAATAAAAGGCATTGTCATTTACAATGTCAGTAGCATAAACTCGCATAAAAGCAGTGTGTGGAGTGCAGCAGTGTTCGACGTGCAGCAGTGTGAGGCATGCAGCACTGTGACGTGCAGCAGCGTGCAGCAGTGTGCGGCGTGCAGCAGTGTGCTGCGTGCAGCAGTGTGCAGCATGCAGCAGTGTTTCGTGCAGCAGTGTGAGGCATACAGCACTGTGGCGTGCAGCAGTGTGCGGCATGCAGCAGTGGGCTGCGTGCAGCAGTGTCGTGCGGCATGCAGCAGTGAGTAATGCATCAGTGTGCAGCAGTGTGTGGCATGCAGCAGTGTGCCGGTTGCATCAGTGTGTGCCGTGCAGCAGTGTGTGGCGTGCAGCAATGTTTCGTGTAGCAGTGTGTGGCGTGCAGCAGTGTGCGGCGTGCAGCAGTGTGCGGTGTGCAGCAGTGTGTGGCAGTGTGTGGCGTGCAGCAGTGGGAGGCGTGCAGCAGTGTGTGGCGTGCAGCGGCATGCAGCAGTTTGTGACGTGCAGCAGTGTGAGGCGTGCAGCAGTGTGAGGCGTGCAGCAGTGTGAGGCGTGCAGCAG
Source organism: Triturus cristatus (assembly GCF_964204655.1). NCBI lineage: Eukaryota > Metazoa > Chordata > Amphibia > Caudata > Salamandridae > Triturus > Triturus cristatus. Next base: position 17,770,338 of record NC_140581.1, read on the forward strand.
TGTGAGGCGTGCAGCAGTGTGTGGCGTGCAGCAGTGTGTGGCGTGCAGCAGTGTGTGGCGTGCAGCAGTGTGAGGCGTGCAGCAGAGACACGTGGAGGATGAGGAGAGACGTGGAGGGTGAGGAGAGACACGTGTGGAGGGTGAGGAGAGACAAATGTGGAGCGTGAGGAGGAGACACATGTGGAGCGTGAGGAGGAGACACCTGTGGAGGGTGAGGAGGAGACACATGTGGAGGGTGAGGAGGAGACACATGTGGAGGGTGAGGAGACACGTGTGGAGGGTGAGGAGAGACACGTGTGAAGGCTGAGGAGAGACACGTGTGGAGGTTGAGGAGAGATGTGGAGGGTGAGGAGAGATGTGGAGGGTGAGGAGAGACACGTGAGGAGAGACACGTGTGGAGGGTGAGGAGAGACACGTGGAGGGTGAGGAGAGACGTGGAGGGTGAGGAGAGACACGTGGAGGGTGAGGAGAGACACGTGGAGGGTGAGGAGAGACACGTGGAGGGTGAGGAGAGACACGTGGAGGGTGAGGAGAGACACGTGGAGGGTGAGGAGAGACACGTGGAGGGTGAGGAGAGACACGTGTGGAGGTTGAGGTGGAGGGTGAGGAGAGACGTGTGGAGGGTGAGGAGAGATGTGTGGAGGGTGAGGAGAGACGTGTGGAGGGTGAGGAGATACGTGTGGAGGGTAAGGAGAGACGTGTGGAGGGTGAGGAGAGACGTGTGGAGGGTGAGCAGAGACACATGTGGAGGGTGAGCAGAGACACATGTGGAGGGTGAGCAGAGACACATGTGGAGGGTGAGGAGAGACACATGTGTAGGGTGAGGAGAGACACGTGTGGAGGGTGAGGAGAGACATGTGGAGGGTGAGGAGAGACATGTGGAGGGTGAGGAGAGACACGTGTGGAGGGTGAGGAGAGACACGTGTGGAGGGTGAGGAGAGACACGTGTGGAGGGTGAGGAGAGGCACGTGGAGGGTGAGGAGAGACACGTGGAGGGTGAGGAGAGACACGTCATGCAAGGTTGGCGTCCTTGGTTCAGCAAGAGCTTTATAAATAGTCCCCTTAGGAGGCAGAAAGGGACTAGGTGTGATAATCAAGAGATGTGGTCTAAAGCTAAATGTCCAGAGCTTGAGTTCGAATCCTAGCTTGCCCTACCCGACCAAAGATTGATCTTGGGCAAATTGGTAAACATCCACCATCTGTACTGCGGTTGCACTTTTGGCAGAATGTGCTATACAGACTAAAGGAATCATCTATTTAAGCCACCCAAATATTCAATAGTGCTGACCAGTGGAGGGGACATATGGTTGTGAAACTGTTTGAAATGCATATCACAGGAGCGGGGGGGGGGACAGGGAGGGGGTCAGTCACAGATGCAGTGCAATTCACATCTCTGGCAGCATTCAAGCTTCAGGGGGGAGGGGGCAGGTGGTAAAGCATGCAGATCCGCAACATATTAAGCAGCAGAGACTAAAGCCCTTTGCGTTTCGGATCTGCGAGTATGTAGGTCGTAGCTTGTGTTAGTGTACACCACAGATCCCCCAAAAGCGTGCATAGTGTGCAAACATTTTACAAGAAAATATGCAAATACTACTTTTCAGCTAAGATGATCTACGGTAGTGAAAGCCGGCAGGCAAATGGCACGGAAGAAGCAGGCATGGACAGCCAGCTGGTATTGCTGTCGAGCCCCAAGCTCCCTGAGGCGCGCTACAGATCTAAGTAGCCGAAATACAGCTACCAGCCCCAGGCACAGCCCCCTGCCACCGCCCCCCAGTCACAAGTTCCAACAACGCTAAATGACGAAGTAGGGATGGGTGGTAATAGAAAGGAAGGGAGAGGGGGGCTTTCTCCCTATAATGAATGTTGAAGTGGGAGCAACACAGCTAACAATTCTTGGGCCAAAAATCCCACAAGATATATTTTAGAGACTCAACAAAATCCTTCACATGTGATGCCTAGAGGGAGGTCTTTCCAGGAGGGGTAGTAACAATTGCAACACCCAGAGGTCATGCAAGGCAGAAAGGGGGAGACACTTTAGAATCTGTTGTTTAAGGACAGCCCCTCACTGACGCAAGAAAAAGCTTTTCCATGGAAGTGAACACGGGCGTGTCAACAGTGAATAAAGCGTGAGAATATATATATATTTTTTAAAACAACCATTTACTAAAAATTAAGGTCAAATCGAGCAAAAAGACCGAGGTTGCCCTAAACTTGTAGATAACGGAGTCTGCAGGGAAAATAAACGGAGGCTGAGGCGCTTTTGTGCCCTATTATATTTGCAGGATTATATATTCTAATGCCAAGAAGTAGAAACCGAGCTGCACGAGGCCTCATGTCACACAAGTCTCTTCCAGACAGTCCTGGGACTTGGTATACCATGGTTCTCAGCGTTCATGTAACTACATGACCATACCTCCACATTCAAAAACAAAACGACATGTCCCAGAAAGCAAAGTGCTTCTAGCCTAAAACCAGGAATGGCTGCACAAGCGTGTCACACATGGCACGAGTATACCTGGCAGCTGCGTGGGAGGAGCCAGTGGTAAACATGAATTAGTTAGTTTGTCCAGCATGTAACACAGGACCTTGTCCGTAATTGTTTGAGACATGTCGATAAACCTTATGGGTAAATCTGGGTTTCTTTATTGCTAACAAGAAGTTAGACTAGAGCTGCAGTGGTGCCAGGGAGGGGTAGAGAGCTGACCCATCTTACCAGTAAGGGAGCACTGTTCACGTGTTGCAGAAAACATCAGTGACGTGTCTTTTATAGCGCTGCAGAATTGTCTCCTGTTCCTTACTGTTCGTGCAACACAGGGATGTGAAGTTTCACACAGTACTGCGCAGCCGAGGCGTGGAAGTTGCCTTCGACACAACACATATCTAAACAAGGAAGTTAACCGCGAAGTGATCGCAGGGGAAAATGTAAGGAAGACAAAACAAGCGGCCGCAAAACTGGAAGTGATCGCGATCGCGATCAAACATCAAAGCGGCCGCGTAAGTGAAATCCAATGGTGTGCAGGCTGCCAAATGGTGGGGGATCTGGAAGTGCAAACGAGTGCTTTCAGGCTGCCAAATGGTGCGCGCGCCCGGCGCACATGCACTGTATTTGGAGGCCTGAAAGCACTCGTTTGCACTTCCAGATCCCCCATTTACAATAGCTCTCGCGAGGGCAGCGCTAAAGCGCTGTCTCAAGCGAGACCTAAAAAATGACTTGTACTAGGGTTAGTGGCTAGGCCAATCCTTAAGTATATGACTAATAACTAGAGTAATTTCAGTACTGCAAAGACAGTGCAAGATACATTTATAAGTACTTAGGTTTTGGCAAAGTGATAGGATACATACATACATAGTGCTGGATGGATGAATGGACAAGTGGTTGGGACAGACAGAAGGTTTCCTAGACTGCTTAGCTACTAACTGAGTATTTAAAAGAGTGTATCAATTCTATGTAGGTGATTAGAAGTTTGCATACAAACTGCACAGAATATTGTAGCTGTGCTAGTTTTCCTGTTTAGGCCATTCCTTTGATACTTGACTAGTTAATAAAATAATTTCATTGTTCTAAAGAGAATACATGCTTCCAGTAAGCACCACTGTGCTGGGTTGCAGACAGGTAGTCTAGGTCGTGCCCCTTTTTACATCTCTCTGCAACGCAGTTCTGTGGTGCTTAATGGACATACGTAGTGGGCTAGTTGGACTCTAATAACCCTCAGGATTCAAGGTGACTTAATCTCCCAACGCAAAAATGTTATAGGGCATGTTTACACAGTGGTGAAGGGAGGGGATGGGGCCTGATGTGACATGTGCAAACACACTCTGTGGCGTGTTTTAAGTTGAGGAATTAAGTCCCCTTTAATCCTGAAAGTTCCTGGGTCCTACTAGCCCCCCATGTCCCTCTATTTAACATCATAGTGCTGTTTTGCAGAGAGGTGGTCCGAGGCCATGGCCCATTTTACACCTCTCTGCTATGCAACGCTGTGGCACTTACTGCACATACCTGGTGGGTTAGTTGGCCCCCAGGGACCCTCAGGATTCAAGGGGACTTTATCCCCTAACTTAAAATGCCCACAGAGCGTGTTTGCACAAATGTTAACTCAGTCCCCCCCTTTCTTCACCAGTGTTCAAACGCAGCCCATTGTGCGTTTTAATACTTAGTTAATCTTACCTTGGCAATAGTAAATATGAAAAAATGCTAAACATTTTTTTCAGTTGTTTTTTATAATTTAAATTTCTGAAAATTTCATATTTTAGAATTAGGATCTGTGAAAGAGAAGAAAAAATACAGTTAAAATATATATAATATTATATTTTTTACAACACAACATAATTTTAACATTATATAAATTATTTTGTTTGCCTTTTTTGCTGTTCTCAGAATATATTGAATTTCACTACAAACAGTGATTTCAATGTTACTCATCACATAACAGCGGGCAAAAAAAAACTATCTATAAGATTGTTTAAAAAACAAACAAATCTGTGTCAAAAATATTTTTAATATACTCAACTATTTCTCAACATTCCATAAAAACAACATTCTCCATAACATACCATATAATACAAATTACACATATATAAAATGCTTCCTTCTAAGAGAACTTTCTTACTTGAATATGAAAGAACGGAAATAATAATTCAATGAACAATTCTTTATGATTTCAATACACTGTAAAGGATGTTCTTGAAAAATATATGCTGTGAGTATGTCCAAGAAAAAGTCCTTAATTCAAATGTATACCTTTCCTCTAGGCCAAATGGTATTCCTGAAATCCTTTATACTGAAATTGTCCAATAGTAATCGTATTAATACATTTTGACATATTCCTAATAGGCCGAATTATGTCCTTAAAACTCTGGCTTTAAAAATATTAGGTAGGAATTTGGTAATTTGTTAGGCAAACCTTTTTTAAAAACCAATTGAGCATCATTACAATATGTCCATCCTTTATTGCATTTTAAATAGACAGTGTAATGTCCAGATGTTGTAGAAGGACCATCATGGAAAATAATTGCTACTGCTACAAAAGTTCTTCCTGATATTGTTAGTTGACTTGCTACAAAATGTTTAATTAAAGTTTCCAATTTTCTTCCATCAGCTCTACAACGTTGTAATATTAAAATTATATATTGTCCAAATCTTTGTATAAATAATGTTGATAAAATTTCTGATTTGCATTGGCTACACTCCATGTTTTGATTTGCTGCTTTAACTAGTTTGTTGAAAGACATTGTTTTACAGTCCGGTAATGTCAAATATATAAATCTTTCAGTATCTATGTTAGTGCTACCTGTAAATATACAATTTTCACATTCATGTTCCCATTTATAACGAAGGCCAAAAACATTTTCAATTTCTATTCCTTCATTTTCCAATACTGCAAGCATATACATTAGAAATTTCTGAGCATCTTGTTGAATATTCTGCGTAAATTGTGTAGAACTAGAACATATATCCAAAAGATTACGAATATCAGAAACACTTTGTATTTTCCTTTTATCAGTTCTAAATTTTTCATAAATACAATACAACAAGGAACAAAATCTTTTTTCACAATTCTCCATAATTGGCTTTTGCAAATTTTCTAGAAAAAAATCCAACATTGACCACTACATTAGCATAGCAGTTGATACCTGAACTATTTTCTAACTGATACCCAACAATCTCTTCAAGAGTGTCCTTTTTCTTTTTGCTTGGAATCCCAACATTATCTTGATTTTTTTCCTTCTCTATAACTTCACTACAGATATTCTTATATCTTCTTTTTCGACCTACGACACACTTTTCAAATACAGGATATTCACCTAAATTGGGAGAATACGCTCTTCTAAACCGATTATACTCTTTTACAGTTTACATCTGCACTAATCTTTCACTCATCAAAATCAATCAAATACAATCCAGATAAAGTTCTGACTCGGAACAAAGCAACATATGCCATACCCTCTTTAAACACAGTACTTCCAATGTTCACCAAAGCACTGTCTTCCCTTAAACCTTGAGATTTATGAATAGTCATCGCATATGCCAGAGAAAGTGGAAACTGTTTTCAACGGACATACAAATCTTTAACAAGCAAAAAACAAACTGAACAACGACCAATTTGTTTTACTTCTTCAATTTGATCAAATTTGATTTTTAAAAATGTAATTCCATCTCTATTTTGATCATTAACAAAATCAACAACTTTACCCATTGCTCCATTTACTAAACCTTTTTCCACATCCAAATTATGCCGTAAAATTACCCGACAGTTTATACATACATAAAGATTCTTTTCTAAACCAGCAGTTTTAGATATAGATTTTCTAAAGAATCCAATTTTGTTTTCAATTTTTACGTCAAAATAATAGTGATTCCTTCATGCTCTATTTTATCAATAGCTTCTAATTTTATTATTTGTTCATTTTCTTGCTTCAAAAGTTGTTCATTGAATATAGAACACTTGCGCAGTGTTGGCATTAAGCAGATTATAGATTTATTTTCTGCAATTTTCATATATATTTTTTCAGGAACTATATTTTCATTTGGAAACAAGTTTGTAAGTAGTAGCTTGTTTGGCATGTTCTGTCAGTACTCCAATTCTTATATCTTGAAGAATAGTTCCATAATCAACATCATTTGCCTGTCGCATATTTTTAATGAGCTCTTTGTATTCAAAATATGACCAATTGTTAACGTTACCAAAACTTCCCAAAGACTTTCTGGTTTCTTCATGCACAAATGTTTCTAAACATTGGTTGTCCTTTTACGGGAGTAAGTTGCAGTAGATCTCCAAAACCTTTTACATGCTTTCCTCCAAATAAGATATCGTACTCTGTTTTAAGAATTTGCTGCATTCTTAAATGCACAAAAGCAAGCATTTAGTTTGAGACCATGTTTACCTCATCAATAATCAGAAGTTTAATTTTCTTTAGCACTCTTGAAACTTCATAGCAAGCTTCTCCAGATAGTTTATTAAATTCCAATTTATTTTCATGCTCTACATGTAGCATAAGTAAAGAATGTAATGTAATTCCTTTAATGTTGTGTGCTGTCAACCCAGTTGGAGCAGTTACAACACAAGACAAATGTGAGTTAGTTGTTTTCTGTCGATAACTGCTCAATATTTTAATTAAGAAACTTTTTCCTGTTCCAGCTTGACCACTGACATACATTCGGATAGGTTGAAATTATGTGCATGTGCATTCTTTCTTTTCATGAAGAAATCCATAGTCAATCTGTTGTCTCACTCAGTGATATATTTCTTTCTGTTCAACATTTAGTTGTTCTTCCAAGTTTCCTAAGTCCATAATATCTTCTTGAGCTTGATGCATTGCTGTTTCCACTTCATTCATTGCGATTGCCGCTTCATTTTCAAGAATTGGTTGTCCTAGTGGATCATGACTTAGTGGAGCAGAACTTTGACTGTCTTGAGAACTGTCTCTAGCAATCTCAGCTGCAATAGTAGCTTCTTGATCAATTTCATCGTTCAACATTTTGAGAAAAGAGTACATTCAATGGTATCTTTACAAGCATTGAAGGAATCTTCATAGCTCTGAAAATCTCCCAGTAATTCCAATTCTGTACGCCACGGTTTGAAGAGTTGCAAAAGTGCTAAATAGTAAAATTCCCTTTTATCAGAAGTATCACAACTCAGTTTTCTGTGATTAATCAAATTTACTTTCCTTTGTTTCACCAAACATCCTTCTGAAGCAATCAATGCATATTTTCCTTCATTTATGTTTTCTGTAGTATTCCGTTTAAAAGTGTAATATTGCAGCACTTCATAAAGACATATGTTCTCAAGATGATGACTTCTATTTGGATAATATGTGTCCAACATGTTTGTTTTGGCAGTATCTGTACCTTACGGTTCTTTTTCTGCTAAATATTCGATTTCTTATACAGATTTAAGTACACGATTTCGCGTTGCAGCAAGACCTAGACCCACCCAAATGATTCTTCTAGATTTTGAGTATAAACTTGCCGAAGATAACTGATCTGCGCATTCATACGCTCCAATTTCTCGATGAGATAACAACTTCAAACTGAAACTGTTCAATTTCTTACTAAGACTCTTCTCGTGAGAAATTTCTTCCCACATTTCTTTTAACTCCGTCTTTTCTGATTTTGTAATATAAGATGTCACATACCGGGCAACATCAATGGAATTATCCGCAACGTACTGAAAATCCATATTAGCATTCCACATTGAGAGAATAACTGGATTATAATCATTGATATCATTTGATTCTTCACTTCTTCTTAAATTGTATGTATTTTTGGGAGATTTTCTATTAATGGTATGTCTCACAGCTGACATAAAACTGTTTACTCTTCCTTTGGATATTACAGGACGTGGAAATCCAAAACGACATTTGGTATAAAACTTTTCCTTAGACTTGTACTTTCGTCGACAGTATTTTCCACATCGATTACTTTGGAACCGTAAGACTTGTTGCCTGAAGGTGTTTTCTTCCTTTCTTTTTGGTATGGCATATGTGGCATATTCTTCAATAAAAGACAAAACAGTGTCATCTGAATCAGTTCCGAATTTGGGTGCATCCTTGATCCATAACAGCATATGTATATGAGGAGCACCTCTAGCTTGATACTCCTTTCTCCCCAAAAAATCAACAACTTCTCCAAGAGGAGGATTCTTTTTATTGCAGATAGAAGACCTCATAGCTTCAAACCTATGATTGAAATATCTGCATACATTAACAGAATCCAAAGAGCACAATTCTCCAGGTGTCTTGTATTCAATATTTTGTATATTCAAATTTGCTTCTCGAAGAAATTCAAGTAAATTATCCCAATCGTATTCAGCACAGCTTAGGGTAACAAACCACGTAGGAGTTCCTAAGTTCCTTAGCATACATTTAAGTTCTCCATGACGACGGTACCAATACTCATTAGTACCACGCTGACATGCCATCAAATTAATCAGCTGAAATTCTAAATGATCTTCTCTCTGATATACTTTATCCATAAATTCCTTTGCAGAAACATTTTCAAGATGTACTCCTGTTTTTAATATGTGGTTAACTGCATATGAAAGTCCAGACAAGTCACTCTCAAACAAAAGATGAAATATATATGGGATACATTGTCGAAATCTTGGATCTTCTGCATACAATCTTGTTATCCGATATTCAGATGCAGGAATCTGTACTGATCGTGCGTCATATCGTCCACCTTTTGCAGTTGCGGCAAACAACGAGCTTTCAAACTTTTTTCCCATACACTCATGGGACTCCCCTTTGCTTTTTTCATTTGGAATAATTCAACAGTATTAACCATCACTTCTTTCAAATGAAGTGGATGTACACTATAATGCTCAAAGATTTCTTCACTCTTGGACATGTCCACTTTTTCAATTTGACCACTTGATGTTTCCGTATCATCTCCTAAAAGTATTTCTTCTTCTTCCACATACACTTTTTTGTAGTACTCATTGTTTTTTATAGATATAATGTTGCCTTTGCACTTTCCTAACATCCGCTAACTCTTGCCAGATATTCTTTCTCTTAGTAGGAACACCATTAACTAGAATAACTAGTGGTTCACTTTCTACATTCTCTACACCAATAGTTTCAATATTTTTCTTTAAATCTAGAGATAAATATACAACTCTTCCTTTTAATCCTCCCTGTAAATCTGTAGAAGGCAATTTACCTGTTTTAGGCTCCATACGAACAATAGCTTGAAATGGGTGCACACATTGAATCAGAATAGACTCATACCTATTTAAATCTATCAGTTCTAGAGGAATAGTTACCAACTCTAGATTGTTATGGACAGCTCTAGCAGGCATTTTATTCTCGTCTGATTTGTTATAACAATATTTATAAATACGCTGATCAGAAGAACCCAAATCAAAACAATTCTCTACCAACAAATAAGTTGCAAATTCCTTCCACTTATTATTTTCTCTTTCACTTTTTCAATACAGATCAACAGTTCTAGTCTGAATTTTATATATTGAGTTCGCCGGCAACAAATACAAGAATAATTTGGCCTTTCACCTGAAATCACCTTAAACTTTGTAATTTGTTCTTCAAAGATTTTTGTAGTACTATGTTGCACATTCTCTTCAACATTTTCTTCTATTAATGTGTCAGTTTCTGCACTCTCTTGTTCAGGACCAAAGTAGCAAAACTCAATTTCATCACAAACCTTCTTCACATCTGATACTGACCCACGCAAAAGAGCATTGTTCAACTCATTTAACATTAGTGCTGGACTTTTTGCATAATACAATCTTCTGACTAACTTCCGCATTTGAGAATGATGTACTGCTAACATCCTGAAATGATGAAAAACACTTTGACATACTTTCCTAGAAACACAAGCCAGAGAATGACCTTGCAAACCAGTATTTTTTCTCAATCTGCAAGGATCTAGTCCTTGCAACATTTTAATCTTTTGTTTAACACTTTTTTTTAACTATATTCTTGTAAGAAATTGCGTAAAATATCAATAGATTCCTGTCGTATACTAGAAATACTACTGCAATCTCAAGTATACACTGGGGCTTTAGGACGTCTCCATAGAACTTCATCAGCTATCACTTCTTCTACATTTCTGGGAACCATCTTCTCTTTCTCAATTGGACAACCATTTCTAACCTCATAAGCTAGACCACTGGTATCAACTACATGCAATAAATTATTGGTCTGAAAATAACCCTCTTCATTAAAGAAAGGCTCTGAACTTGAACTGTGTTTCTATTCACCCCAAAAAACATCACAAAAATTAGTTCTGTTAATTACTCTTTTCTCTTTACTCTTGGCCTTCATAAAATTAATTGATTTATCTAGTGATCGAATTCTGTTTAAAAATAAAATAATTAATTTCCTTTTTAATTCAAAAGCCTTCTCCAGAATATTTTCTATTTCCTTCTTCTTTTTATAAAATAGTGCTCTTTTTTTGTATTTTTTCACATTTTTCAACAAATTAAAGACAACTCTATTGTAAAACATCTTCTTTCTTGTTTCCTCATACTGACTCTGCCGCCTTTCACCACACATTGTGTCTTTTGAATGTAATTTCCTTTTATGTATGTTTCTTTTCTTATTATTCTTTTTTGTTGTTGAGGCATTTGTACTTTCTTCAAAGTGCACACTGTAGGCTTTGAAAGTTTTTTAATAAATTCTTTTGTTCTCTTACCGGAAGACTTATTCTTTTTCCCCACATGTTGTTGGCCATCCAATACTTGTTGTTGAATTTTCCTCAAATAATATTCCTTTTTCTGTTCTTTTCTGTTTTGTAAGCATGATGAGTTTATTTTAATGATGATAAACAATATCTGTAAAAAATAAATATATCTAAAATTATTTCAATAAATCTATAAAATATACTTTTCTATTACTAAACAAACACATTGTATATTAAAACCATTTAAACATTTCCTTTTGTAATCATAATTAATTTACTGAAGCACTCAGGTACTAATTAAATAATTATTACAAAAAATATGTTTTTACAAATGCATACACAGTAAATGAGTACCCAGAGTAGTACTTGCTTGTTCATAGCAAAGTATACCATTGCTTGCGTGAATGCTGACTCATTCTCCAAGAGCATAGACAGTGACTGGGTTCTCAAGCTGTTTCTAGTGGAGAGCCTAATAAGTGTATAAGTGCTTAAGTTTCAGTAAAGAAATTAGAAAGTAGGAGTACACACAGACTCACAGTGTCTTTAAAAAAACTATTTCCTGGACTTTTCCAAGACTGACTCAATAGTCTACAAGAGATTATGTGTCCGTATACATTATGCACATTTGACTGTACCACTGCTTGTCTGAAAGCCTAACTCATTCTTCTAACCCATACACAGTGACTGGGCTCTCAGACTGCTAGTAGTTGATAGCAAGATAAGTTGATAAGCTCTTATGTATCAGCAGAAAAATTAAATAAGCACATGCTTCTGTCGGGATGATTCTACGACTAGACACAGACTCACAGTGTGATTGCAGACAGGCAAAACTATTCCCTGGACTTTGGTAGGGGAGACTCAGTAGTTTGGAATGGGTTAGGGGACTGCATACATTGTGCTCATTTGACTGTTCCACTGCTTCTCTTAATGCCTGACTCATTCTCCAAGTTCATACACGGTGACAGAGTTCTCATAGTGCTAATACTTATCATCACGATAAGTTTATAAGCACTTATATGTCTGCAAAGAGATTAAATAAGCACATGCTTCTGTCAGGATGATACTGAGACTAGACACAGACTCACAGTGTGATTGCAGACAGGCAAGACCATTCCCTGGACTTTAGTAGAAGAGACTCAGTAGTCTGGAAAGGGTTAAGGAACTGCATACATTGTGCTCATTTCACTGTACCATAGCTTTTCTGAATGACTGACTCATTCTCCAAATGGATACACAGTGACTGAATTCTCATAGTGCTAATAGTTATCATCACGATAAGTTTATAAGCACTTATATGTCTGCAAAGAGATTAAATAAGCACATGCTTCTGTCAGGATGATTCTAAGACTGCACACAGACTCACAGTGTGATTCCAGACAGGCAAGACTATTCCCTGGACTTTAGTAGCAGAGACTCAGTAGTCTGGAAGGAGTTAGGTGACCGCATTCATTCTACACATTTGATTACAGCACTCCTTGTGTGAATGCCTGAATCATTCTGGAAATGCATAAGCAGTGACTGGGGTTCTAAAACTACTAAAACATGACAACAGGATAGGTTTTTAAGCAGTTATGTGTCAGCAAAAAGATGAAGTAACCACATGCTTCTGTCACAATGGTTGCACAAGTGGACAAAGACTCCCAGTGTGATTCTAGAGAAGCAAGACTATTCCCTGAACTTTAGCAGAAGAGACTCACTAGTCTGGAAGGGGTTAGGTGACCGCATTCATTCTGCACATTTCACTACAGCACTTCTTGTGTGAATGCCTGAATCATTCTCCGAATGCATAAGCAGTGACTGGGTTCTAATACTACTAAAAGTTGACAACAGGATAGGTTTTTAAGCAGTTATGTGTCAGCAAACAGATGAAATAACCACATGCTTCTGTCAGAATTGTTGCAGAAGTGGACTGTTAGAAATAGGTGTCTCTTGTTGGCAATGGATGGCCACTGTCCAAGTAGGGACCCTTCTTCCTAAGCCAGAGTAAGAGGGCTACACCCTTTGATAACCCCTGCTCAACCCTGTGGTAACATAGCACGAGCAGGTAGGCTTATCTCAGAGGCAGTGTGGGAAGCATTTATGACCATACACAGCAACACAGTGAAGAACACTACAAAGGGACACCACACAAGTAGTTATAAAAAATAAGAATCTTTATATATGGACTTAACACAAGACCAATAACGGTAAAAAGCCACAATACTATAAACTAGGATTACTCTTGAAATGCTGCAAAAATAGTTCAAAGTGGTGAACTTATAAGTTACCCCACACTCCTTCCACAGAGACTTCATATACTGGGAGATGAAGTTGGTCCCCCTGTCAGACACCACTGCTCTGGGGAACCCCACACGGGAAAAAATCCCCATCAGTGCACGTCCCACCACGGGGGCCGTCCTGAGCGGGATGGCTTCAGGGTACCGGGTGGCATGGTCCACCAAGACCAGGATGAACCTGTTACCCATGGCTGTCTTCATTTCCAGAGGCCCCACAATGTCAATGCCCACTCGCTCGAATGGGGTACTAACAACTGGAAAGGGCTGGAGTGGGGCCTTGATCTTCCCCCCACTCTTTCCACTTGCCTGGCAAGTCTCACATGTTCTGCAATGAGTGTCGGAGCTCCTGCGCATCTGGGGCCAATAAAAGTGGGTGGCAAGCCTCTCAAAGGTCTTGGTCTGCCCCAGATGTCCTGCTAATGGAATGTCATGAGCCAACCCCAGTAGGAAGGCTCTGAAACACTCGGGTACCACCAGCACATGGGCTGACCCCGGCTCAGCAGCCTTAGGCTCGCTATACAAGAGACTGTTCTTCCAATAAATCAGATGTGAACCAGACATGTCACCTGCTGCCTGGGCTGCAGCCTGTCACCGCATACCGTCAAGAGAAGGGCAAACTCTTTGCCGCTCACAAAACTCCTCCCTGGTGGGCCCCCCTTCCTGCTGTCAATGGGTCAGTTCAGGCAGGTCCCCCAGTTTGGTGATCTGCTCCCCGGAAGGCTCCAGGGCATCCCCCTCAGGGTCTGCTCCCTCCTGGGCCGTGGGAACCAAGAGGGCCGGCTTCCCATGCCCCCTGCCCCTTCTCTCTAAGGCAGGGATCTGGGCCATACTCTCAGGATCCAGGTCCTTCTCAACACCCTCCTTGGCTGCCATAGACCGAGTGGTAGCACACGCCCACTCAGATAGACCGAACATTTCTAAGTGAGATCTCCTCTCCACAGTAACCCACTGCCTGTACTTTTTAGTGTTATCAGGCAGTGTAGGCTTAGGGACCACCTCAAAGTCTCCTAATGAGACAAGGGTCAACTCTACGGGATCCCACCCACCCTGGGCACCCATCTCCTCCCCTCCCAGGGCTACACTAGCAAGCTGGCGGGGTGGTGCACGGGGTGGTGCAGGAGCATCCCTTTGAGGACACTGGGAATCAAAGTATCTGTGGCCCACTTGACCCCACTTATAACAAGTAAGAGTCCCCCTCTGAACAGGCCTACCTGTCGGGGGCATTGGCTTCTTCTCTTGGGGAGGCTGGGACACCACTGCCTGGTTCCCTTGGGAATTACTTTTGGGCCCTCTCTGGAACTCCCTCGGTTTACCACTGTCCCCCTCACTTCTCTGCTGGGGACCCTGCCCACCTTTGGCGAAGTCTCCCACTGGACCCTTGCGGACCCGGGTGCTCACCCAGTGGTCCGCCTCCTCAGCAAGCTTCCTAGGTTAGTCAGCTTGCAATCAATCAGGTGCTGGCGTAGCTCAGAAAACCAGTTACCAGATAAATGTTCCCATGCAATCAAATCATAAAGTTGCTCAAAAGTTTCTACTTTGCTACCTTTTACCCAGCGTTCCATTGCTCTGCAAAAGAAAGACACATATTCAACCCAAGTGTTACCCTCTAGCATTTTGCCGGTCCTAAACCTCTGCCTATACACCTCAGGGGTCAAACCAAAGTGGGTCATCAAAGCTTCCTTCATGTGGGCATAAACCATCCTACTTTCTGGGGGCAGGTCCAACAAGGTATCCCTCCCCTCACTCACAAAGCGTCCCCAAAACCCCGCTCCCCAATCCTTCTCAGGGACCCGATGGGACAACATGGCTAATTCGTAGGTTGTAAACCATTGCCCAATATCTTCACTTTTGTGGAAACCTCCTTGGGTATATATACACTCTACTCTCAGTATGCACTACTGGTATGCTGCCACCAGAGGGGGAGATCTCTACACTCTTTGCTTTAATCTCCAACTCCCTCAATATTCTCTCATGCTTATATTGCGGGGAGGGCTGCTGTCAGGTGGTGTGCGAGGGTAAAAGCTGCAGGGAAAGTGTGGCCGCCACCTTGGGGGGAGTGCTGGTGGGCGGGATAGTTGTTGGTACCGGAGCATTTAAATGAAGGCACAGCTGCGACCGCACAGCGGGCGCGCCGCCGGCGTGCCGAAGCCACGCCTAAGGCAAGCCCGTTTGCGCCCGTCCGCACCCGCCAGTCGCCAGAACCCCTGACCATCTTCCGGCTGATTTCATCAGGTATTCACACGAGGAGTTCCTGTCTTTGAAAACTAAATTCCCTTCGGTACGTTGGGCTCCTCAGGATAGCTCCTTCAAATGTAAGTTCTGCTTAATTCATCTGCCACGGGTGGACTTGGTTCCCCGTCTCTCAGATTTTATGGAGCTTAAGTTCCTTAGTCTGAATTGTCTGTCGCTTATGAAACACCATGCTGAGGTGTTTGATCTGCTAGTGGATGAGTCTCCGGATGCTCTATTTTTAACCGAGACATGGCTTACGCAAGACTCGGTGGCTGAGCCCTGGTTGGCTCTCCCTCAGAGCTATGTTTTGAAGACGGTTAATAGAGGTGGTGGGAGATGGGGCGGTATCGCAGTGATTGTTAAGGATGTCTACACCTGTAGCCTTAGTAAGGAGAATATTGCGGACTGTGAAAGCGCATTGTTCAAAATTATGCTGAACCACAACTTCACTATGTCCGGGCTCCTTATCTATTGGCCACCTGGCCCTGCTAATAGCTTCAGGGAAGACTTCCTGAGCAAAGTTGCCTTATACGCAAGTAGGATGGCCAATTTTTACCATTTTAGGGGATCTTAATCTCCATCTTGAGAATTATGGGAAAGTCGAGATTTCTAGTTTTTGGCTGACCTGGAGGCCTTCCAGTTGGTGCAATGTGTCCTTGAGGGTACGCATGTGGCAGGTCACTTATTGGACCCTATATTCTCTAATTTAAGTCCTCTAAAAGTTTCTCCGCTGGTCCCGCAGGCGTGGACAGACCATTTTTTAGTCTCATTCTCACTGCAACTGCAGGGAAAAGCCGACCCGATTCGCCCTGCCCCAGTTCTTAAACGTCCTTGGCATAAATTGGACTTGGGCCTTTTCTCCGTCTGCCTGTCTAGTCATAGGCCTCAGTTACCTCTAGACATGGAACTAGCGAACTCGCGATTCCACTAATGGTTGTCACTAGGTTTGGATACTTGCATTCCAGCTAGATTGGGAGGGAAGAGTCGAGGGCCATCCAATCCCTGGTTTAATAATTCATTAACTACAGCTAAAAAGGGATGCAAGCAGCTTGAACGTGTTTGGAGACGCTCAAATGACACGGCAGCAAAAAGGGAATATCGGGCGGCCATTAAGCAGTATCACAGGCTTATTTGGAGAACACGAGCGGAGTATGTGGCTAGTAAAATTCTGTCCAGCACTAATCCTGCCAAGACAATCTTCTCCCTGCTCAAGGGTTTGAAAAGCACGGGTGTATCTGCGGCTTCCTCAGTTTCTTTGAATCATCAGTGTAATGAGTTGGCTCATTAATTTGTGAACAAAGTTGAGAGGATCTATCTCAACCTGCCTGCTAGGGCCCTGCTCGCTGAGGTGGAGGCACCTGGGGCCATGGGTTTTACGGTGGGAAACAGCTTGTCATTCTTTCCTCCCCTGTCACCTATGGAATTTGAGGCTCTTTGTTTGAAGATCAAGTCGGGCTCACCGGCCGATCCTTTGACTCCTGCCCTTTTTCGCCAGTTTCACTCTTTGATCGTTCCTTGGGATATTGACCTGGATAACCTGTCCCTGTCATCAGCATCTGTACCCGGGGTATGGAAACATGCTAAAGTCACCCCGTTGCTTAAAAAATCTTCCTTAGATCCTGCGGAATCAGGCAATTATCGTCCGATTTCCCAGCTGCCTTTTTTGGCGAAGTTGGTGGAATCGCACGTGAATTCTATCCTTTCCAAGTTCATCGAACAGAACGCCATTCTGGATCCATCTCAGCACAGCTTCCAAGTTCGTCATAGTACTGAGTCCGCTTTGCTGGCAGTGACGGAAACTATTAGGGGTAGTTTGGATTTTGGCAAATCAGCGGCCCTGGTCCTTTTGGACCTAAGTGCCGCGTTTGATACCGTCTCCCACGCGACCTCGTTAAAACGCAGGAAAGTGGTATCAGGGATGTGGACCTGGACTGGTTTCAATCTTTCTTGGAGGGGAGGTCCTTTCAAGTGTCTGTGCCACCATTCCACTCACAGGAGTTTGCTCTGCATCAGGGGGTGCCGCAGTGCTCAGTGTTGAGCCCTTTACTGTTTAACATCTATGTTCGTCCCCTGGCTGCAGTAGCAAAAGGCAGGGGGTTGTCACTGGTGTCGTATGCCGATGACACCCAATTGGTGATCACTTTCTCTAAGAATTGGGGTGCCAATTTGGTTAAGTTTAAAGAGCACCTCTTAGCGGTTGCAGACTGCATGGCGGCAAACTGCTTGCAGGTGAATGCTAGCAAGTCTGAGATCTCACTGTTTGGAAAGGATCGTGAGTTGTGTTCTGGGCAGTGCTGACCGGAGTGTTTGAAACCAGCCCCCTTACCCAAGGAGGTTATGAAGAACTTGGGGGTATGGCTCGACCATGGCCCGACCTTTGACTTTCAATCAATAGCAGTGGCAAGGATTTGGGCTTTTGTGTGGTTTAAAACCGTTGCTGGGCTTCTTTCCTCCCAAGGTGCGACAAATCTTCGTTCAGGGATCAATTTTGTCCAGAATGGACTATGGGAATGCCCTCTACTTGGGTGCTAATAAGGCCAGTATTAAGCGCCTGCAGAGGGTTCAGAACGCAGCAGCTCGTTTACTGGTAGCACTTCCAAAGTCCTGCTCAGTTGCTCACATACTCCCTAAGCTGCATTGGCTGCCTGTTGAAAAGCGCATTCAGTTTAAGGCGCTTTGCGTGTCGCTTAAGATTCTGACCCTTCAGCCCCCTTTGGGGCTGTCTAATCTGCTTGAGTTCTACGTGCCACGGTGCCCTTTGAGATCGGCTGACCAAGCATTGGTCCGCATTCCTCGTGTTTTGAAAGCCAGAGCTGGCGGTCGATCCTTTCGTAGTCTGGTGGCGAAACTCTGGAATTAGCTTCCTGCCTCCATCAGAGCAATCCAGTATCATCTGGCTTTCCGTAAAGCCATAAAAACTTGGCTTTTCCCCGGCCTCCTTGGTTAATACTGCAGTCTCTCTGCTAGGTTCAGGTCTTTGGTCTTTGGCAGCGCTGGGACGCCCCGTTGCTGGGGCAGCCATGCGCAATACAAATTTGACTAATACTAATAATAAAAATAATAATCATGCTCTAGTTTCATTTTCATAATCTCAAATTCTAACTTCTTGTTCTCTAGGTCCCTCTGATCATCCATTTTGAGCTTAGCCATCTCCATATTATGCCGACTATCTCTCTCCCTGTCCTCCATCTCTTCTGGAGACAGGCCCCTTGAGGACACACTAGTGCCCGGGCTGGAAACTGCTTTATCTCCCACCAAATTTACCACTTCCTCCTACTGCTCTCCTGAATTCTGTCCCCCCTCCACAGTCTCTTCCATATTCCTAGGGGCATCCCTGGCTTCTAGCCAGGCCTTCATCGCCTTGTAATACTCTTCCCTTCTAGTGAGACCTGTGATAGGGACTGTGAAGCGTTTGCAGAAATATTTGAGCTGCTTGGAAGTGTAGGTTTCTAATTTCTCTTCTTCCCAGGAGATATCCTCAGAGGCATTGGGTCTGGG
Organism: Triturus cristatus; assembly: GCF_964204655.1. NCBI lineage: Eukaryota > Metazoa > Chordata > Amphibia > Caudata > Salamandridae > Triturus > Triturus cristatus. The sequence continues at coordinate 17,789,484 of NC_140581.1, forward strand.
CTTGCCCATTGTAGCAATAACTGGCAATAATAATCAAAAATAGAATAAAAAAACCTCAAAAACGTATGTGGTTGCGTTATGGTCTGCACACGCTAGTAGTGTACACTATAATTACTGAATGCGATCACAAATGCAAGTCCAGATGCTCCAATGTTAGAAATGGGGGTTTCTAGTTGGCAATGGCTGTCCACTGTCCAAGTAGGGACACTTCTTCCTAAGTCAGAGTAAGAGGGCTACACCCTTTGATAACCCCTGCTCAACCCTGTGGTAACATAGCACGAGCAGCTAGGCTTATCTCAGAGGCAGTGTTTGAAGCATTTATGACCATACACAGTAACACAGTGAAGAACACTACAAATGGACACCACACAAGTAGTTATAAAAAATAAGTATCTTTATATATAGACTTAACACAAGACCAATAATGGTAAAAAGCCACAATACTGTAAACTAGGATTACTCTTGAAATGCTGCAAAAATAGTTTAAAGTGTGCAAAGAGGAGTTCAGTTCAAGCAGTGGTCTCTACGACCCTTTTACTTACAAAGTACCTGGATTTCGCAGCAAAACCAACAAAATGTTGCAAAGGAGCTGTAGCGATGATTTTCTGCACGCGAGGCCGGCGATGCAATGAATCCTTGCCGCGAGAGAGGAGACGATGCGCCGATCTGCTATGCATGTGGTGACAAGGCGACAAACTTCTGCATGCTAGGCCGTTGATGCGATGACTCCTTGCCGCGAGGGAGGAGACGAGGCGACGATTCTGTTGCATGTGCGATCGGGTTGCGATGCGAAGAAATGGCACTCCGTGAGGGAGCGAAGATCCTGATGAGATGCGATGAAAATGGCAGATGCCCGGCGTCCGCGCTGCAATGTCGTGATGCGATGATCTCGATGCGATGATCTGTGGGGTTAGCGAGCACTTGGCAGTCCGCAAACGTGCAATGCAACAATCTTTAGTTTTAGCGAGCACTTGGCAGCCCGCAAACGTGCGATGCGATGATCTTTGGTTGCGAGCACTCAGCGGCAGCAGCGCGATGATTTTCCAGTGCGCTTTCAGCTGCGGCGGCTCGCAAACGTGCATTAGCGACGATTTCAGCACTCTCTTCTCTGTAGTAGAATTAGAGGCCCTGGAACTCACAGGAGCCTCACCTGCAGATAGAAATCCTCGCTGGGAGAAAACAGGAGGCTGGTAGTGAAGTCTGATGTGCCTGAGACTTCAACTGGAGGCTAGCTCTCTCCTAGCCCTTGGGTGATTTCTTTAGCAAGATTACTAAAAGTTCTCTCAAAGTCCTTTTCCCTCTTCTTCCAAGTCCAATAGTAACTACTGCAGGCCAATCCGAGAAACAGCACACAAGCACAAGGATAGTCAACCTCCTGCAGATTCCTTCAGTTACAGAGACAAAGGTTCTTCTTGTTGTCCAGGAGCAACACAAATTGTAGGGGTTTCAGCACAGATATTTATACCCCAAAAGTCTTTGTTCTCAAAAGCTACAAGTCACTGAACCCAGTCAGAACCAGTTCTGCCCAGTCCTGGAGCACTTCGTTTACCAGGCTGCATCCTTCCTTTCACAAAGAGGACTCTGCCATCAGACGCACAGTTGGAGGTGGAGCCAGCATTCACCTTGCCAGGCACAGCCCTATTCAGGTCAAGTAGCTACCCCTCCCCATACTCCAGGTGCAGATCTCTCTATTCAACCCAGGTTTGACTCAGCCTGCCCTGTCTCCAAAACCAGACAGCCAATACACATAACAGCAGAGCACACTGGAAGGATTAGGCAAGAAAATACCTATTTTCTAAAAGTGGTATTTTCAAACACAGAATATAAAAATAAACTTCGCTAAAAGATGTATTTTAATATTCTGAGCTCAGGCATACTAAATTCGTTTTTCTGCCATGTTCCTTGGGTAAGTTAGGACTATAGAATGTAATAGTCAAACTGCCCATTCTGGCCTATGGAGAACAGGTAGCCTTACAGTAGTGAAAAACGAAATTGGGTGTAATTCACTACCAGGACATGCTACACACACCAACGCATGTCCTACCTTACACATACAATGCACCCTACCATAGGGGTGACCTACATGATGCCAAGGGAAGGTTCAGGGGTAGGGAAGGCGGTGACCTTCACAGCCAAGATGGCAGTTCTGGACTGCACACAGACTCTGCAGTGGCAGGTCTGAGACACACTTTACAAGCTGCTTCTGTGGGTGGCGCAAACCAGCGCTGCAGGCCCACCAGCAGCATTTGGTTTACCAGCCCTGGGCACACACAGGCCACGCTACTAGGGACTAACAGGCAAACCAAATAAGCCAATCATGGATATACCAATTCACATGTCATATTTACACAGGGAGCATTTGCGCTGAGGCACTGAATGGCAGTGGCACAGCGCCCACAGCATCTAATACCAGCAAAAACAGAGGAGACAACAGCGAAAAATGGAAGGGAGAACTACGCCAATGGTGCCAGGTCTAACATGGACACAGACTCACAGTGTGATTCTAGACAAGCAAGACTATTCCCTGGACTTTAGCAGAAGAGACTCACTAGTCTGGAAGGGGTTTGATGACCACATATATTCTACACATTTCACTACAGCACTGCATATCTGAATGCCTGAATCATTCTGCAAATGCATAAGCAGTGACTGGGTTCTAATACTACTAAAAGTTTAAAACAGGATAGGTTTTTAAGCAGTGATGTGTCACCAAAAAGATGAAGTAACCACATGCTTCTGTCAGAATGGTTGTACAAGTGGACACAGACTCACAGTGTGATTCCAGACAAGCAAGACTAATCCCTGGACTTTAGCAGGAGAGACTCAGTAGTCTAATGTAGTCTAATTAAAAACAAAGGCACCACATACAACACCTCACAAATTAATAACTCACCTTTCAAATTGATTTGTAGGTTATGAAGTATCTGAATCACACACCAGATTTTCCTATGCACACAATGTCTGTAGTGCACTGTTCTTAGCAAAACCAAAAAATGGCAAACTTTCCCTCTCATTCTGCACACATACACATGTAAATATCAAATCACATTGCTTCCCACATTAATTCAAAAGCTAACACACATTTCTATTGGTTATACATTTCAACCCTTTCCAATTGACATAACTTTCAACCCTACCCCCATTCTTCTTAATGCCTGTTACCATAGTAACAGTTCATGGAACACTCAACTGAACACACAGGTCACAAGTTCAGCACACAATGTTGCAAATTCAAACAGCAAGTGTGCTTGACTTTTCAAAATATCAGCTTATCCTATCTAATGTTCCTTTCAAACAGGTTTTACTAACCAATAAGAAACATGCCTTTTAAACACAGTAACATGCACCCTATTTTTCAGTCTATAATGTTCTCAGTCAATCATTTCTTTTTTTTTCTAAACTGCATCTTGTCCACCATTTTAGAAAAGTATTTTTTCACAAACTGCCTATTACACCTACACACATCTTTTGAGTACATCCAGACTTCCCTTCAAGATGCTTAGAGTGTGGATTGTGGGATACAGCTATATTTTCTGGAGCAAAAGGTATGCTGAAAGCAGTGGTATTGACAAAGATTTAGCTTTGAAAAAATTTAGACATTACATGGATTGGACAGAGAGGAAAAAAGTGGCACCAATTAATGCCATTAGTTAAATCCTTTTTGCATCTCCAACACCCTGACCTCATAATTGTGCACTGTGGTGGCAATGACCTAGGCACTTTGACTGGGGTAGGTCTGGAAATGCTTATGAAGGACAATTTTGCAGAATTGATGTTACTTTTCCCCCAAATTGCCTTTGTCTATTCTAACATATGTCAAAGATGGAACTGGTCCAATCAATTTTGTCTACAGATTGAGCAAGCTAAAAAAAACATGTCAATAAAGCTGTTTCTGCTGATCTCAGAGATTATAGGATGGGGTCCATTTACAACAACAATCTGCGTTTTAATATGGATGGCATCTTTAGGAGAGATGGTGTACATTTTACAGTCTTTCTCAACAACTTTAGACTCTGCATAGGTACTAACTTGTAGGTAACAAATTTTCCCAATAAACACAAAGGCTTTTTAGAGTCACCCAAGATGTAAACATATAAGCTTGATGTATGTTTAAAAAAGATTTTTTCCTTTTGTTTGGAGTCACGCACCCTACTTGTTCCAGAGTTACGCACCCAACGTGTTCACACCAGAGAGCCGCGCTGGGAGTCACGAACCCAACGCATTCACACCAGGGTGTCGCACTGGGAGTCGCGCACCCAACATGTTCACACCAGAGGGCTGCTCTGGGTGTTGTGCACCCAACGCGTTCACACAGGGGCCGCGCTGAGCACCGCACTGGAGACACGACTCCAAAATGTTCCATTTTGTTTTTTTACCTCCTATCACTAATTTATATTCTCCCCGGGGACCCCATCCCCCGGGGTCGATACATAATGGTGGAGACCGTGGGGGGAGCCCCAATGCCTCCACGCTCCCGCCGGCTCCCCACGTCCTTCTGGAGCTGGCATTGCTTCTCCACATGAGGAGCTGCTAACATGCAGCTCCCCGTGTGGAAAAGCAATGTGGTTTGAATTTTGGAAGAGAGAGCAGGTTTCCTGCTCTCTCTTCCAAAATCCAAACCATGTTTGCGGCTCCAGCCCTGTCATAGCAAACAGTAGTGTCTCGGGGTAGGAACCCCGAGACACTGCAGGAGCCGGCCCTGGGTGGTGGCAGTCCCCAAGGCCATCATTGGCTCCAGGAGGGGGGCCACGTGGCCCCCCTCCCACTTAATGCAAAGCTCCGGGGGGGTGGTGGTCCCCGGGGCTTGGGGTTCCGTAACGGACCCCCTATTTTGAATATTTAGTGCCCCGGGGAGGTGGCGGTCCCGGGGGCCTGTTGGGGGGCACGAGCCCCCCACACTGGGGCTGCGGGGGGGGGCAGTGTGCCCCTGCAATAATAATTGATTTTAGCCTCGGGTGGTGGCTTTAACTTTAAACTATCAAGCGCCGGGGGTGGCGGTCCCTGGTGCTGCAGGGGTCCGTGTGCTGCCTGCAAATATTCATGCTTTGGCCCGGGGGGTTGTGGTCCCTGGGGCAGTGTGGGGGGATTGGGGCCCCCACACTGTTTTTTCACATGCCCCCAGGTCATGGCCCACCCGGGGGTTTAATTAAACAAAGTGCGGGAGCCCACGCTTTGTGTTTTTCATTTTCGCGGCTAAATCCGCATCACGGCGTTTAAAAAAAAAAAAGCTTTTTTTAGCCCTAAAAGTCCTTGTAGAACACCCTAAGCAGACCTACGGGGTCAGGATGATTCAACCCTGCCCCCTCTCCTTGTTTTCCGCCTTCATTTTACTGCCATCTTGTGCCTCGCTTCTACCGAGGCACAAAATGGCTGTCAACAGTTCCTGGTTTAGAGTGTTCACAGCCAATTAGAATGCAGGTTGTGATCGGCAGGATGTGCGGATCATACTCGGCGCGGTGCACGGATCCTAATCTGTAGGGTGCGCGGATCCTCCGCGACTATAGATATCCACACTTTTTTTATTTTCAATTTTCTCAGCAACTACTGAACGAATTTACACCATTTAACAAAAAGGGATCTTTCTGAACCAAGGGCTACCTTTTTGCCAAATATGTGTAATTCCGTTCAGCAGTTCGGGCTGTAGCCGTGTCTAAAGTTTCCTATAGAAAATTGCATGGGGAAAACATGTTTTGGGCCCCCCTTTTTTCTCAGCCCCTGTTTGCTGAATCAGTCAGTCAGTCAGTCAGTCAGTCATAAGCTTTTATTCGATATGCAAGATATCTTATAAGCATAATAAAATACAATCATTACAGTATACAAAAAGAAACATTGCTACAAGAAGCCAGTATGAAGATTCATTAAAAAGATAAAAGGACATGGAATGCCCGTTTCTAAATTAACTAAAAAGGAATTAAACAGCTACTGACAATCTCTTACAACGAATAAGCCAAAACTGCTTTAAAAATGTTGCTGTTCCACACACTATGGGGGGGGAAGTGTCCGTGGTTAGGATACGCAAGGCTACTCGGTGGCTACGTGTGCCCATATTTCGACAAAGAGGTTTCAACCAAAAACTCCTAGGCCTTGCATAATCCGGACATTCAAATAGGACATGCGCAATGGACTCAACCTTACTGCCCTTTAGTATACATTGGAAGTACTATTCACCAGGTGAAAAAAAGAATCTTGGAACACACGAGGGCCATTATAAATGAGGACAAGCAATATCCCATTGCTAGACATTTTAAAGAAACACATGGAAAAAACATTAATGTCCTACAATTCTGTGCCCTGGATAGAATTCCAAAATCAGAAAGGGGAGGTGACAGAGTGAGAGAGCTACGTAAACTGCAGTCCAAAATGATTATTAAATATGATACCGTACAACCATCAGGTTTAAACAAAGATGAAGAGATGTCGGTTCATTTGGGTTAAATAATATTAACGTGCTGTACATTTGACACTCTAATCAAAAGACATTACAGATGTAAATATGAAGCCATAAGTTTGTTTTTTAATTGTATGTATTAGTATAGTGATTGCAAAAATTTGTTTATGTTTTGTAGGAGACCAAACTGTCAGCATACCATTAAGAAGATCTACTTTCAGAGGCATTATGAAACTATGATTTGGTTCGCGCAAAGTGAGACAATTAATTATAAAAGCGACTGATGAATTTGGGCCCACTGGGGCAGTATTCGAAAAAACTTATGAGAGAGCCCACTAGGGCGTAAATCAAATCGCAAAATGCAGCACACAGCGAGATTGGTTAATTGCGCGGTGTTAGATAAAATTGTTGGTTTGTAGTAGTATGCTCACTTGAGCTGGACTTATCACTACAATTGTTTTGAAATTACCTTGCACCAATATGTGCAATTATGTTTATGTTGCTCTTACCAGATATTGTAATCAGTGACAATTACATAATGTTTGAAACAGTAACTTGTGACGATTTGACCATTATAAAATGGATGCCAAATTTGAAGGTCTTTACTATTGAGTTGGGGCAGGTAGTCCTACTTTTATGTTTATGTTTTGTTCAAACACTATATGTAGCACTTTTCACAAACTGCTGATTACCCGTGACCAAGGTGCAGTGGCACCGAAACGCGTCGGGTGTTTGTTTGCTATTTCTGAATAAATAATCACGCTAAAGGAACTGGGCTCAAGAACGCTTTTTTCATCGTGGAAAGGCTTTGTGGAGAATATATATAGATATATAGATATATATGTAAAAATTCCACAGGCAGAATCTCACCGCAAGCATTCCCGAGCCCCACCGATCTGCAGTTTTGAAGGTATTTATTCAGGCAGAAAAATAACGCATTTCAACCAGGGCCGTATTTAGTGTTAAACACGACGCAACATTTAATAAATGTATAGAAAAACCTGTAGCTCCATGGGTCAATTTAAGTCAAAACAAAAAACAGAGAATCATATAATTATGGTTAAAAAATTCATATCAGTTTAACCAATGAAACAATTGTATGTCACAAATTACGTTCATTCTGTATAATATAACATAGATTAAAGCAGGAATAATTAATCATCACTTGGATCTGACAATATACAAGTTCATGTTCAGGTTTTTCGAAATAAGATTATAATGTTAATATAAGAATAACTGCATTTCTACACAAGGTGAAACAGTCCCATCATATTCTTGGACCATATAATTGTTTACATACATTTTCTTTATAAGTCAAAGCATAATGGTTTATTAAAAACCATAATCTCCTCAGTTCACAACATACATATAAGGGACTACTGCTAAAGTACCCCTTGAGTTGAGTCCTAGCTGAAAACAATGCACTTGCAGAGTATCAATGGAGCTATACAGTAAATACAGAAGCTATTGCTCTAGTAGCTGTGTGGATACCTGTAGTGCTCTTATTTATCAATGACATCATGACATGTTCACAGCAGACTATGGTGGCTAAGGAGCGTTGATTGTTACCTGGAACATCTCTCCACTCCAATGCAAATAAACGTTACATTGATCAGTGTAATTAATTCAAATATACTTGTCATATAGTTCCTGCGAAAAGGTAAAAAAGAGAGAAAGTTAATAACTTGTATCTAACGTAAATACACACAGATATATTGCACATTGTTCTCGGTGTGACTGTACAATTCTGGGATTAGTGACAAAACGGGTGGCAAGATTAGAATCAACCGCCAGAAAAAAACGACCACGGTCGAACAATGCCACGAAAGACCGCGGGAAGCGGGCAGTGCAGGTGAAAATCCATCCGCGGCGGTCAGATTTGCGGCGGAAAAACACAAAACCGCTGCACAGCCAGCGGATTGACTGCACGTCCAATTTGGATACCACTGAGGAGAAAGCGGAATGATCCGCTGTTTTTGATCTCCGCAATCGCAAACAGCAATGAATGAGAGAGCCGGCGGAAGGGCTGTTGTAAACCCACCACTGCGTCTACTCTGGAACAATTATGGCAGTTGGAAAAAAAAACACACAACAAGCCCACCAAGTGTACACCACAAACTAACTCAGCCCCCAAAACACCTAACACACCTCAATGACACATCCCCATGGCAACTAAAAAAATACAAATTCCAGGACAACCCACACAACACACCTGACAGCAATACTCCATTTTTGCACACCCACATAGCTGAGTATAAAACCAGCCGCTTCCCTGACCAGAATCCTTTGCAAGACTCTACCCCTGAAGGAACCAACTGTACAGCACAACGGAGAGGCAAACCACCACACATCTCACCAGCACAACAACACACACACCACTTATATCACCACCACCACTCACACCTGCACCTTTAACACATTTGCACATCACACACCATGGCACAGAAGAAAATGCCCAAATTCACTGACAGTGAGTTGTCAGTCATGGTAGATGAGGTAATCAGAGGAGAACCACAAGTGTTTGGTAACCTGGTCCAACAGATACCATTAGCCACCAGCACACAAATGTGAGCAAGGATAGTCAGCATGGTCAATGCAGTAGGGACCACCCCGCGCTCCAAGAAGGAGATAGTGGACAACAAGAACCATCAGCTGGCTCAGATGACTGGCGGTGGCCCTCCCATTCCACCAACAACATTCACTGCATGGGAGGAGAAGGTGCTTGCCATACTGTATCTAGAGAGTCTCACAGGAATACCCGGGGAGTGGAGGCTGATAAGTACAAACAAATGTCTACCATCACACTGCTATGTACCGTCTTGCAAAACTTCAACGTTACACCTCCTAGGCCCTATTCCATTCATGTGCACCACACACTCCCCAACACGTCTCAAAGATCCAACATTCACTCCCTCTGATTCAACCCAAAGGTAGCTAGCAACATTACCATGGGGGCATGTGTACAGGCAGCTAGCACTACAACTCCCAGCAGGCCCCCTGTCCCACAGCTCAACAAGATGGAGCACTCCACCCCACCCGGAAGCATCTGGCAGCCATTACATCTTCCTCATCAAATTAACAGGTAGGTAGCCTTCTTAACAGGGAGGGGCGTTTGCTCACATCAAACTTACAGGTAGGTAGCCATCTTAACAGGGAGGGGTGTTTGTGGGTGTGGGCTAGCACTCCAACTCCCACCAGGCCCCCTTGTCCCACAGCTCAGCAAGATAGAGCACCCCACCCAGAAGCATGTGGCAGCCATTGTTTTTCACCAACCAAACAAACAGGTTGGTAGCCATCTTCAGGGGGGTTTGTGGTGAGGAAGCCTCTACTACAACTCCCACCAGGCCCCCTGTCACAAAGCTGGGCAAGATGGAGCACTCTACCACACACCCAGAAAGGTGTGTCAGAAATTCCCCCAAATGTGCCACAGAATAGGTAAGTAGACTGTGCATGCACCCCGCCATTTCTATCAAAAAGCATGGAGCCATATGACCACACTTGCCCTCACGTCCCACCAAACTTTGCATAGATCCAATAGCCACTTCCAGTGTGCAGACAGCTAAGCGTATGTAACTGTCACCAAAACCAAAGTGTGACTCACCAAATCACATGTTGAAGAAATTCAGGGCACAATCATGCACAGCACTGAATGCTATCTGTAAGTGCCATGGGGGTAGTACATCAAGGCCCATATGAAAACAAAACAAGCATGGTCAGTAGTAAAAAGAAAGCAAAGAGCACATGATATGACTAAGGTATGCATGAGATTACAATGGCTAGTTCATGCTCAGATGTCAGTAATGTCTTCCATGCAGAGTAAACAACAAAGATGCTTCACATAAAGTTGTTGTGCTTCTAGTCGTTAGCTGATGACATGTCCTTGTAATCACACAATCTGTACGTGGCGCATGGTATCTATTGACATGTCACATCATGGATAAGTAATGTATGTACCTCCACATCATGTCATGATGATCAGTACTATGCAGCCATACAAAGTGATGTCAATGTAAACTGTGTGGTGTATAACATGTAACGGACAAACATCTAACACCAAGCATGTGGGGTGCACTTCAATGACAATTTCCCCACTGTTCCACAGGTGAACAAGAACTCACAGCTGCAGATGAGAACACCAACCTGCAGACCCAGTCTCCCCCCCCCGGAACATGGACTCTCTGATGCAGGCTCCCTAGCGGAGCCAGAAGCCGGCCCATCAGGACTGCCAGGGCGCCACAGGTCTCAGGCCCCCACTGCCCCCACCACCACCACCTCAGCAATAACAACTGCGCTGACCCCTGTTGTAACAACTTGTGCGGCCTCTGCGACCACCATCACTACCACCAGTGCTGCCTGCAACACTGTCCCTGCCTCAAAGAATGCCCACACCACCCCACAATCTGAGGAGGGCAGGGACAGTACGCAGGTGCGTCGAGTGATCAGGCACAGGTCCGGGACAGCAGGGCAGGTGGTAGGGCAACTGGGTGGCAAAACCAACCGGACACTGGGACCGAAGCCCTGGCCAACATCGCCAGAGTCCTTGGGGCATATGAACAAACCCAGGGACACACGGGCCAGGCTCTGGAAGAATCACGTGAGCTCTGCCTGCCACTGAGTTCCATAGGCACACACATGGGCTAAATCGTAGACTTCTTGGGCCAGCTTGTGGTGTCCTTCAATACAGGCATGGGTCCCAAAGTGCAGCTCAACCTCCCTCAAGTGGCTCACAGGATGACAGTCCCACCACCTCCCCTGTGGCCACAGAGAGGGGTGAGTCCTCAGACACCGCTGAACCCGCAACAGAGGCCCCCCCTGCCAAACACTCATGGGCCCCTTCCAAGGAAAACCAATGGAGGATCACGTGGCAAAGCACCAGCCAAATGCCAGTCAAGGAGCTAGCCATGAAGGCACATCCCTTCACCTTGCCATTGACTTTGTTAACTGTCCTTACCCACCCTGCCATGTTGATGCATCAATGTGGTGACTACTCTATTGTCTCATCTACCATCACTGACAACTCATTGATTCACTTTTTACATTTTTGTAAATATTCACCTCCCTGTCACATATACCAATTGTAAACAAACACTCTTTACACACCTATGCTTTCTTGTCAGCTCCATGTTTATCACAGGATGTACAATGTTGACTCTAATTACAATGTACCAGGAACACTGATTGCTTTGAAGCATTGAGCGGCTGAACGAACCTAGGAAAACACAGGAGAACACCATTCACTTGTCAGGTGATGGCATCACAACCATTACACAACACTTGTTATCAAAGTACTCAAATTTGCACACATTACAATGAGCAACAGTGCCAACATAGACATCCTGTCGCTGTGCATAACTACCCTGTCCCAGAAACATTAGCAGCCAGCACAGTGCCAACAACAGGCAGCAGTCACAAAGCTCCCCTAGGCCTTTTCACCAACAACAAAATCAGCAGACAATGGCACCGTAGTACGTTTTCACTCACCTTCAAGGGAAGTAGTGGTTGATGAGCTGTTGACACAGGTCGACACCTTCCTCCTCTCCACTATCCTCGTCAATGGACATGTGTGGGTTTGCAGGCGGGGGCCTCGGCTGCTCATCATCACCCAGGATCAGGGGGATCTCTTTGCACAAGGCCATGTGGTGGAGCATGCAGCATGCAACTACGATCTGACGCACCTTTTGGGGAGAGTACATCAGTGCACCTCTGGACTTGTCCAGGCAGCAAAATTGTGATTTAAGTAGACCAAAAGTACGCTCCACCACACAACGTGTCCTCCCATGGGCATCATTGTAGCGGACTTCACCCAGGGTCCTGGGATTCCTCAGTGGGCTCAGCAACCAAGGCCGGTTGGGATATGCAGAGTCACCTAGGTGTGAGATACACAGAACAATTTTGTAACATAACTGTGGCAGAGGACAGCATGTCACACGTATAGCACGCTACTTGACTCTGCGTACTCACCCACAATCCATGCACGCTCTGGATGCAGATTTGCCTTCAGCTGTGGTGCTGTGGTACGATGCTGTTACGCAGGATGTAGAAGTCATGGGCTGATCCAGGATTTTTGGCACAGACATGTGCGATTATCATATCCATCTGGAATACCACTTGCACATTAATGGAATGGAAATGCTTTCTGTTCCTGTAAATGTGCTCACGTGCCTGTGGTGGAACCAGGCCAACATGTGTGCAGTCAATGGCACCAACAACATTAGGGATGTGGGCAAGGTCATAAAAATCACCCTTCACAGCCGCCAATTCATGCCTCCTGGGGAAATGGATGTCGCTGTCCTTGTAGGTCATCATAGCGGACAGGAAATCACATAGAACCATGCTGAACATTTGTTGAGACATCCCACTGCGCTGGAAATGGTGTACTGGAATAAGTCAGTTGCAAAGAAATGCAGGGCTGCCATCACCTTACATGTTGGTGTCAAAGCAGTCGGATAGGTTCTGCGAGGCCTCAGATGGGGCTCCAACTGACCACATAGGGCTTGAAGGTTAGGTCGATCCAAACGGAATTTACGTATGATGTCCTCATCCTCCATGTCCGCAAACAATGTGAATGGACGATGCACATTTGGTTGCCTCGTAGGTGAGATGAAAGGGGACACATGTCAATTCAATTCTTCTATGAGATGTGTCCAACATCTTACGTTTTGACTTACACAGCGCCAACAATTATTGGTATCAAACCTCAGCTTACAGCACAACTTACATGTAGGGCCACCTTGAGCTAAACTAGTCGTACACTTGTCCAGTATTCACACAGTGAGTACCCCCAAAACAGATTCAGGCTATGTGAATGCGAAAAGGTACATTTCAACATCTTGCGTAACCACCCCGGAGAGTAGTTGAAACAGCACATGTGTGAACAACACTGCTGGCTTCTACGTAGCTGCTGTACCTGCCACACCTTCTTGCGTAAGTCAAATAGGGCACACATTAACAACACAATAAGCACAGTGTGTGCATGAAGATCAAGTATGTACATGAGCAAAGCAATGTACACAGTAAAATAGGCACATTATGTAGTCAGACCTTCATCACTGTGTGTTTCTTAGCCATATCACACATTGACATGTGTACATATTGGATAGTCTATCACAGCACAGATCTGTGTACATGCACAACAATATCGTAAATGACATGTGAGGGAGTGCATGGAAATGCAGGTAATCCTGTGCACTGACATGGCATGTGTAGTCATCAGTACCTGTACCTACGTCTCTGTCTCTTGCAGCACCTACTGAGGGCACAGACGGACAGGGGACAGACACCTGTGATGAGGCATCTTGCACGACTGCTACACACGATCTCACTGACACTAATGTGACCAACGCCTCAGAGAGGGACAGGAGTGTCCTTGAAGAATCACGCCCAGAAACACCAACCTCAATGTCATCTGATGCCAGTGTTGACTCCTCGATGTTGGCGGGAACAGGGAGTGGGAAATCTGCCTCTTCTTCCACCACACATCGTCTAGTGCCCACCCTCCCGGCTACTACCACAAGTGCTGTAAGTGCCCTGAGAAGGGTAGAGTGTCCTTCCCCCCAGGCATGGCTGCCACTGCCCCTGTCTCCCCTGCTGCCCTCAGTGTTGAACCTGTGGACCTTTTGCGCCAGCTGTGTGTGGGTCAGACAACTCTCCTGAATGCCTTCCAAGATGATGACAGGAAGTTGGCACAGGTAGTTGCCTTCATGGAGGGGCTTCATTCTGATGTGCGTGGGCTAAACAGAACTGTCCAGTCTTTGTCCTCCACAGTGAAGGCAGCCATTCAGCTGTCACAGGCCCAGAGTCCAGCTCCAGTCCCTTTGGCAGCCCCCTGCCACTGGCAACATCTGACGAGAGTGACCACACACCACAGCCACCAGGCTCCAGGTACTCCACACGCAGCACACAACAGCAGCACCCCAAGCAGCACAGAGTGCAGACACCATCCCCCAAACAAACAAACATCACACAGGAGCACAAAGGCAGAAGCCCTTCAAATGCAACTCAGGGGCATCAAAACAAGAAGCAGGACTCAGGCCCACATGCCTCAAAATCAGCCCCATCCAAGGACACTCGAGTCCCAAAAGCGGATCCCAAAGACAGACAAACAGTTGCCGTGCCTGCTGTGAAACTTGTACCTGCAAAGACTCAGCAGAAAAAGCACTCTAAGGCAGATTCACCCACAACCTCAACTTCCACCCACACCCCTGTGAAGCTGGGACAGGAGGGCACATTGGGGGTTCACCTGGTCAACAGGGGATGGAGGGGAAAAGGCAAGGCCAGGCCAAGCGTACCGCCAGATCCAAAAGATCCCCAGAGGGAGGGCCACCACCTGCAACTGATGCACCTTTGGTGGGGAGTGTGCCTGTTGTGCACGCACTACTTCCTACTCCGCCCAAGATGGTTCTGGGCTATCGAATCCCCAAGAAGTGGAGAGGAAGCCCTCCACATTCACCCTCAAACACTGTGTCTCACAGCAGCATGTCTCCACCTCCCCGTGCCACCACGACACCCGGTCCAAGAATCCCTCCGGCTAACAAAGCCACTGATGCATCTATCTCAGCTGGTCCTCTCTCTCCCAGGTCCAGTCCTCCAACTGGCCCCGGCAATCAGACACCTCCCAGTTCGTCTGACAGCCAAATCTGAGGCAAAGTCCCCCTCCCAAACCTATCAATCCCACAGCGGTACCTGGACTGCCCATTGTTATCTTCCTAGCTGTGTTGCTTAGCATGGCAGTGTGTGGTGTCACCCATTCCCTGTGCAGGTTCTCATGCACACGTGTACCTCCTTTGAACTATGGACTGGCCACTGGCCTTGCTGGTTGTAACTTTGGGTGCCCATTCCCTATGCAGGTTCTCATGCACACATATACCTCCTTTGAACTATGGACTGTCCACTGGCCTTGCTCTTGTCTACTTTTGAGGCCTATCTGTGTATTTTGTAATAAAGACAGTTACTCCTGTTGTCTACTTTGTCAATGTCCTTGCTAAATAAAACGTTTTCTGTTGTGTATGGTTTCATGTGACACATGCTCTGTATGCCACTTTAACAAAGCCAATTGCATGTTTCACTTTTTCAGGGTTTGCCAGAGGTGACAGGCACTTTGGTTCTTCTTGACTCTGAGGCTTGGGGGTGCAGTGACGGTTGTTTGTGATGATCTACTCTTATCCTAATCATTCTATGGTCAGATTTGCTAAATTGTACACATGTCATGTTAATATGCAAGACCAGAACAGGGTTGAATTCTGTCTACAGGATAACTTGTGTGGTGGCCAGGGTCCATCAGATCTGTGTAATCATACTTGATGTGTGAACAGCAGTGTTGATGTGTGGTCATCTTGTGATGGCCTGTCTTCCTTGTCACATGGGTACATTTGTATGTCTGTACTTGAGTGGTCATGAAATGTGAAGGGGTGACTTGGTCAGTAGTGTTGATGTGTGTGTGCACCTGAAATGACACTGCACACATGCATGATCCAGGAAATGAGTGCCTGTTTGCTTGAATTGTCAGCTATGTGCTTCTGATTGTGGGCACATGTAGGAGTTGTGCAGTGTGTTGGTGTGTCCTTGCACTCCTGGGGGACACCTACTTGTTGTTGCTGCCAGTTTTGAGTATGAAGTGTGTGACTGCCAAGTCTGTGTTGTGTTTTGTTGATCAGCCATGCATCTTGTTACAGTTTGTGCTCACTGTGCAGACCTGCTCAGCCACACTGACATTTTTTCATGCATTGCTGTCACTTGAACCATCTTTGGCTCCAGAATGGGATGTGGGATGTCATACAATCCCCTCTCTGTGCTTCTGATGCATACACATTGTGAGTGACTCCTCTTTGTGTTTGTGTACAGTACACTACTCACCTGTCCACTATAGCCGTACACACCACTTCAATTTCATGTCTCACACCCCTTGGCTTACCAGTGTGTGAGTCTCCCAACCACTTCATTTGTTACACTATGCTTTGTGGTGCTGATCAGTGCACAGGACCAATTTGCTACTTAGGACAGTTTCCCACTTGGTTATGTGTTATTTTCTTGTACTGATTTGCAGTCATGGTTGCTCATGTGCAGTGCAAATGTTTGTGCAGCACAGTCCACTGGTCATGTTGTTTGCATGTTGTTTGCACTTTGGTGTCCCTAAGTTGTGCATCTGTGGCTGATGGCTGAGCTGTGTGTGTGTGCTGAGGTACAGCTACCCTTCCTGAAATGTTCTCTGTGTGCTGTGATGATTTGTGTAGTGTGAGTACATTGTGTGGCACTCAGATGTGTGTGCTACTGATTTGGTTGGTGTGCACACACTGCTTGTTGTGCATGCAGTGTTGTCAGTGTATGTTGCTTTGTAATTGCTTGTTGTGCATCCCCCTGATGTCCAGCTGAGTTTGCAATGTAGTGGATTGTTCTGTGCATCTGTTGTGTTTTTGTTGTGGATGTATGCAGTGTTTGGCCTGTGTTGGCTCTTTCAACTGACAGATGCTCTGTGTGTGTGATGTTCTATTTGGATGACATTGTGTGTGGGTAGTTTGTGCATTGTGATATATTGTGATGTATGTTGAAAGTGTATTGAGCATTACTTGTGTATCTGTCACATGCAGCAAGGTGGATTCTTGTTCCTAATCTAGTTTTGGGTGCACATTGGTGGTTTGTCCTCCTATTTTTGACCAGTCACTTGTCAGGATTGTGCATGTGCATGCTTGTGGTACACTATGACACCATGTTGACTTGATGGGTGGTGTGGTGTCCCATTCATCTCAGTTAGAGTTCATGATTCATTTTTGATGATGCAATTCTTGTTTGTGTTGGGGTATGGTTTTGCTGTATTGGCCCTGAGTGGCAATGTTGTGTACTTCTGTTTTGTCTGGGTTCCCATTGCCTTTCCACTGTTTGGCTGGCCATGCGTGGGCTTGTTGGAATTCTGTGTATGTTGTTTGTGAGCTTTGTGTTTGGCTATTGGTTTTGTGTCAGCATTGGTTCAGGCATCCATGAGTGTGAGTGTGATGTTTTTGGATGCACCCCAGGGAGTGTGATTGGTTGTCAGTGAACTCACAGGACATAATTTGTATGCGTCTGTGTGTTTAACAGTGGTGTTGAGTGTTTCAGGTGTGAGGTGAGTGGAGGAGGGGTATGTGTGAAGGTCCTACTTGTGTTTGACAGTCATGGAGTGTGACATTGAGCCATGTCTGTAGTGCTGATGACATACACTTGTCAAGTAAGTTGACACAGATGTGTGGCTTGTCACTGTTTGACTTCGGACACTTCCTATCATCCCTGTGCCTATGCATTCCTTGCCTTGCTGTCTCCCTGAGTTGTTGCACATAGGTCACTTTGGTTTGATTTCACTCACTGTGCAATCCATGTCTGATTTGATGGGATAAGGGTGGTGTGATATGTTCCTTCTCTTGCATGTGATGTACACATGCAATGTGGTTTGCTCCATGGTTTTTCAGCAGTGTCTACTTCACTTTTGGCTGGCCCATTCATTATCCTCCTTTGCTGCTGACCTATGGTATGAGTATGTGGCACAGTGTCAGTGTGGGGTGTTTGTGGTTGACTTGACAGGCAGTGTGAACTGGTCATTGGATGTTCATATGCAGCGTGAGTCTACATTTTGGGATTATACTCAGTTTGCTTCACATGAGTGGAAGGTAGGTGTGAGGAAGTAGGTTATCTAGTCCCTGAGCTTCTGTGAAGATGTTCCTCTTCATACCCACCTTCCAAAACAGGCTCCCTTGTTCTTTGGTGTGTGACGGGCAGGGTCTGGGTACACCTGGCAGATGACTTGTGCGGGGGGCACAGGAGGAGCACGCAGCATGTTCCCAAATTGGTGTGGCAGGCATAGTGTGTGCAGGGTGGAGGTGAGGCCCTGTGAATCTTTGTGGACTGACGATGCCTGGCGTCAGCCCTGCCTAGTACATTGTTTGCAGGTTTTCCAGCATCTTCACCGCTGTGGTGACTTGACTGGGAGATTGCAGTGATTTCGCAGTTGATGTGTGGCCCAGAAGCGGAGGGGTGATTTTCTGATAGGTAGGACATGTGTGGGTACACTGGAGGATATGTTCCTGTCCCCACCAGAGTGTCTGATGTGGACAGGAACAGTATAACAGCCCAGGAGTTGTGTGTTGTGGTTGTGTGCAGGGTTGTGTTATTTGGTACCTATGGTATTTTCCACGATGCTGCATTATTTGCTGGTAGTGGATAAGGTACAGCACCGGAAAGGCTTGAAGAGCTGGATCCATTGCGGTCTGGACTGGGTGGAGGGGACCGGGAGTCTGGTTTTGTGCTATGCTGTCGTGCTTCCGCCATCTCGGGTGGGTGGTTTCTCTGCTGCGGTGTGATGGGCTGTTTGGGGCATCATGATTTGTACGGTGGACGGGACATCATTCCGCACAGCGGTAGGTCTCTATTGGCTTACTCCGCTGCGGTGCCCGGTGCAAATGTCTGGCATTTTGACGTCGCTCTGCGGCGGACAGAAAAGGGGCAATGTTTGCCCATTGTAATATGGCGGCCATGAAGAACGCTGCTGGTAATTTTCCACCACTGCCAGCACTGCGGTTGTGCCTCCGCCCGCCATCCTAATGAGCCTCTTAGTACCAGCTTGCAGAATAAAACCTGATTCTAGCCTACGTAAGGAAGAGAGGCGACTGCCACCTCTTCGATGTTTGGGTACTGTATCCAAAACAAAGAATTAGGTTTTGGTCCAGTCCCCTTCGTGAATCTCATTATGTTTAAATCTTTTATTGGCATTTCAAAATACACAGTAGCAAAAACCGCAACCAAAGGAAAGAATAGCACCCTATTCAGTCTCAGGTTGATGTTTAAGTCTCTCAGTTCTGTATTGCACACTGAGACAGGCGTACTGTGGTAAATAATTTAATTACCGGAACTTAATTTGATGCGGAAAATCTATAACAATAGCTCAGTAAAATAAGAGGCAGAATCCGTGGTATTAGAGGTTCGGAACGGGCTTTATTCCAGAATCAATTTAAATTGATGCTCCATGTTCCATCACCACGAAGGTTCAGGAAGTGAAGACGTTACTTTATTGACAGGTAAGCATTTTTATACAATAGGCATTACAGTGAAACAAATGCAGGAGGCGTAACAATGGATAGTAAAGATAAAACATACATGCGTAGCAAAAGTGGGTGTAACTGGGCGTAACTAAAGAACGTCATCAGGTATGATGTCATAATAGGGTGGTTCCATGAAAGAATTTCGCAATGTCAGCAGAAATACTTGGCAGAAATGCGCGCGCAGCAGCATGACGTGTGATTGACGTGCAACTAGGGGGTGAAGGGGACTTGACATTTAGCTTTACATGTGGCGACAGAAGTCTGGAGGGTCAAGTCAACCTAATCCCAAATCATATCTAACAACCTATGTCTAAAGAACTATGTTATCCAAAAGAGAGGTCTCTTGGAGTAGAATCTTATTCTATACTGACTATACTGACTGTTAGTGCGTGTACAAGCGTCTAAGTGTCTACACTAGATGCGAGGGCAGGAATCTTCCATAGTAACAGGGCTATGAATTACTTGCATAATGACAGAGAAGCCGGGCCTTTTGCTCGGTAGCTGGAAGAATGTTTACTTAAACTACTAGACAGGAATGCATTGGGTAGGGAGCGGAGCAGATAATTTCGAAGGTGAAATACAGTTTTTGGCAGGCAACAGGCTGATGTCAGGCACCGTTAGCTGCGCAGAGAATGAGGACAAAGTTCATGGATACAGATGCGAGCTCGGACTGGAGCTTTCAGAGGCAGAAGGCAGGAAAAGCTTGATGGCAGAATCAGGGCCTACTTGCCTGGACTGTAAAATGTCATAAGTGAACCATATAAAGCCGGTGGCCTTTCGTACTTAGGAATGGAATATCCGGCCCATTCATGGCGGATCTGAAAGAGGACATGTTGGCGGTGGACGCACATGTGTTTGCGTCTTCATAACTGGAACTGGAGGGAACATACATGTACTTGTGATTTATACATGAAACCGTTGGGGTCCAAGATAGGGGACATAACTGACCAGAAAAATCCATATTTCCACATTCCCTCCTTGTCCCCTACTTGCCCGTCAAGAGATATCAATCTTCATCAATCCATCGATCTGTTCATATAGCATCATTTGTTCTTCTTTCTTCTTCCGTGATGAATGAAATCTTGGTGGTGGAATACACGATGTGGCACACAGACCACAGATCGCTGGTCCACATTGTAGACATAGACAGCAACTGAATAATATGAGGAAGCCAATACCTAGGAAGGATAGGACCTTCCATCCAAAGGTGGATAATACACTCCAAAACCAACCGGACCAAGTCCAGGTGCCTGGATTCTGGTGTATCTGGCTTACAATCTTATGAAGGCGAGTTATGGCTTTATATACAGATGGCGAATTTTCTGGTATGAAAATGCAACAACTTGATCCGATGACCCTACAAGCTCCGCCCCTATCGGCCAAGATGACGTCAAGGACAAGACGATTTTGAAGCACAACAATCCGCATAGCAGACTGCTCTTCTGTTAAATTGCCTAAGGCGGAAATAGTTTCGTTCACTACTGCTTCAAGGGTTCTGGTTAATCTACGTATCAGCTTACTATTGGTAACTGTACCTATATAGGGAAAGAGACCTTTATTGAAATCTGTGTATTTTTCCCATGCTGTCTCAGTGTAATCGACTATTGGGAGATCCCTCCTTTCTCTATTGTGTACTAAATGAGTATTTCTGTGATAATCAGGAGGAGCTAGGAAAACAGGTGGCAAAAGGAATCCGATGTAGCAGGTACCATCCCAATCTAGTGGCAAACGTATGTATGCGGTCTGACCACATATGAAGTAGGAATGGCGGGAAGCTCTAAATGTAGACTTGCCTTGATCACTAAATTCTATTACAGTGGTGCATCTACTATGGCCCATATGTATGGAACCATTCTTTCTTATACATAATTCACCTTTTACTGGAAATACTGACATGGCGGGTAAAATTGGAGTAGCTTCGGATTCGACATTCAGGATCATGAGATTGAGTGTAAAATTACCTAATCCATATACTTCATTTTCTAGATCAGTTCCTGTTCTTTTGGGAAGTCCCTCCTTGTTAGGGTGACAGACTTTCAGTAAACCTAAGTTCAGATTTCCCCATACCCAGTTATTCTGGTAAACTGCAGAATTCGAATCTAGGGAATTAATCAAACTAAACCATGCTCCACAGGAGCCGTTGTGTGTGAACGGGTATGGAAAGAGAGGTAGAATTCCTTTATAGTTCTGATAGGGAGGGAGTCGACCACATATCCAACAATTTGTAGCATTGCTAACCTGATGGGAATGATGTAACATACTAATAAAAGTGTTATTGCGCAGCGCAAATCTATAAGACAATTCATGCGGAGGTAATTCACTAAAAGAATGTTCAGCAGTAACATTGTAAACATGTCTAGAAATAGGATAATATGTGTGCAACAATATACTTGCAGTAATTATTAAAAGACTTAAGAAAAACAAAATTAATAACGTCACTGTGCAATGACTACGCAGTGATTTACAGTACGCATGTCGTTTCAACTTTATCCTTCTAATTCTTTCTCTATACAGGTCTAAGGGGTACATGTCAGAGACAAATTCGACCGCTTCACCTTGGAGAGGACTTAAACAACCAAATTGCCTGACTGGTTAGACCTAAGTTTTTGTTTATATAGTTCGTGGTTATTCAGTTCAACCAAAGGAAGTTTAGAGTCAATCGGGGAAGACACGCAAGGTGTGTCGTTTACGTCTGACGGTAGTCCATGAAATTTCTTGATATGACTTGAATGTATCCAGCCTTTTCGTCCTTCGATCTTTACGGCTGTCCTCGTCGTTAACAACACGAGTTGAGGCGACCTCCACCTAGGATCCAGTTGAGATTTCCGATCAAAGTTCCTCACTAGAACTAAATCTCCTGGAATTACGTCATGGGGTTTCACCTCGGTGTTGTCAGGAAAGGCTGCAGCTACCTGTGAACGACAAGATTGTAGTGCAGACATCAAGGAAGCCAAGTAATCTGTCAGCATATTACAGTCAATATCAGTTATTTTGCGAGGTATAGGCGTCCCCCACATATTTGGTGGTCTACCGAAGATCACCTCATAAGGGGATAGCCCTGTTCGAGAGTGTGCTACCATTCTCATGTAAAAGAGTGCAACGGGTAAGGCTACTACCCAGTCGACACCTTTCTCTCTGCATATTTTGGACAATCTAATTTTCAGGGTCTGGTTATGTCTTTCCACGAGACCTGCTGCCTCGGGGTGTCGGACACAGTGAAATTTCCACTGATAGCCTAACAAAAGTGAAACGTGTTTCATTAATTCGGATGAGAACGGCTGGCCGTTATCTGAGTAGACAACACGTGGTAAACCGTACCGTGGGAAGAATTCTCGAACTAACTGTTTGGCAGTAGTCGGGGCAGTGTAATCTGAAACCGGGTATGCCTCTGTCCAACGGGAAAGAGCACAGACAACTACGAGAACATATTTGAATCCTCGACATCGTTCCATCTGGATATAATCCATCTGGAGGACTTCAAAAGGGTGATCAGGAGGCTGAAATCCACCCTGTTCTACGGGAATGCTTTTACCTGGGTTAAACTGACAACAGATCATACAGGTACGAACTTTTTGTTTAGCTGCTGCTCGTAAATGTTTGTTGAACCAAATGTGTTGAATGCTGTCTAGCATAGCTTTTTCTCCTAGATGTGCTGGACTATGTACAGTGTTAATTATAACTTGGACCATTGAATCAGGAAGGAACTACACAGATTTTTCCTTCGTCATCCATCCTTGATCCGTTTGGATCCCTCCTAATTCAGTCCATTTCTTTATTTCGTCTGGTGTAGCATGTGTCTGTATGTCGATTACGTCAAGAGCGGGATCCTTAACCGTCATGCAATATGTTGGTGTCGGGACTATTGTCTTTGTCATGTCGGATGTTTGAGTTTGAGCAGTCTGTTTAGCTGTTCTGTCAGCTAGATCATTGCCTTGAGAAATGATATCAGTAACTTTCGTATGAGCTTTACATTTCATAATTGATATTGCAGTGGGTAGATGTATTGCATCTAATAAGGCATGAATAAGGGGTCCGTGCTGAATGTGGGCACCGTGAGAAGTTAAATAACCTCTCTCTCGCCACAGCACGCCGAAGTCATGTACAACTCTGAATGATTAACGTGAATCAGTGTATATGTTGACTTTTTTATTTGTGGCTTGAATACAGGCTTGTGTCAGAGCGATGAGCTCTGCTGCTTGAGCGGACAAGGTATTTATGCAATTTGTTTCAATGATTTCAGTGTCTGTTGTGACTGCGTAAGCGGCCACTAGCTCTCCTGTACCTGTTCTCATACATGAACCATCTACATACAATGTCAGGTCTGGGTCTAACAATGGGACGTCTGTCAAATCTTGTCTGGGTTTCGTCGTGATAGTGATAACTTCAATACAATCATGTGCAAGTGGGTCTGTTCCATTTATAGGTAACAATGTGGCAGGATTCAATGTACTACAACGTCTGATTTCTATATGTGGCTGAAACAATGTTAATTCGTAACCAGTAAGTCGTGCTATAGTCAAGTGTTGTGTTTGTGTGCGGTTCAAGAGAACCTCTACTGCATGTGGTACTTGTACTGTTAATGGATGTCCTAATACTATGGCATCGCTTTGTCTGATTGCTAAAGCTGTTGCTGCCACTGATTTCAGGCACGCAGGCAAAGCTTGAGCTACGGGATCTAATGTACTAGAAAAATAAGCACATGGTTTGTGTGATCCTGCTTGTTCCTGTGTGAGTACTGATAAAGCAGTACCTTCGCGTTCTGTAACGAAGAGTGTAAACTGTTTATTGTAACATGGTGTTGCTAAAACAGGTGCTTGGCATAAGGCTTTCTTTAGGCTTTCAAAAGCTTGTGTATGTTCCTGAGTCCAAGGGAGAACAGTCGATGTGGCTGCCTCCTGTGTTGTCAATTGAATGAGTGGTTTTGCTAGAAATGCATACTGAGGGATCCACTGCCTACAATATGAAGTGAGGCCTATGAAAGCCCGCACCTCCTTTTGTGTCTTGGGTATCGGCATATTTGCAATTAACTGGATGCGATCTGGGGTAAGCTGCCTTCCCTCCTTGGACAGCGAGTGACCAAGGTAAACAACTCGCTGGACACAGAATTGCAGCTTAGAAGGGGCCACCTTGTGCCCCTTTTCGGCCAAAAATTGTAAAACCGTCAGTGAGGCTTTTTCACATTCAGGTTCGCTTCTAGCGGTGATCAGCAGATCATCGACATATTGAAGCAGGGCAGTGTTGACTGGCATGTGGATACTGTCGAGTTCTCGTTTCAGTGCTTGGCTATATATGCTGGGGCTTTCTGTAAATCCTTGAGGTGCGCGTGTGAATTTAAAGCTTCGTCCATTTAAACTAAATCCGAACAAGTATTGGCTTTCCGGATCTATTGGGACGCTGAAAAAGGCATTCTTGAGATTAATTACAGTAAAGAATGTTGCTTCGGAATCAATGGCTGTCAGTAATGAAGAAATGTCTGGGACTACGGGGTATTGTGGTACTATGCATTTATTTAATTCGCGCAGATCAATAACCAATCGATATACTGGCGGAGCTGTTGGATCGGTTCGTTTAAGAATCGGAATTATCGGTGAATTACATACATTGGAGTCAGTTTCCACAACCACTCCTTGGGTAATTGGCTCGTCAATGATTTGTAGTAAAGCCACTACAGCATCTGGGGGTAACTTGTATTGTCGCATTCGTGGAAGTACCACTCCTGCCTTTAGTGTGACTCGATATGGTGTAATGTTCATGCAACCAACATCTGTAGGGCCTTGTGCCCATAAATGTGTCGGTAAAGTCTGTAGTCGGTGATCCATGTCTCGGGACACGTAGTGCCCTTTGAAATCACGTAAAAATAATCTTACTCCTTCTGGAGAACAACATATTATAGCTCCTAGAGCTTTCAAAGTTTTTATGCCTAACAAGTTTTCTGGACATGATTTAGTAAGTAATAAATCTGTAGTTCGTGTCAAGGGACCAATCGTAAGTGGAAGAGGCTGTGTTACTTCGTTAATGATAGGTTTTCCTGAAAAGCCAAGGGAAATATTCTGTGTGCCTGAGAGGGGTGCCCCTGGAACTTCACTACGTTTTATTGTTGTTCTGCTTGCCCCTGTATCAAGTAAGAATTTTCTATCTTGACCTAACAGTTCACTGTGTACATAAGGTCCTTCTTGATCTACAGGGACCTCAATAAGGGGTAAGCCAACTTCCCTCTCTAGGCTGTTTCATGAGTATCGTTGATAATCAGGATAGTCATACTGTGCGGTCTGATACATCTGTCGGGTCGTTGTTTGTGTGGCAGCAATAGGCTGCGGTGGTGGAGCTGGCATAGACTGTTGCGGAGCTGGCATGGACTGTGCATGCTGCGGAGTTCCTTGTTGATTCTGATCCTGTCTAAGTGGTCTTGGTCTTTCTTTTGCGTTACCTATGGCGATATTATGTTTTAAAACGGGACAATCGTGTACATAATGACCTGGCTGTTTACAATAGTTGCACGTCCCTTTAACAGGACCTGTTGAAACACTGGACTGTGTTATACCCTTCTTATGACCGTCAGCTGGAACTGTCTGGGAAACTAGCATTTTCATTTTCGTGTCTTTCATGCATCTATGTTCATGTTCTTGTTCTTCTCTAATTCTATTGTGATGGTACTGTAGCATTTGTAACATTTGTGACGGAGTGTTACCTTGCCAGGTACTCTCGAACTTCAATACTCTATTCTTAACTTGAGGCAAGGCATTTTCAACTAACTTTGTCACAAACAGATGTGGATACGACTCGCTACTTGCTTTTATTCCACTATTTATACCAAAACATTTTTCAAATCGGGAATAGAAATCACTAGTGTCTTCATCTGGTTTTTGTTTACAGGCTGAGATTGCACCCCAGTCTTCCTTTTTCGTAGTTAATAAACGTGGCAATACCTGTACTAATAGACCTGGTAGTGCTTTGATCTTGTCCCCGAGCCCTGAACCTGGACCTCGAGCTTTTTCTTCGTTTTCTAATGCTGTCCAATCTATCTTCTGGTCTCCCACCTCCCAATCCTTTTCCTTGAGTTTTTCGTAAATGCCCGCTGGCATTAATACCTTCAATATTGTCATAATGTCGGGGTAGGTATATTCTCCCATGAGTAACATATCTTTAATTTCACGGTGGAAACCCGCTGGGTCTTTGTCATGACTGGGTACCACTTTCTTCATTTCTAATAGTTCTATTTTGGATATGGGTGTGTATACAAACACACGTTTAAACTCATTGTCATCACCTTTTATCGGGTGCACTTCGCGTAAGGGATTCTGTCTATCCATGTAATACGTCGTTCTTTCCTTGATAGGCAGTGAGACATGTTCAGGACATACAAAAAGGATGTACTGCTTTCTGGATTCTAGTATTTCTCTAATTAACTTAGTACCGGAACCTCTCCATTTATTCGTGAGTAATTCAGTCAATATATCAGGTAAGGGGCCAGGATCGGAGTGTTGGCTTTTATATAATATAAGGAGTTGTTGAATCATATAGATACCAGCTAAACGCTGTTCATCTGGGGCGAGGTTCAAAAACGTATGTGCTAGTGTATCATCACCATATTTTCCAGGACTATCAACCCAGTGAACGGCTGACCTGGCTAATTCTTGTTCGTCCATAGAATCGAGTATATGATAACCCCTTCGTTCTCGGAGTAATTTGTCAGCGGCTTGGAATGAATGTTCGGGGGACCTTATATTTATTATAGGAGTTTGGAATTTTCTGTTATTATCTGGACGTATCGGACATATCGGATCAGTAAAGCATCTAGTATTATTGCAAGATCTTCCTCTACCTACATAGGCCATTGTTTCTAACTGTCCTGTGGGCAGTTCTAATTCTTCCTCGTCCTCGATTTGTTCTGGTTCGTCTACTGCTAATCTTTCCCCGTGTATTCGTTCTATTTCTTTGCGGATCTTTCGGCTCATAGCTACTATGCATGATCGTTTATCATGTCTCCCCTCTGATATATTCTTACCCCATGTGGTAAGAATCTGCATTTCTTCCGGATTTACCCCCGGTTGATCTTGATTTCTGATTACACAGTTTATGAGGAAACGTAACAGTTCCCCCTGGATTTCCACTTTTTGGTACTCCATGGCTCTGTTAATACTCTCAGGGTCTCGCCCTGACTGAACAAAGTGATATATATTTTCTAAATGTGTAGTCATTCCTGGTAGCTTCCCTAAGTATATTGCAGCTCGTCGGATACGTAATGATGCCAGCATCATTTCGTCCCCTTTTCCGGGCACAGGGTCATATCTACAATCTATTAGAAGTTCCTTGAGCGTGTTCGGAGTTACTAGTTTGGGCGTACGTTTGTGGGCTAATTCTTGAAAGGAAAGTTTATTTGTTCTGGGTGGCGTAGAAAAAATGCTTGATGTACCTCCGGTAGCACCACCTGGGGTGCTGGATGTGAAAGGATTCGTTGAAAGTGATATAGCAACCATAGGTGTGGATGCGGATGTAGAAACAGATGTGCTTGCCGGAACTTGTGTCGGGGTTTGCTGTTGCAGAGGTACAGACGAAGGAGGGTCTTGGCGTTGAGCCCCCTCGGCAGACGGTCTATGTGGCACAGCATTTGCATACTCGGGAGCTGCGTCGTCTAAATAAGAGGAAAGAAAAACATCTTCTGCGGTTCTGGGATGCCCTTTGGGATGTACTTTTATCGGAAACAATGGGGGTGGCAAGTCTTTTGGTATTTCCAGAGTAGCCTTAGGTAATCCTTCGGCCAGAAGAGGATACATACCATTCACAAGGGCATTTCTTTGTCTGTCTGTTTGTTCTGACTTTACTCGAGTACCTTCTTCAATTAATACACTTTCTCGAACTTTATTTGAATTCTCCTTACTTTTCTCTTCCTGTCTGAGCGCTTTTTCTGTGCGTCTATATGATTCTTTACGCCATAATTCAATGGCATCTTTCTGTGACTGTCTAGCTTTCTTTTTCCACAATTCTTCTTCTACTTTCATAATGCAATCTGCATCCCAGGTCCCAGCTGCGGGCCACCTCTGACTTTCTGGTAATTCCTTGGTGTAGTCTACCCATAGATCAAGAAATAATATGGCGTCTAGGCCATGTTTATGATACATGAAGTACCCTGGAGTGTCCCTAGGAGGAATGGGAACAGCTTCTTCGAGTACCCCTTTTCTGGTTTTGATCTGTCTTAATTTCGAAAAGAGCGGCATATTGGGAACTGATCTGATACCTAATTTTGAACACGTTTAATACCATAAAACATAATAATGAACAGTCATTCACACCACAGTATACAGAACGTATTTAAAACACTTTAACATTTAACATTTAAATGAAATAGACAATGATGGCCATTTAGGGACTAGTCACTAAGCATAATACTCGATACTAACTAGGTAATTCTGAATTATATACTAGACATACTTGATATACTGCTAAACAGTACAGATACACTGCTGAAACAGTGCAGACCGGATTTGTGTACCCAAACCCGTCTTGACTGGCACAAACTATGTGCACGTCAGAACGCCTCCCGGATAATGGTACTCACCGGGTAGCTCGGAACGGAAAGCCTCGGAACTGAACTGAACTTGAACCGGACTGGACTCGACTCGAAACTTCGGAAACTTCGGAAACTGGTGGGCCTCTGTATACCTCGGATCTTACTCTCTCAGCTAGGCTCTGGTCGGGATACTTCGCACTTCTCACCGCCTCGTCTGGGTATTGATCGCAGCCTCAGTTACCCCCGCTCGGCAGGAGGGAGATACAGGAAATCCTGTGGGTACGCGTTGTTGTCCGTCCAGCTGTGACAGGAGACCGGGCCTGCAACGCACCGCCGGCGCGTGAGATGAGAAAGTGTCCCTGTTCGGGCGCCATTTATGTGGTAAATAATTTAATTACCGGAACTTAATTTGATGCGGAAAATCTATAACAATAGCTCAGTAAAATAAGAGGCAGAATCCGTGGTATTAGAGGTTCGGAACGGGCTTTATTCCAGAATCAATTTAAATTGATGCTCCATGTTCCATCACCACGAAGGTTCAGGAAGTGAAGACGTTACTTTATTGACAGGTAAGCATTTTTATACAATAGGCATTACAGTGAAACAAATGCAGGAGGCGTAACAATGGATAGTAAAGATAAAACATACATGCGTAGCAAAAGTGGGTGTAACTGGGCGTAACTAAAGAACGTCATCAGGTATGATGTCAGAATAGGGTGGTTCCATGAAAGAATTTCGCAATGTCAGCAGAAATACTTGGCAGAAATGCGCGCGCAGCAGCATGACGTGTGATTGACGTGCAACTAGGGGGTGAAGGGGACTTGACATTTAGCTTTACATGTGGCGACAGAAGTCTGGAGGGTCAAGTCAACCTAATCCCAAATCATATCTAACATCCTATGTCTAAAGAACTATGTTATCCAAAAGAGAGGTCTCTTGGAGTAGAATCTTATTCTATACTGACTATACTGACTGTTAGTGCGTGTACAAGCGTCTAAGTGTCTACACTAGATGCGAGGGCAGGAATCTTCCATAGTAACAGGGCTATGAATTACTTGCATAATGACAGAGAAGCCGGGCCTTTTGCTCGGTAGCTGGAAGAATGTTTACTTAAACTACTAGACAGGAATGCATTGGGTAGGGAGCGGAGCAGATAATTTCGAAGGTGAAATACAGTTTTTGGCAGGCAACAGGCTGATGTCAGGCACCGTTAGCTGCGCAGAGAATGAGGACAAAGTTCATGGATACAGATGCGAGCTCGGACTGGAGCTTTCAGAGGCAGAAGGCAGGAAAAGCTTGATGGCAGAATCAGGGCCTACTTGCCTGGACTGT
This sequence comes from Triturus cristatus, assembly GCF_964204655.1. NCBI lineage: Eukaryota > Metazoa > Chordata > Amphibia > Caudata > Salamandridae > Triturus > Triturus cristatus. The sequence continues at coordinate 17,819,773 of NC_140581.1, forward strand.
AAAATGTCATAAGTGAACCATATAAAGCCGGTGGCCTTTCGTACTTAGGAATGGAATATCCGGCCCATTCATGGCGGATCTGAAAGAGGACATGTTGGCGGTGGACGCACATGTGTTTGCGTCTTCATAACTGGAACTGGAGGGAACATACATGTACTTGTGATTTATACATGAAACCGTTGGGGTCCAAGATAGGGGACATAACTGACCAGAAAAATCCATATTTCCACAGTACAACCAATGTGGGAATGCCATAGAGTTCTCCAATAGGGTGCTATGAGACAAAAGTAAAGTAGTGAGACCACCCCTCACCCGCTCCCCCCCTTCCCTCCCTCAGTTCCGCGTCTGTCAAACCCTATCTCTCTTAATTCCAGCAGCGCCCTGAAGTCACTCTTCTTTCTGTGTCTCAGACAGTCTCAGTAAACGGAGGTAGCGGGGACATGTAACTTCCCTAAACTCGGTGGCCAACAGTGACAGGAAGGGCTTCCACAATTCTCCGTACTTGGATCCTTCCCTGGACAGCGTCAATGTGAGTTTCTCCATGCCCAGGACATGCCACAAGCGATATAACCAGCCCGTGAAAGTTGGTGAGGTGTCGGAGCGCCAATGAGTAAGTATGTTCTGCGTCGCTGAACCCAGCGCTATGGCCATTAGCCTACCTCTGCGTGACTTAAGTGGGTATGTCGGAGGGTTTGGGAGACCTAGCAATACATATGCCGGAAAGCGCGGGATCGCAGTGTCAAGATGTTTGTCTATTTCATCAAGCACCTGGGTCCAGTATGCCCGAACTCCCTCGCAATCCCAAAGTAAATGAGTCAGGGTGCCTATCTGCCCACAACCCCTCCAGCAATACGCCTCCCTATTCTTATCCACCGTGTGTAGGTGTTCTGGAGTGTAATACCAATAAGTCGCCACTTTTGTAAGGGTATCTGTGAGTCCCATATGGTACGCGGAGTGCCGGGTCCTGTAGTATATACCCTCCCACTCTTCGTGAGACAAAGATCTACCTAGCTCCCTCTCCCAGCGCATTCGTCCTGCATTGTATGTGTGTGTGAATCGCCTTTGGAGTGTTCTGTAGAGGTCACTGATCAACTGCTTGTCGGAAGTGCGCATTATTAACCACCGCTCATACGGAGAGAGTCGCCTGTCCGCCCCCGGTCGGACCCTTCCGTCCAGCGCCCAGTGTCGGACCTGAAGATAACGAATGCGTTCCACCTCCGGCAAGCCGTAGTCCTGCCTGAACTGCTGGAACGGGCTTACCCCCTCAGCGTCATACATATGATATAAGAAGCGGCAACCTGCCGGCTTCCATCTATGAAAGGCCGCCGAATCCATACCAGGGGAAAAATCTGGATTGTCCAACATAGGGGTAAGCGGGGAAGGGAAGGTGGTAAGCTCGTGAACCACACTAGTGCGATCCCAGATCTCCAGAGGGACGCGAGTAATATGGGAGGCATAGAGGTTGGGGGCCTGTGCTGTCTCCGCAGGAAGGGAATTTCCTGCAAAGGTCTAGCAGCTAACGCCTGATCCTGAAACAACCAATGCTTTTCCGACTCCCAGCGACTCCACTCCACTAGGTAGCGTAGTTGCGAGGCTTGAAAATAAAGTTGGAGATCCGGGATCCCAAGTCCCCCGCTCTCGGGAGTCAGAGTGGACAGTCGTCTCTTCATGCGGGGCTTCCGTCCACTCCAAATGAATTGGACCAGCTCCGACTGTGTCTGCTGGATCCAGCCAGCAGGCGGGTACATGGGTATGGTGCGGAAAAGATAGAGGATCTGCGGCAGGATGGTCATTTTGACCGCCGCAATCTTGCCTAACCACGAGAGGGGATAGTATTTCCACTGCCCAAGCTCTCTGCGAATCTTCTGACGCAGAGCAGCATAATTAAGGGTCACCACCCGGCAGAGCGTAGGGGCCAACTGAATCCCCAGGTAGGGAATCGAGTCCGTTGCCCACTGAAAGGGGAGCGAAGCTTCTAAGTACTGACGCGTGGGGGGGGTCAGCGAAAGGTCCAGCGCCATTGATTTGTCCGCATTAACCTTGAACCCCGCCACCTGTGCGAAGGCGTCCAGATCCGCCATACACGCCGGTAGCGCCTCCCTAGGATTTGATAGAGGGAGTAGCACGTCATCTGCATATAGGCTGATGGTATGGGTGTATCCCCCGAACTTAATCCCGGAGATTCCCGGATTTTGCCTGATTTTCTGAGCCAGGGGTTCCATGTATGCAGCGAAAAGCAGCGGTGACAGCGGGCACCCCTGCCTCGTGCCCCACGTGATGGGGAATCTAGCGGACGTGGGTCCGTTGACTCGGACCATGGCTGATGGGAATTTATAGCAGTTGAAGATGTGGGTGCGGAATCTCTCCCCCAACCCCATCCGCAGCAACACCTGCTCCAGGTAGGGCCAGTGGACCCGATCAAACGCTTTTTCAGCGTCGATCGCGAGGAACATATATTCTCCCGACGTGCGAGAGGCCTTTTCGACCAGGTGCATGACACGTTTCGTGTTGTCTGGGGCTTGCCGGTCCGGGATGAACCCCGCCTGATCTGGGTCGATTAGGTTTGGCATGCAGGGTGCTAATCGACTAGCCAGGATCCCCGAGTAGAGTTTAAGATCAACGTTCAACAGGGAGATGGGGCGGTACGCTCCATAGCGAGTCCGGTCCTTCCCCGGCTTGGGAATCACAGCTATGTGAGCCCGCAAGAGGTCCGGGGGAAGCGCTCCCATGACCGAGGAGGAATTGAAGAGCCGGGTAAGCAGGGGCGCTAGGAGACTATAGAATTTCTTATAGAAAATGGCGGTGAAGCCATCAGGCCCTGGGGCCTTCGCCAGCTTCAACCGGGAGATAGCGGCAATCACCTCCTCAGGGCGTATGTCTCTGTCCAGCTGGTCTGCCTGGACCCCAGTCAGAGTGGGGAGCTCGACGGAATCCAGAAAGGTTGCCCCAGCGTCTGCTGCCGACCCCGAACCGTCGTATAGGGCTGCATAATAGGCACGGAACGATTCTGCTATGTCCCTGTCGTCCGTGACTCTCGTACCATCTTCCCGGCGGATCTCACGCACCCCCTGGCGTCTCCGGACTTCTCGAAGTTTGTGTGCGAGTAAGCGTCCGCACCTATCACCCCCCGTATAGTAAGCGTGTTTTAAACGGAGAGCAGCGTATTCCGCCCTTTCCTGATCAAAAGCCGTCAGCTGCTGCCGGATGGCCCTCAGTTGCCGCCACGTCCTGGGGGCACCTGTCCTCTGATGCATTTGTTCCAGCTCTTTGGTTTTTTGTGTGAGACCCTCCCGCTTTCGCCGCCGCTCAGAATTGTCAGCAGCCGCTATGGCAATAAATACCCCCCTGAGAACCGCTTTCAATGCCGCCCATTGCGTCGCAAGGGTCGTGGCAGTGTTGTCATTATGCGTGAAAAAATCCTTGATCGTCCCGGTGATCTGCCGCATCACGTCCTCCCGGTGCAGCAGTGAGTCCCGAAGACGCCATACTCTATCCGGCTGCACCATCGGCGGCAGTGACAACGCGACGTACACAGGGCATGGTCTGAGAGGGAGATCGCCCCCATCTCAACTGCCACTGCCATTTCTCGAACTGCGGACGACGCTAGAAGATAATCCAGCCGTGCGTACGTTTTATGCGCATGCGAGTAATAGGAAAACTCCCGGTCCTGCGGGTGAAGGCTGCGCCACAGATCTTCGAGCCCCAACTCCCGTAATCTAGCAAGCCCAGTTGCAGAAATCACCCCCGTTTGATGTGTACGTTGGCAAGATCTATCTCGTACGTTGTCAAAAACAAGATTTAGATCGCCCCCCAAGAGAATGAGCCTATCACTCGTCGCAGTCACTTCCGTGAGTGCGGATTGCAAAAAGCGCTCTTGCCCTTCGTTGGGAGCATAAAGTGAGCCAATGGTGAAGGTCAAGGCCCCCAGGGCAAACCGATAAATCAAAAGCCGTCCTCGAACTTCGGCTTCCTTCTGCAGGACCTCCCCTCGAAAACGCTGGGCCACTAGGATCGCAACTCCCGCTGTTTTAGTAAGACTAGAGGAAAAGAGTTGGACCGGGAATTTGCGGGATCGGAGCCTGTGACAGTCCTGAGCGAGCAGATGGGTCTCCTGAAGGAGGCAAATGTCGGCCTGCGAGTTCTCAAGGCACGACAGCACTGCCCTGCGCTTAACAGGGCTGTTGAGGCCCCGAACATTGAGTGTTAATACCTTAAGTGTAGGAGGCGCCATGTGATCTCACCTAGAATATCAGACTGTGTCATGTAGAGGGTGCTGCTCGTGCCCGGAAACCGCCCACCGATCGACGCTCCCCTCGCCCCACATGCTGGCTGCCCACTGTGCCCTACTCCCTGACAGACGTGGAACCCCCTTCCCTCTTGCAGACCCCACCCGCCCCCCCTCCCCCCGAACATCTCAACATCATAACAACAAAAGTCCAGAACCAGTGTCCTCCACTTTCCAGTGGATGGTGATGGAAGGGCGCAAGGAACAGCAACACCATGAAAAGGCCCCTCTCCCGCAGACGAGGCTTTCAAGGATCCAGCAAAGCTGCCCACCACAGCCATTACTCAGCCACCCCAGGCGAGGTGCTGCGCAAGCCGCCGGAGACAGTCTCTAATGCATCCTGCTGCCCGAGGATCTCCGCTACTGGGGGTTTCTTCGCACGTTTACGACGGCCCTATCGACGCCCGGCCGGGTCCCACCATCGTGGCCTCCGTCGGACCTTCTTCCGCCCCACTATCTTCCTGTGGTAAGGTCACCCCCAACAGCTTAGCCGCTTCCGACAAGGACTTCAGCTGATATAGTGTATTGTCAATGCGGAACACCAATCGGAATGGGTGTCCCCAGCTATATCGGATGTTGCGTAGTTGGAGGTGTGTTGTGATGGGCTTGAACAGCCTGCGTTTATGAAGCGTAAGCGCCGACAAGTCCTGATATAGTACTGGTGCGTGATCCCGAAACCTCACGGGATGCTGCCGGCGGGCGTTACGCAGTATATCGTCTTTGGTGCGGTAGTCCTGAACACACACCAGGTCATCCGATGGGCCGGCTGCCGCGGGCCGCGGGGGACCCACTCTATGTGCTCGGTCAATGCGCAGCTCCGTCTCCAGTGGGCGCTCCAAGATGTGATTGAAGAGTTCCCTCGTGAAGGTAAAGAGATCCTTTGAGTCCTCCGTATTATGCACCCCTCGAATCCGTATATTATGACGCCGGGACCGGTTTTCCAGGTCCTCCACGTGCGACTGAAGGTCCACCTGCTGGTCGTGAATCCGGAGGATTTCTTGTTGAAGTGCCGCCAGCTCCGATTCGCGGCTGTCCCCTTTATCTTCCAGCGCAGCAACCCGTTCCCCAATACTGTCCACATCTCTGCGCACTTCCTTAAGCTCCGCAGTGAATTCCTTTTGGAGGTTTTGGATATCAGTCCGCAGGCCGGTGAACATAGATTCCAAAAACGACTTGGTGATGGGTTCCGATCCCTCCGGCTGCCCAGGTGGGCTACCCGCCGTGCTGGACGCCATGGCGCCTGTCGAGGGCCCTGCCTGAGGCTTCGCAAACAGCTCCTTCAGGGTCTTGTTGCGGCGGCCTTTCGGGGGGACCATAACGTGCTTCAGATCCACCTTTCTCCCACCCGGGGCCTCAGTACCACACGACCCCCAACCAGCGCCGGACTCGGGTCCCTCTCTCCCGGCTCCGCTGCCTCCGATGCCTGGCCAAGGCCGGTGAGCCTCACTGGCCTGGGACGTGTCTTCCGCTAATGCCCCGGGTCCGCGACTTCCTCACTCCTCCTCTCGGCCCTTGCGCCACCGGGTAGCGCCGCTCGCACTCGAAGGGCCACTCAGTCGCGTCTCTCCCGCTGCGGTCCTGGGGCGCTCAGCCGCTGGCATCCGGGGGGGTCGAGGGCCCAGAATACCTCGCCGGACAGTGCCCGGGCTCCCTTCCTCATGCCTCATGCCTGTGTCTCCCCCAGGGACTCTCCGGGGTGCCCCCAGCCGAAGGTTCCGCCACTCGGCCACCACCGCGCTACTCGTCCCGTCAGGCCGGCCCACAGAGCTCTTCCCCCGCGGTGACCACGCCAGGGGCCGCATTCACCACGCACCCTTCCGGGCTCGTCTCCAGCATCGGCAAGGGCCCGCTCCACCTTGGTCGAGTTGCGCCCCGGGCCTCCACGCTGTCCCCGTGCGGTGGGGATCTCACAACCAGGGGGGCGATCCGGAGGACCCCACACCCTCGGGGTCCCGGGCTCCGTCAGTCCACTGAGGCCAGCCTGTACCGACCCCGGAGGCCCACTGGCGCGCGAACGAGAGTCCCTCCTGTTGTATCCTTCGCCCCCTGGGGCTAGCTACCACTCAGCTGTGGGGCTCCCGCCCGTGCATGGTCCGATGGGTGCACCGCTGGCTCTCGGGGCCCCTGGGCATTACACTGTTCACTGCGCCCGGAGGTAGGCCGCCTGGCTCCCACAGAAAGCCGCCACACTTCTGCCCCGGGCCCCCACCGGCGGCGCCAGCAGCGCGATCACTTGCCTGCCTGGCGTCTGCACCCCCGCGGGGGCCCCGGGGCTCCGGTCCGATCCAGGGTCCGCCGCACCTCCGAGGCCACCGGTCCTCTCCCCTCCACTGCCGGGATCGTTGTGCTGGTATCACCCGGGTTGGCCGCTCTGCTCCGCCGGGTCCCCTCGCCACCAGTCCCGTCCTCCGTCTCCGTCGCCAGGGGGTTAGGCGCCGATCGCACCCGCGTCAGGTCCGCAAATACTCGGGGACCATGGGGCCGCAGTCCGCCTCCAGTCGTCCCCGCCCGGATGTCCTCGAGAGCCGTCCATCCCTCCTCGCGGCAGGCCCCGCATGTGCCGGGCCGCCCTCGGCTCCGCGGCACGGGTCTCAGCTGCACTCCATCGATCGGCCTCCGTTCTCTCGCCGTCGCTGTCCCGGCGGGCACATCCTGGGCTATTTTCTGAGGTGTCGGCCAGCTGGAAACGGCCGGACACCGTGCTTTCTGCGAGTCGCCCGCGGGAGAGGCGAAACCACACGTCCACCTAGGCCGCCATCTTGGCAACGCCCCCTTCGTGAATCTCATTAAAATGTTTGGCTGTGCTGTAACTGAAATCCCTGTTGGTACTGGCTTTCCAATGTTCCAAAATCCGTGTCTTAACAGGAAAGATAGTAGATCCTATGTACCACATACTACAGGGGCAGGTAATAGCATAGACTACAAAGTCACTACCACAAGTAATCAATTTGGGAATTTTCCATTTTTTACAAAGTTTTTTCAGGGTGACCACTGTAATTTTTTCACTGTGCCTGCGGGCTTTGTAGTTACCACACTTATGAAAACCGTTGGTTTGTTTTAACCAGCTAGTATCTTTAGAAAAGAAATGGATTTGTACAAGCATATTTATGAGTGAGAGATTTGTCTGATATGTCATGGGGGGATCCAGTCATATCTCATTCCACAAGATGGGATCTAGTCTCAGTATGCCCCATCTGGATTTCAAAATTTCCTCAGCTGTCCTGCTTGACTAATGAATTTGGTAATGAATATTATGGGCTCATCTCATCTATGCCTCTGAGTGCTTGTGTGGGGTCATTGGAAAAGGACATCCTATCTGCTCAAGGTTTATTCTTTTCTATCCACTTGTTTCAAAGCTTTGTGTGGGTAACTTCTCACACAAACTGTATGCATCATCTCCTGTGTAGTATGCTGGTAACTTTCTGCAGAACTGCAGTTGTGTTTATCTCTAATACACTCTAAGGAATACCCCACCTAAAGCTGGGTGGATGACAGCTTGAGGCATATAATATAGAGTTACCTGCTGTTGCTTTCCTGCAAAGTTCAGTATTGATGGTACCATTTTAACCACTAGTTTGAGGTTTAAGAAATCAATGCTTTTTTGGCTGTGATTAATAGTGAATTTAAGATTTTATATTATGCAGCACTTATAGCGCGCACAGATACTCAAGATTGTCCCGGCGTGAGAGCCAACTGCAGGAGACAAGAAAAAAGGCATTAGAAGGAGCTGTACGTTAGTTGAAAAGCAAGTTATTTAACTGCTTTTTAAACAGCATGAGATCCTGAGTGTTTTGCAGTTCATATGGGAGGGCATTCCAAGCTTTGGCTGCTTTAAAAGAAAGAGAGCAGCCCCCCCGTTCGAGCTAGGCAAAAACGGGGGATGACTGCAAGGCATTGTGCTGCTGATCGCAGATGTCTTCAGGGGCATAGAAGTCAAAGCATTTCCTAAGATATGACGGCCCAGATTTGGATAGGGCACCGTGGGCCAGGGTGAGGGCCTTGAACAAAACGCATTGCACCACGGGGAGTCAATGCGAATCCGGGAGATGTTGCTTTGTACTTGATCTGCCAGGGATGCCAGCAGCGCTCTTGCTTTTCAGCTGGTATCCGGGAAGGCCAATATATAATGCATTGGCGTAATCAATGCGTGACAAAATAAGGGCACGAGTCACCATTTTCTTAGCCGATCTGGGCAGCAGTGGCAGGAATTTTCTAAGTGATTTCAGTGTGCCAAAGCACACTCCGGCCAAATTCATGTTGTTGCTGCTTAATGAATTGACAAACAGTTTATTGTCTGTACCTTCCCATACAAAGAAAATGTCATCTATGTATCTGAGCCAGAAGCTCACATTGTCACCCCAGAGTTCTGTATCACTGCCCAAGAGCACCCGCTTCTCCCATGAGCCTACCACAAAATTGGCATAACTAGGGGTGAAACAGATACCCATGGAGGACCCCTGTAGCTGTCTAAAATGCTCATTCTCAACCATGAACACATTTCTTTGAGGCATATCTCACTCATGGGTATAATCATGTGTGTGTGCTCCAATAAGTGTATGCTTCTAGTTTTTAAAAAGTATTGGCATGCTTCTAAACCATCTGAGTGTTTAATGCTTGTTTACAAGCTTTCCACATCTAAGCATACTAACTAATGATTGCCATTCAAACATAAGCTCTGTATTTTTTGCAAGAAATCTTTGGGGTCTCTTATATAAGAATTCAGGTTTTTCTCAAAAGGAAACAAAAAAAGATCAACAAATATCGATGTATTCTCTAGGATACTGTTTTATATATGTATATAACAATAGTATGTTCTTGAAGAAGGTGACAAAGTCAATATGAATCCATCAAAATGTCCCAGTTCAGTGACACTACACTGGAAAAAGAGAGAAGGACAGACTCCCCCAGGTTGTGTGGGGGGTGTATGTTTTCTCAGGACTGGTGGCCGTAGATTGTTTGGTGTGTGGTATGTGGAACCAAAGGTCTATTAGAGAAGAGAGTGGAACAGAAGAGATGAATTTGTGATAAATGCTCTAAGTCAATAGGTGTACTTTGGTAATATATGGGATAATATGTAAATTATGAGATTCCAGTTGTCAAAGGAAAGTATGGTATGCAAAATGAACAAATAAAACATAAAAAAATCACAAAATATGTTAAACAATTATAGAGTATGATCTGGGTCTTTTCTTGTGGGATTTAGTTCTATAGTGATGTGGCATACAGGCTATGGAGACATTTTTGCACTGTATTTTCTTCTCTTCTCCCCTCGGTCCTTAGCCTCTTCTAATAATTGTTTTCCTTTGGGATCCCTTTTATTCTTTAAGATGATCAGGTTTGCAGTGACCAGGTTTGCAGTGGCTTTAAGGCTTGTCCTGTGGGAGGATTTTAAGCTCCATAAAATAGAATAAGAGCCTGATTTGCCATTGTTACTCTGTCATAATGGAAAGATTCATTGGTCACTCTGGTGAGTACCTACTCACTATATTTAGGATCTTGACTTACTGACTACTCTGCACACCTTCAGGAAGTGCCTCAAGACCTGGCTCTTCAACTGATCAGGAGCTGCACATCCCCCCCCCCAGATCCTTGAGACCCTTACGGGTGAGTAGTGTGCTCTATAAATCCCTGATTGATTGATTGATTGATTGACTGACTGCTATCTCTCATAGCAGGGGAAGGTCCATATGCTGTCTTTCAGTCCAGCGTTGATGGTTGCCAACTCCTACTCCATCAGACAACCATCCATAAGTGTTGGTATTGAGGATATCCATCGGCAGATCAAGGGAAAATCACAATGAGGACAGAAATTATGGATGGGTTTCCAATGTGGACACCTCCATTAACATTGATGAACAATTGCTCAAAATCAACAACTCAAAACCACCTGTGGTTTGCACTACAATGAACCTCCTCAAACCACACAAACCATTTACAACTCACAATATGAATGAGCATCTGAGATCCTACCTGACACAAGGTTTGAAGAAGCTAAGATAGGTTCTCAAAACAATTAGCTAACTTTGGTGATGGATGGTATACATACGGTTGAACCCCAGTTATTTGGAGCACAAGTACAGAAATAACCATAAGACAAAAAGCAAAATGGGAACTAAAATCATGCATGAGGTGACTGCCATCTCCAATCCCAGATGCTGATAGGAGACCCAGAAGCAAGGGACTGAGGTGCATAGGAGAGTTTGTTCCATTGCTTCCAAGGCACACCAGGATGCCCTGGCATCTGGTGATGACCCCCCCTAGGCTTCTCATTCTCATTTCATGAAAGAAGAAGGTTTTATCCATACTCCACACTGAATGCATCATGGGAATTCAAATCAGAGTGGACACTGGTACTCAAAATCATTATCTTGCGCTAACAAATTCACCATTTCAGCACTGTAGCACCATCATTCTCTAACTCAAATCCCTCCACTGCTAATCTGCTTCCATGTATGCATGTAACAATATATCTGGAACAACACTCAACATTCCCTAACTAATCGTATTTACCATTTCCTCACTCTGTGACACTAATCTCCTTGACACAACTCACATTCGGAACCCATCGGAACAGGTGCAGCATCACACCCTCCTCTGTAATACAACTCTGTTACTAGTCCCATTGTTAGTTGACAGACAGTCCTATCACAATCATAACTCACTGGAACCACTACAGTGCTATGTTCAAAATAGGCAGAAGTACAAGAGTAACCAGATGAATTCATGTCACCAGGAGAAAATTGTTCCAATTCTGGGATTTGATTGAATTTATCACTTCATTCAGGGATTTTAATCTTTATTTCCATTTAAATAAGCTTTTTAAACTAACACACATGAATTACTGGTATTCGCCCTAATTAACACACTTATTTGGCACACATGATCCTTGCCCATAACAGTGAGTAGGTTAGGGGTTGCAAAGTGTATGGACTCCTCAGTTTCTTGAAACAATGTCATATCCATTGAAAATGTACATAAAAGTGTGGTAAGAGTAATGTTCGTATAATTTCCTCAAGGACCCTGCCAGACCAGACCAGAAAAGCATGGCTGTGTGATTCAACTGCAAGGCAGCATACCTCTGGTAACTGAAGACATGGGGCCAAATACAAAAACGTAATTTATACTTTTGAGCAAGTTTACACTTTGGAGTCAGTTTTCTACTTTCGGTATTCACAAACTCCCTGTGTAAACTTACTACAAAAGTGTAAGTTACATATGTCCACCCCAGAAAAAAAGAGCTGGCTTATGCTTGTTTGACAGGAAGACATTTGTTAAATCCTGCTTATTTAATCACATGTATCCCAGTTCACCTATTTCCCAGCTGCTCAGCCAGTGTGAGTGTTGAGAGTGGAATGTTGTTGTGACTGTGATGCTTGGAATGTTTGGGTGGCTGTGTGGATGAGTGGTGACAGCTGGAAGATGGGCTGAGCAGCAGGCAGGCTGCTCCTTGTGGGGCTGTAGTATAAGGACTACCAGGCTGAAAGACAGATGTACATGAAAATCTCATAATAGTACTTGAAAACCATCCTGCAACTTGATCTATAAAAGGAACTCATAAAATACAACTCAGCTACATCTGTTAAGATACAACATATGTTGGTGACGACCTGGACCAAGACCAAGTTTTAACAAAGATGTATCTGGTATGGACATGGAGAAACCAAAGAAACCTACAGAAACAAACATTAAACCATCAGAAATGGAGCCCCAGGCATGCAAGCCCCACCATTGCCCTTGACATCAAACAGCCCCAGGCTGGACATGCTTCCTATTCTTGGAAATCTTGGAGTTCTTTCAAACTGAAAAGTAATGCGAGCAAAGGCTCTGAAGGACTCAATTTGATTTACTGGACTCATCTGAGATGGAAACCATTGACTTGTACTTTGTTAATCTATGTGTGTGCACTGTATTGGCACACTGCATCTTTGTGTCTTTTGATTTGGCCTTGGCAGCTTTGGTTCCGAGAAATGTTTTGCTCTTGGACATGTCCTCTGCTGTAAGGTATTGTGGCATGCAGTGCTATTCTGCCATCTCTGTGTGCATTACCGCTGATGGGGAATGTGCAGTGCTTCAGGTGGAGCCTGGTTGAGGGGCCGACAGCAAGAGCGGTAATATTGGAACATTTCAAAGGTGTCTACTTTGTGATACTATGGTTAATCAACTGCATGTGAGGCCACAATGGCAGTTCAACTGCTGCAGTAAATTTGCAAATTGTGGCCCAAGTCAAGTAATGCATGTGCCCACTTACCTTCCGCTTGGGGGTCATGTGGAGTTTCCTCTTCACTGTTTTTATTGCTACGCAGCTCTCCCGGCTGCTTTGGAACGCTTTTGAAAATGGACACGCCGTGAGGCACGTGGCGCTGGTGTGACTACGTGCCACCATCTTCTGTTGTCTTCCCTGTGTCCCGGATTTTCACGTTCAAGCCGGGTGCAGAGCACACGTTCTACATGTTTTGCTAGCAGCAGCAAGGAATTTTGGGCGAGCGCTGTACTGGTTATTTCTTCAACGTGGTGTGGCGCATGAATCCAAGACTGGTCTGACAACTTAGGTGAACTTGATTCATGTTGTTCCAGCAAAGCATTGGAGAGTTTTGTAAAGAGTCAGCTGTGGGTATGACTTTCACCTTTGGATCTCCGGTAAGACTGTTCCAGGGTTCTCTAACTGAGCTTCCTGCTTGAACAGAAGCTACAGTTGGTGGTTTTTAATTAACTGGACATTCTCTCACATTTCCACTAAAATCGGATTACGCTTACTAGAAATTGTTTTGGTTAGTTTTGTTGGTAATATCGGTCATCCATTTCTTAACTTGTCTTCATTTTATAGTGTTTATATGTATTTTACAGGTCTATTATTGACACACTAGGGCATAGTATTAAAGTATTAAGTGGGTCTAGTGTTTAGGTCAAACATGTTGTAAGGCCACACTTTGTCTATTCGGGGTTACAGCTGCATCTTTATGGCTCTATTTACAAAATGGCTGCTTGGTACTATGTTTTTACTGTTTACATCATTTATGGTGCTACATGTTTTTTTTGTTCTTTCACATATCCTGCATGGGATGGTTGTAAGGGCTTTGTTTTTCCCATATATTTAGGTTAGCTGAGGTACCCTTACAAAATGGAGGTCCTAGTCTTTTAGTGGGTGGTGGTCACATATCTCTTGGTTTGTTCTACACTCCCTTACACGAGGGATGGGTATGGAGCTTGGTTCCATTTTTACACTCCCTTACATGAGGGAGGTTCTTGTCTCTTGGTGGGTTGTTTCCCACCTTTCTGTTTCTTAGTTACTCTACTTTACTTGTGGGTTCTGTTAACGGTGTGTAAGTTGCCATGTGCTGCACGTCTTGTCTGTACGGTGTGTAAGTCGCCATGCGCTACATGTCTTGTCTATACGGTGTGTAAGTCACCTTGTGCTACACGTATACCTTCACTTGTTTACCGGTGTGTAAGTCACCCTGTGCTGCACATTCTTGTTTGCTGTCTCAATGGGTGTCAGTCCCAGTTACACATTTCAGTCAGTAACCCTTACAGTAGGGATGATTTTTTGGTTTACAGTCCCAAGTGTGTTATACTAATATGAGGGGTGTCACAATGGGTTTCTTAGTCCCATTTTCTCAGTGTACATCTTGTTCCTAACATTAGGAATTCTGTTTACACTTTCTGTTCTGTGGAAATGTGGATTTTCCTGATCAGTTATGTCCCCTATCTTGGACCCCAACGGTTCTATATGCATGTTACAAGTACATGTATGTTCCCTCCAGTTCCAGTTTCTAAGACGCAAACATATGTGTGTCTACCGTCGACATGTTCTCTGTCAGATCCGCCATCACAGGGCTGGATATTCGATTCCTAAGTATGAAAGGCCACCGACTTTATATGGCTAAGTTACTTCATTTTTACAGTTCAGGCAAGTAGGCCCGATTCTGTCCTCAAGCCTTTCCCTGCTCTCTGTCTCTGACAGCTTCAGCTTGAGCTCGCATCTGTATCCATGAACTTTGTCCTACTCCCTGTGCAGCTAACGGTGCCTGCCTCGGCCAGTTTTCGCCTGTCTGCCAAGAAGTTGTATTTCACCTTCGAATTATCTATTTTGCTCTTCAGCCGATGCATTCCTGTCTAGTGATTTAGGTAAACATTTCCTTTAGCTCACAAGCAAAGGACTCAGCCTTTCCGTCCTCCTGCAAGTGATTCATAGCCCTGTTGCCATGGAAAGTTTTCTATCCCTCGCATCTCATATAGACACTTAGACGCTTGTACACGCACACAGTCAGTATAGAATAGATTCTGTCCGAGAGTCTCTTCCTTGTGGATAACATAGTTCTTTAAACATAGGATGTTAGATATGATTTGGGATTAGGTTGACTTGACCCCCAGACTTCTCGTCTCCACATGTAGAGCTAAATGTCAAGTCCCTTCACCCCCTAGTTGCACGTCAATTACACGTCATGCTGCTGCGCGCGCATCTATGCCAAGTATTATCTTATAGATCCACCTATGTCTGATAATTCTAACCAATCATGTTTCTTTTATTCCTTATTACGCCTAGTTTCGATTACGTACCTGTTTTGTCACTTTTCTTATCAAATGTTACGCCTTCTACATTCGTTTCATTGTAATGCAGTTATTATAAAAATGCATGTCTGTCAATAAAGTATTGTACTTCACTTCCTGAACCCTCGTGGTGACGGAACCTGAAGGCCGCGACTCGAGTCGGCCATTTTGAATGGAATAAAGCCCATTAGAAAACCTCTTATACCACGGATTCTGCCTCTTGTTATTTTGAGCTATTTTACTTTATTTAAGATCCCGTATGAAATTCAGTCCGGTATTTTTATTTACCACATAATGGCGCCCGAACAGGGACACTTTCTCATCTCACGCGCCGGCGGTGCGTTGCAGGCCCGGTCTCCTGCCACAGCTGGACGGACCATAAACGCGTACCAGCAGGATTTCCTGTAAGCTCCCTCCGGTCAAACGGGGGCGACTGAGGCTGCGATCAACCCAGACGAGGCGGTGAGAAGTGCGAAGTATCCCGACCAGAGCCTAGCTGAGAGAGCAAGATCCGAGGTATACTGAGGCCCACCAGGTTTTCCGAAATCCCGACGTCCAGAGGGTCCGCTGTCCGCAGTTATCGAGTCCTGTCCATTCTCTGAGGCCTTCCGTTTCAAGGAGCTACTCGGTGAGTACCATCGCCGGGGAGGCGTGTTGACGCGCACATAGGTTGTGCCGGTCAAGACGGATTTGGGTACACAAATCCGGTCTGCACTGTTTAGCAGTGTATATGTACTGTTTAGCAGTATATCAAGTATTCCGAAGTATTCAGTTATTGTCAAGAATTCAGCGTGGTGATTAGTTAGGCAGACTGTCATCATTGTCGATCATTGTTATAATGTTTAATGTTTAATGTTTAAAGTATTCAGAAATGTCTTGCATATTGTGGTATGAATGACTGTTCATTGTTCACTGTTCATTTATTGTGTTTTTCGTATTAAGAAAATTCAAGAGTAAGTATCAGATCAGTTGTAAATATGCCGCTCTTCTCGAAGTTAAGACAGATTACTACCAGAAAAGGGGTGCTTGAAGAAGCAGTTCCTATTCCTCCTAGGGACACTCCAGGGCATTTTATGTACCATAAGCATGGCTTAGATGCCATATTGTTTCTTGATCTATGGGTAGATTATACCAAGGGATTGCCGGAAAGTCAAAGGTGGCCCGTAGCGGGAACCTGGGATGCAGAATGCATCATGAAAGTGGAGGAAGAATTATGGAAAAGAAAGGTTAGACAATCACAGAAAGACGCTGTTGAGTTATGGCGTAAGGAATCTCATAGACGAACAGAAAAAGCACGTAGACAAGAAGAGAGGAGTAAAGAAAGTTCAAATAAAGTTGAAGAAAATCTATTAATTAAGGAAGGTATCCGAGTGAAATCAGAACAAGTAAATAGACAAAGAAATGCTCTTATGAATGGTATGTATCCCCTTCTAGCCGAAGGACTACCTAAGGCTGCTCCAGAGATGCCAAAAGACTTGCCACCCCCATTATTTCCAATTAAGGTACATCCAAAAGGGCATCCCAGAACCGCAGAAGATGTTTTTCTTTCCTCATATCTAGACGACGCAGCTCCGGAGTATGCTAACGCCACACCACATAGACCGTCTGGCGGAGGGGTTCAACGTCAGGATCAGGTATCTGTCCCCGTGCAACAGCAAGTCCCGATACAAGCTTCGGCAAGCACATCTGTTTCCGCATCTGTCTCCGCAGTCGATCCTATAGGGGTATCGACACCCATAGTTGCTGTGTCACGTTCAACGAATCCATTCACACCCGACGCCCCAGATGGGGCCACGGGAGGTGCTAGCAGTACCTTTACACCACCCAGAATAAATAAACTTGTTTTTCAAGAGTCAGCGCATTCACGTACACCTAAATTCGTAAGTGAACGTACGCTTAAGGAACTCCTTGTAAATTGTAGATATGACCCAGTGGTTGGTAAAGAGGACGAAATGGTCCTGGCATCATTACGTATCAGGCGAGCCGCAGAGTATTTAGCAAGGTTACCAGGAATGACTACGCATCTAGATAACATATATCATTTTGTTCAAACAGGACGAGATCCAGGATGTATTAACAGAGCTATGGAATTCCAGAAAGTAGAGATACAGGGGGAACTGTTACGTTTCCTCATAAACTGTGTAATCAGAAATCAAGATCGTCCGGGGGTAGACCCGAATGCAATGCTTATTCTTACAAGATGGAGTCAGAATATATCAGAAGGGAGACACGATAAGCAAAATTGTATAATAGCCATGTGCCGAAAAATACGTAAAGAAATAGAGCGTATTCATGAAGAAAGATTGGGAACAGACGAGTTTGAGCAAGATGAAGTGTCCGAATCAGGGAATTCCGCAAGACAGTCAGAGACCATAGCCTATGTAGGCAGAGGAAGATCCTGTGAAAATACTAGATGTTTTTCTGATCCCATACACTCTGTATGTCCAAATAATAGCAGAACGTATCCGACGCCTGTAATAAATCTGAAATCTCCTGAACATTCGTTTCAAGCCGCAGATAAAATACTACGAGAACGAAGAGGTTACCACCTCCTCGATTCCATGGATGAGCAAGAATTAGCCAGATCAGCCGTTCACTGGATTGACAGTCCTGAAAAATACGGTGATGAGACCGTAGCACACACGTTTTTTAATCTCAGTACAGATGAACAACGTTTAGCTGGAATATATATGATTCAGCAACTCCTCATATTATATAAGAGCCAACATGCTGACCCTGGTCCTTTACCTGATATATTAACGGAACTACTCACGAACAGATGGAGAGGTTCTAGTAACAAGCTAATTAAAGAGATATTAGTGTCACGTAAGCAGTATGTCCTTTTTGTAAGTCCGGATCCTCTCTCGCTGCCCCGCAGAGAAAGAGCGCCGTACTATATGGATAGACAAAATCCCCTACGAGAAGTGCACCCAATAAAAGGCGAAGACAATGAGTTTCACCGTGTATTTGTTTACACACCCATATCAAAAATGGAATTATTAGAAATGAAAAAAGTAGTACCTAGTCATGACAAAGACCCAGCGGGTTTCCACCGAGAAATTAAAGACATGTTACTGATGGGAGAGTACACCTTTCCTGATATTATGACGATATTAAAGGTGCTTTTGCCTGCTGGCATTTATGAAAAACTGAAAGAAAAAGAGTGGGAAGTAGGAGACCAAAAGATAGACTGGACAGCATTAGCAGAGGAAGAAAGGGGCCGAGCTGCAGGTTCAGGGCTCGGGGATAAAGTTAAACTGTTACCAGGTTTACTAGTACAGGTACTGCCACGTTTATTAACTACAAAAAAGGAAGATTGGGGTGCAATCACAGCCTGTAAACAAAAGCAAGATGAAGACACAAGCGATTATTATGCTCGATTTGAAAAATGTTTTGGTATAAATAGTGGTATAAAAGCAAGTAGTGACTCATATCCACATTTATTTGTGACAAAATTAGTGGAAAATGCATTGCCTCCAGTAAAGAATAGAATATTGAAATTCGAGAGTACCTGGCAAAGTAACACTCCGTCGCAAATGCTACAAATGTTACAGTATCATCACAATAGAATTAGGGATGAACAAGAACACGAGCATAGACGCATGAAGGATACAAAAATGAAAATGCTAGTTTCTCAGACAGTACCAGCAGATGGTCACAAAAAGGGTGTGACACATTCTGGTGATTCTGCAGTTCCTGTAAAAGGAACCTGCAATTACTGTAAACAACTAGGCCATTATGTACATGATTGTCCAGTCCTGAAACGTAATATAGCTACAGGTATTGCAAAAGAGAGACCACGATTAGTTAGACAAGATCAGAATGAACAAGGAGCTATGCAGCATGGACAGTCCATGCCAGTTCAGCAACAGTCCATGCCAGCCTCACAGCAACCCATACAGTTTGTGCCAGCTGCACCACTGTTGCCTGCTACTGCCACACAAACCACAACACGACAAATGTATCAGACTGCACAGTATGAATACCCTGAGTATCAGCGTTACGCATGAACCAGCCTAGAGAGGGAAGTTGACTTACCGCTTATCGAGATTCCTGTAGATCAAGAAGGACCTTATGTACATAGTGAATTATTAGGTCAAAATAGAAAATTCTTACTCGATACAGGGGCAAGTCGAACAACAATAAAACGTAGTGAAGTTCCAGGGGCACCCCTCTCAGGCTCTCAAAATGTTTCCCTTGGTTTTTCGGGAAAACCTATTGTTAATGAAGTATCACAGCCTCTACCACTTACGATAGGACCTTTGACACGAACTACAGATTTATTGCTTACTAAATCATGCCCAGAAAATCTGTTAGGAATTAAGACTCTGAAAGCACTAGGAGCCATAATATGTTGTTCTCCGGAAGGAGTAAGGTTGTTTTTGCGTGATTTTAAAGGTCACTATGTGTCTAGAGACATGGATCCCCGACTACAGACTTTACCAGTACATCTATGGGCACAAGGCCCTACGGATGTTGGCTGCATGAACATTACACCCTATCGAGTCACATTGAAAGCAGGAGTGGTACTACCACGAATGCGACAATACAAGTTACCGCATGATGCTGTAGTGGCTTTGCTGAAAATCATTGATGAGCTGATTGCCCAGGGAGTAGTTGTAGAAACAGACTCCAATGTATGTAATTCACCGATAATTCCGATTCTTAAACGAACTGATCCTACTGCCCCACCAGTATACCGATTGGTTATTGATTTGCGTGAACTAAACAAGTGCATTGTACCACAATTCCCTGTGGTCCCTGATATATCATCATTGTTGACAGCAATTGATTCCGAAGCAACATTCTTTACTGTAATTGATCTCAAGAATGCCTTTTTCAGCGTCCCAATAGATCCGGAAAGCCAATATTTGTTCGGATTCAGTTTAAATGGGCGCAGCTTTAAATTCTCACGCGCTCCCCAAGGATTCACAGAAAGCCCCAGCATCTACAGCCAAGCATTGAAACGAGAACTTGACAGTATCCACATGCCAGTCAATACTGCACTGCTTCAATATGTCGATGATCTGCTGATCACCGCGAGAAGCGAGTCAGAATGTGAAAAAGCTTCTCTGACAGTTTTACATTTCCTAGCCGACAAGGGGCACAAGGTGTCCCCTTCTAAGCTGCAATTCTGTGTTCAGCGAGTTATTTATCTTGGTCACTCGCTGTCCAAGGAGGGAAGGCAGCTTACACCAGATCGCATCCAGTTAATTGCTAACATGTCAATACCCCAGACACAAAAGGAGGTGCGAGCTTTCATAGGCCTCACTTCATATTGTAGGCAGTGGATCCCTCAGTACGCATTTCTAGCAAAACCACTCATTCAGTTAACCACACAGGAGGCAGCCACATCGACTGTTCTCCCTTGGACTCAGGAACATACACAAGCTTTTGAAAGCCTAAAGGAAGCTTTATGTCAAGCACCTGTTTTAGCAACACCATGTTATAGCAAACATTTTACACTCTTTGTTACAGAACGCGAAGGTACTGCCTTGTCAGTACTCACTCAGGATCAAGCAGGATCACGCAAGCCATGTGCTTATTTTTCCAGTACATTAGATCCCGTAGCTCAGGCTTTGCCTGCATGCCTGAAATCAGTGGCAGCGACAGCTTTAGCAATCAGACAAAGCGATGCCATAGTATTAGGACACCCATTGACAGTTCAAGTACCACATGCAGTAGAGGTTCTTGTGAACCGAACACAAACACAACACTTGACCATAGCAAGACTTACCGGTTATGAACTGACATTGTTTCAACCACACATAGAGATCCGACGGTGTAATACATTGAATCCTGCTACACTATTACCTGTAATTGGAACAGACCCACTAGCTCATGATTGTGTTGAAATCATTGAAATAAAGACAAAACCTAGACAAGACTTGACAGACGTTCCATTGTTAGATCCAGACCTGACGTTGTATGTAGACGGATCATGCATGAGAGCAAGTACAGGAGATTTAGTGGCCGCGTATGCAGTCACAACAGACACTGAAGTTATTGAGACAAATTGTATAGATACTTTGTCAGCCCAAGCAGCAGAACTTATTGCCCTAACACAAGCCTGTATTCAAGCCACATATAAGAAAGTTAATATATACACTGACTCACGTTATGCATTCGGAGTTGTACACGACTTCGGCGTGCTGTGGCGAGAGAGAGGTTATTTAACCTCCCATGGTGCCCACATTCAGCACGGACCCCTCATTCATGCTTTGTTAGACGCAATACATCTACCCACTGCTATATCGATTATGAAATGTAAAGCACACACGAAGGTTACTGATACCATTTCTCAAGGCAATGATTTAGCTGACAGAACAGCTAAACAGACTGCTCAGAATCGCACATTAGACATGACAAAGCCAATAGTTCAGACACCAACACAGTGTATGACAATTAAGGATCCCGCACTTGACGTAATTGACATACAGACACATGCCACAGCAGAAGAAATAAAGAAGTGGACTGAACTAGGAGGGATCCAGACAGATCAAGGATGGATGACGAAGGAGAAATCTGTATGGTTTCTCCCTGATTCCATGGTTCAAGCCATTATAGCTACAGTTCACAGTCCAGCACATTTAGGAGAGAAGGCTATGCTAGACAGCATTCAGCACATTTGGTTCAACAAACATTTACGAGCAGCAGCTAAACAAAAAGTTCGTACCTGTATGATATGTTGTCAGTTTAATCCAGGAAAGAGTGTTCCCGTAGAGCAGGGTGGATTTCAGCCTCCTGACCATCCTTTTGAAGTCCTCCAGATGGATTATATTCAGATGGAACGTTGTCGAGGATTCAAATATGTTCTCGTAGTTGTCTGCGCTCTCTCCCGTTGGACAGAGGCGTATCCCGTATCAGATTACACTGCCCCGACTACTGCCAAGCAGCTAGTTCGAGAATTCTTCCCACGGTACGGTTTACCACGTGTTGTATATTCAGATAACGGTCAGCCTTTCTCATCCGAATTAATGAAACATGTCTCACTCTTGTTGGGATATCAGTGGAAATTCCACTGTGTCCGACACCCCGAGGCAGCAGGTCTCGTAGAAAGACATAACCAGACACTGAAAATCAGACTGTCCAAAATATGTAGAGAGAAAGGTGTCGACTGGATAGTAGCATTACCAGTTGCACTCTTTTACATGAGAATGGTAGCACACTCTAGAACAGGGCTATCCCCGTATGAGGTGATCTTCGGTAGACCGCCGAATATGTGGGGGACGCCTATACCACGCAAAATAACTGACATTGACTGTAACATGCTGACAGATTACTTGGCTTCCTTGATGTCTGCACTACAATCTTCTCGTTCACAGGTAGCTGCAGCCTTTCCCGACAACACTGAGGCGAAACCCCATGACGTTGTTCCGGGTAATCTTGTCTTTGTGAGAAATTTCGACAGGAAAAATCAACTGGAGCCCAGGTGGAAAGCACCCAAGTTGGTCCTGTTGACCACAAGAACAGCCGTGAAGATCGAGGGACGCAAAGGGTGGATTCATTCAAGTCACATAAAAAAATTTCATGGACTACCTTCAGATATAGACACTGTGCCCTGCACTCCCTCACAGACTGATTCAAAACTTCCTTTTGTTGAACAGAATGACTCTCAGTGCTATAAATTAAAGCTTAGGCCCAAACAGTCGAGCAATTTGATTGTTTAAGTCCTCTCCAAGGTGAAGCGGTTGAATTGTCTCCGACATGTATCCCTTGGACCTGAGTAGAGAAAATACCCGAGAAATGTTGAAACGACAGGCGTATTGTAAATCACTGCGTAGCTACTGTATGAGGACATTATTAATTTTGTTTTTATTGAGTATTTTAGTAATTATTACGAGTGTGATTTTGCACATATATCATCCTATCTCTAGACATGTTTATAATGTTGCTGCAGAACATTCTTTTAGTGACCTACCGCCACATGAATTATCTTATAGACTTGCGCTGCGCAATAACACCTTCATTAGTATGTTACATCATTCCCATCAGACTAGTAATGCGACCAATTGTTGGGTGTGTGGCCGACTTCCTCCCTATCAGAATAACAAAGGAGTTCTGCCTTTCTTTCCACATCCATTCACACACAATGGCTCCTGTGGAGCATGGTTTAGTTTATTAAATTCCATAGACCCAGACACAGCAGTTTATCAACAACATTGGATATGGGGAAATCTGAATCTAGTTTTATTCAAAGTCTGTCACCCTAATAAGGAGGGTCACCCCAGTAGAACAGGAACTGATTTAGAAAATGAAGTGTATAAATTAGGTAATTTTACGCCTAATCTTATGATTTTGAATGTCAAATCCGAAGTTGAACTAATTCTGCCCACTATGTCAGTATTTCCAGTAAAGGGTGAATTATGTGTGAGAAAAGTTGGTTCCATACATATGGGCCATAGTAAATGTGTTACTACAGTAGAATATAGTGATCAAGGGAAATCTTCATTTAGAGCTTCTCGCCATTCTTACTTCATATGTGGTCAGACGGCATATATGCGTCTGCCTCTAGATTGGGATGGTACCTGTTACATAGCATTCCTTTTGCCACCTGTTTTCCTAGCTCCCCCTGATTATTATCGAAATGTTCATTTAGTACACAATAGAGAGCGAAGAGATCTCCCAGTTGTCGATTATACTGAGACAGCATGGGACAAGTATGTAGATTTCAATAAAGGTATCTTTCCCTATATAGGTACAATATCAAATAGTAAGCTGATACGCAGACTCACCAAGACTCTTGAAGCTGTAGTAAACGAGACTATAGCCGCCCTAGGCAATCTGACAGAGGAACAATCAGTGATGAGAATTGTTGTTCTCCAGAATCGTCTTGTCCTTGACGTCATCCTGGCCGATAGGGGCGGAGCTTGCAGGGTCATCGGATCCAGCTGCTGCATATTCATACCAGAAAATTCGCCATCTGTATATAAAGCTATAACACGCCTTCATAAGATTGTAAGCCAGATACACGAAAATCCAGGCACTTGGACGTGGTCCGGGTGGTTTTGGAGTGTGATATCAGCCTGGGGATGGAGAGTTTTATCCTTCCTAGGTATTGGCCTTCTTATGCTCTTCAGTTGTTGTTTATGCCTGCAAAGTGGACCAGCGATTTGTGGTCTGTGTGCCACATCATGCATTCCATATCACAGGTCTCGTTCAGAATGCCGGAAGGAAGAAGAAATGATGCTCCATGAGCAAATCAATGGAATGATGAAGATTGATGTCTCGTGAAGGGCAAGAAGGGGACAAGGAGGGAATGTGGAAATGTGGATTTTCCTGATCAGTTATGTCCCCTATCTTGGACCCCAACGGTTCTATATGCATGTTACAAGTACATGTATGTTCCCTCCAGTTCCAGTTTCTAAGACGCAAACATATGTGTGTCTACCGTCGACATGTTCTCTGTCAGATCCGCCATCACAGGGCTGGATATTCGATTCCTAAGTATGAAAGGCCACCGACTTTATATGGCTAAGTTACTTCATTTTTACAGTTCAGGCAAGTAGGCCCGATTCTGTCCTCAAGCCTTTCCCTGCTCTCTGTCTCTGACAGCTTCAGCTTGAGCTCGCATCTGTATCCATGAACTTTGTCCTACTCCCTGTGCAGCTAACGGTGCCTGCCTCGGCCAGTTTTCGCCTGTCTGCCAAGAAGTTGTATTTCACCTTCGAATTATCTATTTTGCTCTTCAGCCGATGCATTCCTGTCTAGTGATTTAGGTAAACATTTCCTTTAGCTCACAAGCAAAGGACTCAGCCTTTCCGTCCTCCTGCAAGTGATTCATAGCCCTGTTGCCATGGAAAGTTTTCTATCCCTCGCATCTCATATAGACACTTAGACGCTTGTACACGCACACAGTCAGTATAGAATAGATTCTGTCCGAGAGTCTCTTCCTTGTGGATAACATAGTTCTTTAAACATAGGATGTTAGATATGATTTGGGATTAGGTTGACTTGACCCCCAGACTTCTCGTCTCCACATGTAGAGCTAAATGTCAAGTCCCTTCACCCCCTAGTTGCACGTCAATTACACGTCATGCTGCTGCGCGCGCATCTATGCCAAGTATTATCTTATAGATCCACCTATGTCTGATAATTCTAACCAATCATGTTTCTTTTATTCCTTATTACGCCTAGTTTCGATTACGTACCTGTTTTGTCACTTTTCTTATCAAATGTTACGCCTTCTACATTCGTTTCATTGTAATGCAGTTATTATAAAAATGCATGTCTGTCAATAAAGTATTGTACTTCACTTCCTGAACCCTCGTGGTGACGGAACCTGAAGGCCGCGACTCGAGTCGGCCATTTTGAATGGAATAAAGCCCATTAGAAAACCTCTTATACCACGGATTCTGCCTCTTGTTATTTTGAGCTATTTTACTTTATTTAAGATCCCGTATGAAATTCAGTCCGGTATTTTTATTTACCACAGTTCCCTTGTAGTTGGGAGCGTAGACTGGGGTGCCTTTTCACCCTTTGCTACTTTTTACATATTATTCTATATTGTTCTATGAGGGAGGATGGGTTATATTGCTTGTCAATTTGTTTTATATTGCTTGATCATTTGTTTACCCTTACTTTCAGGTTACTTAAGTGTTCTGACTCTCTCGTGATGTATTTTAATTTGCATCCTTGTGCCTTGTACTATTTCCTGCTTTTGTACTTTCTTGTGTATAGTTCCGCCCAGGTCATTCTGTATGCTTCAAAATATTTTTGGGAGAATTTCTGGGTCTGCCGAAGTGTAAAAGCTGTCTCTGGAAATCCACTAAGAATAACACTGCCACTTGTTTATTTCAATCCGAGGTTAGTGTGCGTTAAATTGATGATAAATACAAAGTATTGTACATCGGGTTTAGGAAGTTGTTCATTTTCAGTATTAGATGTGGAAATTGAGGGCTGAGAGCTGCTTGGTGTTCAAGAACCCAGTTCCATCTGTAATGGAACAACAATTACCTCAAAATGACAAGTGTGTTCTAGAAAGGTCTTTGAGAATTATTGTTTCCATGGATTCACTTAATCTGTTATTGCATATTAATCTGTATTGCCCACGCAAACAATAATAAATGAAATACAGAGAATTACTTGTAACATAGATGAATCGGAGAGTGTAGGGAATGAATCATGTTCTAGATGTGGTTGCAACACTGTGGACCGAACTAATACAGAGCCCCAAGGTTTAATCATGCTCTAATTCTGAGGGAAATGCATTGAGTATTGTGCGAGCGAGCCAGGTTGCAGGTGCATGCTTGTGAGGTCAGCCCAATTTTGATTTAGCTCAGATTGAATAGGTCCATAGCAAAATATTTGTGAGGTCACCCAAAGAGGCAAGTTAAATGGAACATAGATATTTACATGGTGCATGCTTCAAAGTAGGTGATAGCCATGAGTTTAGACCTTGCTATATCTAAATTCACCACTGCGATATGCTTCCTAGTTCTAGGATTATGGAAAGTTCTTCCTTGTTTAGGACTTATTAGCTGTGGCTGTGAGAGTTGCACAACACAATAACCAATTTTCCACACTCTGTTCGAACCTGGTTTACCCATCCCCCGCCTGATTTGAGCTCCCTGAAATTGTTGATTGCTTCCTGCTACATCAAGGCTCCTGGACTTACCCATCGCTTGACCCAGAAGGCCCTTTCCAAAGCTTGACTGGTCACCTTTCTGGTTGCTAATGCTATATTTGAGTGTTAAACTGGAACAAATGAGGTGTAACCAATGCCTAGATAGTGTTAACAAGTGTAACAAGCATTGGCATAGCCAATAGGTCTCCCCTTTGGGACCTTATAAGTGTTTAGCCATGCAACAGTTGATGTTGAACCAAGGATATTGTGCTGCATAACTAAATACTTATAAGGTCCCAAAAGCGAGACCTATTGGCTATGCCAATGCTTGTTCACCCTTCTTCTGTGTCTGTTCCACATTTACTACTAAAAACTATACTTATTTGTGTGGTGACTACGCAGTTGGGGCAGAGAATTACACATGCATAGCAATAGGTAAAACCTGCAGTGTGTTTTGTCGGACTACAAAATGTACAACAAAGCACAGTATGTGAGTCAGGCCCTTCAAAGGGAAAGGTCTCTGTGGCATGCTTCTGCCCAGAGAAACAATGAGAGTATGTGTCAAAAAACAATTACAGAGACTATTTAATACCTAAGAGTTTGTTCTTCACCTACACTGTGTATCTTGCTTAATAGAACTTGGATACTCTCGAGTGATTAGTGTTCTATACACATCAACATAACATAACCTACACTACAAAATGGAAAGAGTTAAGTCACAGGAAATCAGCAAACATAGATGTCTTTGCCTCACACCAGCAGATTGTCGTCCTGCTTTATATTGATTATAAAGTACATGTTTGTACTGAAACAATCTGCTGTATGCCCATACTAACCTCCCAGAGGAACCTATTGTTGGTTACCATTGCTTCAGACACACAGAAGGTGATGGGATATACTTCCAGTTTGTCTAATCACTGGTAATGCTTGGGTAGCATTACAACCCATCGTTCGTTTGACCACCATGCCACCCCTGTTTTGATCCAGGCATATGCAAACCAGTCTTTACCCTGCTCCAATAGGAACAACCCAGTCCAAACTTCCAGGCCAGATCCACCCCGAACCAGAGCACAAGCAAGCTAAGACTGGTTTCACCCTGATCGGATCACTTCAGTCAGGTGTAGCTTGGTTCCAGTGTCACAGTGAGCACGGGATCCCACATCTGGGCATACCTATGCCACTTAGAGTGATACATTAAATACTCTAAAGGTAAACTCAGGAATTTGTGCAATTTGTCTAATCACTGGCGATTGCTCAGGGTAGCAGCATTCCAACTCATAATTATTTTGACCACCAAACAACCTCAGTTTGGACCCAGCCACATTAAAATCAGTCTTGACCCTGCTCTAATAGCAAATATCCAGCCTGAACTGCATTGCTACCAGTGACAGTCAAATGCTGGAGGGGTTATACTTGCATACATTTTACAAAGATATAGTAAGATGGGACCAGAGAGGGAACAACCCTAGCCTTTGTGACTGAGGCTCAGTGGCCTAGGCCTGTCCTGTGGACCTAAAAAATGAACCACATAATGAATAAAACAACAACCGGCATTCCATAGGAAATTTTAAACATCAAACACCCGCAGCGACATTAAAAAATACAAATGTAGGATGCATTTTCTTTGTGAATGCAATGCAACTCATGAATGGACTGGGTGTAACTCACTTAATTGTGCTTAGCGTAATCACACAGAATTATCAAACAAGTCAGTGAGATTACACAGAATTATGTGAGGAGATTAATTCTGAACTTGGCGCTGTTTTCTTTGCACAAAAACTCCCCTTTGCATCTAAAAATGACGTGAGGATGCATTTTGCACTAAGAAGTAGCACTCAATGCAGCAGAAGATAATCAGCAGTGCACGCCTCCACTCGTGCTGCTAAAGGTGCTCTTATTGTAGGATTTTCCCCCCAAAATACTCTTAATTATGCGAGTGAGCGTAATCTCGTTATTATTGGCAATTCTGCATCACAGAATAATGCTGAATTACTGGAATTACTCTGATTACTCTGGAGTATTTGAAATTTTGCCTGCCTTACCCATAACTCTACATCAGCAACACAGCGCTGCCAAAAACAAGAAGGAAATCTCAGGGAATTCTAAGATGGTGCTTCCAACTATGTGACAATGGAAGGAGCACATTTGGCTGCACACACCATGCTGCCATCAGTTTCTTCTGCAGCAAAACAATCACATGTGCCTTAGCAATGCTACAAACCATCAGCATAAAATTGCACTTTTGAAAAAGAAAGAAACTCACTAACAGGACAAAACCCATTAAAGGCGTTACCTGTACACTCTGGTTGAGTTTTTCTCAAATCCACGTTTCGAAGTCGTAAGAAATTTACTGAAATATCTCTGCCAATTATTTTTAACGAACATGTAACTCAGAATAAATTTGGTTTACTACATTGACTGTATGTATTTTTTTATTTTTTTAAAGAAAAACAGGAGATTGAAAGTGAATACATTGAATCACAAGAGTTCACTATAATACTTAAAAAGGCAGAAAGTAAGGGCCAGATGTACGACCCGTTTACTGCTCTTCTCCTCACTATTTCCTTGTGTCCCACACTGCTGGTCTCCTCACTCTCCGTCCTTGTGCCTCATGCTTCTCTTCTCCTTACTAACCTTCCTGGCACCTCACACTGCTCTTCTCCTCACTCCCCTTCCTTCTGCCTCACGCTGATCTTCTCCTCACTCTGTCCTTATGCCTCATGCTGCTCTTCTCACTCTGTCCTTATGCCTCATGCTGCTCTTCTCACTCCTTTCCGTCTGCCTCACTCTGCTCTTCTCCTCTCTCTATGTCCTTGTGTCCCACTCTGCTCTATACCTCACTCTCTGTCCTTGTGCCTCAATATGCTCTTCTCCTCACTCTCCTTCCTTCTGCCTCATGCTGTTCTTCTCCTCCTCACTCTCCTTCTTTCTGCCTCATGCTGCTTTTCTCCTCACTCTTTGTCCTTGTGCCTCTTGCTTCTCTTCTCCTCACTCTCCATCCTTCTGCCCAACGCTGCTCTTCTCACTCCTTTCCTTGTTCCTCATGCTGCTCTTCTAATCACTGTATGTCCTTGTATCCCACACTGCTGGTCTCCTCACTCTCTGTCCTTGTGCCTCACTCTGCTCTTCTCCTCACTCTCCGTCCCTGTGCCTCATGCTGCTCTTCTCCTCCTCACTAACCTTCCTCCTGCCTCATGCTGATCTTCTCCTCACTCTGTCCTTATGCCTCATGCTGCTCTTCTCACTCCTTTCCTTTTGCCTCATGCTGCTCTTCTCCTGACCTTCCTTCTTTGTGACTCATGCTACTCTTCTACTCCTCAATCTCCTCACTCCCCTTCCTTCTGCCTCACATTGCTTTTCTCCTCATTCTACATCCTTCTGCCTCACGCTGCTCTTCTCCTCACTCTCTGTCCTTATGCCTCATCTGCTCTTCTCACTCCTTTCCTTTTGCCTCATGCTGCTCTTCTCCTGACTTTCCTTCTTTGTGACTCGTGCTGCTCTTCTACTCCCCACTCTCCTTCCTTCTGCCTCACATTGATTTTTCTATGTCCTTGTGTCCCACACTGCTCTTTACCTCACTTTCCATCCTTATGCCTCAATATGCTCTTCTCCTCACTCTCCTTCCTTCTGCCTCACGCTGTTCTCCTCATCCTCACTCTCCTTCCTTCTGCCTCATGCTGCTCTTCTCCTCACTCTCTGTTCTTGTGCCTCATGCTTTTCTTCTGCTCACTCTCCATCCTTCTGCCCCACGCTGCTCTTCTCACTCCTTTCCTTGTACCTCATGTTGCTCTTCTCCTCACTCTATGTCCTTGCATCCCACACTGCTGGTCTCCTCACTCTCTGTCCTTGTGCCTCACTCTGCTCTTCTCCTCACTCTCTGTCCCTGTGCCTCATGCTGCACTTCTCCTCACTAACCTTCCTGGTGCCTCACGCTGCTCTTCTCACTTTCCTTCCTCATGCCTCATGCTGATCATCTCCTCACTCTGTCCTTATGCCTCATGCTGCTCTTCTCACTCCTTTCCTTTTGCCTCATGCTGCTCTTCTCCTGATATTTCTTCTTTGTGACTCATGCTGCTCTTCTACTCCTCACTCTCCTCACTCTCCTTCCTTCTGCCTCACATTGCTTTTCTCCTCATTCTACATCCTTCTGCCTCACGCTGCTCTTCTCCTCACTCTCTGTCCTTATGCCTCATGCTGCTCTTCTCACTCCTTTCCTTTTGCCTCATGCTGCTCTTCTCCTGACTTTCCTTCTTTGTGACTCGTGCTGCTCTTCTACTCCCCACTCTCCTTCCTTCTGCCTCACATTGATTTTTCTATGTCTTTGTGTCCCACATTGCTCTTTACCTCACTTTCCATCCTTATGCCTCAATATGCTCTTCTCCTCACTCTCCTTCCTTCTGCCTCACGCTGTTCTCCTCATCCTCACTCTCCTTCCTTCTGCCTCATGCTGCTCTTCTCCTCACTCTCTGTTCTTGTGCCTCATGCTTTTCTTCTGCTCACTCTCCATCCTTCTGCCCCACGCTGCTGTTCTCATTCCTTTCCTTGTGCCTCATGCTGCTCTTCTCACACTCCTCCTTTGTGCTTCATTCAGCTCTTCACTTCACTCTCCTTCCTTGTGCTTTCATGCTGCGATTGTTCTCACCCTCTGTCCTTCTGCCTCATGCTACTCTTATGCTCACTCTGTCCTTGTGCATCACACAGCTCTCCTCCTCACTCTCTGTCCTAGTGACTCACACTACTCTTCTCCTCACTCTTCTTCCTTGTGCCTCACACTGCTCTCCTTTTCCCTCTCCTTCCTTGTGCCTCACACTGCTCTTCTCCTCACTCTCCATCCTTCTGCCTCATGCTGTTCTCCTCCTCACTCTCCGTCCTTGTGCCTCACACTGCTCTTCTCCTCACTCTCAGTCCTTGTGCCTCACGCTGCTCTTCTCTTCACTCTCCTTCCTTCTGCCTCATGCTTCTCTTCTCCTCACTCTCCTTTCGTTTGCCTCATGCTGCTCTTCTCATTCTCGGTCCCTGATGCTGCTCTTCTCACTCTCCGCCCTTGTACCTCACGCTGCTCTTCTCATTCCTTGTGCCTCATCCTGCTCTCCTCCTCACTCTCCTTCCTTGTGCTTCACGCTTCTCTTCTCCTCACTCTTCGTCCTTGTACCACATGCTGCTCTTCACCTCCTCAATCTCCTTCCCGATGCTTCATGGTGTCCACAAATACCAATTCTAATCCAACTCAAAATATTCCACTACACACCACATACATACACTCCATAACACATGGGGCCTAATTCACAGGACTAACTTAAGCCAAAATCCTAAACTTACTACCATTTTGGTATTCACAGAAGGCACTTACTCATTTCGGTATTCACAGAAGTCATTTAGGAGTCCTAAAGTTAGAACTCCTAATTTTACTACTCCTAAACTGAGAGAAATCCTAACTTTAAGACTTTCTGTATTCACAGACGGCATTTAGGAGTCCTAAAGTTAGGAGTCCTAACTTTACTACTCCTAAACTGAGAAAAATCCTAACTTTAAGACTTTCGGTATTCGCAGAACATTCATTCATTTTCTATATAAATTAAAATTATACATAATAATTTAACAATATGAAGAATACAGAAACTACATCAGACGTATGGAGAGATAAAAACTGTGAGAAACAAAATACACAATTCTATCAGATAAAGGGACATATCAACTCAAGTTGCCTTTTAAGTTAAGATCTATTGAGTATAAAAAGTGCCAATGTAATAAATAGGTTAAGAAAGTAATGAACGTCAATAACAGATATATCACCACCCAGTCATCACAAATAGAGGAGCAGAGTTACAGGACCTGTGCCTACCATTGACGTTGGTTATCTACACAATTAGACCTTTGGATTTTAGTTTGGGTACAAGCCATCAGATACAAAATACCCAATTCAATCAAACACTGAGAGATGGCACCTCAAATTGCCTCATCAGTTAAGATCTATTAAGATCTATTAAAAGTGAAAAGTGCCAGTGCCATAAATAGGGTAGAAAAAAAAGAGCTTTACTAACACCTGGTCGCCACAGAGAAAGAGGCGGAGTTACAAGATCCCTGCCTACCATTGAGCAAAACAACATTCCTTTGTCCTTTGGACCTCTAAATTTGTTTACATGATTCTTTGTCACAAGGCCTTTTTATGACACATAATTCACATACTGCAGCATGTGAATGAATTAATCAACGGCCAAAACCATATTAAAAAATATATTTTCTGCTAATATGGATGAAAAATTTAAATGACGAGGTTTCTCCAACTATGTAATATATTCTTAAAAATGACGGAGCTCCTTTTAATTTTCTCTAGAAAAATATGGTGTATAAAATGTATGCTGCATAATGTATTTGACTATATATTTTGTACAACTTTACAACCACACTCTCCACACCAATCTTTTTAAATGTGCAACACATATTGTATTAATGTGCTAAGGCGCAAGTGAGTGTTGGGTAAGGCAAAGTCTAATAAAACTTCAGGCCGTGAATAGGAATAGCTTTGGCTATGGACAGGGTGGGTCATACACGATCAGGAGTAGGCTTAGCTGGGTTGTTAATGGACAGCAACAAATGGAGAATTCATAAGAGACGTGAAAAAAATGAACAAAGGGGGTTGGGAACCCATGAGGGGTGGAATGCGAGCCCAAGCCCATGCTGCAGTGGAGGTAAGGCAGTGCCTGGCATGGGCTGGATACCCGCAGAGAGTTGGGTGCAGGGCTGTTCTCAAACCAGGAACTCCAATACCATGGCACATACAGCCTTTGGGGTGTTGGGTGCCCACGGATAATTCGACACAGGGCCTGACCTGGCAATATACATTCAACTTTACATTTAAAAAATGTAGAAATTCACTGAAAAAAAACATAGTTAGGAATTGTAATAACATTTTACCAAACTTAAAAAAAAGATTAGACATTCACAGAAAAACCAAAGGTTAAAGAGACATTATAATTAGGTGAAATGCTGAAAGGGTTGACTGACATAATATTATTACTACTAATATAGACCTACAACACTATCATCATACTTACATCGACAACAAAGATATTGTCAGACTTATTTTGAAAAAAAATACCAAAAAATTGAGGAATAAATATCATCATAAATAACATTGATTTTACTAATATCGAACACATAAATATCAAAAACAACAATATCGTCATCATTAAATGATCATAGTAAATCACACAAATATCAAAACTCACAATATTGACTACATAATTATCATAATAAGAGATACAAATAAACTATATACATCATTAAATATCACAATAACAAAATAAACAATAACATAAAAACCTATCCCACATATAAATAAACAAATTTCCTCAAAATTAAACATTTTGAATTATTTAAAATTGACTTTTAAATTTTCAATCCTAACAGTTTTTGCTAAAGAATTTATAAACAACAATTTCTGATGTAAAATATATCTTTTACACTATTTAACAATATTTACCACACAAAACAAATACATATAATTTCATAAGTACACATTTACTACCACATTCACCTTTAAACAAAATTAAATAGCGAATGCTGTTGGACGACCCACAAATTCTGAGATTGGCAAAATATTTGAGGCAATGTTGCAGAAAGAGAAGGGGGCAGATTGAGGCTTTATTTACAAGTGTGCTGATCAAACAAGTTATGTTGAAGACTTTAATGGGTGTGGACGAGATTTGGTACAAAATCAGGAAGACTGTAAATTTGGTATATTTTAGTTAGCTTGCCCCCATTTGGGAGGCACTGGGTAACCCGGAATGGACAAAGGATGTGATGGCACTCCCACTAAAAGAGGCTGGAATATTAAGGTGGAAACAATTATTCAAGGAAGATCATCCGATTAATCAATCAATCAATCAATCATGTAATTTGTAAAGCGCACTACATATCCGTAAGGGTTTCAAGGCGCTTGGGGGGGGGGGGTGCTGCTGCTGCTACTGGTCGAAGAGCCAGGTCTTGTGTTGTCTCCTGAAGATCAGCAGGTCTTCGGTTTGTCGTAGGTAGAGGGGGAGGGTGTTCCAGGTCCTGGCGGCGCGGTGGGAGAAGGACCTGCCTCCGGAAGTTGTTCTACGGATACACGGGACCGTGGCCAGGGCGTGGTCAGCAGAGCGGAGTTTCCTGTTGGGTACGTAGAAGGGGAGTTGATTGTTGCCTTGTGTGCGTGGATCAGGAGCTTGAAGGAGATTCTCCTGTCGACGGGGAGCCAGTGCTGGTTCCTCAGGTGGGGGGTGATGTGGTTGCGACGCGGGACGTCAAGGATCAGGCGTGCAGAGGCGTTCTGGATTCTCTTCAGTCTGTGAATGAGCTTGGACTAGGCTCCGGCGTAGAGGGCGTTTCCATAGTCGAGTCTGCTGCTGACTAGGGCCTGGGTGACTGTTTTCCTCGTGCTTGTCGGGATCCATCTGTAGATCTTGCGGAGCATGCGGAGGGTGTTGAAGCAGGTGGAGGACACTGCGTTGACTTGTTTGGTCATTGTGAGATTTGAGTCGAGGATGATTCCCAGGTTGCGTGCGTGGTCGGTGGGGGCCGGGGGGGTCCCCAGTGCTGCGGGCTACCATGAGTCGTCCCATGCTGAGGGGTTGGACCCGAGGATGAGGATATCCGTCTTGTCAGAGTTCAGCTTGAGTCGGCTTTCCTTTATCCAGTCGGCGATTGCCTTCATTCCTTGGTGGAGGTTGGATTTGGCAGTGAGAGGGTCCTTGGTAAGGGAGAGAATCAGATGCGTGTCGTCGGCGTAGGAGGTTATGTTGAGGTCGTGCTGTCGGGCAATGCGTGCGAGTGGTGCCATGTAGACGTTGAAAAGCGTCGGGCTGCGGGAAGATCCTTGAGGGACTCTGCAGATGATCTTGAAGGCCTCAGACTGGAACGGGGGGAGGCGGACTCTCTGGGTTCTGCCGGAGAGGAAGGAGGAGGTCCAGTCCAAGGCCTTCTCCCTGCGTCTTGGAGTCGCGTGCGTAGTGTGCGTAGTGATTACTTGGGATTGGTGTTTTCAGGCAGTGGGGCAAAGGCTCTCAAGATTTAATATTCTCCAGATTCAGAGCTGATATCAAGATCTGGACACAAAAATAGGAGAATCAAATGAGTTTGAGGAGAAGATGCAGTTGGGGATCATATAAAGAAAAAAAGAAATCACGCTTTGGTATTGGCTGATGATAGAGATGGAAGACGGGGTCTTTACTTTGCCGGAGGATCTCTGGGGAAGGTGCTTGCCGGAGCTCAGCTTGGAAGATCTTTGGCAAGTATCTATGTCTATGATGTATAAAATGGTCAAACCTGCATATTTGAGGAGGAACCATCTTTTTACCATTCATAGGGCCTATTGGACCCCCCACAGATTGGCCAAGTTTGGGTCAGGAGGTGATGTGGCCTGCCAAAAATGTGGTAGCATGAAGGAGGACGATCTGCACATGTTTGTTGACTGCCCGATGATCACCTTTTTGGGAGGCTGTGAGTATGGTTTTGTCCAATCTTTTGAACCTACAAATTAAGGTAACCACCTTTTTAGTTTAGTTTAATTATAGTCAATAAGAACAAGGCTAGGTTGTTTTTTTATGTTATTCTCCTGGTGCGCAGAGAGATTTGCAAACGGTGGGTGTCTTCGGTTCCTCCAAGTCAGGAAGACTGGTTATATGCTATTAAGAGAGTGGCTAAGCTGGGCTTTCAGATAAAGGGAAAAAGAGATATGAGTTCTGGATGGCTTTTCTATGTTGGTGCGAGCAATAAGTAAAAACCGGAAGTCCAATTATTAAGTTTCTGTCCACCTCAGCTGGCACCTTCTCCACTGGGCAGAGAGGCTCGGGCAGATTGAGTGTTTATTGGAAATAAAGGAGTGAGACATCACTATGCAAGGGTGATAAGGGTGAGTCCTCTTCTTGTTCCTTTCTCTAGCAATCAAGGCTTTGGATACACCAGGGTGGAAACGTTAATGGAAATGTGTGAACAAGGCAAATGAGGATAAAAAAAACAAAAAATAAATAATTAAATCGCGTTTTCCAAATAAGGACTTAACTGACATAACAAGCAAGCAGATGCTAAAACAGACAATAAAATAAAACTACAGGCAACAACAACCAATAAACTTATTCCACCAATTAAATAAACAACATAAAAGATGCCAAAAATTTTACAACAAACTACCTCAAAAACGGAAAACACTGAAGAAGAACAAAACTCTGCCGGATGTTTTTCCTCAACACAGCAACTTTGAAAAAATATATTACACAGCAACAAAACAAAGTAAGTATACTCTTTAATGAATTATAAAGTTCAGCTAACTAAATCTAATAAATGTGTGAGAGCTCTTTTTCCTTTTTTCTGCTGTTGTTTTGCCGACTGCTGCCACCGGACTGACCCTGGAGGAAGCAAGGGAGCGAGCCTAGGGGAACTACCATCCCCAAGCTGCCAAGCAGCACGCTTGCCGCTATCATTACCAGGAGGCACTCAAGTAGCGGGCAGGTCTCATGTAGTGCGGGACACATGCCCGGGCCATGCCTGGGCAAAGCCCAGGCCAAGGGAGGGCCCTTCTGTGCCTGACCGAGACTGGATGAGGCTGGTCTGGGCCTAATCTCTTGGCCTCACTTCGGACTTTTTGCCTGCTTCCCTGTTGGATTATTATTTTACTTGGACACACTGCTTGGCTCAGTTATAGATCCGACTTCTGTGGTATCTCCAGAAGACAAGGAGGAGGTAGAAAGGTGCTTGGCCTTACTCTATATTATTTATTTCTGCACCTGCACCTGCACTAACCACGTGGATTGGCAAGGAGCGTGTTGGTTTGCAGAGTTTTCTGTGTTGTGAGCACCGTGGAGTTACATACCCTTCAGATTACCAAACGTATTAAACCTCAGGAGCAACATTGAGCAACATTGAACCTTGATTATATCATGGGCAGAAGTAAGGTGACACTAGCCCCCAGGATGGTTGCAGTTGGAACTACTGACTCTGTGACCACGATGGACTCGCTCCTTCAGCGGGCTGCGGCTGTACTGGATAAGGAGATCGAGTTGGTTAACCAACATCTCTCTAGTTCCCCAGTTCTGGCTCCAATACCTTTGCATGCTGGCACAAATGTGTTGTTAGCCAGCGCTGAGGATGATGATCTCTCAATTCATGAAAACAACACAGATGTAAACAAGGTAGCACAGGACTGTTCCGGGAAAATTTATCAATCTGCAGCCCAACTTTTGCTCCTCTCTCCTGCTATTATCATTTGTAATAAGGGGGGCAATGAAGTATCTTCAAACCATAGGCATGCAATCATTACCCCAAATAAGTACACGGTTACATCAAAAGTAACCATTCAAGGGAGGCTATCTCTGGCTTAGACGGGTGGGCTCGGCACAGGGACAGGTACCAAAAGGAAATCCCAATCAACTGGGGTAAAGTTAAAAGGTCAAAACCCAATATGATCCCTAAAGTCTCACCGACTCTGCAAACACTATCCAAGCTCGACCTGACGGGCGCTCATGTATCCTTCCAGGCAACGATGATGAATTTGTTGGATTCCAAGCTGGGACCGATATTCCATTGCTTGACCTTAATTGAAAAGAGTTTATCGGGTCTTAAATGTTGTGTCTCCTCACCACGTAATGGGAGTGCTGGCTGTCAACCAGGTCAAAGTATCCCACCGGACCCCCCCCCAACTCAGACAGCTTGCCCAAAAAACATCAGGGGACAGGCCCCGCCATTAGGGGGACATACACTTGCAGGTCTCCCAGCGCCCACCCAGAGTGAAAATCAGACCTACAGGGGCAGTTTGCCCTTGCAGGCTCAGCCCCTGGAAGAGAGCTATTCTTCAGGGGGACGGCCCCAAGGGCGAGGGTAAGCCCATTTGCAGCATTTAGCAGTGATTCATCTTCCAGCAGAGACTACCCCCTATGTAGTGGTATTGGGGTGTTCCAGCATGGAATCCAAAATCCTCCCTTCACCACAGACCAGAGATCTCACTATCACATTCAGTCAATACATTCATTGGTGGGGCCCATAACACCAACATTCACACTTCGCTGGTCTGCCTTCAGGGAGATGATTGTTCCAGACGCTGACATGAAAGAAATACCTTATAACCTAAAGAAACCCTAAATTTACCTAACTATGCTTTAACTTATCCTATACTAAATCTTCTAAATATCCCTTCCATGTAACTCGACGGATCTGTTAGTTGTGGGTTGAAGTGAACTTCTAATGCCCTCTTTTAATTTCTGATTTTAACATTTTTTCATTCGAATAAACACCACAACTAATTTTAATGATCAATAATAAATCTTTATCTCAATTGATGCGATCTGGAAGGAAATGTTATTCAAAATCACATTTTACCATATTTACCTATTCTGGCGAAATGTCGTCCTCTAAGTCAATCAGGTTGTCCTGCAGCACGCTACAGTCCCACAGATTGGATTGAGACCATATGCCCATATAATTGGTTCAGTTCATCAGGAAATTGGGTATTAATTCAGTCCATCAAAGTTTCAGGGAAACAGCCGTCCTGCAGCGTCACCGTCCTCTCTGTCAGCATAACGTCAGGAAATCGAGTTCGTCAAAGAAGAGCAGGTTTTTTAGTTCAATTCCCTCTCTACTTTTATAATGAAAATAATGTCAAAAAGTATCAAGATCGTGGTTTTAGAAAGATCTGATTGGCTAGTCAGGGGCCGTCCTACGAAGTTCTCATAAAGTTTAGTTCATGGTGTCATTACACTTGCTGGTTCCGGTTTTAAAAGACTTTCTATTGTTCCCAGGCTCCTAACAGGCTTCCCAGGGTAACCTTGATGAGTACAGTCTGGCTAGGCCACGGTTGCTGGCGTTGGCGCAGGCGCACTTCACCCAGAACCTCGTGGAGTGTAGTCACGTCAATGTGGAGGCCATCTTGTGGCAGGCCAGAATGGTCAACTTAAGCAAAACAAACACAAAACGCAATTAATACGTAGAAATGGCTAATAAATTGTTAAACCCTTACTAATTCCCCTATGTGTGTGTAATTATCTAGCATAATAGCGACAATCAAAGCAATTATACGTACTATTTGATGCGACTTATAATTTACTCCACAAAAGCAACATTTAACATGCAATATTCTATTTTCTCTAATATTAATATGCGTACATATTTTAGTGTACATATTATTAGGCCATGCAAATCCCACGTGTAATTCATTTATTAATAAGGTTGATTTAGTAAATTACTTCAAACAATTAATACGATTATAATTAATTGATTATTCTAATTAGTATGAACATGCAAATGGGGAGGGTATACAAAAAAATTTCATTACCCGCTCCAGCAATCCCGCCTTTGGTGATTTTATCACCACAATCCAACAAAAATGTTGTTCTTTTCTTTACGGAAATTTTCGAAATGTGTTCTTTCTTTTATTCATAATTCAGTTTCCCCTAATTCTTCTCTTTTCGCTGATTTATACATACTCTCCGTCCACTCTTCCAATTCTATTTCTTCAAATTCTCTATCTTGTTTCTTATCTTTTCTCCTTAATTTTTCTCTTTTTAATCTTTTCTGGTTTTTGTTATTATTGTTATTTAATATTTTTACAACAAATACAACCTATTCTTATCACTATTATTATTGAAATTACACATGTTCGTGGAATTAGTATTTTACCTATAAATGTACTACCTATCTTGACTAAGAATTTTTTAATAGCTGATATCTTCTTCCTAATCCTTTCCCAAACACCTTCAACCTCCAGTGGTGCAATTTCGTCATGCAATTCTGTAATGTAATATTTTTAATATAAATCTTTACTTTCATCAGGAATGTAAGTACAACAATGTTGAACTTTCAGCATTCCACAGACTCCACCCTCTTTTGCTAATGGTATATCAAGGGCAAGTCGATTTTGCATTACCATAGCACGCATGGCAACCATTTCAGTGTTTACCAATAAGAATCCTCCAGCGGTGCTTGTTGAAAAGTGATCCACTACAGTTGATAACTTTCTAATTTTGTTTGCATTCAGAGATATTCCCACTGCTGGTATCAGTGCTCCAAAAATATCACCCACAATTTCTGTCCAAGATTCTCTCTTATTACGTACTAAATAATTACTTAAACTATGTACACCATCTTCTCCTCTATCCATATGGAAGATTTTTGGAAATACCAGGCCTACGTAACATATGCCATACCAATGGTCTGGCAAACGATATTATGCCCTGTTCCCGCAAATAAAATATAGTCCAGGGAAAACTGGATCTCTTCCACCTTTAAATCCTCATCCACCCATGATTTGGTATGTATCATGGCATTTACTGTTACCTAAAAAGTAATTATCATATACAGTTTGATTCCTTCTTATACAAAATTTTCCTTTCTGAGGCCAATCTAAAGCCATAGTTGGACTAGATTCACCCTTTAGATGTTTTTCCATTTCTACATCCCATACTGTCTTTTCCACCTTTCCTTCAGATGCCTTTCTTTGCATTTTCAGTCTCCTTTCTTCAACCATGTCTAAGAATGTCTTTTCCTCTTTCTTCAAACTGCAAGTCAAATTGTTTTTAAATATGGATTCTAATGTTAGTTCTTTAGTTTCTAAGAAAAATTCACCTAATACTTTAGCAGGTTTCACCTTATTTAGTTTATTTATTGCAGGTATTTGTGCAAAAATGTTATCTACATCTGAAAAATATTATTCTAACTTTCCTGTCTGGTAAAATAAACTAGCTATTACACTACATGGTATTCAAATGGTATTAGATGTTCAGGTGGAATTTCTCTCAGTTTTTCATCTGGCACTTCCCTCTCGCTTATTCCTTTTATCGTTTCTTCATTGTCTTTTTCTCTGATCTTTTTCTGTTCTTTTCTGGAACACTGCTTTCCTTGTTCGTTTTCAGAATCTGAACTGGTATCAGAGATCTGCAGTCTCCTTCTCAGAGAGTTACTTCTGGGGACTAGTGTTAGACTTGGTTCTGTTTTCCCCCTTTCAGAGTTTTCTTCTGTTTTTGACTCTCCGTCATCTGACTCGGTACTTCATTCCGATTCACCAAAATATTATTTTTCTGTGCTGTCCACTGGATTTGGAATTCTCAGAGTATGTCTCGCATGGATCCAATTTTTCAGTCTAGCACACTTTACAACTGTGGTTGTGGTCAAGATGACTTGTCTCAGTTTTCCCCACCTTGGAACCAAACAGTTTCTTCTTATGTGAACTTTTATCCTTACCCAGTCCCCTGGGCTCAGATCATGGGCTGGCTTCTTTTCAAGGGTGGTGGCATCCGCTCCAACCTGATGAAACACAGAATGCACTGCGTCAGCCAGGCTTTTACAGTATTCCAACACCATGTCATCCGTTATAGTCATCAGCTTGTTGACTGGTATGAACACATGTCTCATGGCGCGTCCCATGATGATTTCATGGGGGCTTAACCCTGTAGTTCTGTCTGAAATTGATCTAATAGTCATGAGTACCAGAGGCAAGACATCAGGCCATTTCATACCTGTGGTCAAACACATTTTCCCTATTCTATTTTTGATAGTACCATTAATCTGTTCAACCACACCAGAAGCCTCTGGTCCGTAGGCACAATGTAGTTTTTGTTGTAC
Source organism: Triturus cristatus (assembly GCF_964204655.1). Lineage (NCBI taxonomy): Eukaryota > Metazoa > Chordata > Amphibia > Caudata > Salamandridae > Triturus > Triturus cristatus. The sequence goes on from NC_140581.1 coordinate 17,861,757, forward strand.
ATTCAATGCTTCACAAATCAATTTTATTATCTCATTATGGAAATGTCCTCCTCGGTCTGATTCAATTGTCACTGGGAACCCAAATCTAGGGATGAATTCTCTCAAAAATAGCTTTGCCACTGTCATCCCATCATTTCTTCTTGTTGGAAATGCTTCCACCCACCTGGAGAATAGGCAAACCATAACCAAAACATACCTCAATCTGTTACAGGGAGGCATTTCAATGAAATCCACTTGTATTCTGGTAAAAGGCCCTCCTTCTCGGCCTATTGTTCCTAGACTTACTACTGTTCTTCTCCCAGGATTGTATTGCTGACATATTAGGCATCTCTGACAAAGACTCTCTGCTACAAGTTTGAACTTTGCATTGTACCAGGTCTGTTTAAATGACCTGATCATAGCGTCTCTCCCTATGTGTCCTTGGCCATGATTAGGCTGTCCGGTTTTAGGTTTAAACCTATAATAACTGATAAAACCCCACTGAAAGAGAAATAGCCCTCACCAGTGAAAACATATAAACACTGGAAAAACACCATCATAACCACAAACTAAATGCCATTCAATGAAAGGAAAAAGTGAGTGAAAGAGTCGTTTTTTTCTTCCTAAAAGGGCCAATACAATGTAACTTTGTTATACAAGCTAGCAGTAAGAAAGTCTGGGCTAACATTATTCTGCTTGAGTTTTGTTGTTTAGGGATGTCACTAAAATATTGTTTCATCTTCCTTTTGTCTTTTTTTAGTTTTGTGGTCTTTGGTGTAAAGATGCAGGGTTTAGAAGCATGTTTTAGGTTTTGTTTAATTATTTTATAAACTGTAGAGAATCAGGAAATATCCAAATCATATTTGATATTTTGGATGTGTTTGATTCTTTCACTGATAGGTAAAATGGCTGGTTTCATTAGATCTTTCCTAATATGTGTCATTACATGTACCCACAGAGAATGGGTAAAAACCCTTAATACATCAGCCCCCAGTTTCTAGTGAGTCAGTATTGATTGTAGGTAAATTGTCAACACCTCAGGCTTTAAACATTCAGTTCAAGGTATAGTGACAAGTATATGTGAAAAGAGCGCTATCATCAAGCATCTAGGAAGTGGTTAAAACATGACATCAGACTTTTGGAAAACATGGGACGCAGAGTCACTTGGAATGCTGTGCAAAAAAGGTTCTTTCCAAGTTACACAAAGATTGGAGTGATATTGTTTGTATTTGCAGTGATTCAGCTATGTGTATGAAAAAGTTGTGTGATGACCTGTCAAAATTGATACCTGAGCTGAAGTGCTTCCCTGTAAGCGATCCTTGCCACTTGTTAGATGGTATGCTGAAAGCATCTTTACAATCTTCAGAGTTTATGATGAATGCTATTGACTTTTAGTCCATTCTGGTGCACAGTTTTCTTATGCACAGGAACTAAAACACAATTATTTACCATGTTGTGCTTTGTGGGGCATCAAAGTAAGAGTCATCCCAACTGTGTCCATTAGCTGATGGTTCTCAGTCCAAGGGGCTATGAATGCTATATTATCCATGTGGCAACCGTTTACAGAATTTTTGCTGAGTGATGATGCCAAAGGCAAGAAATGTGAGGATCTTTGGTCACATATTGATAGTGATGTGATAAAAGTACACTCTGCTGCGTTCTTAGGTTTTTACAGGAAAACATAACTGCTGTGGACATAATAAAAAGACTAGAGATTGAAAACACGCTTGTCTGCCAAGTGTTCAGCATAATTGGTGTAGATGTGAAACATCTCATTGAGAGTGGGCTGGGCGACACCTTTAGTGACTTTGGCACTGCGGCAAGTTCTATGTTGTAGTGCCTGCCACTTGGTAAGCAAAGAACTCTGAGGGCATAATCACCCGTGTCAGTGCAAATGTTGCAGAACCTGCCCTGAGAATCGCAATCTTTAAGTGAACCACTATTGGCATGGAAAGCTGTGTCAGTGGCCAGTTACAAAATTGTGAACTGGCTGCTTTGGCGTTGTCCATCTCAAGTGCCAATGTTGAGAGGGCCTTTTCACAGAAGTTTACGTGGGAAAGAGCGAGCGCACATGACCAAAGACTCACTGAAGAAGTATTATTTGGTGTACTACAATAAGTTTAATTTGCAAAAATCTATTTGGACCTCATATACACTATACTTACACTGTCCTCACCATGCGCTATCAGTTCAGAAAGCAAGCAATAATAAAAGCAAAACGTTCCATAAACACCGGTAAAACACTGTTTCTGTAGTTTTTAATGGCGCAAAAATGTGTAATCACTGTTTTTTTAAAGTATTGAAAACACTGAAAAAACCCCACCAGAATTTACCAAAAATAGAAACTGAAAACAGGAAAGCCTAGCCATGATACATCCGTGCCATGGTAGACATCATGCTATCAGGCATAACTGGTCTTCCATCTCGATAAACCCACACCTGATCTTTCTCTCTTGGTGCACATCCTGCTTTTATCCACTGTTTCATTTCCTCATCTCCTGCTTCTTCCTGCAATTGTCTTACTTCTTCCCATGTTCCCACAATGTTAGTAAACATCAAAGAGCAAGAAAACGTTTCTTTTTCCTTAGCCCGATTAATAGAATTCTGATTTCGTGCGCAATATTGTGCCATGGCATTTGCATATCTGTTCCCTGTGGAGATATAATCACCACCATGACTATGAGCAGCACATTTCACAACAGCCAATTGCCTAGGCAGCTGTATCGCCTCAAGCAACTTTCCAACCACTTCAGCATTCTTAATAGGAGTTCCACTTGAGGTTAGGAAACCTCTCTGTAGCCATAGTTGGCCAAAGTCGTGGACAACTCCGAAGCCATACTGGCTGTCAGTTATCACAGTCACTCTCACATTTTTCCCAATCTTACATGCTCTGGTGAGGGCCACTAATTCTGCTACTTGGGCTGATTTTACTCCTTTCAGGTAGGACGCTTCCAAAACTGCTGCAACTGTGCATACCGCATATGCTGCACTCAGCACTCCTTCATCTGTTCTCAAACAAGACCCATCAACAAACATCACAAAATCACTTTCTGGTAAAGGTGCATCTTTTATATCTGGTCGTGGTATTGTGCAAAAATCGAGTACATCCAAACAATCATGATCTGCTTCATCTCTGACTTCCACATTCTCAGCATCAGGCAGCAATGTTGCAGGATTCACATTCAGACACCTCACAAGACTCACATTAGTTGCACCTAATATGACCTTTTCATACTTAGTCAGCCGACTATGTGTCATATACTGAGTACGACTCCTTGTTAAAAGGATCGCTACATCATGAGGTACAAACACTTTAAATGGGTATCCCATCACAATTCCTTCACTCTGCTCTAAACTTCGACATGTAGCAGCTACTGCTTTCAAACACCCAGGTAAAGCTACAGCTGCTGGGTTGAGCATTGATGAAAAATATGCAATTGGTCTCCTTAGTTTTCCATGTTTCTGTATCAACACAGAGAGTGCACATCCATTTCTCTCACTGCAGTACAATTCAAACTCCTTCTCATAATCAGGCATACCTAATGCAGGTGCTTCGCACAATCCATCTCTCAATCGTTTACATGCTGCCAATTCTTCCTTGTTCAAATCAATGGGATCTTTCACATCACTTCTTGTCAGTCGTACCAAAGGATTTGCAATCAAAGAGAAATTGCTGATCCACTGACGACAATATCCCACCATTCCCAGAAACATTATCACCTCTCTTTGGGTCATAGGAGCTCTCATTCTTTTTATGATTCTGATTCTGTCTATCCTCTATTTGGCACCATGCCAAGATACGCTCGCCAAAACGAAATACAAAAATTTGCTGACTGTCATGGTGCAATGGAATGGAAAAGAAAGCATGGCATACATCTATCACTGTGTACCATTCTGCATCATGGGGAATATGATGTAAAATCACTGATGGATTTGGTACAATTGGACAACATTACACAACAATTTTGTTTACTTTTCTCAAATCTTGTACTATCCTGAATTTCCCATTAGGCTTTTTCAGCTCCATTATGGGTGAATTACATGGACTACTCATTATTTCTCTCAAAATTCTTTGTCTGATCATTTTCTCTATCACCGGAGTTACTCCGTCAATTATCTCGGGTGTCAATTTATATTGAGGGACATTTGGATAGCTTATTCCTTCCATTACTGTTATTTTTATTGGATCTACATTTCTCATTGGTCCTACATCTTCTCCAGTGAAATCCCAAATGTCTGCTTTTACAGATTGTTTTAATTATTTGGGTAATTTGTCAGGGTTGAATACAGCATATGTTTCAACAGCTTCATTTTCTCTATTGGCTATTGTCATTTTATACAGTACATCATCATCTGGTGTTTCAAATGCTATTCCATCTGGAGTACAAAATATGGTGCAATTCATTTTGCACAGCAGGTCCCTACCTTTGCTACTTCTTCTAGTCTCTCATGCAAATTTTTCGCTCTCCACGTCACACTTTTGCACACAAATAGTAATTCCTCATCCTGGTAAGTTTTTAATTTTTCTGTGGGGATAGTTCCTACTATTAATTCTTCCAATACCATTCGTAACTTGGCCACATCTATTGATTGGGATTCTTTGTCTTTTCTTTGTAAGCTTCTTAACCATTCACTTAATTCTTCTGCAGATGGTCCCACTGGTTTTTCTATGCTATCCTGTTCCAGATTCTTTTGTGGTTCTAACAATGACTCTACTATCGTTCTACTCTTTTCAGGATAATTCGGACTTATGAATGGATTGTTTGAAACATTTGGTTCGATCATACTCATTGTCTGTCTCCAAGGATTCTCATTCTGACTCGGTTTTTGTTGTTCAACCTGTTTATGGCTCTTATAAGGAACTGTCAAACAATGTTCGCTATCTTTTTGTTTATCAAAAATTGGCATTACTGGACCTATCGTTACTGGAACAGTTACAGCTTCCAAATTTTTAGTTAATTATCTTATTTTCTCTGTTAATTCTAAGGTTGTTTTCGCTCATTCTGCAGAATTTTCACCATTTGTTCTACTCTCTGACTTCTTTTCTACCTCTCTAATGGAGTTATTCTTCTCTAATTCTGGTGACATTGGTTTGGTCTTAATAATTCATAAGGTTTCTCTCATTGGGGCACTTGGTGTTAACATTTCTGGTTCTGGTCGATACGGTGGTGGAATTTTATAAAACATGTCATCAAGAACATCATCCTCAGATTCATTCACTCCATACCCTCTTGATTCTACACTATGTCATTTTCGTCCTTCATTCTCCTCTACAGTTCATACAGGATACACACCTTCAGTCATGCTAGCATTCCGCCACCTTCTCATTCGATCATCGTGATTTTCATGTCCGTACTGTTGACCAGACATGTACCTATATCTTACACCATTCCTCTGTCTTTGTCGATCATGCATCTCCTCTTCCCATTCTGTCAATGCCTCAAATTGCGTCGGTCTAGGTCTTGGTTCTAAAGTAATCATTTTCTCTCTCGTCCTTTGTATACCTAGCCCAGTTGTCTAACCAGATACAAGTATGATATCCATATTTCGCAACCATAAGGGATGCGGGGGTTTTCGGTGGAGGAAGTAACTGCCCTTCCCTAGTCACAATTGGTTTGTCCTTTTTAAACCACCTTTTGATTTTACCCAACCAAGACTTTTTCTCTTTCTCCGGTGGATCGTAATACATTTTCCTGTTTTCAGTATATCGCTAGTCTTTCCTTACAACTGTACTCTTTTCTGTCCAATTGCAGCGCGACTCACACTAATGCACCAATCCGCAGCGTCTACGTTACTTTGATGATTCTCCAATCTCAGCGAGACTCTTACTAACGCACCAGTCATCCTGTATTTCTCCAATCTTAGCACGGCGTACACTAGTGCACCAATCAGGAACGTCTACGCCTCCAGACCACTAGCCAATCCCAGCGCGGTCTTTCTGACGTCAACAGCCACTGCTCCTGCTCCTGCTTCTACTGACCCCTCCTTTACAAAATTTTCTCTGTAAGTTTCTCAAACCTTTCAAATTTACAATTCTATTAGTAACTACATAAAAACACCACCATTGTCCGCTTCGCTAAACAAAGAATAGTAAAAAGACCTTTTTCACAAGAATTCCGTCTTTCCCGAGAGCAGCGCTTACCTCTGCCCTACTACGGAATCGTTACTTCCATTGATAGAGTAGCACATCCCTCTACCTTACCCTTCTAGCAAGCATTAGCTAACCACTTCTCTAGAATTAAGACACCTGGTTGGAGACCCAATGCTCTTGAGAAATAAAACCAGAGTTTCGCAATTAACCGGAATGCCTTTTCATTCGCGAACTTTCACATGGGAAAATGTAGTACATTCACACAGAATTCTGCCTTTCCCGAGAACAGCGAACAGTCTGTCCTGCTACAGAATTATAACATTCGTTAACAAAGTAGCGCTTCCCTCTACTCTGTCCTTCTAGCAAGCTCAGAGAACACCTGCTACCTTTTCAGTGATAAACGTTATCAGAGTACCTTCTGGTCTCCTGGTACCTAAGACCAAAATTTTACAGGTAACCTTCGCTGTCATACACACTTCTCTTATACAGAAAATGTCTCTAATGGCAACACATGACAATGCTACCGAATCGAACCCAGACAATGTGTCGTGCAACTTCACTCGTCACACGTTTCCCAGTGTACCTATGAGCAACAACAATTCCGTCTTTCCCGAGAGCAGCGCTTACCTCTGCTCTACTATGGAACCGTTACAAACTTCTGACTTCCTACATCCCAGAAGCCGTGCAAACAACATAAAACTCAACGTAACCCAACATAGAGTGTTAGTACATAAACCAATCAATAATCAAGAATCAATAAGCAATGTACAAGCAATATTCACCAAACCCAAACAATAACAAACCATCATCCTGCTACCAGAAAAACTGTTCCAGCGTGGAATCCAAAATCCTCCCTTCACCACAGACCAGAGATCTCACTATCACATTCAGTCAATACATTCATTGATGGGGCCCATAACACCAACATTCACACTTCACTGGTCTGCCTTCAGGGAGATGATTGTTCCAGACGCTGACATGAAAGGAATACCTTATAGCCTAAAGAAACCATAAATTTACCTAACTATTTTTTAACTTATCCTATACTAAATCTTCTAAATAGCCCTTCCATGTAACTCAACGGATCTGTTAGTTGTGGGTTGAAGTGAACTTCTAATGCCCCCTTTTAATTTCTGATTTGAACATTTTCTCATTCGAATAAACAACACAACTCATTTAAATGATCAATAATAAATCTTTATCTAAATTGATGCGATCTGGAAGGAAATGTTATTCAAAATCACAATTTACCATATTTACCTATTCTGCCGAAATGTCGTCCTGTAAGTCAATCAGGTTGTCCTGCAGCACGCTACAGTCCCACAGATTGGATTGAGACCATAGGAGCGTACCCGTCAATCCATGCCCATATAATTGGTTCAGTTCATCAGGAAATTGGGCATTAATTCAGTCCATCAAAGTTTCAGGGAAACAGCCGCCCTGCAGCGTCACCGTCCTCTCCATCAGCATAACGTCAGGAAATCGAGTTCGTCAAAGAAGAACACGTTTTTTAGTTCAATTCCCTCTCTACTTTTATAATGAAAATAATGTCTAAAAGTATCAAGATCGTGGTTTTAGAAAGTTCTGATTGGTTAGTCAGGGGTCGTCCTACGAAGTTCTCAAAGTTTAGTTCATGGTGTCATTTCACTTGCTGGTTCCGGTTTTAAAAGACTTTCTATTGTTCCCAGGCTCCTGACAGGCTTCCCAGGGTAACCTTGATGAGTACAGTCTGGCTACGGTCAAGACGAGGCCACTGTTGCTGGCATTTGCGCAGGCGCACTTCACGCAGAACCTCGTGGAGTGTGGAAGCCATCTTGTGGCAGGCCAGAATGGTCAACTTAAGCAAAACAAACACAAAACGCAATTAATACGTAGAAATGGCTAATAAATTGTTAAACCCTTACTAATTCCCCTATGTGTGTGTAATTATCTAGCATAATAGCGACAATCAAAGCAATTATACTTACTATTTGATGCGACTTACAATTTAGTCCACAAAAGCAACATTTAACATGCAATATTCTATTGTCTCTAATATTAATATGCGTACATATTTTAGTTAACATTCTAATTAAGCCATGCAAATGCAAATCCCACGTGTAATTCATTTATTAATAAGGTTGATTTAGTAAATAACTTCAAACAATTAATACGATTATAATTAATTGATTATTCTAATTAGTATGAACATGCAAATGGGGAGGGTATACAAAATTTTGTCATTACCCGCTCCAGCAGGGGAACGTGCCAAAATCTCATACAGGGTATAAAGGAGGACTTCTTCCAGTTAAAGAACAAGGTTTTACATTGGTTATCGCACAGCACATCCCTGGGTCTAAGGGTGGAGAAAAACATTAACATGGTGCGAAGAGTTGTCTGGATCGGTAGTTCTCAAAAATCAAGTACGGGGGATTGTGCCATCGTAAATTTCAACAGGCCTCATATAGCAGTAAGGATCTTGTTCTCAGACCCACATTTTACTCCTCTTTGTCCAAAGTCAACCATTGTGGCCCTACCACTCGGGTGATTTTATAAACCAGAACATCCAGAGGGCACATACTCAAACACCACCAATATGGTTCCACGCGAGGACCCTCTGCAGAGATTTCCATCTACCAGGAATGTTCAACTGACTTTGTGTCCATTTTCGGACTATTCAAGTCAAATGAACGCACGGTGACAAGACTTTGGTCCACCACCGGTGGAGTTGTTTAATCGGTATACTCCTCTGTCTAACATGGATGTCTGCGATTGACTTGTTAGCACCCCCTGTTGAACTTGGAGAATTTTACAGCCCCGCAGGATTCACCAGGGCAAAATCATGGGTGCTTGCACGTTTATTACAATAATGTTATATCTTGGAACGTTGCAGGTTTGGCCAATAAGTTCTATGATCCGCTATGGACTACATTTGTGAAACAATTTTGTGTCATTTGTTTGCAGGAAACTTGTTTGGCAGATTGCAGTCTATTTTTAGATAGTTATAAGTCCTTTTTTGTTCTGGCCTCCCCCTCTACGGCTGGCAGACCAAAGGGTGGTCTTGCCATTTATATCTCCATAGTAGTGGATTGCCAGATACAGGTTTTGTCTTCAACAAGCCCTTGTACACAGTCCCTGGTTATAAGAAAGGGGTCTAACAAACTGGGTCTTATTAATTTTTACAATTATGTATCAAGTTCTAACGGCGGGTGTAATATCAGCTGGCTGGGGCTTTTTATAAGGCAACACCGTATAGCTGAATTTCTAAATCTTATGATCACAGGGGATTTTAACGTACATCCATGCGGAGACCCCAGAACCACAAGATTGGTTGACTTAGGCTGTCTTCGCGTGAGGGGGATCCACTTGAACATTCTGTTCAGGGAGACATTTTGAACAACCTCCTCCATGACTTTGACCTAATGTCTGTTATGTCACTAATCTACTACCGGAGTAAGATAGCCGTCCCTCTTATAAAGGGAGAGGTGGTGGTGCACTTATTGACTTTATACTAATTTTGTCACATCTACAATCCTCATTTCGGGGCTTCCTAATACAGGAAAGTCCTTACAGTGACCACAACCCTCTGTGTGTCGAACTGGTCGGTCCTTTACTAATATGTATTAGAGGAGGTGAGAAAAAGGGGTCAATGAGACCAACTGATGGAAGAAGACGGCTGAAGTAGACACAGGTCTCTCCCGATGGTTTTTATAAATTGACATCTGAATCATGAGCCAGTGAAATTTTTTCCGATATTAAACAGAATGAATTTTAAGCAGGCTCATCCATCTCTCTTATATCTGCAATTGCTGAAGGAAGAATGTATTTTCTTTGTTCTTGGTTATTTGAAATCAGTGGTGAAGTCAAGGGCCAGTCTTGATTAAACACCAACAAGGGTCAGGGTTTTAAGGTTATTTTTAAGATATATATATTTCAACAAAAGCTCTGGGACAGGATAACTTCGCTGGTGGGCTTTTGAATCAAGGGTTAAGATTATTTGGACCCGAACTTTGCATTCTATGTTATAGATTACCACGGACCGCGGTGGAATGTATTTTTAACAATGAGGAATTGTGTTGATTTTTTATGCAACTTTGATGTATTATTAACTTTTATGGTTTTATATCTCTGAAACTGAATAAAGTTGATTTGATTGATTGACTGGAATAAATGTGTTACTATATTTTTACCCTTCTCGGTAGACTAGCCCAGCTTTAAACAATTGATTGTCACAAAATAATAAACACTAACAACTAAATATTACAAGTATATTTAGCAACACATGTAAAAGAATTTGAACAACCAAACTTTTACTACACTTAATCCCCCTCAAAAACACAATAAGTAATTTGAACAATATTCTAAAAAATATATTTTTATTTCAAGAGTATAAACAGCAAGCTGAAAGCAGAAAAATACAACTGAAACTTTCTCAACAAGCCAAGAAATTGAAAACTTAACATTTACGTAAGTTAGCAAAAAATGCAAACATGTTAACATTGCAAAAGTGTATTTAACATATACTTAACTCTTTCTACATATGTATTGAATTACAGTACAATTCAGAAACTGATAGAAGGTGCAATATGTATTTCTCCTCAAAAAGACTTTGGAAAAGCTATATGGGGTACACATAAAGCCAAAACAATAGATCTGCTAACCACATGAACTGGAAATGTGCAAAATATTACTCAAAGGCTTGCTACTTGAAGGCAACACCCAGAAAAACAACTACTATAAGTGTGAAATATCATAACCACCCCCCAAAGTGACTGAAATAGAAGTTAAAGATGTCTTGGAAATCAATAAAGAAGCAAGCACTAGCTCCCAAAAACCACCCACTCAAATTCTGAAAGATATTTTACGACATGTCCCAGAGCATTTAACTGGTCAGTTACCTGCAATACTATAGTTAATTAATAGAACAAAAAAATCCACCACTCAAACACCACCTGCTGCAAAACATTTGGAGAGGTAAAAATTCCACCTGAACTTTCATTAACACACAAAGAGGAACAATTCCTTTTACATAACAATAAAAGTCATGAAAATGAATTATTATATGTGCTACTCCTACAAATTTATAAAAACTAGAACAATGCAAAACATGGATGATGGATGAGATGTTTAAAATAAGTCCCATACCTCTACCAACTCTATACCATCCATGGGTTATTTACCAACAGTAATATACCTTTTATCTATGCATTATTACTAAATAAATACACATTTACCTATATAGAACTCCTAACCCAAATAAAACAACAAACTTTGGGGCATATTAACAAGGGACGGCGATAAATAATGCAAAGCGCACTTAGCACTTTTGTATTTATTGCCGTCTATCTCTGGAATTTATCGCCCTGGTAGCGCGTTACTAACAACGCTTTTCTCCAGCGCAATAAAAATTCCAGCGATAGCGGGGAAATCGCCGTTTTGCAGGGAACATCACTGGTTTTCCAGCGATGTTCCCTGCAAAATGGCGATAACCTTGCTGATACGACCCTGTGGTCGTATCAGCATAACCCTCCCCCAATGTTAGGGATAGGTAAGTCTGCATTTTAGCAGACGTTAGTTTTTGGCGAAAACAGCGGTTTTCTCCAAAAACTAACGTCTGCTTAAATGCTGGGGCAGCCTTGTAAATATCGCGATGTACACGTCAGCGATATTTGCAAGGTTGTACTGCCCAGTGATGCCCACTTTGCATCTCATTAGAGATGCAAAGGAAGGCGTCGGATAAAAGGGTGCTAACATGCGCTAATGCTAACTTGTAAATGGTGCGAAAAGATTATCTCAGCTTGTTTGGCTTTTAAAGCCAAAAAAGCGGAGATAATGCCCTTGTTAATATGCCCCTAACAACTTCTACCTCCAAAAGATTATCATTGATTTCACACAGGCAATGATACAAGCTATTCTCAATGTTTTTCCCCCACACAGCTATACAAGGTTGCTACTACCACTTTAACCAGGGCATATGATGATACATGCAAAGATCTACACCAGCTATGAAATATATAACAAAGAGCCATTTTGCCCATGAAATAAAAAAATGAATAGCTCTAGCGAATATCCCAATCACTGAAGTAACAAACCTCTATAACTTGTTAATAGAATGCCCCTTCTACCAAATCAATGCAAATAAATGAGCTCCCTAATATAATACTTTGAAGATATCCCGGGTAGGGAGGCTATACAGATCAGTACATAGACGCCAAACAAAATTCCACTTTACATGGTGGAATGTGTACGACTGTACCCCAGCCGTACAAGCCAAAACTAACAATGCAGTAAGAGGATGGCATAATGCCTTCCAGTACACAATTGGAGGAAGTTAACCCACCCTACACAAACTACTGGAGTTATACGAAAACAACAAAGTTACCTGGAACTTAGACTAGACCGATCCATAACACAGCTGTGCCCTTAACTAACTAAACAAAAAAAACAATGTATGAACATTCACAATGCAGAGTTAGAATATACCTTAATACTAAGGACCCTTTACTGGCCTGCAGCTGCACACAGGGATGTCCTCCGTTCCATAGGGAGTTCAGCTCTCCAGGGCCAGTGCCATCTTGGATCACTTCTTTCTATTCTGTCTGCTTCAGTCCGGAGACTCTCCTCTTCCCAAGGATCTTGTTTGCCTCCCAGCTTACAGCTTCTTAACTTCAGGGGATATTTCGCTCTCTATTTTAGCATTTTATGGCGTTGAAGGTTAGGATAATTTTTGGCAAACAAAAGAAGGAGCGCGCCCTCTGAGGTCAAATAATATCTCCAAGCTAATGAGAGGTGTACTGAAAGGGACAATCCTTTATTTTGGTTGAAGACCCCTCACTCACCAACCTAGTTGGTGACATGCTTCATCATCGGGGTCCCACCCAGAGGCCGAGTGCCATCTGGGTGTGCTGCGACACCTGATTACAGTGGAGCTGGTGTTTTTTGTGTGTGCAAGTGCTAGTAGTGATTTTAAAAATTGGTCAAGTTTTTTAACTCTGTAAAAAAAATTATTTAATCATAGAGCACCTGATCAATGTTAAAAGAAAAAATGGGGATGCCATATAGGGTTAAATTGACCCGTGGTATCTAACAATAAAGTGTGAAGTGAGGGAAAAAAAATATATATATGTAGTTGGTCATATATATATAATTGGTCTACATGTTTCAACCCTGGTGGAAAAAATCTCCGGGTTTTCTTCAGGACCGAAGGTGATGGTGCTAACCAGGGTGGTATACACACGCTAAGGTGTACCCTGCCCTTGGTTAGGATTAAAAAATTCCTACTGAAATTCCAGTGGGAATGAGCTGGTAATGCGGGGAGAAAGTGCCTCGAAGATGCCGAGAGCACGGACAGAAAAATCACCTTAAATTTGGTGAATAGGTAGATCAGCAATTTAGCCTACAACCGTGTCCCGCCACCGCGTCCTGAGAATTGCCCGGGATGGTTAGGATAATTTACCAGGATTGGATCGGGCCAGAGGAGCTGTCGAGCAATGCAGCTATCCGGCCATGGTGTTGGCCACACCCCTGACATAACCATTGTTGATCACTTGTAATTGGTATGTGAGATGTGATATGGCTGACGTTAATGTGTCCTTATATGTGTTGAGTTATTGTTGTAACTGTACACATCTCATATGATCCACACATGCAATTTACAGATTACAATCAACATTTGAGTTTGAAGGTCTATGACTTCACCAGCAAATCTTTCAACAAAAGACTTGCACATTTAACATTATCTACAAGTGATATCTACATGCAGAGAAATACCCTGACGTGTAGGTAAGTACATTCGGGACACATAGTACTCACCCGCTCCTCTGGTGTGCTATACAGCTGTTTATGCAGGGGAAGGACCACATCTACCAGGGTCTCCAGCTCCTCAGGTGTTAAGACAGGGGCCCTGCTCCATGCACAGCGGGTCATTGCAGCTCCCAGAGGAAGGATGAAAACAGCAGCTGAGAGAGGGGGAGGTATAAAAAAAACTGCAGTTTCTGAAGGCAAGTGAGTTGCTTTGCAAATCATTACATATATGTAGACTGTGGAGGTGGTCCTATGTGTAGGTGGTTAAAAAGGTTGGGTGGCATTGGTCACATCTTTCCACTTTATCCAATGGCTGTAAATTCCATGTAACACTCCGCCCCCAGCACGGTTCATATTAGCGGGTGGAACTTAATGCAGCTTGTTCCATTAGGAAGTGAAGTTTACTGCATCGGTCTTCACTGTAGTGGAGACATCCAATAAGCTGCAATTATCACTATAACACATGGCTATATCTGCCTAAGGTTGAAACCACTTACCATGACTTTTGCAATAGGCTGCAGTTGGCACAACTGCATTTGCTATTGGTATGGGTTTGGCCTCCACCATTTCTGGATTCCCATTATTGTGTGTAAAAGGCACACCTAAGTGAATCACCAGCACTCCCTTATCAAGGTCACCTTGAGAGGAGACTAAAGCACACGTTGGCAGGTTAAACGAGCAGGAAAGCACTCCCTATAGTGTTTTTTTACCTAGTTTTCATAGGCAGTAAGCAGTCCATGTTCATTAAGAAGTGGGAATACACCAGAGGACATTGGCAAAAGCCTTTGTCACCCAATGTTAAATCTGAGTGATATTCAGGTGGATAGGGCTGTGTGCTTGAAGAGGTACAGAATGCAAACTTGCCGAAGGCCCATAACCCTCAAAGTCCCCATACCCTCCTCACACAGTGCAATTATCTTGAACACTGGCATTGATACATGTGTTTCGTTGTTAAGTGTGAATGTGCAGACTATTACAAATGTACAGTGTATACTAGAAGGGAGTGTCATTGTATGTGCAATGCAGACTTCACAACATGACAGTGTACACCATGCCACATCTGTAGGTATAATGTGCTTAGTGCAATTACAGACATATATCAATTACAGAATGGTGGTCATAGAATGATCCAACTGTGATTACAATTGACCTTTGTCAGCCTGTAAACATCTGTGTATCATGTGTACTTTGCTTGAACCATTTGTGCTTCAACCATTTAGACTGTCTTCTCCTTGGATTAGCCTCTCCTAAATCTGTTGTCACTGGTGAAATATGAGTATACTGTAATTTTATTCCAGGCTTTTGCACAAATTGCCTCGTATCTGGAAATGTTGTGTATGCTATTGTATGTCATATACATGTTTTGAAATGCTGGTTTGTACCGACATACACTGGCCTATGTGGTCAAACAATCAATCATTGAATCAATCAATCAGGGATTTGCAAAGCGCACTACTCACCCGTGAGGGTCTCAGATCGCTGGGGGTGGTTGTGAGCATCTCTTTTGGGGTCATTCAAAGAGCCAGGTTTTAAGGTCCTTCCTGATGTGATGCAGTGTCGAGCTCCACCAGAGGTGAAGGTCTTGTCTGCGAGGTAGGAGAAGGACCTTCCACCTGCTTTGGTCCTGTAGAAGTATGGGAAGGTGGATAGGAAGAGGTCAGCTCAGGGGAGGTTTCTCTTGGGGGCATGGAAGGAGATGGGGTTGTGAGGTATTGGGGTCTGGTGTTATCGAGGGCCTTGTAGGAGTGTGTGAGCAGCTTGAAAGTTAGTCTTCACTCGACAGGGAGCCAGTGGATTTCAGAGATGTGTTGGGTGATGTGGTTGTGCCATAGGATATTGAGGATTAGTCTGGCTGTGATGTTCTGGATGGTCTGGAGTTTATGGAGGAGTTTTTTTGTTGATTCTGGTGTAGAGGGAATTGCTGTAGTCTAGTCTGCAGGTGATGAGTGCGTGTGATGATGACTGTTTTCCTGTTTTCCTGTTTTGTGTAGTATGAGGAGGGTGTTGAAGCATGTGGAGGAGACGGCGTTGAACTGGAGAGTCATGGTGAGTGATGAATCTAGTATGATGCAGAGGTTATGTGCATGGGCCATTGGGACGGGGGGTGTCTGAGAGCAGGGGGCCATCATGTGTCATCTCATGTGGAGGGGATGGAGTAGAGGATGAGGACTTCTGTTTTTCCGAGTTGAGTTTCAGACAGCTCTTCCTCATCCACGTTACAACAGCTTTCATCCCTTCTTGGAAATTATGCCTAGTGATATCGGGTTCCTTGGGGAGCTGGGTATCATTGGCATAGGAGACAATGTTGAGCCCTTGGTTTCTGACGATGATTGCAAATGTCGCCATGTAGATGTTAAAGAGGGTGGGCTAAGGAAGGATCCTTGGGATATTCTGCATCTGTCTCTGTTGGTACTGAGAGGAAGGGCGGGAGTTTTATTCTCTGTGTTCTTCCTGACAGAAATGATCATAACCAGTCTAATGCCTTTCCTTGGATGCTGGCGTCGTGGAGCCTGGTGGCTAGTGTGCAGTGGCAGACGGTGTTGAAGGCTGCTGATAGGTCAAGAAGGATGAGGGCGGCTGTTTGGCCTTGGCTGTGGAGGGTGTGGACTGTCAATGGTGGTGAGGAGGTGGTCTTGGTGCTATGGTTGCTGCGGAATCCAGATTGAGAAGTGTCTAGGATGTTGTTGGTTTCAATGAAGCACTGTACTTTTACTTAATATATGTTACAACAACATTTATTAACAAAAACATGTAATTATATATTAATGTTGATTTGATTTCCACAGTTATACTACCTATACCAACCGAATAGCAATCATCTACTAAAGTACCTGATGTCACTGACCCTGTCATGAGTGATGTAATATGTGACATCATCAGCAGTGCATTGGGGGCGTGAGTTATAGTTAGCTCAATCAACTATAACGGCTGAATTCTCTGGTTTTGTACAAGTGAAATGTCCAACTAACTATAACGTCCCTCTAAACTGTGGTTTTTTTCAGTGAATTTCTAAGGTTTTTTAAATGCAAATTTCTAACAATAACGTCAATGAAACCTAAGGTTTTCTAAATGCTAATTTCTAACTATAACGCCCTTGAAACCTATGTTTTTTCAGGTAATTTCAAAGGTTTATTAAATGCTAATTCCGACTATGACGTTCCTGAAAACTCCGTTTTTTTCGGTGAATTTCTAAGGTTTTCTTAATGCTAATTTCTAAATATGCATACATAGGTAGGACATGTGCAGAAAGATGAAGAAAGGCACAGAAAGAAGCAAGAGAAATGCAGAAAGAACCAACAAAGGTGCAGAAAGAGGCCTACTTTGACTGTACATTACAACACACTCATACAAAGTAGCCTAATCACTAATCCTTACACCAAGATGTCTTAAACCTCACTTTTCTCTTAAAGGTTCACTATGTATCGACTGCTCAAAATGTTCGGCCTACATACCAGATATAAAACAGCAATCATAAGCATATCACTGTTGTAAGTCTCACCAAGTTTGTGAAGGTATGCCTGTGTGTCTCTGCTTTTACCGAGTTATTTGTTACATGAAAATAAACATAGAAATGCTTGAATACCTGTGTTTCATTCAGCATACTCTGTAAATATGTATACATAAAGGTGTATGTATTTCTTTCTGATCATAATACAGGGCACATGGGTATTCAATAGTATATGTGAGGGGCTCTATATCACCTATATACATAAGACATGTCTTCCTGTGCAACTGAATGACAGAGGAGAACTGAGAACATTTAACCACCTATAGAAGAAGCTCCACACTTTTTAAGCTAACATCTTCAGTTGCATAACACATGCGAGAATACATATACAAGTAGACATATACCTCAGTCAGAGGAGCACACAGACCTTCAAACTTGACAGCTTGCACTTCGCATTTGAGAAGAGAAAGAGCCAAGAGAAGTACGGAAAAAAGTAAGATGTGCAGAAAGAAACAAAAGAAGTACGGAGAGAAGTAACAGAGGTGCAGAAAGAGGTAACAGGGGTGCAGAAAGAGGGAAGAGGGGGGAGAAAGAGGCAAGGGGCTGCATAAAAAAGCAAGAGAGTTGTAGAAAGAAACAAAAGAAGTACAGAAAGAGGCAAGAGGGGTGCAGAAAAAGGGAAGAGGGGTGCTAAAGAGGTAAACGGGGTGCAGAAATAAGCAGGAGAGGTACAGAAAGAAACAAAAGAAGCACAGAAGGAAGGAACAGAGGTAGAGAAAGAGGCAAGAGGGGTGCAGAAAGAGGGAAGAGGGGTACATGAAGAGGCACAAGGGGTACAGAAAGAAGCAAGAGAGGTGCAGAAATAAGCAAGAGAAGTGCAGAAAGAAACAAAATAAGAGCAAAACGAAGGAATAGAGGTGCAGAAAGAGAGAAGAAGGGATGCAGAAAGAGGGAAGATGGGTTCAGAAAGAGGTAAAAGGGGTGCGGAAAGAAGCAAGAGAGGTACAGAAAGAAACAAACAAAGTACAGAAAGAAGGAACAGAGGTACAGAAAGAGGCAGGAAGGGTAGAGAAAGAAAGCAGAGGGATACATAAAGATGCATGAGGGGTGCAGAAAGAAGCAAGAGAGCTGCAGAAAGAAACAAAAGAAGTGCAGAAAAAGGAACAGAGGTGCAGAAAGAGGCAAGAGGGGTATAGAAAGAGGGAAGAGTGGAGAAGAAAGAGGTAAAAAGGGTGCTGAAAGAAGCAAGAGAGGTGCAGAAAGAAACAAAAGAAGTACAGAAAAAGGACCATAGGTGCATAAAGAGGCAGGAGGGGTGCAGAAAGAGAAAAGAGGGATGGTTAAAGATGAAGAAGGGGTACAGAAAGAAGCAACAGAGGTGCAGAAAGATGGGTGATGGCTGGAGAAAGAGGCAAGCGAAGTTCAGACAGAGGGATGGGGTGGAGAAAGAGGCAAAAGAAGTACAGAGAGAAGCAACAGATGCAAAAAGAGGAAATGGGGTGGAGAAAGTGGTAAGAGGGGTACAGACAGAAGCAAGAGAGGTGCATAAAGAAACAAAAGAAGTGCAGAAAGAAGGAACAGAGATGCAGAAAGTGGGAACAGGGGTGGGGAAAGTGGCAAGAGGGGTGCAGAAAGAATCAGGAGAGGTGCAGAAAGCAGGAGAGGTGCAGAAAGAAACAAATTGAAGAGCAGAAAGAAAGGTCATAGGTGCAGAAAGAGGCAAGAGAGGTGTAGAAAGTGGGAAGAGGGGTGTAGAAAAAAGCAAGAGAGGTGTAGAAAGAAGCAAAAGAGGTACAGAAAGAAACAAAAGAAGTACAGAAAGAAGGAACAGAGGTGCAGAAAGAGGCAAGAGGGGTACAGAAAGAGGAAAGAGTGGTGTAGAAAAAGGCATGAGGGGTGCAGAAAGAAGCAAGAGAGGTGCAGAAATATGCAGAAGTGCAGAATGAAGCAAGAGAGGGTAGAAAGGGGGAACGGGGCTGGAGAAAGTAGCAAGAGGGGTACAGAAAGAAGCAGGAGAGGTGCAGAAATAAACAAAAGAAGACCAGAAAGAAGCAAGAGGGGTGCAGAAAGAGGGAAGAGGGGTGCAGAAAGAAGGAACAGAGGTATGAAAGAGGCAAGAGGGGTACACAAAAAGGGAAGATGGAATGAAAGAGGCATGAGGAATATAGAAAGAAGCAAGATGAGTGCAGAAAGAAGCAACAGAGTTGCAGACAGAGGTAAGAGGGGTGCAAAAAGAGGGAAGAGGGATGCAGAAAGAGGTACATGGGGTACAGAAATAAACAGAAAGAAGCAAGAGATATGCAGAATGAAACAAAAGAAGTACAGAAAGCAGCAACAGAGGTGCAAAACGAGGCAAGAGGGGTGCAGAAAGAAGGAAAAGACGTGCAGAAAGAAACAAAAGAAGTGTAGAAAGAGGGAACAGGAGTGCCGAAAGTTGGAAGAGGGCTTGAGAAAGAGGCATGCGGGTGCAGAAAGAAGCATAAGAGCTGTAGAAAGAAACAAGAGAAGCGCAGAAAGAAGAAACAGAGGTGCAGAAAGAGGCAAGAGGGGTGCACAGACAGGCAAAAGGGGTGCAGAAAGAAGCAATAAGTGCAGAAAAAAGGAACAGAGGTGTAGAAAGAGGAAAGAGGAGTGCAGAAAGAGGGAAGAGAGGTGCAGAAAGAAGCGAAAGGTGCAGAAAGAAACAAAAAAGTACAGAAAGAAGGAACAAAGGTGCAGAAAGTGGCAAAAGTGGTGCAAAAAGGAGGAAGAGGGGTGCAGAAAGTGGCAGGAAGGGTGCAGAAATAGGTAACAGGGGTGCATGAAGAGGCGCAAGGGGTACAGAAAGAAGCAATAGAGGTGCGGAAATAAGTAAGAGAAGGACAGAAAGAAGCAACAGAGGTGCAGAAAGACAAATGAGTGGTGGAGAAAGAGGCAATCGAAGTGCAGAAAGAAGCAAGAGAGATGAAAAAAGGGGAAAGATGGGTGGAGAAAGAAACAAAAGGAGTGCAGAAAGAAGCAGCAGAGGTGCAGAATGCGGAATGCAGAAAGAGGGAAGAAGGGTGTAGAAAGAGGCAGGAAGGGGTGCAAAAAAGAAGCAAGCGAGCTGCAGAAAGAAACAAATTAAGTGCAGAAAGAAGGAACAGATGTGCAGAAAGAGGCAAGAGGGGTGCAGAAAGAGGGAAGAGGGGTGCAGAAGGAGGTAAAACGGGTGCAGAAAGAAGCAAGAGAGGTATAGAAAGAAACACAAGAAGTATAGAAAGAAGGAACAGAGGTGCAGAAAGAGGCAGGACGAATACAGAAAGAGGGAAGATGGTTGCATAAAGAGGCACAAATGGTACAGAAAGAAGCAAGAGAGGTACAGAAAGAAGCAAGAGTAGTACAGAAAGAAGCAACAGGTGCAGAAAGAAGGATGAGGGGTAGAGAAGGAGGCAAGTTCATAAAGAAGCAACAGAGATGAAAAAGGGGGAAGAGGGGGCAGAAAAAGAAACAAAAGAAGTGAAGAAAGAAGCAATAGAGGTACAGAAAAGAAGAAAGAGATACGCAGAAAGAAGGAAGAGGGGTGCACAAAGAGGCACAAGGGGTACAGAAAGAAATAGGAGAGGTACAGAAAGAAGGAAGAGAAGTGCATAAAGAAGCAACAGAGATGTGAGTTGAAAAAAGAGGGAAGAGGGATACAGAAAGAAACGAAAGAGGGGTGTAGAAAGAAATAAAAGAAGCGCAGAAAGAAGGAATAAGGGTGCAGAAAGAGGCAGAAGGGTTGCAGACAGAAGGGAAAGAGGTGCAGAAAGAAGCAAGAGAAGTGTAGAGAGAAGCAACAGAGGTGCAGAAATAGGGATGAGGGGTGGAGAAAGAGGCAAGAGAAATGCAGAAAGAAGCAACAGAGATGCAAAGAGGGGGAACAGCAGTGAAGAAAGTGGAAAGATGGGTGCAGAAACAAGCAAGAGAGGCGCAGAAAGAAACAAAAGAAGTGCAGAAAGAAAGGACTGAGGTGCAAAAATAGGCAAGAGGGGTGCAGAAAGAGGGAAGAGGGGTACAGAAGGAAGCAAGAGGGGTGCAGAAAGAAGCAATAGAGGTGCAGAAAGAAACAAAAGAAGTACAGAAAGAAGGAGCAGAGGTGCAGAAAGAGACTAGAGAGGTGCAGAAAGAGGAAAGAGTGGTGTACAAAAAGCATGAGGAGAGGAGAAAGAAGCAAGAGAGGTGTAGAAATAAGCAGGAGAAGTGCAGAATGAAGCAACAGAGAGCAGAGAGGGGAACAGGGATAGAGAAAGTGGCAAGACAGGTGCAGAAAGCAGGAGAGGTGCTCCCAGCAACCACTGAGACCCCCGCTTCCACGACCACCACCTGCACCAACCGCTTGCTCACCTGGAACAACATCAACGATGACAACACCATCAAGTTTATGAACACCGTCCACTCTGGATCCCAGGAAGAACCCTGCCCACACCTCATCTTCAACAAAGCCAGCAGCACCATCGTATCCCATCTCCGGAAAACCATCAACATTTCCTTCGAAACAGCGACCTTCCCTGTAGAGCTGGAAGCACACAGAGATCAACGCCTTACTCAAGAAACCCTAGGTGGACCCCAAGGACCTCAAGAACTTCCGACCGATCTCCCTGCTCCCGTTCCCGGCGAAGGTCATCGAAAAGGATGTCAACAAACAACTGACCAGCAGCCTTGAGGAGAACAGCAACCTGGACCCGTCCAAGTCCGGATTCCACAGCAACCACAGCACCGAAACTGCCCTCATCGCCGCCACCGATTACATCAGGACCCTGCTCGACAATGGAGAAACCGCGGCCCTCATCCTCCTGGACCTGTCAGCTGCCTTCGACACGGTCTGCCACCGCACACTATGAACACGTGTCTATGACGGCGAAATCCAAGAGAAGGCCCTGGACTGGACCTTCTTCTTTCTCTGGCAGAACACAGATCGTTCACCTCCCCCCTTCCATTCTGAAGCCACCGGGATCATCTGCGGCGTTGTCAGGATCCCTAATGTGAATTCCAAAGCGAAGCGCAAGGAAGAAGTTTCTATAGGCGCTTCGTTTTCAAATGGGCTTCAATGGTCGAGTTTGTGGCATGCCCGCACTTCTAAGATGGCCGCTCAGGCACTGGGGTCGGCGGTCTAGTTGTTAACAAATCCAGAGAGACGATGTGACGCGTGCGCGTCTTAAGTAGTGCGCACTTCACTAAGACACAATTCCTCAGAGAAGACGTGTTCGAGTGTGTTCCCAGTTCTGAAGTGAATATCTTGAGTAAGAAGTTTTCCAGAGTAAAGCTAGAGAGTAGTGTCGAGTCAAGAAACCAATACTTACCGAAGAGGACAGTAAGCCGCTTGAGTCCGTAGTGGGCTACTTACCGGGAGTCGAGTACCGAGTCGCCTTGTCTCTACAGGAAATGAGAGAAGGCTTCAACCGCACCTGAAAAGAAGACAGAAGAAAGCTAAGTTAATTACTGATAGATTATTCGGTCACATTAAAATGATAAGTAATGTTTGGTGACGCAATAACTAAAGACTTACCAGAGTCAGCAGAAATCCGCATACAGAGTCCTGTAACAGAAAAATAAGTACATTATAGAATTAACTGAGAAGAGTTTTCTAAGGAAAAAATTAATAGACAATCCCAACAGTTAACTAGGGAAGTAAGGAGAAAGAGTTACCAGATTATACCAGTTCCGCAGTACCCTAATAAAAGGAAGCAACAGGAAAAGTTAAAAGCTCGAAGGAGTTTATCTAGAAGACGACAGTGTTGAGAATAGATAGAATCAAGAAAAGAAAGAAAGGATACCTCAAGGAGAAAAAGAAGGCTATGAACAGAAACATTAATGGTAGGTTAAAAAGAGAAAGAGTTAAGAGACGCTTAAACTAAAGGATAAATGGGTATAATAAACGAATATATGTTTTACAGATAAATAGTGACAGCAATAACAAGAGAAGAAGAAAAGGCAGATTTGAACAGGAAGAGAGGCACAGAGTTCAGGATCCTGGGTAGGTAGAAAAATCATAAGAGAAGAGAAGAAGGGAGACAGAATAGAGAGGAGGACTATTAATTTGTTGTGTGCTTAGTTTGTCGTACTTTGGTATTTGGGACCACGTAGGAGACAGGGCCCTACCCCTGTTTATTCATGTATTAGCAAACCGCGATTGGTCAATGCGGTATTTACAAGCGCTTTGCATAACGTCCCATTGCCAAATGCACTATGTATACGTTATTCTACATTGACTCCGTGGGTTCCATCTTGGAGCGGTGGCCATCTTAATAAGTTGCCCTCACATAGACAAACACATAAGCAAGTACGGGCCTTTAGAATACATGTACTTTCTGCTTGACTTCTCCATGACCTGGGCAGCTGGTCTCCGCTGCCCCAGGTCAGTCCGGTCTCACGAGCTCCCCTTCCTCCGGCCACCTGTGATTAGCATCAGGGCTTGACACACCATAAAGTCCTTTCATCGCACACAAGCCTCCGGCTAATCACTTTCGCACCTGCTTGTTCCTGCTTTATGGCCTGTTTCTCAAAACAGGAGATGCTCGTGTTTATTGGGGTCAGATGTGGGATCTGAGCCTTGCTCGGTAAATAATTGCGGGCTGGCTGAACTGAAATGTGAGATTGCAATCATGACTCTGCTTGTTCTTTGAAGTAAAATATGTGAATGACCAACTGCAAGAGAAGGGCGGTGTTGCCCAGAGCATAATATGCATTATAAAAGAGAACACTGGTTTTCGTTCTGGAGACTGCCTCATTCAGTTGCTAAGGCTTCTGTGCGACGTAGTCTCACTCATTTAATGTTTAATAAAGATGTCTTTTTCATATTTCAGCTTCTTCTGTCAGTTTCTTTGTTGCATTACCATGAGAGCGTCTTTTATAATACTACAGCAACAGGATAACCCGAAGTCATAGGGTGCTATCCCTGGCACCGCTGGGGTCCTAAAATCCCCGGTACTTCAGTTGGCGCCCGACAGCGTGGCATCAATACAAGTGACTATCTGGAGGAGCGATCTTGTCAGAGGACAGAAATCTACTGGGAAGAACAGGACAGAAATCCACTAAGCAGGTACCGAGGTTCTGGGGGATTCTTTGTCTCTGCAGCCCAGTATATCTCTGATCTTTCTGACTTTGACTCTCCAAAAGATGTCACTCCCGATTAGAACCCTTTTGGCGTGAGTATTATAAAAGACGTATGGGCATGTAGAACTTGACAGTTAGAATTTGGATAACCTTTTGATTATTAAGAATAAGAATTAAGTATAAGTGGGTCGCTCCCAGTCCTTTGGTTCTTTGGGTCTTTAATTTGGTTACCGCAATTACCAAAGCCGAGGGGTTGGTTTCTTGGTTTCTGATTTGGTCATTGCAATTACCAAAACCGAGGGTCTCGCATATTTGCGAGTTTATTGGTAGAGATAAGCCCTTGAAGTTTGGAGCTAGATTAGTGAGCTATAAGATGCCTGATCTTAGCAAATTTGGAAATGTAGCTTTTGGTTTGTATAAGTTTGGATATGCGAATTGCAATTTGTGTAGGCAGGTAATGAGGAGATATTTCTCCATTTGGTTTTGATTATAATACTTGCGTTTTCCGCAATATTTTTGGCATGCCTGTTTGTAAGCTCACATGGAAAAATGTGTTGCTTTTTTGGAAGGTACCATAGTTAAAATCGGTTAGATTTAAAAACATATTTCTTCCTTGGTGATTTTGTATCCCCAGGGAATTAAAATATGACATAATATAAAACAAGGATCCTTCGTTCTGCGCAGTTTCACGAATGAAAATATGCACAACGATTTTGTGTGGTGTTCTGCTAGGCAGAGCTAGTGAATTGAGCGCATTCACTACTTCTTGGACATGCATCTGTCTGTGGGGCTGTTCATACAGCCTTTTGGAACACTATTGAAAAGCGTTGCTTGTAAATATGACCTACAACAGTATTTGCAAATGGTTTGTTTCAAGTATAGTCTGTGAGCTGTTCTTTCTTTCTGTCATGCATACTGATTTATAAGTCAACTGTGTGTTTAAATGTCTGTGTTTTTTTTATCATTAGCGCAACTTCTGTGAGTAAATTGCGACGGCGCTATTTATGAAAAATGGCTAAAGCGCGCTGTATTGTCTGTTTAACCCCTTTCTGTTTGTGTCTGAAATGAGCTCAATATGTGTTTGTGGGTCTTCTGATGTTTCCAGTCTGTTAAGTAAATTGTTGGTTAATTAATATCAAGTACAAACTTAGAAAAGGAATCCAGAAATGAACCATTTGATGTGCTACAATAGCTAGGTGTTGCTCTTTAATTTATAGAATGAGCAATTGTGCACATATACAAAACTGCCGTTAAATGCTTAAAAGGATAAAATTAGAAACACATTTGATAGATATAAATCAGGCCCCAAAAACGAAATTATCTATTTTTGCAAAAGTAAATAAATTTACAGCATTTTCCTTAGATGCATTATATTAGATGTTCACAGGCAAACTTTTCAGCTGCAGTATATTTGATAGAAATGTTCATTCAGCCAGCACCTTCCCAGTTGAACACGGGTGAAATTTGGCAGAACCGTTTTTTAAATGAAAGTGGCGCAAAAATGTGACGCGTTTCAAATTGGGCTTATGCGCTTAGGCTTGTGAGTTAAATGTGTCCAAAATTATAGGCAAGGGATGCAGCTTGTTTTTTTATACATGGGATTATCACAAAAACGAATAATTGGGATTTTTTAAAAGAAAAATTATTAATCATGGGAAAAATTATTTTAAAAAATAAGTGCTTTTCAAAATCGTTTTTTGATATTTATAAAGCTTAATACCCATACTATGACTTCCTAGCATTAAAATTTGATTTAAGTTGTGTTGCATCACTAAAATGACAAGCATTCGCGCGTACAATTTTCCCTTGGCGCAGGCGCAAACAAGCTCATTTTTATACAGTATAAGTTATTATTTCCAATGCCTGACTCATGGGTTATGTAATAGACATTCTGGTAATGCATATTACGCAAGAAAATTGTAGGATATTCATTTTTTAATGCTTAAAATATCAAAGTCGAATTTGGGTAAAAAAAGACTGTTTCAATTGCATTTTCTTTCATTCAGAGTACTGTTTAAAGTGTCTCAGGCTTCAGTAAATGCATACGTTTTGGTTTTGATATATATTTACAGGTTGTGCCTTCTTATGATTCAATGAGTCAATGTGCCAGTACAAAGGCTTGTTTTAATATCAGGGTTGAAGGTTCTAACTTTAGCTGTGTCTGTCACGATACTACTGAACATGCTATGAAAAACAAGACCTTTTTTTTTTAAAACTTGGGGAAATTAAATAAAATATGGTGTCGCAACCCGCAACTATTTGATGTTAATACAAAACGGCCTTAATGGAGTTAGCACCCACATAGAGAAAGAGAAATGGAGAATTGTTTTTTGATGAAGGAAAAAGAGGATGTTTGTGAGCAGGTACGTGATGAAGTCAGTAATGATAGAGGGGTGGAGAAATGTAGAACTACGGTTATAGGAACTGGGTAATGCGTTGGAAGGAGAGGAACGATTGGGAAAATAGAATGCCATGGAGGGAAGAGAGATGATGAACGGGGAGTAATAAAGACATGAAGAGTAGCATGAGGAAGGTTGTATTGACGAAGGGAATAAAGAGGAATATGGTACCGGTTTGAGTAAGTAGGAGAGGAAAGATGAGATTGCAGGTTCTAGCAGTAGGGGTGAAAATATTGTGATTACCTGGCGGGAGGCACTGAGTTTCATATGCCAATATAAAAGGGACTAACAGAGCTCGAATAAAGGCAAATGACTAAATGATGAAGAAAATATCAAAACTCATTGTGAATACAATTCACTTAAGGTTGATGAAATGTATACCATTGCATAGGATTACAACAAGCATTTATTCTAAAAACTGGTATGTGTGTTATTAAGTTTTGTGAATTATTCACAGTACATGTAGTTTAACAATCTGGGAATAGGGATAATTTTTTTAGCGCCTAAAAAGAAGAAATTATTTTTCAACATAGAGCGAATTATTGCAAGTTAGGAGGGATTAGGAAGGCCTTCTGGCTTTGACGAATTCAGAGTGCTAGAAGCTGGGGGTTGGGAGCTGCAGAGCAACTCGGTCAGGCTGCTGAGATGCTATCTTTAGTGTAAACAATGAGTAGGCTGCCACGTTGACTTTTATGACCTTTTAAATTAGGGCCTTGCCTCTGTGGAATGCAGAATGACCTTGCTACACGGGCCTCTAAAGGTGGGGTTTCTGGTTTCTCCATAGCATCACTAAAACTAAAGAACTTAATTCCACCGGGAAAAGGGGTTTTCTTTGAAAGTCCAAACATCATGTTAAATGCTTTGCTGATACATTGGTGCTCTAAAAAAAAAAGAAAATAGAATGATGCCTGCTATAGTTGCTCTTATTTAACAGAAAACGAAGTGTTGCATTAAGTCTTAGACAAAAAAACAAGATGCAGCCTTTTTCTAAAATTTCTTTAAGGCTACATGCCGACGTGAGAATGCATTGCCAATTAAGACTTCTTTTTCACAGTGGAAATTGTAGGTGCCAAATTACTATGGAGAGTCAGTGTAACGATTTTTTATTTCTAGAAATGTAAAACTTGAGTGGCTGGATGTTGAAAGGACTGACAAGAGGGTAACAGTTAAGTAATGCAATTTATTTTTGTGTATTTGGTTCTATCATGAATTGTTCTTGCTGGTCCTGTATGTTAGAAGAGAAACAGTAGAGTTATGTTTGACAGCAGATTTCCATTGCCTGGTGATCTACTGTCAAAAAGGAGGGTAAGTATTTTAAACCTGACAAATTAAACAGGCCCAAATATTGGGTTTTGGGCTGCAGTTTTACAGTGCATAAAGTACATGACATGGTGTTGTGTGTCACCGCTTTTTACATATGCTATTGTTTTGTCTATGCTTTTTTGTGCTTGATATACAGCAAGTATATCTGATGGCTTGATGTTTTGTGCGTTTTTATTATTTTTTGCATGTTTTCGTTGTATGGGGATGGTCATGACGATGCCCATCGCTACGCAACAGTTGGTTGAACTTGTTCTGGTTACTAAATTCCACAGCTAATGATATTTCATGCTGTGAACATGAGAGACAACACTTCACCAGTGCATGTCTAAATTTGCTATAATGGTATTACAGAAAACTAAAAGAGATCTACAGGATCAAAGTGTGTCACCTGTCACGTTATACTGCCCTTCCCTTAAAGTATCCTTGATTGGACCTAAGGATGAAATTATAGATCTGTGACTAAAGGTGGCCTAATTTCTATATTACATTAGGTAATGGTGTCCTTTCTCCTAAGTAGCATATGGCCTTTGCTTCTTGAAAGGAAACTAGGTTTTCATTTTTCCCTGCAGAAGGAACTGGAACATTACCTAAGATTACCGTATATGGTGTAGTCGCCAGCGGTAGAGTTAAAATGTATGTGACTTTGGCCTTTTGTGTATCACCCGTACTCTTGGTGATGTCACATGCCTGACTACTAAATTCTTGTCCTTCCTATAGATTTTTATTTTTTTATTGCTTTTGTTTCTTCCCTGCCCAATGTCGCATTATGCTTAGTGATTGGGGATTTTAGTTGTGTCCTAGTTCCAATTCCCTTTTCCGTATTCCTTTCACCAGTCAGCCCATTTATTATTGTAGGTGTATTGTTCAGGTACATACTTCCAGACTGCAGTGATGCACCAGGAACCCCCATATTATGTACAATTCCCTTTTGTATGACCAGACTGGTTTCCAAGAATTTTTCTTAGGCCTGCTTCAATGTTTTCCAGCCTGACTGTCAGGATAGCGATAGACTGGCTAACTGACTCAATATTATAGTAAGACAAGTTTTCCATACCAATAGGAGATATCTTACGTTTACCCTTTTGAACATGACGGATTTTCAATGTCTATTTTTAATGTAGCTTTTACCCTTTTGTTCCTGCTGCTTTAATTTTCGGTGGGATCAGAAGTTTCTAATCATGCAAATATCAGGACCCTCTAGTTCTTGTCTTTTGTTTTTATATCTGACTATTAGCCTGTGTATTGCCTAGTGCACCTGATGTGAAAGGTTTCTACATGCCTATGATAATCTGTACCATGTGATTTCTCTATTGAAATGTCCTAGATAAGGAATTTAGAAACACTTATATGTAATCATTCAGGAAAAAAAATGTGTTTGCCCTATTAGACAATGCCACCATATGTGAAGACATCCATTTTAGATAGAATTCTCGTGTAGTTATCTACCCTTAGATGATGGAGGCTCTCACACGGAAACCCAATTGAAAAGCTTAGAGGCACTGTTTTGCCTACTGCCTTTTATTTGTGTTGCTTCCTGAGAAAGACAGTGTATTCTGGACCAAAATTGTCCCATGGCGTGTGGCCACTCCCTTGAAGGACCGCAGGCCACCTGTTTACAGTCCCCTTGTTATACAACGAACTGTTTAAAGCATCGCACTTGCTTCATCAGAAGGCGTTCAACATCAGAAAGGAAGAAGGAGCTGGTTTTGCCAAAAACCAGAATTTCAGTACAAAAGAGCGCCTGTCATGTGCTGGTAACCTCTGACAGTGTGCAGTCCCTTGAGCCCCTTGGCCTGAGTTTTTGGCCACACACACCCCCTCTTTCCCTTTGCTCCAATGGAAGTGCAGTGCACCGGCAGATCCAAGATTGACAGAAGGCACTACATTCCAGTGCCCATGAAAGAGCAGCCTGAGCGTCCTCTGACACCGAATGATGAGTGTTGGATCCTGAGAATGGTCCCGGGTCTGCACAAGATGATCTGTGCCCATGACCAATGAAGAGCATATTATTTGTAGTGTCTGCAGCAGAGGAAAGACACAGGTGCACTGCCTTGAAACATTGAGACCGTGAGCTGTGAGTGTTTGCCAGGAGGGCACTCCAACTGAGCAGTACTTTCTTTTTTTCATGAAAGGCTTGAATGAAGAGGCCCATGCAAAAGAAAACAACAGAAGAAGATTTGATGGACAATAGAAGCCTGCCAGAGAGGCTTTTTGAACGGACTCTGGGCATAGGTGGTTTCACGAGAGGTTTCCGTGTGATTGTATAGACTAGGTGTTAGAAGACTGTTTGTTTTGCTGGCATTGTCTAGTATAAGCAGAATAAAACATACAAAATGTATAGGAGCCCTAAAATGTTACTAAATATTTCATTTGTAATAGTGGTCGCTACTTTCTCCCGTTGTCTAAATATTCTTAATAACGTGTTTTCTAGTGGGTTTTAAACATGACGTTGTCATTCATGGGTGGGATTGTTTTTCTCTACCCAATTGACTTCTGCACCCGCTTCTCAACCTATGTCTTTTTTCCACTACTGTTTCTTTGCACTCTTTTCCTGAACATGAGCAGGTTAAAAGATTAGAATTCGTAAGCAACTCCTCTATACAGCTTCTGCATCGACACTAGTTAGTAGTGAACATCACTAGATAGAGGTATTCCTTATTTTGGCCTGCCATATGTGGCCTTTGTGCTTCTTCGTGTTCAAGGAGACCTGTCCAGAGAGAGAGTCCAAGTACTAGGATTTTGCTCCATCAGCAACATCTTGATGATCTGGTGAATATAGACCTGGACTAAGATCAGTATGAGTATAGTGATTGCCTATGTAAGGGCAAAAGGAGGGTCTGTCGTACTTTGGTATTTGGGACCACGTAGGAGACAGGGCCCTACCCCTGTTTATTCATGTATTAGCAAACCGCGATTGGTCAATGCGGTATTTACAAGCGCTTTGCATAACGTCCCATTGCCAAATGCACTATGTATACGTTATTCTACATTGACTCCGTGGGTTCCATCTTGGAGCGGTGGCCATCTTAATAAGTTGCCCTCACATAGACAAACACATAAGCAAGTACGGGCCTTTAGAATACATGTACTTTCTGCTTGACTTCTCCATGACCTGGGCAGCTGGTCTCCGCTGCCCCAGGTCAGTCCGGTCTCACGAGCTCCCCTTCCTCCGGCCACCTGTGATTAGCATCAGGGCTTGACACACCATAAAGTCCTTTCATCGCACACAAGCCTCCGGCTAATCACTTTCGCACCTGCTTGTTCCTGCTTTATGGCCTGTTTCTCAAAACAGGAGATGCTCATGTTTATTGGGGTCAGATGTGGGATCTGAGCCTTGCTCGGTAAATAATTGCGGGCTGGCTGAACTGAAATGTGAGATTGCAATCATGACTCTGCTTGTTCTTTGAAGTAAAATATGTGAATGACCAACTGCAAGAGAAGGGCGGTGTTGCCCAGAGCATAATATGCATTATAAAAGAGAACACTGGTTTTCGTTCTGGAGACTGCCTCATTCAGTTGCTAAGGCTTCTGTGCGACGTAGTCTCACTCATTTAATGTTTAATAAAGATGTCTTTTTCATATTTCAGCTTCTTCTGTCAGTTTCTTTGTTGCATTACCATGAGAGCGTCTTTTATAATACTACAGCAACAGGATAACCCGAAGTCATAGGGTGCTATCCCTGGCACCGCTGGGGTCCTAAAATCCCCGGTACTTCAAGTTACCCTTAGGAGTCTTCAGTAGCAGAGTGATAGCTGAAGAAGAATTCCAGATAGGAACACCAGAAGGTCCAGAACCAATCTCTTCTATCGTTTATTATTTTATCCAATTCCCCCCTTCCCCCTTGCTGATCAATTAGAACCAAAGACATTTCTTGGGGCTGAGTGATTGGTAGTGGGAGTCGGGAAGCTAGCGACTTTCTGTTCCTGTGCAAGACAACGGTAACCAGCGAGAAGCTGAAGGTGAGCTCTGACAGAGTGAAGTGCCCACGTATTAATCTTGCACCCGAACAGAAGAGAAATGGTTGAGGGAATAAATTTACAGACCTTAGGGTCAGTCCCAGAGGCGATACAAAAGGAATTGGTAGGAGTTAAGGAAGAGAATCAAAATCTAAGGCAGGAGGTCATGAATTCTAGGAAAGAGACGGCAGAATTAGCACAGAGGATAAGACAACCGTATTCAACTGGAAGGGAGGGTCCCACCACATCAATGAGAGACACGAATAAGCTAACAACACAAGTAATACATTCCTTATCGCCAGTGATACCGTTGGCAGCGCCAGAGAGATTTAGTGGGGACTCACAAAAGGCGCAGGTGTTTATTACACAATGTTCACTTCATTTTTTGTGTCGCCCTTCTATCTTTCCTGATGCGTAATCTAAGGTAGCCTTCATCTTGTCATATGTAAGTGGAGATGCAGCGGCATGGTCGATGCCGATAGTCTCACGAGATGATCCATTATTGCAGCATTTAGATGAGTTCAAG